>NC_066630.1:13035510-13706373 GCF_025201925.1 Gopherus flavomarginatus | reverse complement strand
CAAGAATGTTTCTATTAAAATGTTTGTTTATTCCTTCAATATCCATATTAATCCAATTACTCATTAATTAATTGTGAATTACTCATTCATTAGCTTATGACAGAGGCAGTTTGACACACAAGAGGCTCCACTTATGCTGCAATCATTGTAGGCCGCCACTATCTGGCATGGGATATGCTGATGGCCCACTGTGGTTGCTTTGACCACTGAAACTACTCATTTATGCAAAGGTACCTGTCATTGCTGGTACCTGTCTTCAGACCTGCCTGTCTTTAGCCCACTTCCCCACCCTATTTGTCTGTTAATGTCCTGTCATCAATCTAAGATTTGAGTGCTCTGGGGTGGGCACTCTCTTTGTTCTACTTGTTGGTGCAGTGCCTAGCACAATGGAGCCCTTATCTCTGATTGGGGCCTCAGGCACTATTACAATAGTAGTAGTAGTATCAGTAATAAAGAAGAAGACTGAAGTGTTTTGTCCATCAATAAGACATGGCATCAGCAATTACTAAGTTACTTACCAGTGATCTGTTGACCCACCTTCACCTGGCAGAATAAAATCTGTGTCCATACAGTCCTTCATTCCCCTGCTGAGACTGCCAAGATGGATGCCAATGGACACCTGCCTACTCACTAGGAGATAAATAGATAGGGAGTGGGTGGGTGAGATTCTGTGGCCTGCATTGTGCAGGAGGTCAGACTAGATGATCATAATGGTCCCTTCTGACCTTAAAGTCTATGAGTCTATGACTAATTCTTTATTATAATTTGCCTTCAAACAAAAGGGAGACATGAGATCTGATCCAAAAGATTTAACATCTGAAACCCAAGCAAAGGTAGAAATAGAGTAGAGCATCTAACTTTTTGGTTCTCTTCCAAAACATAATGGGAGTATTTTAATTGACTTCAGTGGCTTTTGAATCAGCTCCACAAAGTGGGAGTGTTTTAATTGACTTCAGTGGCTTTTGAATCAGCCCCACAAAGAAGTGATTTAAAAAAGAAACAGCTATATTAGAGAAGGGTTACTCATTTACATGGTAAAGGGAAGCCAGACAGTTATGGCTAAGTTGCTTTCCTTCATCCCAGGTCAGGTTTCAGGCTCATGAATCCTAGAAAGGGGTCCTATTTGTACCTTTTTTAACTCTACCATTTAAATAGCTGACCCTTTTCTACTCTGGTTGTTTCATATACATTACATCATTTTATGGATTAACTGCATTTTGCTCCCTGTGAATTGTTTTGGCACCAATCCTGCAGTACTGTGATTGTGTACATCTCCAGTCACCCACCATCAGAGTCTCTTAATAAAATACTCTATTGTTTCATAAAGCTCTTAAATTTCAAGGTTACCTACGAGGAGGGAAAAAATGATAGATTCATCTTTATTTATACAAACTTGATTTAAAATATAATAATGCATCCTTTGCTGAGACCCAGTCCATCAGTTTCAATCAGACAGGCTGTTTTGTATTTAAATATTTTAGCTGTGTAGACATACTGAAAACACATTTCCAAGATTTACTGCTGTTTCTTTCTTGCTGGTCCTATAAAGATGGGTATGTATTGCCGACACCACAAAGATGTAAGCATTCTGAATAAAAAATTAAGAGCCACCCCAACCAAGCATGAGATTCTAGCCACAAGACATATGAAGTCACTTTGAGCATTGCAATGTTAAAAGTATTTGTGTTTGTAGGCTTCTGAACTTGCTTTAACAAAGAATTGTTCCGGAGTTTTAAAGTTTATTGCACAGCATGTGCGTACAGCATACAGGACTGTACCTATATCCTCTGGAAAGTTAATGCATCAGTTTTGAAAAAGAAAATGTAGGTAAACTGATTAAACATTACACCGCTATTTTCTTCCTATTCTCTTTTTCTTTCTATTAGTCTATTAGTATTATTGCCCTCACTTTTCTCTTTGTTTCTCCCTTTTTTTGGTCTTCTTCCCCCTTTCCCATCTTTAAGAATAATTTAGAGATCCTCTGAGATTATCCTTTCTCCTCCTTCAAGAAAACTTTGGAACTCTGACTCACTAAAGGTTGGGAGCGTACTTGATTGTTTTAATTGTGAGTAAAATTGGTTGTCTGTATGCTGTGTCTGATAGTTATTAGTGGAGGGCAAACATTGCAGGACTTATTTGTGAATGGGTTTACACTCCACCCTGGAATATTTATGAATGAGTTTATGCTTCTCCTTGGGTTACTTATGGATAGCTTTGCACTACATGTAAATTGGAGAGATTAGTGAACATGCAAATACTTGAGGGAATGTGTATAAGGATGAAAAGAGGGACAGAGGAAAGAAAGGGGAAACTGGTCTGATCAATCAAAGAGAGTAGATTAATGAACAAAACCTTTACTGTTTTGGGGATGGTTGTAGGAGAAATCATTTCAAAAAGAAGAGGGATAATTATCCTCTCAGTAATGTCCATGCAACTCCACTGAGATCAACAGGGTTGCATGAGAAAAGCTGGGCTCAAAATGCTTTCGAATGATTTCTCCAGTGCTTTAAACACTAATATTTCTTTTCTTTTAGAATCAGCTGTGCTGGGCTTCTTTATTCCCGCAACTGTTGTCCTGATGCAGTTAAAACAGTGTAGCATATTCAAAAGAAGCATCTAATTCCTCTGTTAATATCTGGCAAGCACTTTGCCTGTACTTCTCCTTCAAGAATCTCTACCTGTCAGAGCTTCACTATTTCATCTAGTCCATTGCAGCATGGCTAGCAGGAGGGCTAACACACTGTGCTCAGTCGGAATTCCAACCTTCATCTCTCTCACAGTTTCTATTTGAAACGTTTATTCTGCATATTATTGCTTAGTTACATGGGAAATTTAGGCTCATGTTTATTAACCACTTCAGCTTTCTGGCACATGCCACCAGAACAGGAAAGATTCCATTGAAAGATTGTGGTTGGCCCTGTGCAAATGTAGATGGTGGAGGGACTGGCCTTTCTTCATGTTCCAGTGGTCGGGCCAGAGAGAGGAGCCATTGCTTCAAATTAGCATCAGCCACAGCCGTGCGAGCTCCCCGAAGGCATTGATAATGAGAGGGATTGAGAGCATAGGGGTAGAAGGCAAACAGCTACAGCTCAGCCCCTTTCTCTCCCAGAGTAGGAAACTTTGCCTGTAAACACAATCCAAACTTCTATTGTGTGAGGTATTGTGCCTCCCATTGTATTTAATGGCTCCATTTGGAAATGTATTTGCCCAAATGTCATCTGCTACTTGTCAAGCAAAACAAAAGAAAACAATAATACAAGTCATCCAACACTTTAAATTAAAGAGAGAGCCTCATGCAGTGTAATAATAAGTAATGTCATGTGTCTGACATAGCTATTATAACATGTGACAGACCCCTAACAACATCTTTTAACTTAACTTATCCCTGTGAGAGGAAAATTGCTTCCCCACTGTTGGAAATTTCTTCTTCTTAGAAAGAATTTGCTAGTCCAACTTTTCCTGCATGAAAGGGCTGATCCTTCACCCCTTAACTTTGATAGGAATAGCAGTCAACCCAACGTGACAACTGTGTTCTCCCGGGGTGTCAGTTACATGCCAAAATGCCGGAAGGGTAACATAAATGAGAGTGGGGAACAGCTTTAATGTATATGTTCTCGTAATTTCTTCTGATGCCTCAGCAGGTAAATTACTCCAAATTAAACTCCTGTAGCCATCAGCAAAGTGGATATAAGTAGGGCAACAGAAATGTAACTTAGTGTGAGGGGTCGGAGTAAGATCCGAATTAGTGTAAAGGAATCTAAGTTTAACATCACATCTGAATTTGGCCCATGAGTCTAAATAAGAGGAGGAGTCTGAGCTGGTTTAACATTCACATTGATGGGGCTGGATGAAAATAGACTCCTCTTAGTCACATAGGCTCCTCTTAGCTTTTCCTAGATGCTCCCCTGAATTTGACACAGTCTCTCTTGTAGTGTGGACTAGAGTAGCTCCTTTAGAAAGGAGCAATGTGTGCTCCCTCCTCTGCTGGCACCATCCCACATGCAGATGCAGAGCCATGGCTCCCACCTCCCTGGCTGTAAATCCTGCTCCAGTGGGGGCTTTCAGGTTCATGAGACCCTGTCAGAGTGACTAATGCTCCAGGGAGAAGAATTGGGTTCCAAAGGTCACTTATCAGATTGTCCTCCAGAGTGAGAGAGAAGAAGCAAGGAGACATCAGAGATGAGAAATGAGGTCCAATGAGGAGGGAGGGAGACAGGGAATTTGCCAAATCCTCACACTCCACTGCCGAATTCTTAAAAGATAACTCCTCAGATACGTGCTTAGGAAACCATGTCAAAGTCCTACTGTAATGCAATGCCTCGTGGGCACTGAGCTGTAATCTTAGCTGTATTCTCCGTATCTGTTTTTGCTATGCGCATCTATGGTTGACTGGATTATCCAGCCATCTGGCTCTAATGCAGGAAACCCCAAGGTTCAGAGTTACCCTCTTGATTTTGTTCCTTACACATGATTATTGTGTGTGAGGGTAGGGGTTCCTTTAACTGTTTTGCCCTATTCTTTGTATGGCTGCTGGATGCACTGATTATTGCAAGACACAAAAGTTTCTACTCCCCCCAAAATGTGATGAACATACAAGAAGTAGTAAAAAAAAAAAAAAAAGCCTAGACAGATAAAGGTATAAATTAGTCACGTAAAGCCAAATTTTCAAAAGAGCTCTTGGTCAGAATTTCAAATGCTCAACACTTTCACTAGGAGTTTTAACAAGTTTTAACAAGAGCTCATCTCCCAATTAGATCTAAATAAGGTTTACATTCTCAGAAGTGCTCAGCACCCAGCAGCTTCCTTTGTGACACTTGTGAGCAGACCCAGTATGCTGAGCTCTTTGGAAAATCTGGGCCAGATGGTGGGTGCTGACTCTCTTGAAAATTCTGGTATTAAAGGGAAGGAATATTAATGCTTTCATTTTAATATTTTAGGGAGAAAAGTGGAAGACGTAAATAATAGGTATCAGCAAAAAAAATCAGCCTGCACTTCTACAAGCATCAAACTCATTGAGTTAACCCATTCATTCTCAGCCTTCTCCACACTGTGAGCTCATACGGCAATTAGAAAAAAAATGTATTGGGATTTTCCCCCTGCCGCCCTCCTTTGCATCTAGCCATAAAGGGAGGGTTGTCATGATGCCCAGACTGAGAACTCATGAGACTTAACCTATTACTTCAGGGTATTTTGGCAGAATCCCAATTTATCAAGGCACTTAAACATGTGCCTAACTTTAAGCACATGAATAGCTCTCCTGACTTCAATGGGACCATTCCTGGACTTAAAGTTAAACACATGTCTACAAAGGACCTTGTTGAATCAGGGCCCTAGTCTTGCATGTTCGGTAAATGCTTGCATATCTACAGATCCTCAGCTGATGCAAAGCAGCATAGTTCCATTTACCGTATTAACTGTAATAAGTGGAAGCGAACCGAAGATCTGTCTGAAGCTGAGGATCTGACCCTAAGTATCTGGACAGATAGATATTTAAATATATTGTCCCAAATTTGATGGTAATGGGAGTTTTGCCTGACTGGCAGTGGCAGAGCTGGGCCCAAACAGGAATCTGAGCCTCTTTCTCTCAAACTTTGCTTTCAAAATCTTTGTGTACATATGCAACAGAAGCTCCAGTCCCTTTTGGAGCCGGAGATCTTTGTGGGGAAATAAGGAATTTAGTTGCTGTTTCAGGAATTTTTTTGTGTTGGAATGGCTATTACATTTTGGGATTTAAAACCATCAATATTTTTCTTGCCACTATTGAACAATTAAAAATATCAAATGGAGCCAATATTTGGTGGAATACTGCTGTGGTGGACACACACATAGCTGGGCTGAGGATCTTTCCCCTTGGGGGCAATATAAATGGCATCTAAACAGAGTTGCAATAAAATCAGCAGTAATGTAGCCTGAGAAACATAAAAAGTCTGCAACTGATTAACCAGAGAGTTCCCCTGTAAGCGATGCATTATTTAAATTGAGCCACACCCTGGCTTGAAGCTCTTCAGAAACATACATTTTAAGGGGTAGATTCAAAGTGGGATTCTCTCCCCCACTTTGGCCTCTTGACACTGGATAAAAGAGTTGCTGTGACATAGGCACCTCAGTTCCAGTCAGGTGAAGATTCCCCTTGTGCAGGCACTGTGGGAACCAGCTGTAAAGTTGCCCTCTGAGATCAACTCACAACCCCTGGAATAGCTGGTGGGGTGGCTAAAGATGGGAGGAACATGTCAGGGGTGAGATCTCAGCATGTAGCACTGAGGAGATTCTGAGCAGCCCCACAGCCCATTAGACAGCATAAAGCTTGAAAAGGGAAACCCTAAAAGGCTCAAACATCAGATGGCTCACTATAAAAAAGCCACCAATTTATTATTTTTCCAAGCATGTGATTTTTATGTTGGTTTGGGGGGTGACTTTTGATTTTTGAATGTCTGGAATGGGCAAAACGGCAGACCAAATCCCATTATTCTGCAATCAGAGTCGGTGACTGCTTTAGTATTGGATCTATTATGTTACTGTTATAGATAAAATGTTATTTTCTCCTTTTGTTCAATAAACACAGCAAATATATTTCTGTTCACTTGGCCTTTTATACCGTAAATGATCAAACTGTACAAATTATAATAACCAGTCCCAATGTTTCAATTGACAAGTCTAATCCCACACATGCACTTTTGCTTGCCTCTCAAGTCAATCCCCATGAAACCCCAAGTTACACTTTCCCATCAATATCAATGACATGATCATGTCTTTTCTGGTACTTATCTTCGCAATCAGGTTGTCATTCCTGAAATATCTCTCATACTTTCCCACAACAAAGACAATCAACAAAGAAGCTTAAAAAAAATCACTATTTGATGAGTACAGATTTTCCTGTATCTTTTAAAGTTAGCTTATCCACTAGAGTTGTAATTAATTCTTATAGATGATTGTTTTTTCTTCTGATCCCAGCTTAAAGCCAAATCTGTGCAATAGGACAAGCCACATGGAAAATCCCTTCACTATCAAATTAAAAACATTCTAATTCCATGCTTTACAAAAATGAAATTCAAAAAATGTATAACAATTACTATACAAGCAAGAATCTAAGGAGGTTTAATTTCCAACCTGAGTAATTTAAATTTACATCTGAAGTAACCTAAACATACAGTACTTTTTTATCAACATATTGTTCTCTGTCCTCTTCCAACGCTGCATACTCTTTAATTGCAACAGATACTATTAAGGGTGAGATTTTGAACCCTTTATTCACATTCATGAGCAGTTACAGAGTGTCCCTTATATGATCATAAGCATAGATGAAATGTTTTAAAAGATAGTAAAAAATTATATTTACCTTAAATAACCATTTAAGATGTTCTTGAACATGAACTCTATTGCATTCCAAATAGAATGGGTACAACAATCAATGAAAAACACTTTGTTATTTCCCACTGAATTTCTAATTGTCTGCCATTATAACTCTTCTTATTGTTTGAACATAGACACATTCTAATAACTTCTGTGATGGGGGGAAAATATGAAATGTGTCTCTTGTTTTATACATTGTCCCTGAAGAGCTATAAAATGCTTAAATCTAAGTAAAATCATACCAGGACTCCAAAGCATTTCTTAAGCAGGATCTGTGGTTTTACATTCTTTGGGTTTGCATCCTATTAAGCACAGAGTTGTCTGAAGCCATATAAACCCTGAGATAGGCTGAAATGCCATGGCGAGGGCAAGTCTTCAGTTTAAGCACCTGTATCCCAGTGAAAGGGCTGTTTACGGGATGGCATTTCTTAGCTGCTGATTTCTCATGTTTTATATTTAAGTTTGTGTTGCTAAAACATAAACACATTAAATAAGCACAAGGGAGAGGTTATTTTGATAGGAGAATTATATACAAGTCGTTTCATGGAGACAACATACATTCAAACTTTGTTATCATTTCCTGTCTTTGAGCATAAATAATGACAGGATTTCAAAGACTGATGGACTTCTGAATGAACTATAACAAATGTATTTGTCATCTTTGAATTGTGCAAGAGTCCCTTTGAAAATTGTCCAGTGAGTACAGGAAAAGTTTATACTTTTGCAGAGTGGGCCCTAAGACTAAGAGAAGGCTGTGTTAGGCCCTTGTCTCCAATTTTCTGCCCTGATTAATTACAAAGACTGTTAATTGTGTGTTGATGTTAGTTAAAAGCATTTGGTATGTCTGCCTGGTCATTATGTCAGAATTAAGAAGTTTCTGTGTAAAGGTTAGGTCAAGAGAAGTATTACAGTTTTCCCCAAATTCTTTTCTGCTAGAGAGGCATTATATATATATATATATATATAACGTTAAATATACGACAGCAGTGGTTTGTGAGTGCATAAGTTATTACATCAAAATACTCAGAGGAAGTGGTGGTTTCAACTATCTGTAGTCTATGGTACTTCAATTATATACATATGAATGGTCTGATTTTCAACATCATGTCTAACTTGCATGTACAATTACTACAATTGTACATACAAATTAGAGGCTATCCTGCTGCCTACCTTTCTCCACAAATAGTCTCACTGACATTATGTCACACTGCTTTCCAGATATGATCTAACAGGTCTCCTACACAGTGACAGTACCAATTCCTGATTTTATAATCTGACCCTTTACCAGGCATCTCTATATCTTGTTTGCCTTTTCTTTTTTTCATACCTGTACTTTTGCAGTAAACAGAAGGTATGATGTTTATTCCATGTTGTCTCCCACATCTGTGTGTTCCCTCTTAGCACATGCTCCCAGACCACAAGAGTTTACCTTGTGTTTTCAATGCTGAACTGCATTTTCTCTATTCCAGCCCAGTTCTCTAAATAATTCAAACTCTTTCGAACATCCACGTATTGTTCCTCCTTATTTGTTTTGCCTCCAAATTTAGGGTCTGATCTAATGTCAATTGAAGTCAATGGGAATCTTTTCAATAAGCATTGGATCAAGCCCTGAGTATGTTTTTATATCTTGGAGATTTGGGGCCAAATTCTCTGTTGGTGTTAATTGGTACACCATCAATTTACATGAACAGAAAATTTGGCCCCTTGTTTTCAAACCTTCCTTCAAACTGTGTGTGTGTTTGTATAACAGAAATGAATTAAGGTCTTTAAACTGACATTTCTGTGCTTAATAGCCATTTTCTAACATGGCGTCTGACAGTAAACCTAATTCTAGGCATAAATAACTTAGTCCTAGAGTGTTTCATAAATCCATACAGGCTGTCTGTTTTGTATGACTGAATCCAGACTCTCATGTGGTGGATTATTTCTGGGTGAATATCTTCAACTATTGATGGTGATGGCTCCAAGAAAAATGTTAAGATGAAGTGTTCAGCTGAATAATCAGGTTAGTGCTCTCTCTCTCTCTCTCTCTCTCTCAAAAAAAAAAAAAATCCACTGTAGTTCTTTACATCGCTGGGACTCTATTCAACCATTCAACATGCTCTTTCCATGCATTCCCTTCCCCCTCCAGCTGTTGCTTCTACACATCTGGTTTGCTTCTTCCAGCCTCCCTGGTGCCCCCTACTCAGCCTGTTTCTGCCACGAGCCAGACACCATGCTTCTTGTTGGGCTCCCGCTCTGCTCCCTGCACACAGAGTTGATGCCATTAGAAGCCTTAAGCTGTTTTCTTGGGACTCCAGATTGAGCTTGTGGTGGGGGGAGGGGACATGTCTTGCCCCTCGCACCTGCAAAGGAAAATGTTCATTGAGTCACAGTTGGGACAATAACCTGTGGAAGTTCACATGAAAGAGAACTAAAATGCCAGGCTCATGTCTGCCAGGGCGCCCTGCACCAAACATTAATGGAGCGCTCGTTATCTGTCTGTGAATAGTTAGATCAAGTGCCAGTAGATGGTGATCAAACTATGTAGCAGGGTTCCTGGGACATAAAGGACCAATAAAAGTTGTTCATACTGTAAATGGCTTCTTCTGACAGCAATTAGCACCAAGGACACACGATTCAACCTAACCCCAGATATGGCACTAACAGCTGATGTTTGACTCCTAGCTACTTGCTAGCTGACAGGAGATCTAGAAAATCCTCCTACAGTGAGGCCAGAAACACTCAGATCTAAACAACAGAACAGAATCTAAATGAGAACCCCTGCCTGCGTCATGCTCAGAGATCAACAGGCAAAAGAGTGTGATCTTTGTCTGGGATAGTATATAGAAGATAACAGATAGATAATATAGCAAAGTAAATATAATATGAATTCTGTTCATGTGACTTACACTTACTGCAAGAAGCCCATAGCATTTAAACTGGATGTCGCTCATTATTCCATTTTAAATCATTGCTAGCAAGAGGAGCAACCCATTTCTTATTCTTTTAAAGGCATTATTGAGTTTTATCTAAAACCAAGCTAAAATGAGACTTACCACTTTATATGAAGCCTCTTCATCTACAGATCTTTGTACCGAAATTTGCTGAGAGTCACTTAGCAGTTTTTAAAAAGTACCAAACTAAAGTAAGATAATTTATTTTTTTTTAAATCACTTAAGACAAAAGACTTCTGTGTTTTAAAGTAAGCCATGTTAATTGAATAAAAGGATTTGGATTATATTTCATGTCTCACCAAGGTGCAGATAATGGAATTCTGTTTCTTCAGTTCCAAATGTACGTCCCTCAAGAAAAAAAGTGGTTTAAAAGCAGGGATTATCTTTGACCACAGAAGACCTGAGCATGTTTATATGGGATGGAAGAAAAATGCATACTTACCAGATGAATTGGAGCCCTCAAACCTCTAGAATTAAGGCATAGGAACATCCTTTTTTGATAGAGAAAAACTATACAGACTTGAATGCTAAATAAACTGTTGAAATATACAGTAGAGACCAGCCTCAACCACACCTAAACAGGATTATGTAACATAAAAGGACACATTTTCAAAAAGCCTCCATTAATTTATTAGTATATCCATCAGAGTGTAAACTCCCCCTCCCTCCTCCAGCGCATATCACTGATGGACCATATCGGATAGCTAGGATTGGATCTATCTATTAGCACACACCCATGCAGGGTTTCCAACGCTCATGTCAATGTAAGCATCCTCATGGAATTTGCCCAAAGGCTATTAGTTCTAAAAACACTTCGCGCCATACACACGAGAATTCTGCTTGTTGCAGCTGAATTGAAGGAGGAGGAGAAAAGTTGGCTTTA
Organism: Gopherus flavomarginatus; assembly: GCF_025201925.1. Classification (NCBI taxonomy): domain Eukaryota; kingdom Metazoa; phylum Chordata; order Testudines; family Testudinidae; genus Gopherus; species Gopherus flavomarginatus. The sequence continues at coordinate 13,695,204 of NC_066630.1, read as the reverse complement.
AGTCATTATTGCTTTCCCCTAATCCTGGGGGCTGCTGGGCTCCTAAATGCTCCCCTGAGTAATCTGAAGCTTTTAGGATGCTTCAGATTATGCCTGGTTGTAATGGCCCCCCAGGATCCCAGCTGATTGTAATGACCCTCGAGCATAGCCAGATGTATGCCACTCCCTTCCCCAGTCCTGATGTAATGGCATGGGAGGCGTGTTGGGGGAGGAAATGTGGTCAGCGCACTGCTAGAGCCAGGGATTGCTGGAGCACAGCCAGGGATCTGTCCATAATCCCTTTCCTCAGCACACCCCCATTCTGTGAGGCTGAGAGTGGGGGAAGGGAATGGCATGTTGCTGATTATACTGAGGGAACCCCAACCAGCTGTGTAAGCCCACTTTCAACCTGCTTTGCACCACCAGAGCTGGCCACAGAGACCCCCCCTAATATCAGTGTCCAGTATGGAGTTAATGTGGTGATTAATGCTCCTGCCATTTCTGTCTGTGCAAATCTACTAGCAATTCCATAGCAATGCACCTTTAACAGTGTGAACTCACATCACTCCATGAAAGCTGCAACCTTGTAGCATTGCACTGCTTGAAAAAAAAATCTCTCACACTATCCATGGTGTAAAGAAGCAGGCTGAATAGCTTTACATAAAAGTTGTAATGAGTTATAACTTGTGGCAGCTACCGTGTGATATTAATTTAATGGATGTTTAAGCAGAAATGTTAAATCTCACTGAAAATGTGACAGTAAAGAGACTTCAGTGCTTATTGCTGTTTAATGATTTTTCGTATGTCCAGACAGCATATAATTCAAAGAAGGGATATAAACAGCTTTGGTTTGTGCGATTGCATTTTATTTCCAGCCCAGTCTATGATGGACCCTGGGTTTAATTGTTTAAGTGGAACTGGGAAATTTTTACTGACTGCTCAGGCAATTCAGACAGGCTTGCGGGCTGGACTGATGTGCACACTGATTAACTGGAGACATAGTAGTCACTCACGTCATGTTAGAGAGAACTGTCTTTAACTATCTCCACAGGACTAAACATGAAGGGGCATAGACTGTCTTGCCCTTACAATACCAGGCACTGAAACTTTATCTCTGGTTTTGCAATCAGGCCAATGTTGCATACAAATTCATTGTAATAGGCACCTCATTCATGCAGAAAGGTACAGCAAAAATTACAGAAAATCCTTGTTCTCTGTCTTTTCTTTTATGTTGTTAAAAGCAAAGCAATGTGAATTAAGTCATTAAAGTGAGCATGCCCAGGAACACTGGTAGCCCTTATATTCCATTTTAATTATTGTTTTGTTTTTCTTTTCTTCAGAACACTCTTATTCAGCATCTATGGAATGGGTGATATCAAAACTTTCTGGCAGTTAATGCAAAACCTATTAATTCCCATCACTGTGTTACCCGTTGAATTAAAGGTGGGATTTTCAAAAGTGCTCAGCATTGGCCCAACTTCGTCCTTGTGATGTCAATGGGGGTTTTACCATTAATGGTACTGAGAAGTGATCACACTTTTACAATGTGCCATTGTGTAAGCCCTTATGGTATTCGTTCTCCATTTCCTTCCAAAGGGCTGGTGGTTCCCACTAAGGAGGTAACTAACGCATGGCGTTCCTATGTACTTTCTGGATTTTACCCATCAGTCTGTGTTCTCTGATAAACTAATCACTTCTATGGAACTTTCTTTTCTGAAAATGAGGAAATCATTGATTTCATTCATGTGCAATTGAATTGGCCCCTCCACATTTCAGTTTTATGTTCATTCTTCTTTCGTTGTGACTTAAAAAAGCTGTGGAGATAAAACCACATGACCATGAAAACAGGGCAATTGTGTTTGTTTTAACATTCTGATAAAATTGAACAAAGAAGAAAATCTTCTCTAGCAAATTCATGTGGTAAAAGATATAAACCTTATTGTCATAAACATGGTTCACTGAGTAAGTTCATCCCCTACTGTAGCCATGTATCTCACCACTGTTTAATAGAATCAGAGAAGACAGACAGTGTTAATCACTTTCTGATGGTTGTTCTGTGGCTTTGGCAAGAGAGAAAAGACAAGTTCCCATGCTTTTAAACTAAAGGAAATGTATTCTGCATCTTAGCCAAGTGACTGTGTATTACTCAAAATTAGAACTATCTTTTAGTTTTGTGTTTGCAACAAGCAACAGTAAAATACAAATATACATTTCTGATATTAATTCAGCTATAAATATTTTCACTATATATCTGTCTGATTTCTCACTAGACCTGGTGGAATACTGCAAGAAAAGAGACATGAAAATCTCTAGGATTTTGAAAGAAATTTGTTGTCTTTGTTTGTCCCCCTTTTGCGTCTGCATTCATTCAAAGGTTAAGTCTACACAGCAGTCTGATGTGTGATTGTGTAACACTGACAGATCCTGGTCGTCAGCAGGCAGGATTGAATTTGGGATCTAGTGTATGAACCTTTTCTGCATGGGCTAAAGGCCACATGGCGCTTAGCTAAGGCTATAGCAGACATTAATCTCTAGATGGTCTAAGTACCACTAGAGGGGGACAGAACGCCACATCAAGCCAGCATGGGTTACAATTGCATTTTGGGTAAACATACGGATGCTAGTTTTAATCCAGTTAGCATGGCAAAAAATAGCATTTGTGAAAGTAGAATGAATTATATTGTAAGAATAAGAATGGATTAAAGAAATGTTGTATGTACCTTTAAGCAGAAATAAGAAATGTTGAAATACAGGTGCCAGGAAAAGAAACATTAGGCATAAACAATGGTGCTAATGGCGAAACATTAACAGAAGATTGGTAATAGTTAGTAAGGAAATAAGATATGCATGCCTAGCCCAGGTAAATTTATCAGAGTCTGCTTCCTTTGTTATCTTGCTAAGTTCTCGCCCTTTTATCTGTATAAATAAGATAGTTTGTGTCTTGCATGGTGCTCACATTATCACGGTGTTATTAGCAGAGCGCTGTGCTAATAAAACAGAGTGGTCTGACAAACTGTGAGTCCTGAGTCTAACTTTGACAATTTGGAGGTTCCACCACGATGGCAACCGTCTTCACTGGGCTGTGTGATTCCTGACCGTTTTTGTAGGATGACCGTGGCAGCCGGCACCTGGGCATTTGGCCCAAGCAGTCCTCCACCAGAACGGAAAGGCGCACGACCACAGTGAAGTCTATGCCATCGAACTGTTGGTTCCCACTCTGTTCTGGTAGGGATCCCGGGATCTGACATCAGGAATCTGGTCAGGCAATTATTTCTGTGTTTTGTCCAGACTGAGGACTGTCCTATCTCTGTGTCTATCCCTCCTCCGGTGGAGTGTTTGAGTCTGGGTGCCATCTCCGTCCGGGGATTGGCCGACCAAGGGGTTTCTGTCCCCGTGGTCTGAGTGAGTGGAATCTGCACAATCGCAGCCGCACCGCACTTTAGATAAAACCCTTGGTGTGAAAGCAAGGGCGACTGAGGCAGTAGCCTGTGGGCTCCTTTTGTGTGTTGCACTGGGCATCGCCCTGACGAACCCGAATTTCCTTCTTGTGCGATTGGTGTGTGAAATCCTCCTGTATGGGTAACCAGATGTCTAAGTCGAGACAGTTCCCTAAATGAACGCCTGCTCATTTTATGTATTTAGGATGGGTTCGGACTCCTGTAAGAAGGGTCTGGACTCCTGTAAATTTCTGGAAAAATGGTCTAGGCTAACTCAGGGGGATCCCAAAACTCAGTGGCCACTGTTAAAATCTTGGAACAAAGACCGAGTGGACGTCTTAAAGGACAAACTCAGCCAACCTAAAACTAAATTGGCTAAAGGAAAGGTTAATTGTTTCATGCAGTGGTGGGAAGAGGCAAATCGTAGGTGGACAAAACTCACCTCTCTCAAATATTGAAATAATAAGTTAAAGGCTTTATTAAAAGCCTCCTGTCCCACCACCAGACCGAGCACTTCCCTATACCCAGTTCTCAAAAAAAAACCACCCTGGATCGATCCAACCCCCTTCATACTCCCATCTCATTGTAAAAAAGGACAAAAATCCCCTTGTTCTGTTCCCCTTTGTTGTCTGCCTCAGAAACTGATTCTTTAGTGTTCCACTATCAATTCAGCAAGAGGGGGGTGCTCCTCAACTAGCCCCCACCCTTCCTGGTCCCTTTCCTTGAACATATCTTTCAAAATTGTGAAGTGACCACAATATCACTCACAAACGGTTCATTGGAAAAAAAGCAGGATGGGGCCCAGAAAAGCAGGCAAACAACAGATAAAGAAACTGAAAAACAGGTTGGAAGCCCTAAGGGCATAGTGTCAGGAGCAAGAAAAGCAGTAAGTGCAGCATGAAACCCTGGAACAATACTTAAAATGGTGAAATCTGAGGTGATAAAGGTGTCATTTTGGGAGACAAACAAGTGATTTAAGGAAACAGAGTGAAAAGTTAACTCTACAGAGGCTGGAGAGAATTAAGCAGTTACACTTTGTGAAAATGTTAAAAAGGACCATGTTAAAGAGAGAGAATTCTTGGTTTCTTTGCAGCCATTCTGAAGGGAAAATGGGTCCTTTTCCAGAAGAATGCCTGTAAATAATCCAAATATATATACAGCTATGTAAAAACAAAGCAGTGTAAAGGAATGTTAAGGAAAAGAAAATGTGTATGTATGTATTTGTCTGTAAAATATGTAAAGTTCTAAGAATCTAAATCAGCACATCTGGTTTGTAAAACTCCTGTTTTGTAGTTGTAAGATAAATTGGTTTTATTTTTGTTTTTAATGCCACTGAAAATTCATTTGACTCTTTAATTCAAAGTTGCAAAACTGACAGACCTTTTTGCAAGACACAGGTAATTAGTGATGTTTGGCTTTGGGTTTAGCATTTAACCCTTAAGGAGTAACTTGATTCTTTACAAAATTTAAAATGTTTTTAAATAAAGACCAAGTCATGGCTGCAATAGGGCAGTCAAAATCAGGAGAATAGGGAGAGATTCGGGAGTCTTTTTGTTTGTTTGTTTGTTTGTTTTTGTTTTTTGTAACAATAGCAGATAAGAGCTGTAATGAAAGAATAAGAAATTAATAGTGACCCTCTGAAGCAACAGCAGAGGTGAGGTGCACAAAACCAAAAGAAGCAATGTTAAAAACACTGAGCCTTAAAATGGCTCTGTGTAATCACACTGTCACTTTGATAAGGGTACATGAAAACTCTGTAACAACAAAAGAAAAAGTTACACCTTATGCAAAAATTGATATGGCTAATATTTAAAAAAAAGTTGTAGTATAGAAGGAATGTGCATTTTCCCTAGGACATGTGCATTGTATATTGTAGAAAGGGGCAAAAGAAATGCAAATGAAACATGCTACTGAATTAAAATCCTATTAGGGCTCCAAAAAGAGCCACAATAGACTGTGTTTTCTTTTTCACATCTCTGTGTGTTTTTTAAGCAGGAGTTAAAAGTGGAAAGAAATCAAAACTCTGGTGGAAGTTGATTGTATCCCTTTTAAAACAGAGTCTCTGAGCTCTACTGATAGCTTTAAATCCAAAAGCCAAGCCCGTGTTAATGCAAATTATCTAACTGATAAAGGAAGGCGAGAACTGCCAGCACAAAGAAATTGCCTAAATAAAAGACATGGTATAACAAGATCCCTTTAAGAGATTTGATGCTAAATGTTATTGTTAATATTAAACATTGAAATAAATGTAATGTTAGTAAGTACCCCTGTAACAACATATAGTGTGTATGATTTTTGGAAAAATCCTTGAAGGTAATATGGTAATGATGCTTCTCAGCTATTACCTGTGAATAAACTTAAAGCTTAACACAGCAGGAAAAACATTACAAACTTGGTCTGCTATAAATGAAGAAAAACTTGAGGTACACCACCTCATGAATTTCGTAACTAAACAGTGGAATAATTTCCCCATAACCCTTAAAAAGTAGAACCCATTAAAACCTGGCCTGCCTATAGAAGAAAAAAAACACAGGAAAATATGGGAGTAATTCCTCTGTTTTGCCTGCAATCAACAAGGGTATTTGTAAAAGAAAGGAATCTTTTAAGCGATAATCGATTCCACTCCAAAAGAGGTAGAAAAATGTTATTTTTGTCTTTCAGAAAATCAGAAAAAGCTAATACTAGCTACAGAACAACCTATTACAAAAACAAATGAAAGTAAAAAAACATACTACAATAGCTATGGAATATACTAAAATGCAGATATTTAGAATATAAGATGTTTTGGGTAATATCAAAAAATATTAAGGTTTTGATGCATCTGTTAAAGCAAAGGAAAAAATCATTGTTTGATACCTATCAATATAAATAAATGCAGTATGTCTCCAGTACGGTGAGACAAAATTTGTTAAGTGAAGAAATTGTTGTTAAAATCGCACATCAACAGGCTCTGGAAGCAAAGATATGGAAGGTTAGCCCACTCCCCAGAATGCACCTGGGATCTTTCTGGCTGTCCTGAACCCCAAGCCAGTGGGTTGGAGAGAAAGGGAAACTATTGGACACCAGAGGTTGTACCAGGTGGACTCCTCAAAAGTGGGTATGCTTATCTATGCCTGCTGCTCCAAAGCCCTGTAGTAAAGACATTTCACTAGAATCCTATATGTGGGATAAAATGAATTATGAGACCAAAGTACTGTATAATGGGCTATGTGTATGTGTTAATTCTTGGGGAAAAGTGTTTTAAAAGGATAAAAGTGTTAGCAACCCACCAGAAGACAAATGTAAATGTAATGTAAGTACTGTGTTTACCAGTAATAACATTTACTATTTGCCACAATAACAACAACAAAAAGTCTCAGGGCTTGGCTGCACTGGAGAGTTGCAGCGCTGGCGGTGGATTTACAGCGCTGCAACTTAGTAACTATCCACACCTGCAAGGCACATCCAGCGCTGCAACTCCCTGGCTGCAGTGCTGGCTGTACGCCTGGTCTGCTTGGGGTGTAACGATTGCAGCGCTGGTGATGCAGCGCAGCTCATCAAGTGTGGCCACCAAAAGTGCTGTTATTGGCCTCCAGGGTATTAGAAGGTATCCCAGAATTCCTGTCCACAACAAACCGGAAGAATGGCTGAACTCTGAGCTCCCCGGAGCTACTTATCTAAAAAACAAACACAGCTGCTCTTTGCTCCAGCGAGCGATGAGACAAGCGGAGGCAGGGGAATTGCTTTGGAATGTTCACAGCTGTTTGCTTGAGGAGAGAGGGGAGTCCATGCTGAGCAGCTGCTTATGTGGTCTGAAGGCTATTTAGGAGCGCATAATTTGCATTTAGTGAATAAGAGAGGGGTGGGGGAAGGGGTCAAAACTTTTAAAATGATTGAAGGTAGGTGCTGTGTATCTTCCAGTCCTTAGAAGTTGCAAGGCAGGGAGCTGAGAACACTGTCAGCTCCAAAAATCCACTCTCTCTGTCTCCCCCACGCTCCCTGTCACACTCCACCCCACCTCCCTCTTTTGAAAAGCATGTTGCAGCCACTTGAACACTGGGATAGCTGCCCACAATGCACCACTCCCAACAACGCTGCAAATGTGGCCATACTGCAGAGCTGATAGCTGTCAGTGTGGTCACACTGCAGCGCTTTCCCTACACAGCTATACGAACACAGCTGTAACTCCCAGCGCTGTACAACTGTAAGTGTAGCCATACCCTCAGCTTACTGTAAGCATTGATTTAGCTGAGTTCTCTTATCAATCTTGGCATTAAATAGCAAACAGTTACCAATCATCTGTTAAAAGTAGAAAGGAACATAGTTCCTAAAAAAAACAAAAATAAGTGGGAAACGGAACCATTCATATTATACACACAAATGGGGACATGTTAAGAATTGCCACTGCAGAAAAACATAACAGCTTACCATTGGTATAACATTTTCTGTATGGTCTCCCACAACTACTGGCATGCTAATGTTACTACCCCTAACTGTTTTTGGTTTTAAATTGTATGTGTTTAATTGAAATGTTTAAAATGTGCTGATGGATAAAACAAATTGTGTGCAAAGCTAAAGCCACAGGCCCAAATCACCTCCCAGTATTTTCTATTATGTGGACTAAATAAGAAGTGACACTGACGATTAATAATCTTAGTGTCAAAAGGGGGATATGCAGGAGCAGGATTTTATAATGTCCCATAAGAATTAAAGTATGATTTCATTTCATCCTGTCAGCCACCCTTTTTAAATAGCAGAAAGAAATGACCCTCTGGAACTATAAGATTCTATTTTCCCACATGCCTTACAAATTGGGCCCTCTCTAACTCTTTGTTTTAAGATTTAGATAGTAAGAGACAGGATTCTCTATTGTGTCTATGTTAAGTAAATTAGAGAAACATTGAAGGCCTGGGTCTCAATGTAAATTGTCTTGGTTATTAATTGTAAAACTTAGCAAGGTTTAATTTGCAATGCCTTTTTGTTCAATATAAAATACTGCTGTTTGTGTTCTCAATCTGTTTGTGTAAATGAGGAATGCATGCAATGGGAAAAGATAAGGTGTGAACGCCATTGTTATAGCCAGAGTCAAGGAAGAAGTAGTAAAGAGACTTAAAGAACATCAAAGAATCATCAGGCACTGCTTACTAGCCAGATGGCTGTTAAACTGTCTGGCATAGCAGAGTGGATACATGCTTTGCAGTGTAAGAATGCACCACCCACAGCGAACCAATCATCACCTCAGGACCACGCAGAGTCAATTTTGACTCCAGAAGAAGACGTAGAGGAACAGCCTGCAATACCTTAGGCCTGGTCCACACTACAGCGTTAAATCGATTTAAACAGCGTTAAATCGATTTAGCGCTGTACCCGTCCACACTACAAGGCACTTCAAATCGATTTTAAGGGGTCTTAAAATCGATTTATGTACTCCTGCTCAACGAGAGGAGTAACCCTAAAATCGATATTACTATATCGATTTAGGGTTAGTGTGGACGGAAATCAAAGTTATTGGTCCCATTCTTTTACTGAGCTACCCAGAGTGCATCGCTCCGGAAATCGATGGTAGCCTGGGACCATGGACGCACACCACCGAAGTAATGTGCCCTAGTGTGGACGCGTAAAATCAATTTTATAAAACCTGTTTTATAAAATCGATTTTATTAATTTCGATTTTACTCTGTAGTGTGGACATGGCCTTACAATCTACGTTCTCCTAAGGGTTGCCAGAAGCAGACGACGACCTAAAGCAAGGCTCAAGAAGAAGCAGTAGCGAGCCTAGCGCCTGCTGACTGGTGGACTTAAAACCATGACTGCGGTTCCCTCAGGTGAGGTTGTCAGAACCAGAAGGGCCCTGCCTCCAAAATGCGCCTTTGGTGACGCCTGTTCCTCAGCTGCTGGTGTCTTAAGGTCTGGGGAATCCACAATGACAATTCTTTTATCCAGCAGCAAGTGTGGATAGCTCAGACCCCTAATATTTCTAAATGCTGGGTCTGCAGCCACATCCCAGCCCACTCTCAAGCTGGTGTTCCTGTCCTGGCTATCCCACTCAATTCCTCAGACCTCACTGGAAGACCTCGTCCATTTAACACAATATGGAACAGCAATGACACCTAGGAAGAGACTATTGGCAGTTCCTTTATCCCACTTGGGGGGAGTAATACACCATGGAAAAAGGCTCCTGAGGTTACAAGCAGTAGTTAAAATAATGGCAAATAAAATTGGAGAAAGTTTTGCCAAAGAAACAGGGGCAATCTGACAGATGGCCCTCCAAAACCATCAGGCATTGAACATAGTGCTGGTGGCCAAAGGAGGGTACTGTGCTCTCATTGGAAAACAATACCAATGAGGTAACAGATCGTGCTAGCCACTTAGAACAGATCGGATATCTTCCCCATAAAGAGCCGAGTTCTTTATGAAAGTGGCTAAGTAACCTGTTCAAATTTCTGGCATAAGAAACTGGAGTCCTAACTATCCTGTTTGGAATCCTAATAATTTTTGTATGTTTTCAGTCAGTCTCCTGTTGTATCCAAAATTGTGTAAGGCATGCCACACAGGTGACTGCCCCAGAACAGAGTGCTAATATGATGATTTTGAATATCACTGATGAACAAAGAGATAAAGAACGGTTAATATGTGTAACCCAGTAAAATGTTGGTCATGGCAAAAACTTGACCAAAAGGAGGGATTGTGAAAGTAGAATGAATTATATTGTAAAAATAAGAATGGATTAAAGAAATGTTGTATGTACCTTTAAGCAGAAATAAGAAATGTTGAAATACAGGTGCCAGGAAAAGAAACATTAGGCATAAACAATGGTGCTAATGGCAAAACATTAACAGAAGATTGGTAATCGTTAGTAAGGAAATAAGATATGCATGCCTAGCCCAGGTAAATTTATCAGATTCTGCTTCCTTTGCTATCTTGTTAAGTTCTTGCCCTTTTATCTGTATAAATAAGATAGTTTGTGTCTTGCATGGTGCTCACATTATCACGGTGTTATTAGCAGAGCGCTGTGCTAATAAAACAGAGTGGTCTGACAAACTGTGTCTAACTTTGACACAGTGTAGATGAGGTGGCAGGGGCTTTAGTGATAGGAGGACAAGCATACAGTGGATCTACAGTACCTAGTTCTATTACTGAAGACTGCACAGTCACATCTACACTGCTATTTTTAGCCATGCTAGTGCATGGGATGGGAATCTACCCAAGCTGCAATCACACTTCATATGGCAGTGTAGACATTACCTAAGTTAATTTGTCGTCAGGAATCTTTGTCAAAATACTGATTTTAAGCAAATGTTGTAGAACATTTGTGCAGAGTGAATGCTGAATTTTTAATCATGAGTATTCATACCAAAAACCTGATTCTAAGAGTTAAGCTTGCCAAGAGACAGTAACATGCCATTTGACCTGTGTGTCCAGTCAAATCGGCTAGAACATCAAATACTCACAACAAACTGTTAACAGTCCACAAAGAATTATTCATTCAATACTTTAAAAGAAGAAAATAATAATTCTTACCCCTTGTTAGATTAATCCCAAGAGCTCAAAGCATTTTGCACAGGAAGGTAAATACCATTGTCCTTGTTTTGTAGAGATGGGGAAACTGAGGCACAGAGCGATGAAGAGATGTGCTGCAAGTCAGTGGCAAAAGAAAATCACAGTCACAGTCAATTTGTGAATAGAAAAAGAGGTACATTGGTGATTAATCTCTAATCCTGATGTTGGCATTCTTACCTATCCAGCCTCTCATTCACTCCCATACACTGAAATAATGCACGGCAATTTTATGCATGGTTCTATGTCCTTGACATAGACACCTTAATGCACGCTGCCCGTCTCTTTAAATATTTGTTTAATTATGGGAGCCATTTTAAAATGATTTAAGTGTCTGACTCTTTTTACATGACAGACTATAAATATTGTAATGCCCTTCTGTATGGCAGATCTAGGATGATGTCATGCTCACAGATAGAAAAGTGTACCCTGGGATGCAGTCCCAGCACACATCCCAGAGTTCATCCTACTGAGAGCGCACATAGGGACTTGATTTTTCCATCTGGTTCAGTTTGAAAGTGGTATGTTTTTATCCTCTTCAGAGCATTGTTCCGAGACCAAGGAAAATATAAATGGGAACTTATGTGAGAAACAACTATATTTAATTTCACAGACAGCTTTCTTTGAGTGCTTAATCTACAAACTTCAAGATCACTTGGATAAATTCCTTCTCCTAGAATGTCATGCGCATATGTGTTATTAATTGTGAAGTTCTCATAAAAATATAACATTTTTCTTTGCCCTGTTACTGAATATGCTTTATTCATTGCCTTTGTTCCTTAAAATATACTTATTTTATGTCAAGGATTTAGATTTTTTTTTTTATTTTTTTCTTTACATTTTGGAGTAAATTCTGCAGATCACCAGTAGTGGAATCAGCTATAGGGCCAAATCTAGCTAGCTTCACTCAGTTGTGTACTTCCATTTGAAGTTAATGGGACTACTACATTGAAGCTAATGGTACTACTTGTGTAAATAAAGAGAGCTGGATTTTGCTGATACTTCAGATTGACATTAGGGAAGCTTCTTCTGTGACATCAACAACAAAGTGTTCCGATTATACAAACTCAATATACATCTCCAGTTGTTGTATTAAAACTCCCCAAGCGTCAATAGAATTCTATTCAAATGCTGCAAATTTCTCCAGTTGATCCTGCAAAATCTTCTAAATACCCATAACCCACACCACACATTTAGCAGATGATATTGTGGACTTCTCATCTCACTGACATGGACGTAAACTAGGAGTAACTAATGGAATTACATCAGTTTAAGCGGGATGAGAATCCGGCCCATAGTGTGGCTTTACCAATGAGCATGAACTGGAACACCGTTGACCAAAGACTACCAAACAGGGATGCAGGCACATTTGGTTCCTTTATAAATAAATTAAATAGATACATAATAATAAAATACATAAGTGGACGATTTTTCAGATGGAACTAAACAGCCATTGGGGCCTAGATTGAGACAATACAATTCATTACTTCTTGTGGTATGCTGTGTGCAACTCAGTTGAAATCTTAAATTGTGCGGAGTGGGTGAAAGGTGTGACAAAGGACATTTTAACTTATAAACATGTTATTTAAAAATGCTTGAATAATAAGAATATAGCAGTAGTGATATATTACGACCACCTGACCAGGATGGTGATGGTGACTATGAAATGCTCAGGGAGATTAGAGAAGCTATAAAAATAAAAAACTCAAAAATAATGGGGGATTTCAGCTATCCCCCTATTGACTGGGAACATGTCACCTCGGGATGGGATGCAGAGATAAAATATTTTGACACTAAAAATGACTATTTCTTGGAGCAGCCAGTCCTGGAATCCAAAAGAGGAGAGGAAGTTCTTGATTTAGTCCTAAGTGTAGCACAGGATCTGGTCCAGAAGGCGAATATAGCTAAACTGCTTGGTAATAGCAACCATAATGTAATTACATTTAACATCACTGTGGGGGGAGGCGATGCCAAAGAAGCCCACCACAGCAGTATTTAATTTCAGAAAGAGGAACTATACAAAAATGAGGAGGCTAGCTAAATCAGAAATTAAAAGACACAGTCTCAAAAGTGAAATTCCTGCAATCTGCATGGAAACGTTTTTAAAACAACCTAATAGAGGCTCAAATTAAACATATACCCCAAATTAAAAAAACATAGTAAGAAGACCAAAGGAATACCATGATGGCTCAACAAAGTGGTTAGAGGCAAAAAGGCATCCTTCAAAATTTGGACTTTAAATCCTATTGAGGAAAATAGAAAGGAGCATAAACACTGGCAAATCAAGTGTAAAGGTACAATTAAACAGACCAAAAAAAAGAATCTGAAGAGCAACTAGCCAAAGACTCAAAAAGTAACAACAATATTTTTAAGTACATCAGAAGAAGGAAGCCTGCTAAGAAATCAATGGGGCCACTGGATGATTCAGGAGCTAAAGGAGCACTCAAGGAAAATAAGGTCATTGTGAAAAAAACGAAATGAATCCTTTACATCAGCCTTCACTGCAGAGGATGTGAGGGAGATTCTCACACATAAGCCACACTTTTTAGGTGACAAAGCTGAGGAACTGTCCTAGTTTGAGGGTCATTAGAGGAGGTTTTGGAACAAATTGATAAATTAAACAATAATAAGTCACCAGGACCAGATGGTATTCACTCAAGAGATCTGAAGGAACTCAAACATGAAATTGCAGAACTACTAACTGTAGTATTTAACTTATCATTTAAATCAGATTCTCTACCAGATGACTGGAGGATAACTAAAGTGACACCAATCTTTTAGAAAGGCTCAAGAGCTGATCCTGGCAATTACAGGCTGGTCAGCCTAACTTTAGTACCAGGCAAATTGGTTGAAACTATAGTAAAGAATTATCAGACATATAGATGGACATGATTTGTTGGGGAGGAGTTAATATGGCTTCTGTAAAGGGAAATCATGCCTGACCGATCTATTAGAATTATTTGAGCTGTTCAACAACCAGGTGGACAAAGGTGATACAGTAGATATAATCTACTTAGACTTTCAGAAAGCCTTTGACAAGGTCCATTACCAAAGGCTCTTAAGTAAAGTGAGCAGTCATGGGATAAGAGGGAAGGTCCTCTCATGGTTCAGTAATGGGTTAAAAGATAGGAAAGAAAGGTACGAATAAGTGGTCAGTTTTCAGAATGGAGAAAGGTAAACAGTGGGATCCCTCAGGGGTCTGTACTAGGGCCAGTGCTCTTAAACATATTCATAAATGATCTGGAAATGGGGGTAAACAGTGACGTGACAATATTTGCAGATGACACAAAATTACTCAAGATAGTTAAGTCCAAAGCAAACTGCAAAGAGTCACAAAAGGATCTCACAAAACTAGGGGACTGAGCAACAAAATGGCAGATGAAATTCAATGTTGATAAATGCAAAGTAATGCCATCTGGAAAACATAATCCCAACTATACATATAAAATAATGGGGTCTAAATTAGCTGTTACCACTCAAGAAAGAGATCTTGGAGTCATTGTGGATAGTTCTCTGAAAACATCCACTCAATGTGCAGTGATAGTCAAAAAAGCTAACAGAATACTAGGAACCAATAGGAAAGGGAAAGATAATAAGATGGAAAATAAGCTTCCTAGAATCCACCCCCTCCTTTGTGTGCCAGTTTCTACTCCCTTCCTTAGTCCCTAATTAAAAATGTTGCCAGTGTCACATGTCATATCTTTAAAAATAAAAACATTTTTCATCCTTGAAGATACTGAATGCATCCATATTTCTGCATCTAACTAAAAATGGCCTGGTTTTCAGAGATGCTGATTATCCACTAATCCCAAATTAATATCACCACCAAAAATTTTTTAATCTCAGATCATTTATTTATATAGATCTTAGAGTTTATTGAATTCAAATACTGTATCTGGGGACATGGAGATATTTTTCTTTTGAATGTTATTTACATATGATTGCACTAAAAGTAAAATTGGAGGGCCACATTGATAAGACCCTATCCTATGCCAAGTACAGTTCGTGGAAATTCTGCTATTGACTTCAGAAGCAACAGGACTAAACCCAAATTATCATTAATGTAGTGGGAGCACAGTTAATTGCTACTGTAATAAATGCAAACTAAAAGCTATGTAGTAGCTATAGGGGAATTTATGCTTCTTTTGGCATGTTCTACTTATTGCAGTCAACCAAATTAGGACCTGCTTTCAACAACCAATGGCTTTATGTCTGCTGTGTTGATTCAAAGCCATTCGGAAGTCAAACAAAGTTTGTACAATATGTGATATTTATAGATTTCTTCTGTCTGACCAGATCTATTAAAATATAAAATGAATGTTCAGGAGTATGAACTTCTATATTAAAAATATATTTAAAACACATTTAGCAGAAGTAGTTTAATGAAACAAATGAGGTGTTTTTTTCTATGCATGTGGCATTTTCTAATTTACAGTATGAAAACATGACTTTGATAAGATTCAGTTCTCAGAAGGAAAATCAGAATGTGGTTTTCTACACTTCTTTTTATTTGCAGAATTAACCACATTTTAGGAAACCTCAGTTTTCTAAAAAAAAAACCCCTGTGTTTTAATAAATGCCAAGATAAAATAGATATATGTTCAGTCCCATGACAAAACATTATACTTAAAGCAAATAAACCAAAATCTAAACACCATGCAGTTAACTAGATAAAAGTAGTCTACATTCTAAAAGAAAAAGTATACTACACACTAAAAATTTCTTTTAAAATTATGGGCTCTGTTATATAAGTCCTCTTCCACCCCATTTCACGTTAGTGCATTGATTTTTCCTTTAACGGAGTATACATTTATTATTTGTTTATTTATGTATTTGTATTCATTACCCCTCAAACTCCTTTCCTCCACATTGTAATATTTACAGACAACCTATAACTACTGAAGCTAGGTTATAGAACTCTAAAAAAGGATTGGACATAACAAAAGAAAAATGATCTATACTATATGGAGATACACCTATCTCATAGAGCTGGAAGGGACCTTGAAAGATCATCAAGTCTGCTCCCACTAGCAGGGCCAAGTACTGATTGTGCCCTAGATCCACAAGCGGCACCCTCAAGAATTGAACTCACAACTCTAGATTTAGTAGGCCAATGCTCAAACCACTGAGCTATCACTGCCACAATGTATATGCCATATTTGACAGCATTGGAATATGTGGAAATTGGATAGCAGGAGGGATATGTCAGGCTGATTCCATTCTTGCTCTGAACAATTTAAAGGTGTTTTCTGGTCCCCATGTTGATAAACAAGGTCTCTTCATAGACAGACTGGATCTCCCAGAGACTGTAAATTAAGTACTCTGGAAGGAATCTTTCCAGATAAAGCAAGCCTCTGGAAAGTCTCCCTTCCTTTTTAGCAGTGGAGAAAGCTAACATTTTCTAGATGCACTTTTATGAGGTACAATAATATGGGATAATTGCTTAGCATTGCCGATGCAGACACAAAGCCTGCTTCTCAATAGAAACATTCGTTATGAATAACCTTCATTACAAATTTAGGCCTTATCTTTGCTCACGAATCATCAGTACATTGATTCTGATTTCTTCAGTTGTATTTGTTATTTATAAAAGTATTCACCGAATAATTGGAAGAATGATTTTTAGGGCAAGATATTCAGCTAGAGTAAATTGGTACTGCACTAATGGAGTCAATGGAACTATGCCAATTTCCAGTAGCTGAGCCCATAGCCCATAGGCTCCGGGTTGTCTCGTGAAGACATTTGTGACCTGTTCACTTCAACTGTTCACTATTTGTATTGTGTGGTTAGTCACTAGTAGTACACAACATGATATCTTTACTACCTGTTGGGTGATTGGAACTTTTCAAAGAGGTGAATAATGAATAGCAAACATATCAGGAGAGATTGGACCCTTACGGTTTAGGTCTGATCCTGCCCCCATTGAAATCAGTGGAAAAAATTTCTCATTGTGAGAGGAGGATATGGCCCTTAGTAGACTGCTCCATGACATCATACCGTATTGTTATGCTGTATGCCAGGGGTGCCCAACCGTCAGCCCGTGGACAAAATACTGCTCACCAGAGCAATCCATAATACCAGGGGCCTGATTCAACACAATATACTAATTTCCGATTCATTCACATTTTATTGTCATGTTTATATAATTTTAGTTTACACTAGTGTGTAACCAGACAATACTCTACATAGAAATGATCTATCTAAATATGATTGAAACAAACTGAACTTAAAATATCAATCAATACAGGTAGCTTTACAACCTTATTAAAATATGTTGAATCTGTTTGGACCACACAAGGCTGTGCTTCAGTTTATGTGGCCCTCCTGTGTAATATGGTTAGGCACTACTGCCATACACTATAGTTATCAGACTTATGTGAACCTTATTAAAAGAACAACATAACCGTGTGACCCTCTGTATGTCTTGAACCTGATAGTGTCTGGCTCTTCATGGATACACAAGGGTCAAAATTAGGCAAGGATCCCCGCACACACACTCCTTAACCCATAACTGAGGGGCCACCCATAACATAGTTAGGAAGGCATGAGATAAGAAGATAAGGGTGAATCAGGTCTAGTGCAGTGAAGAGTGGACAGTGCACCCCTCCTCATAAAAAATTCCAAATCTCTGCAAAGTCATACACTTACCAGTGGGTTGCCCATGCATTATAGTTAAACATTTCTGTGATGAACTGGGCAATATCCATATTATTTTTATGAACATGGCACATGTTTCTCTGTGTGTGTTTAGGTTGGATTACTCACTATGAAGTTAGATCCAAAGGGGTGGTTAGAGGAACCAAGCAGAAAAAATAAAATAGTGGCCAAGATAAGGAACGTCCCATCAAGCACTCAAACACAATAGCTAGGATTATAGCCATGAGAAGGCATCTTCTTGGTCCCAACTCCAGTGGTTTAGCTGTTTTGCCAAGGCTGAGAAAAGATAGATCAAAAGAAACACTCAACCATTTAATTAGAGGACCACCTGGGCCTAGAAAAAGGGAGAGTCTGCTCTGAGTGTGTCAGTGAAAGTTGACAGGCTGGCCAGGGAACACCTAGAGATAGAGGGAACATGCTGGGAGCAGGACAGTCTACTTTCTCCTGGACAGAGATGGAGGTAGGTACCAAAAACAGATTAACAGAGTAGGGAACAGATACCATGTCCCTCAGTGGTCGAACCTTGTGGTTCTGCCCAGAGAGAAGTGAAGAAAGCCCGGCTTTTCACCCAAGGGGTCCACCTGAGAGGGACTAAAGGTGTTCAAAGCACTGCTCGCCCTGTAACCATGAGAGCTTGCATAACTGCTTGCAAGACCAGAGCCTTGACTTGGTGTCAGTTGAGCTACAAGAAATGTTCACAATGGACCTCAAAATCATAGAAAGGACTCCCACTAATCAAGTTCGTGACAGTTGCCGAACAAGCTAAAATGGCTTGCTGATATCCATAACACTTCCAAGCAAATCTGAGCCAGTTCACACTTATGCATTAAAATCAGGCTAAATTCACAAGGGAATTATGGTTTTCATATAAAAGTAGGTGAAACTTATTGAGTTTGACTTTGAGATTTTGCATTCATTCTAAAGCATTTTTCTAAAAAATATATAAAAGCTGGTCAGATCCTTCTAAAATACTACTATACTGTTTGAAAAAAAATTTTTTTTCTCAATTTCCTATGTATATAAGCCTCTTTCAAATATAATTAAACTACAAATCAAATTACTTAGCTATAGCTTAACCTTTTGTGGTTATAAATATAAAAAATCAAGTCAAAGAAAGCATTGGTTATAGTTTGTGGATGGCAAAATATATGGCTATACTTCTGATATAATATTGGCATCTTCAGTGAGGTCCCTTTTACGAGGTCTAATCCTTATCAACTTTCTACTCTAAACTTGCCTTCCTTTGTGGGAGTCAAGTTGTCTGATGACTGAATTCTTTGACAAAACTAGAACAAAAAATAAGTGATACAAATTTAATGTGTGATAGAAATATGATTTGTGCTTTTCCTGAGATTCACAAGTATGTTAAGCCACAGACCTGAAAAAAACCCTCTGTTTTCATGGATTTATGGTATTCTAACCATTCTTTACCCAAACCACAATCTAGAATCCCATCCTATACAATTGCCAATGTCATGCAAACAGATCAGGGAAGCATTTGGATTCTGATGATAAAACTAGTCATAATGCTTAGATGGTCAACATTTTCAAACTTGAGAGTCCATATTTAGGTTCTTGAATGCTAGGCTCATTTGCAGAGTTGGTGAGTTCCCATAGGTCAGCACTTTGGTCTTGACTGGGAGTTCTAAATCATTTCAGAATCTAGATTAAAGCCCATGTTAGATTTCTTGTTGGATGGGGAATGGAGATGACACCTTTAACATTAAGGAATTGATATTATTCTAATGAATGAACCATGCATTGGCTCTTTTTGCCATTAACATAAAAGTCTGTTCACTTTATAACTACAAGGGGTAACATATGCCATATGTAAAAAGTTCAGTAAGAAGGTGTTTTATCTTTTCTGTCTTATTCAGTGGGTTTCCCTCCTGCCCCCACAGACTCATCTGCTTTCTGTTCCTCTCATTGTATGCAATCCGTCAACTTAAAAAAAAATTAGCCACCAGTTAGGGCCTTTGCAAATAGTTTGGCTCACTGACACAGAATATCTGGTATCTATTACATTAGGAAATTTAAAATGACTTTGATTTGATTTTAATTTAATGCAGCAATACTGTACTGCAATAGACTTCTGTGAATTGTGACTATTAGCTATCTCTAAATATATGCTCATTTTGGGGACAGAAACTTGCTTTTAAATCAATTTTGCCATTAAAAATAATATTTTTATAAGAATGTATGTTTATGGTGTGTATTTGAAAGCAATTATACACTAAAGCACAACTGAAACAGTAGTGGATGGAAATGGAAACAGATTTTAAGATTTTAATTAATGACATACCAGGCTGATATATCTGAATGCTAAAATAAGAGCTTTGTATGAATCATAAATTAAAGAGAAACCACAGAAAGAGAGAGGAGAATGGTCATATCTTGGCTTTAAGACCCCTCAGAAGATAAAGTCTCTGTTATCTATAAGTCAGCTAAATTCCGATCATTATAAATTCGGCATTAAATATTGGATGTGAATGTTCCCAAGTACGTAGACAATACTTAGAGGAAAATTAGCAGAAAGTGTGTTTTGGTCCAGTATTGGCTGTGAAAGCTACAGAGGCTGGTGGGGAATGTTAAAGTGCACAGAGCATATTCACTCTGGGTTACATGCATGGAAGTCTATTAGGGTCTATTCCAAAGCCTAGTGAAGTCAACTAATATAGACCTCACCGCAGTTCTCTATGCCTGTGCCCTCTAGGCTGGACTACTGAAGTATGTTGTATTTTTGGGCAATACTAGAAGACCACCAGGAGGCAGAGCATAGAAGGCTGCTGACTTAAGCCATACTGAACTCACTGCATCTACTTTTGCCGCTAATTTCCTGTATATTGGAGCAGAATCCAAGGTTTTGGTGGCGTCCTGAAAGCTCTGTATTATGCTTTTCTCTGTTTCCTCCCATGACATTTGAGATTAGCTGAGATGGTCCTACTAACATCCATAAGATTCGCCCATTTGAGTGGCAGAGCATTTTCTGGGGAAGGTACTCATTCCTCATACATACCTCCTTTCTCAGATCATCAGAGCCTGACTTTGTCCTGGAATGATAGGGAGCCAATCTCTCCTCAGTCTTTGCCCCATGCAGATGAGCTAATATGTTTCAAGGAACATTTGGGTAATTAGTATGTTATGTGTATTCCGTATTGCAAATTCAGGGCGTGTGCTTTGATGAAGCCAATTGCTGGCAATATGTTGCTGTATTTCAACTATGTTTATTGAAGTAAATTCACACAGAGGCTTAGGCAATGCTTCTGGAATTCCAAATAAAAGGAAATTATTTTATTTTATTTTTATGTTTGCTTTGAATCTCAGAACCCAACCCTACAATCATTTACTATTGAGCGCAATGCACACTACCATCAACAGCCCCCAGGAAATTAATAGTGCTACTCGCAATAATAAGCACTGCACTTGGTAGTTAGCTTTTTGCAGGATTGTACCTCATGATAGTATTTAGCCAAATTCCTATTAAAACTGATTTTCCAAGATGTAGTGAACAAGTTCACTGAACTGGTATAATAAACACCAAAAAGCATCTAAATGATTTTAAATCAAGCCTCAAGCAGCACCCTCTCTAATCTCCATGATTGGAAATAAAATGACCGTTCTGCATGTACCTCTGTATTCTCCTTCCCACTTTGAGAGCAAGAAATCTGGCAGTCAGGAAAATTCACTGTGAGAGTTGTGAGTCTGCAGGATTTTCTCTTGACAGCAGGTGTTTCCTTAGGCTTTAAAACCTAACAAAAAACTCATGGGCTTTGCCCTCAGGACTTTGAACCATATGCCAATAAGCTAATGTAAAGGTCCCTCCTGTCTCTGCACCCTTCCTCTATCTGATCTGAAGTTATTAAGGACTTGTATAATAATGGTATAACAAAGGTGTGGGTAGGTGATGATTGTACAGGGTCTATTTCTATACGTTGTGGAGTTAAACAAGGGGCTCCCTTATCTCTTGTTTTATTTAATATTGCTATGGATCTAGTGTGGTTAGGCTTAAAAACTGACATACTCAAAGCCATACTCAGGTTCAAGTTCCTACTTTCCGAAAAACTTCTTCTATACCTAAGGCAAGCCACTTAGCCTCTCTGCAAAAAGGGGATAATAGCACTGCCCTAACTCACAGCGATAGTAAATACATTCAGGATAGTTTTCAGAGTGGTAGCCCTGTTAGTCTGTATCAGCAAAAACAACGAGTAGTCCTTGTGGCACCTTAGAGACTAACAAATGTATTTGGGCATAAGTTTTCGTGAACCTTCTTGTCAACTGTTGGAAATGCGCGACGTCCACCTTGATTGCATCAGCCTTGTTAGCACTGCAAAAGTAATTTTCCCTCTCTTGATATTCACCCCTTCTTGTCAACTGTTGAGAATAGACCACTTCCATCTTAATTGAATTGGCCTCGTTAGCACTGACCCCCTCCCACCCGCACACACTTGGCAAGGCAACTCCCATCTTTTCATGTGCTGTAAAATTTTTACTGCTTAATGTATTTTTCACTCCATGCATTTGATGAAGTGGGTTTTAGCCCGTGAAAGCTTATGCCCAAATACATTTGTTAGTCTCTAAGGTGTCACAAGGATTCCTTGTTGTTTTCATTCAGGATACTGAGGTGCTTATATACCACAGTAATGGAGGCTACATGTGTGCCTGCAATAGACAGACCTTATGTTCTTTATTTAATTTAGACTGCATGGTCATCAGGGCAGGGGCAGTGCCTTTTATCATTTTGTAACGTCTGATGCAAATATATGGTGCTACATACATTTTTGTTATTAATAATGAGGGATACTTTTAAACGAATTTGATTTTCCTGGCAGAGAGTTGTAATTTCAAGGATATTGTATTCTTCTACTGCATTTGCAGACTTAGTGTGCTAGGAAAGGGAATATCCCATCAAGGAGGGGGAAGTTGGAATGGTTTCGGTTCTGAGTCAGTTTGGATGAGAAAGTGAGAAAATGGCAGAAGTAAATGAGATCACTAAAAGCAGAAGATGGTTTGATTAGCCAAGCTCCTGAAGGCCCTTTGTTTCCACGGTCTAGGAAGGTAATCTCCATTCCACAGTGAAAAGTAAAGAATGCCACTTTTGGGCCTTAGATTTCTGCATTAGGCATGCGGGGCTGCCCCTCACTTTTGGAATGGAAACTGTGCACCAGAGCCTTGAACAGTTTAAAATCAGAATCATCCCACTGACTTCAGTGCTAACTTCCACCATCTGCAGATCTACATACCTACCTTAGGGTGTATTCTGCCATCTATCAGCATAGTATCTGAGCACCTTCCATGCAAAATCAACAGCAAAGTCTCTAGTAAGCATCAAGGAATCACTAACATTTCTCCCTTTTCATGGTCTGCTATGGTAGGATTTTTGTTGTGCTTTTTAGATTTTTATTGATTTCCTCATATTATTGGCCCTGTATCTGTTTAGTGCCATAACTTGCTTGTATTTAGGCTCAAATAGAAGATATGCAAGACTGGATGACTCTAGTTAACTCCTGCTCCTTTTTATTTCTCTCAATCCTCCCACCTCCACCAAAAAAAAAAAAAAAAAAAAAGAACACATAAATTCATACACCTGTTTTCAAAGGTGGACAGAAAGAAGTCTTTTGTTTTAAAGTCTAATAGTGCTTCCTAATTATGTTCAGCACCAACTAGATACAGGCCTTAGACAAAATTGTGTTGTAGGCATCAGGTCCACTGAACATAATATTTGCCATACATCTGACACCAACAATAATGCAATATAGAATGAATCTATAACTGTATGATCTAATTAAACATAAGAATTCAAGAGGCCAGTGTGATCTAGGGTTGCATAAGTAGAGATATGTCATGAATTGCAGCAGTAATATGCCCCTTTTATATATTTCTTCCATGGAATTTTGAAGATGGGCCTTTTAGTCTTGTTTGTCCTCAGGCATGCAATAAATAAATGATGTACATGATCTGCACTTCTCCCTGTGGTCCCACCACTCTGCAGCTTGGTGCCATGTAAAAGAAAAATATCTAGAAATTGTCTTTCAGGGCCTGTTGACTTTATCCTAAATGATCCAGTTCACAAGACTTCTGTGTGAACATAGCCCTTGCTGATGTGCAGAAAAAAGTAGTAAAACAATGGCAAATTAGAAATATAGCTGGAGACTCATCAAATCATCTTCCGCTGCCAATATAGATAGATAGATAGATATAGATATAGATATATAGTTGAACAGCTACAGACATTTGTTTAATGGAGAATGTGAAATTAAACAGATCTGCACTATCTCATGAATCATTTCCAACAGCTTCAGACATACCTTTCCCCAGTGCATTTTGACTGATAGACAAGACAATTCATAATGTTACAGACCAACAGAAAGCTGGCATAACCATTCATCACAAAGATCCTAAACTGTAGTTAATTAATCTTTCCCTTTCAGACCCACTCCTTACAAATCAAATCTGTCTTGACAGTATTGTCAACCAACACTGCCCTAATTTTGCATATTAGGTATTGAAGCCTCTCAGCAAACTGCTCACAATCAACCCATAAAGTGAAAGAGGAACCCCTTAAAATGTTTGCTCTAGAAAATTGGAAATTGCAATCTGCTTGCTGACTTTCCACCAACAAGGGATGAATGTTGCCGAGTAAATGATTCATAACAAATTATATTCTCAGCTCTAATTATGAAGATATAGAATTCTTCTTCCCTTCTTATAGGTGTTACCCATAAACTACAGAACAAAGTCCTGATCATGCAAGACTCCATAGGTTGTAGATGGCTTTTGATAACAACAGGATGGCTCTGTGGCCTGGGAGTCTTGAGAGGAACTTACATGAGTGTAGAACAAACAAAAACTGACTAAAGAATCACAGTGACATTTGTCATGTGCTCTTGTTTATAAAGCAAGGCCTCAGCTCCCTTGTTTCATTTACACATGCATCAGAGTATTACATGCACCATTTCGGAATTCCAAGGCAATCATTTAGCACACAAAAACACAC
Source organism: Gopherus flavomarginatus (assembly GCF_025201925.1). Lineage (NCBI taxonomy): Eukaryota > Metazoa > Chordata > Testudines > Testudinidae > Gopherus > Gopherus flavomarginatus. The sequence continues at coordinate 13,670,601 of NC_066630.1, read as the reverse complement.
TTCTTTTATAGAAATCTAGGGCTGGAAGGGTCCTTGAGAGGTCAAGTCCAGCCCTCTGGACTGAGACAGGACCAAGTAAACCTAAACCATCCCTGATAGGTGTTTGTCCAAACTGTTGTTAACTTCCCATGATGGGGATTCCACAACCTCCCTTGGAAGCCTGTTCCAGAACTTAACTACCCTTATAGTAAGAAAATGTGTCCTAATAGCTAACATAAATCTCCCTTGCTGCAGAGTCAGCCCATTACTCCTTGTCCTGCACTCAGTGGACCTGGAGAACAATTGATCACCATCCCCTTTATAACAGCCCTTAACATACTGGAAGACTTCAGAAGACCCTCAGTCTTCTTTTCTCAGGACTAAACACGCCCAATTCTTTCACCCTTTCATGGGTCAGGTTTTCTAAACTTTTTATCATTTTTGTTGCTCTCCTCTAGACTCTCTAATTTGTCCATATCTGTGGCACCCAGAACTGGACATGGTACTCCAGCTCAGGTCTCACCAGTGTTGTGTTGAGCAGGACAGTTATCTCCCATGTCTGGCATATGGCACTCCTGTTAATACATCCTAGAAATATTAGCTGTTTTTCTCCTTTTCCTTTCCTTAGAATCATGAAATCTACCATTTCTTGATCACGTTCACCCAAATTGCGTTCCACCTTCAGATTCACAACTATTCCTCCCTGTTGATCAGCATCAATTCTAAAATGGTTGCCTCCCTGGTTACCTCTTACACATTCTGAAACAAAAAGTTATCCCCAATACATTCCAAGAACTTACTGGAAATTTAGAGTTTTGCCATATTACTTTTCCAACAGATATCTGAGTAATTAAAATCCCCCATTATTATGAGGTCTTGTGTTTTGGATATTTCTGTTATTCGTTCTAGAAATTTCTCATCCACCTCCTCTTCCTGATTTAGTAGCCTATAACAGACCCCTACCATGATGTCATTCCTATTTTTCCCCTTTATCTTTACCCAGAGATTTTCAGTTGGTCTGTCTCCCACCTCCTTTTGGACCTCAGAACAAGTATATACATATTCTTAATTTACAAGGCAACACCCACACCCTTTTTCTCCCCTGCCTTTCCTTCCTGGACAAACAATACCCTTCTATACCTGTTATGAGATTTATCCCACCAAGTCTCTGTGATGCCAACTAAGTAATAATTTAGCTTATGTAGTAATACTTCCAGTTCTTCCTGTTTATTCCCCATGCTCCTTGCATTTGAGTACAGACATATAAGATGTTGAGCAAATTCCCACACTGAGTTAATTCTTGTTGCTCCTATGACCCTACTGTAATTTTCCATGTCCTGTGCCCCAACTTCTAGCTCTATTATAACAGTGAACAAAACCTTTCTCTCTACATTCCTGGAAGAAGAGAAAAAGAAAAATGATACTTTGATCAGTGGAAGATATTAAACAATTTAACTGAATCGTTTCTCCCCCTCATGGAATCCTAAATGTCCCTAAAATGGAAACTCTGGTTTTTGGCACAATTTCCCCAACCTTCAGCCATGTTAATTCCACCAAAATCATTGCATATTGCTCATCCAAGATATTAATTTCTAAGGTGCATTTGTGGGAATATGAGCTTTCACATTTCATACAAGTTAGATTGTTCTTATAAATATTTAGAAGTTAGCATAGTCTCTTAAAAATATGCCTTGCAACAACTCTGAGTACAGAGACTTCAAACCAGTGTTTCCCCTGTGGCCTGAAACCGTAGAGCAATGATGGACAACTTTAAGGTAGCAGAGGGCCACAACAGCCACTAAAACCCTTTGGCCAGCCATACAGAATTCTTCTTTTTTTTTTAATAAAGACTGAGCTGGGCCACAGAGGAACAGTCTTTAAGCAAATCTCCTGCTGCCTCATACCAGCTTCACTTCTCCATCAACACAAGCTCCGACCCTCTGCCTCATGCCACCCAGCTCCAGTTACTGCCTCCCTACTGGCTGATTATTTGGAACCAGAGAGCCAACCAGCTTCTGGCCAAGCACCCTGGCCCCAGGCCAAAGGTGCTCCCCACACCCCTGCTGGTAGAGGCATGGGCTGGCCACTGATTGGCTCTCAGCTCCCAAAGTATCAGCCAATGGGGAGGAAGGAGCCCGGTGCCTGGGCTTCCCACATGGAAGAACATGTATCCATGGAGGAGCAGAGCTGAGGCAGAGACTGGGAGCTGCAGGACTCAGTGTGTCAGGTCAGAACGCTGCTCAGATTTGGCCCTGCTGCCCTTCTATCATGCCAGCAGGGAAGAGGCTCTGCTGTTACATTACCCCACTCTGGTTACTGCCTCCCCATTGGCAGAGGTGCACCCGGACTTTCCTATAGCTAGGGAGATTGAGCCACAATCAGATTGGCTAGTTGAGCTAGAAGCCAATGGGAAGGCAGTAATCAGAGCCAGCTTGTGGGGTGGGAGGCCCTCTCCTGAGTGACAATTGAGTAAACGAGGGTGTTGTGACATGGGCCCCTGCTCCCAGTCCTGGGCTCCTCTTCACTTTTTGGCTGCTGCCTAGGGGCAAGCCAAATAAAATGATTTGGTAGCCTGGGTGTGGTAGGGACATCACTGTTGACACCTGTTGGTGAACAGGGAGAAGAGTGGCCCAGAACTGCTTGAGAACTTCTGATGAGTTGGGGTGCCATGTGGGAGAAAGCTTTCTTTTGACATTTGTTGGTGTAATGACTGAATGGCCAGGCTTCATTTTCATTTCCATTATGTGGAAGCATGGAGCATTTTGTTAAAAAGCTCAATGGCACGAGGCACATTAATACATGCAGAAAACTGAGTTTTGGGATAATCAAAGGAATAGCCAATGTAACAATAGATATCAGAGGAGATGAGTTGGTTCCAGTGCATTTCAGATTGAGGTTTGGATAACTGAGGTTTATGTATCAGTAGATTATCCAGAGCTAAGCAACACAGATTTTGCTATCTGTTTATCTGAAGCATGAAGTCAAAGTCTACATACACCACACCTCCCAATAGCTATACCTAATATATGTACATTTGTGTGTTACCGCTTGTATTAGGGAAAGTTGAAGCTTTAAAGTTCTCCACCATGTATATGTCTTCCGGTCTTTCGAGCAGGCACTGTGTTATCACTTTGCTTCAGCTATCTTAGCCTTTGATGCAGTGCAAAGTTTAACTGTCATGCATCTCAATGTTTTGGTCCCAGATTATTAGAGAGACAAGGCGAGTGAGGTAATATGTTTTATTGGACCAACGTCTGTAGATGAGAGAGACAAGCTGAAGAAGAACTCTGTGTATGTTCGAAAGCTGGTCTCCCTCCCCAATAGAAGTTGGCCCAATAAAAGATATTACCTCACCCATCCAGTGTTGTATTTTGTAATTCTCATACTTACAAATAGTAGAAATGATCTCAAAATGAAATTTTGATTCAGATTTCATTCACCCGAAGGCTGGGGTAGTTTGGATTTAGCCTTTAGTTTGGATTTAGCCTTTAGTTCAATCGGCTATAAAGAGGGGGATTGTTATTTGCAAAATTCAGATCCAGCTCTAGGTTTGGATTTCAAATCTCCACAAGACTCAGGAGGTTTGGCTTCAGGGTTGTGGTTCATGCCAGGGGCGGCTCTAGGTATTTTGCTGCCCCAAGCATGGGCTGCCTTCGGTGGCTTGCCTGCGGGAGGTCCCCAGTCCAGTGCAGGTCCACCGAAGCCACGGGACGAGCGGACCCTCCACAGGCATGCTACCGAAGGCAACCTGCCTGCTGCCCTCGCGGCACCCAGCAGAGGGCCCCCTGTGGCTTGCCACCCCAGGCACGCACTTGGCATGCTGATACCTGAAGCCACCCCTGGTTCAGGCCCAACCTTATTAAGGAGTATTTTAAAATGTTCTCTAAAATGTTTCAGCATGATCAGAGAACATTTTAATGAGAAGCTACTCAGAATGCATGCTAGGCACAAGGAAATTAGGAGAGTGTACTGTCAAATTTAACCACTCCTCTGAACTAGAATGAATTATTTGACAAATATTGTAAGCTGTTTTTTTAAATCAAGATAATGTTTTGAAGGTTTGGGGGAGAACTTGCTATTGGCATCAGATGAAGACTATATTGATAATGATAAAAAGTTGGCCAAATGCTGACAACATATGAAATCATCTTGCTTGGGGAATGCTTACTGAGACATGCACTTACTTTCCATACTTTAGCCTGAGTGTCCTATGTTCTCTGTCTGATGTAGCAGCAGCGAAGAATCCTGTGGCACTTTACAGATTAACAGACGTTTGGAGCATGAGCTTTCGTGGGTGAATACCCACTTCCTCAGATGCATGTATTCACCCACAATAGCTCATGCTCCAAAACGTCTGTTAGTCTATAAGGTGCCACAGGATTCTTTGCTGCTTTTACAGATCCAGACTAACACGGCTACCCCTCTGATATCTGTCTGATGTAACTTCCCTAACTGCTATGCTGAAATTCAGTTAAATAGCAAAATTTGTCACCAAAGAATTTTTTCCACTCAGCATGTTTGCTCAGGAACTGATCTCACCTTTCCTATAAACTAGGAGTAACTTCAAAAGGATCCCACCCTGACCAAATCTGACCTCTGATTGATTGCTTCAGAATCTACACACCCAGAATGAGGCTATCTTCTCAGAACAGGACATGTAGCAATGATCTGAGTTCACAGGATGGGAAAGATAGAGCTGGAAAAGAGGCCAGAGGTAATGGAAAAAGAAAGTTGATTGTCACCTTAATTGTGATGCTGGTTTCATTCACCAAATACATTCCAAGGTAGTGCAACCGGGGTTGTGACCTGAGCATCAGAAGTCAACCCTTTACAAAGGGGCCTAGAGCACGTAGTTCATTTGAAACAAAACAAGATCTGAATAGGCATGTTAAGTAATTCACATGGGGAAGCTGCAGTTGTTAGTTTCATTTTAGCAATCATATCAGAGACCATCAATTCTATTTCAACTAAAAGATACATAACATTTTGTAACATCATTTCTAGGCAGAAATGAGCACTTCCTTTCCTTAAACATTACTGTCAGATTAACTGGATGTTTTTAGCTTTCTGTTTATTATACATTAAACTCCAGCTATCTTAAATTCACAGATAAATGTGAACTCGACTCACATAAAGCTTGCTTGTTTAGTTCATGTTAAAGGCCATCCACCTGGGAACAGATTTATCATTTTCATCATGTCAGCCAATTTTGAAGGTGAGCATTCTGGGCCAAAACCTGGTCCCATTGAAGTCAGTGGCAAAACTGACATTAACTTCAGTTGGACCAAAGTTTGGCCTACTGCACTTAATTGAATCTGATTAGGTAACTACAAATATCCTTGGCAAAACCCTTATCTGAATTATTCCTAGAAAATGTCGATTTTTGTGTATTTCTGTGGTTTTCATAGTCGGGTGCAACAGGCCTGGAGTTTACTTGCTTCATGTCATTATGGAGGAAACAAAGCTGAAAATTAATTTTAGTTATTGGGCCAATTTGGAATGCAAAGATTAGACATTTAAACCTATGCTCAACTGAACCTTCGGATGAATGGCTTTTAAGAAGCTTTCATTATACACAAATGTTTATCTTTAGCATATAATTTATGTTATTTTGAGCTCCTAGAATTAGAGTTTTCCATTTTGTTTAATTGATGACAAGTTCTGTCTCTGATGATTGAATGACATAGCTAGCTTCTTAACCCTCGGATACACCCAGAGTCAATTTCACTGAAATCACTTCACTGGAAATACTGTTATACTGTACAACTGAGAATCTGACCAATTTGCTTTAACTTGAAACAAAGATATTAAAAACATGGTTGATTCATTTTATAACTCAGCAAATCTAAATACAGGTTTTAAATGTATTTTCAAATAATATTTTAAAATCTCACTTTGGGATTTTTCATGTGGCTGCTAAGCTGATGGATGGAACTGAGCATTATGGGCTCTATCCATCTCCCAGTAAAATCAGTGAAAAGACTGATATTAATTTAATGGGAGTTGGATCAGAGCCCACAACCAACAGAAACTGTAGTGATTAGTAAAAGGCTGTGTTTATTCATCCTTTGCTTCATACTGGAGATGTTCTTTATGTATAAATGCTTATTTTTTAAATTAGTTCTGAGAAATTTTATCCTTCAGCTTCCATGTTTAAGGCTATGGTGTGCTTGTTTGCAAGCTTCTGAAATAAGCAACAAGGATTTTAATTTAATTACAGTGGCTGAGAATTTGGCAGTGAACCAGGCCATTTAAGGGTAAGTTAATTACAAATGGACCAAATTCTATTTTGTGGAAGCATTGTTATCAATAGACTGGGGATGAACATAGCTTGAGCACTAAGAATAAACACATTTTCAGAAAAAGTCTTAATCAGCTAGCAGCAAGAGTCCCATCAAACTTTACAGAATGTGCGAACACCTCTTTGCCTTTTATTTTTCATTATGCTTAAAATACAGGACACTGGAATGAGACATAGTTGGTAACTGTAGATATGAAAATAGATCACATTTGTTTTTTGCAGATGTAAAGCTTTAAATATATGAAATTCAGACTTCTCCAAACTCAAGGATCCTTTCTTTTTTTTTTTCCCCACAAGCAATCTTTGGGTACAACGCCCCTTGAACTCCAGGGAAGTTCCACACATGGTGCGTTTGTAGAATTGGCCCAAATGAGTATCTGTTTATGCTGCAAGAAATAAGTAAAGAAAGCCAGAAAGTATCATCTCAGCTCCAAGGAGAGTTAAATTCTTATTTGAAAAGAAAATCTTGAAAAGCTTTGAAAAGACTTTCCAAGAACAGACATGCTGAGCTATTTGGGCTGAGTGCAGCTGAATTTTTGTACTTTTCCCTTAACACTTCCACTTTTCAACACACAAAATTTATCCTTTTAATGGGGACTCAGATCATATCAGACAGTCATGGTTTGATAGGTTTAGGCTGAATCTGGGTTATAGTTCATCTCACTTTCAGCAGCAGTTTTTAATAGACTACAGAACAATTTATGTAGACAGACCTTATTGCTCAAGAGATATCAATGCATCTTGCTGTATTGATCAGGACACTACAGTGTATAATGCTCTGTCACTGCGTTCTTTGCAATCTTCAGAATGGGAGTTTGGTCTAGTGGCTTGAAAGAGTGGGGTCTGCAAACCAAGATACCTGGAATTTAGTCCAAGATCACTCCATACAGGTCACATGGTTTCTTTAACACGATGTCTCACTCAATGAGACCACACTGGCACAGAAGGAGCTCTGCTGCAATCCCTGCAGAGGTTTTCTGGTGCATCAAGGGAACATGCCATCTGCAATTTTCCTGTGGAGGGACCTTCTGCCTCCTCCTGTTGGCTAACATCCTAGGGCAGCTAGCAAGAAGTGTCTTCTGGTCTTTGGAGTAGGCACTGTGTTATCACTTTGCTTCAGCTGTCTTAGCCTTCGATGCAGTGCAAAGTTTAACTGTCATGCATCTCAATGTTCATATTAACAGGTGCCCATCAACTCTCTCCCCCATGCCAAAACAGACACATTTTTAAAACATGACCATCAGGGAATATGGGACTTTTGATTGTAGTGCCAGAAGCCCTGCCTTACTCCTACAAGAGACATTCGTTGGATGCACTAGAAAAATCGGAAGAGCCTCACTCCCCAGTGATTTGTGGATGTAATGTACAAAGTCAATCAGATTTGAAGGGCTCAGTTGTGAACCCTGCTGTGAACCTGCACGGGGCACTAAGGAGAAAAATAAACGTTTACCCCCTTGTGCAGGCTATCCACATCGCTGGAGCATGTGCGGGAGAGAGGGGAAGGGACACTGCAGAGGTGCTACTCCCCTTCCCATGGCAGGTGGTCGGGGTGTGGGCAAAGCTCTGGCAAGGGCCAGCAAGGACATCAGTGCTAACACAGAAGGAAAATAATCTGCATCAGCAAAAAGGCTGGCACAGGTTATTTTCCCTCTGGAGTAAGAGGGAAGCAAGAATCAGATTGTAATTCTTCGAATCTCAGCCATGGTTCCTGTGATGATGCCACAATCACTGCCCCTCGCTTGGGCTGGGTTGTAGGGTTACAATCCAGCCCTACATGTTTTGTTTCATAAAAAAAAGTTTAATTACTAAGCTAATATTAGACTACTTGAAAATCAAGTAAGCAGGGACCCCTCAATAATTATCAGGGAGTAACAAATGTGGGTACTTGCCTCTTTATTCTAAACAGAAACCTAAACATAATATTTTTCAGATCTAATTGCCAAGACCCTAACCCACCCCATCCCCTCAGCTGCCTTATTAAATGTAAATTGCGAAGACTTATCTCATTTAGCTTGATTTATAAATATGGTATATATATATATATATATTCAAATGTGTTTTAATTGAGGTATTCACCATAATAGTAGATTGTGCAACAAATTGTCCTTATTTCCAAGGTTTCTCTCTTTGTCCGCTATTTATAGCATAGTTGGTCTGTTAAAAGTGCCAATGCTGGTAGTGAGTATAAATGTCTCATCTGGAGTTTGAGTAACGTTTAACTTTCTTCTTTAAGAGTCCCCTACTTAACTGCTAAAGAAGTGCATTGTCAGCTGGATTTGTTTGGGACAATGAGGACATCTGCTGGTCAGTTGGACAAACGCTGTATATTCTCTATGGGTTTCCCAGGAAATACGTACACCATACTATCCATGATACTATATTTCTAAAGGCAGGAGTACCATAGCAAGCAGGCATCAACTTCCCTCTCAAATTGAGTGAAATTCTACATTGTTGCTGTGGGGAAAAAAGAATCTATATATTTGCAAAGAAAAAATGGCAACATTTTTCATTAGTTCTCTTGATCAGATTATCTTCTTTCTTCAAAAATATCAGTCACAGCTTTCCCTCAAGTTGTAATAATAATGTTGCCTGATCTAATCATAGTGTATTACTTATATTTATCAATTAGAAATTCCAGTTATCACTCTGTGGTTTGGCAGGATCTGCCCTGTGATCAGACCCAAAAGTATTAGAGTTATTACGAGGACCCCAATGTGCACAAAAGAGACAGTTGCATTTAGGAAAGGCCTTCTGTCTTTATAATATGTTTATTAGCACATTTTTCAAAATCATAAACACTCCAACTCAGCAAGGTAGATAGAGAAAATAAAAATGGCCAAGATGTCCAGCCTCTGATCATGTGTATACTCACACGATCCCCTGCAGAGACCTATGATCAATGAGACAGCTGGTCCGTGAGTGGTCCTATCTCTAGCATGCCAAGAAGATCCCAACAGTCTGAGTTGTTGATAGCTCTGTTATAGAGTTCTGTGGCCTCCATGAATATTCATAAGGATGTTCAGCTTCCATGGTCTATATCTTAACTTCTTCACTCTGAAGAACATAAGAATGGCCATGCTGAGTCAGAACAATGGTCCATCTAGCCCAATGTCCTGTCTTCCGATGGTGGCTAATGGCAGGCGCTTCAGAGGGATTGAAAAGAACAGGTAATCATCAAGTAATCCTTCCCCCTGTCACCAATTCCAAGCTTCTGGCAAACAAAACCAGGGACATTTCAGGGCATGGTTTTGCATCTCTGCCCATCATGGTTAATAGCCATTGATGGACCTATCCTCCATGAACTTATCAAGTTCTTTTTTTAACCCTGTTATAGTCTTGGTCTTCACAACATCTTCTGGCAAAAAGTTCCGCAGGTTGACTGTGCGCTGTGTGTGTTTTAAACCTGGTACTTATTAATTTCACTTGGTGACCCATGGTTCCTGTGTTATGAGAAGGAGTAAATAACACTTCCTCATTTACTTTCTCCACACCAGTCATGATTTTATAGTCCTCTACTTCCCCTCCCACTTAGTCATTTTGTTTCCAAGCTGAACAGTCCCAGTCTTATTAAACTCTCCTCATATGGAAGTTCTTGCATCCCCCTAAACATTTTTGCTGCTCTTTTCTGTACCTTTTTCTATTCCAATATATCTTTTTTTGAGATGAGGCAGGCAGATATGTGTGCAGCATTCAAGGTGCAGGTGTACCATTGTTTTACATAATGGCACTATGGTATTTTCTGTCTTATTATCTATCCCTTTCCTGTTGGTTCCTAATATTCTGTTAGCTTTTATGGTTGCTGCTACAGATTGAGCGGATGTTTTCAGAGAACGAGTCACAATGACTCCAAGATCTCTTTCTTGAATAGTAACAGCTAATTTAGGCCCCATCATTTTGTATGTATAGTTGGAGTTATGTTTTCCAATGTACATTATTTTTAATTTATCAACATTCAATTTCCATTGGTCATTTTGTGGCCCAGTCACCCAGTTTTGTGAGATCCCATTGTATATTTTTAAGACTTTGAGTAATGCTCCTTACTTTGCCCTAACTGGCAATCCTAGATAGGTTCTCAGGAGACTTCTAAAAATTAGGCTAAACAGAAATCCAGCCACAGATTTAAAATGCCACTGTTAAAAGACAGATATACTACAGGGGTTCTAGCCTGTGCACACAACTGTGGCTGTACACATCGAGGAGCTGAGCAGAGGGAAACAGAATGAACACTGATGGCAGCAGCAAAAAGTCATGCAAAGTTAGAACTGAAAGTGTGTTCTTTAGCTTCTGGTTGTAAATACTTTGCTGTTTAAGGGCCTGATGTGACAGCCATTCCATGAGCCTATTCTGAAATCAATGTGAATTTGGCTATTGACTTAATTGAGAGCAGGATGGGATGCCATTTATGAACTCTCTGTCTCTTACTATGTGTATGTATGGTACCTAGTCGAATAGGACCTCAATCCTCGGGGCTTCTAGGCAAATAAATAAAATAATAGGAATTTACTTCAGTGGGACTGAAACAGTTGGATAGTGGGTAAAAAATCAGGCCTTACAACAGATGTCATAGCAGAACACACACATACATGAACATGTGTGTTGTGGCCAACAGTTGTACTGATGAGTGAACTGCAAATGGTTCTTAAATACAGTTCACATAATTATCCTAAATCTTGGATGCTTACCTAAATATACCTTCTGCACACCTCATTTCTGGAGAGCACTGGGCAGTTTACTTTGGGCAAAACCTTTGCTTCTCTTATATGTATTCCCCAACCATCTTGTATTGGCTATATACCCAGAGGCTCTAATGTACAGAAGCCTCTTCAGGTCTGCTATTTCCTCTCCCACTTGGGTGGGTGGAAAGTGGAAACTCTTTGGAATGGAGATCTGACAAAACTCAAAAGAATTCCTGATTTGCTCTGGAAGTACCATAACAACAGCTTGATCATGGCATTTGGGGTACTTTCTCTTCCAGTCCTCAGTGAATGCTGAAAGTGGAGAAGCATGTGTAAGGTTAAAGAACATAAGAACATAAGAACAGCCGTACTGGGTCATACCAAAGGTCCATCTAGCCCAGTATCTGTCTACCGACAGTGACCAATGCCAGGTGCCCCAGAGGGAGTGAACCTAACAGGCAATGATCAAGTTATTGTTTGAAGATTGAAACAGTTCTGATAATTTTCTAATTTTTAAAGGAAAAATGAACCCAATCGGAGCAGATCTGGTTCACCTATCTTGTATCCACAGAGAACACATGAGCGTTATTCAGAAAAATGAGTCTATTCACCAAGATACAGTAGCTTTCCCTAGAGAAGCGCAATAGCAAATTCGGCCCCTTCATGCTTCATTGCTATTGATGACATTTCACAATTGCAGTCTCTGTCATTCAGGAAGCACAGAGACTATTTACTTGGTGTGCACCTCCTACAGCACCAGGCACACCAAAGGGGGAAGAAAGAAGGTGCAGCTATAGCCTTAAAGCATGGTACAAACTGCCCCATCCTCCCTGTTTGCTGCAATTAGAACCAAAAACTCTTAAATTTTTTATATCTCCAAATGTATGCTGTTAGAAGTAACCTAGTAGGCCACATAACAAACAAATCCATCTTTGGCACTGTGTGGTGGTCACCTCTCCACCAGGGAGAAGAGTTGGGGTCTATCAAGCTGAAGACCAACATCCCCAAACACAGCAATTGGGTGAGGAAAAACAAACTCATCTAAATGGTCCCAGCTTAAGGTCCCAAAAGAGTTAGGATCTGTGGAGGGTTCTTGTGGTGGTGGGAAACTCATTTATAAGAAAGCTCCACCTCTGAGCAGCTCCACACCTTGATCTTGTTGAGTAGCCATGAGTCCTCTGCATCTGCCCCTTCTGTGATGGTTTGATATGCCTCAAGACTGCTGAACCTAGTGCAACTTCTATTTGAGTCTCCAACAGAAATAGCAGCCAGAAAAGAGGTATAGTAACATTGTTTGCCTTTTGGATCAGATGGCATGAAATTTTTCAGAAATGCCGTTACTGGGTGTTAAAGAAATGTATTATATCATAATTTTTCTTTTGACTTTGAGTGTCAACATGTCAGAATGTCCTGGTCTCCTTTCAGTTTCCATGACTAGTGGATTAATTGTTTTCATTCATCAGTTTTCTACTTGAAAGTCCTCCACTCCCCTAGGGAAGGAGAGAGAACACTTGAGGGTCAGCCTGGGGGTTGAACATTCTTTGGCTATCTGAAACAAATCTGCAGGCCTAGTTTGCCCTCATAGACGAGTGATGGGGAAAACTGATCAGCAGATGAAACAGGCAAATGCTTTTCCATTCCTACACATTTCATCTTGTGAAAGTTCAACACTTTTAACCACATGCTTTCTCATAAAACATTAGCATGAGCCCTTTTGGTTTTAACTGTTTTGACATGCTTTCTACTAGTGCTTTGATTTTCAGCTAGAGGCACTTCAGTGACAAATCCGTCCATACACAGAGACACAGCAGGTGTCTCTTAAGGGATCTTGCATGTTCAATTTTCCCAGTATAAACTCCCGAGAAGGCTGAGGCCTCATGCAGTAGTTGCTACAAGGGGGAGAAAGGGAAAGAAAAGGGGAAGGGTTTTGATGCTAGAATGTTTAGTTTGGCAAAATATATGAAAAATATTCAAGCAACAAAAGGCACAACTTGTACATTTGTGGTGGCTGATTTTGTACATGAAATATTTTGCACAGCTTGATTGGGGGAATGTAAATAATTTATAGAAGCTCAGAATAAGATATTGGAAGGGAACAAACAGCCTTTGCGGGGACTATATTGGGATAATTCTCCTCTCCAGCTGACTTAAAGTGGACTAACAGCACAAGCTGAATTGTTGTAATCTAGTGTGGTGGTTTTCAACCTATGGAACACGGACCCCTGGAGGTCCACAGACTACATCTGAGATTTCCAAAGAGGTCTGCGTCTCCAGTTGAAATTTTTTAGGTGTCTACAAATGAAAAAAAGGTTGAAAACCACTGCTCTAGTGAAATTTAGGTCTCCCCTGAAAACTGGTGCCAACCCACAGTCCAGTTGCATTATACTTGCCACTCTGCTATGCTTTGAGCCAAGTTTTGAAAGGGTTCTCATGCTGAGTTCTAAAACATTGCCTGCAATTTTTCATATCCTAAGGGCTTGTCTATACACTAGCTAATGCCCAGCAAGTGTGGGTGGAAATTGACAGCACTGTCATTTAATACCCTAGCATGCTGTGCACTAATTCACCATTTAGACATGCCCTAGGTTTTTACATATGCAAATGCTCAGATTTGTGTACACCAGCTTTATTGCCACTTGCAAAGGGCTTCTACTTCTACTAAATTTGAGAGTTTGTGAGCACACAGATCTGGACTTACAAAATAAATATTGCATGTGCAGAAAACTTGGATGCAGAAAACTGGTGCAATTTTGAAAATTTAACCTTTAATATTCACTTTTTAATTAAAAAAGGGGAATGGATAGATGCCATTCAAAGTGGTGTATTCAAACCCTTTTAGCTACTGAGCATGTAAATTATACTTGTTTTTGTTTTGCACACCAATGAATTCCAAAATGTTGCAAGTTATGTTTCTTTGCCACTTACCCTTTTTACATGATCTTGTAACACAGATAGGTCTTGAGTAACATTTTCAAAAGTGCCTAAATGACTTAGAAGCCAAGACTGGGCTTCTAAGTAATTTAGGCGCTTTCGAAAATGTTACCTCTTGATTCTCCAAGTCCTTATACAGCACACAGCAAGAAACACAATGCACAGCAGAGGCTTTGCATGGATACAAGTAACACTAAGAATCGGTCTCCTGCACTGATTGCTAGTACATCTTAGTATCCTTGCACACTTGCTCCCTCCCTCTAAAGAGTACAGGGAATAAAAGGTCATGGCATGCGTGGAGAATGGACATGTCTGAGAAGACATGGTCTTAAATGCAACTCACCTTGTGCTGAAGAAACTTCACTCTTGCTACAAAGCAGAAATTGCCTGGTGCCTGTCTAGCAGAACCCTCAATGATGTAGGTTTGGGTTCCCCTGCACACTCTGTGCTATGGTGGTGCCAATTCACGTATTTCATGGAGGAGTATGTGGTGGGGGGATTTGTGTGTGTCTTTCCTGCCTCCCCTCCTGCAGAGACCCTGTTCGGGTCCCTGCTCGTGTCTCCCCGCTCCCACCCACAATCCTCCTGCGGGGACCCTGAATCTCCCTCAGCAGGGAGTCCCTCATCTCTCTTACTCACACAGCGCACAAGTCAGGAGTCAAGTTCTCAGATGACTCCCATGTGCTCAGCTGTTCAAGAACAGAATCCCCATGCACCAGGTTGTAACACTATTCGGCCCAGCTGCCTCTCCATCTGGACTAGGCCAGGCCATGTACACAGAAGGGTGGCTGGGTCAAATTTCAGTGGTAACCACAGTGCTGCAGTGACTCTCTGGACTGCTCTGGCAGCACTCATGCTGCTTTAGTACAGCACCACCTTTCTAAAGTGGTTGGGCCATGGCCAACTCAGCTCTGCAGCCTGTGGAACTTTGAGCAAGTGCAAAAACCACGAGGGGAGGGGCTTCCACCCCCAGTAGGCCTCCCCTAATTGGCACCAATGCTGTGCTGATCATCACATTTCAACCTGTGGTTCTATGAGCACCATTCCACACCCTCTCTGTGCAGGATCAAGCCTTCACTGTAACTGACACCAGCCTTGATATCCTCATCCCTCAGCTTTGTCCAGAGACTTCCATGGGAGCTGTATCTGGTCTGTTTCAGGCTGCCTTCAGCTGAATTTGGCCCAAACTTGGTTTATGAAAGCATTCATTTACCCTTTGAAGTGAATTTTAAGTGAGCCATTTCTAGGGTCCTGCATGAACTTGCAAAACAAGAAATTCTTGAAGCAAACTGTGTAAACATTTCACATATGCGTAGCTGGAAAGACACTAATTACAATAAATGGTGCCCCAGGTATGTATATGGCTAAGGGGATTACAGAAGTGCTTTAAATAAAAAGAATTTGTGCTAGTGATGATAACCTGGCTATGTTCAGGGCCTGGGCCTGAACGTCTCACTCCAGTTGGGCTTGAAGAGGGGCACCTGGGTGCTATAGGGAAAGGCCCACTGAGAAAGATAACTGGTTAGTCAGAGCAGATGGAGTCAGTCAGTCAGGAGATCAGCACTGCCAGAGTCTGATTGTGGTTTCAGGGAGAAGGCAGGAGAGCAGCAAGAGGGGTTTGCTGGCTGGTGTCCCCATGCCAGAGAGTTGGGGCCAGGGAGGGCTGAAGGCCAGGGACAGCAGAGGGGCTTACCTGCTGACATCTCTAGAGCAGACAGCTGGACCCAAGGAAACAGTGAGAAGACCAGGGTGGTGGAGGATGCCCCGCTGATAAAGATGATCTTGCAGCAGAGGCTGTGGCGGTCCCAGCTAGGAAGAGCAGTGTTGCACTTCAGCTGGGAAGAGCAGGGGTGGCTGTCCTGGCAAAGGAACAGAAGAGGACGCACAAGGAGCTTAGGTGTGGCAGAAGGCACTGGAGTATGGGGAGGATGCATGCCCAACAGAGAGGCTGGGGGTGGTCCCTGGTGGAAAAAGCCAGAGTTTTAAGGACTACATGTTCTGGGGGTGGGGCTATATTTTGGGACTTTTGAAAAGGACGGATTTGCCCTATGTTTTGTAACACACTGGCTCCCAGAAGGGATATTATTTAACCAAGAGAGCCTGGAATAGAACCTTTGTGTTTCCTGAGAGTGGAAACTGAGACAGGGCAGGACTGTCATGCCAGGGCCTTGCAGAGTCACCCTATGATGGAACCCATTCAGACTTTTGAGCTGAGAGATTAGGTTCTAAGGACCTTATGATATAGGCAAATGCAATAGAGAGAGAAGAGGTGCTCTCAGCAATCAAACAAAAATTCAGCAGCTTGCGAACACCGGATGCTATTGAGCTGCAGCTGGAGATTTATGCTTGGCAAATTTGAAATATTTGGTTATTTTATGAATAAACACTAAATCATCTGTTGAGCTCGTTTCATTGAACCAAGGCCTGGCTTTACCCATATTCACAGGACAGAGCTGCTCTGACCTGTGCAGCCCACCAGTGCTTCCTAGTTGCAGAGCTCTGCTCATATCCTAAGCAGCTGCAAAACTCCTGGAATCCTGGCCCCATTGAAGTCAATGGCAAAAAAAACAAGAGGCCCAGGTTTTCAGCCAATGTTTTTGGTGATGGGTGAATAGTGATGCCTCCACAAATGGAGCTGTATCTGCTTATATCAGGTCTGAATTTAGCCCTTGATGTACAGAAAACCTCACTGCTCAACTCCTGCAGCTCTTGCTTAGTCTTTGTTTAGGCACAGCTCCCACTGATTTCATCCCTATGCCCATCACACATTCTCTCCCTGCCCCATTTCCCAACTTTCCTCGGGGGGGCAGGGATAGCTCAGTGGTTTGAGCATTGGCCTGCTGAACCCAGGGTCGTATATTCAGTCCTTGAGGGGGCCATTTAGGGATCTGGGCAAAAATCTGTCTGGGGATTGGCCCTGCTTTGAGCAGGGGGCTGGACTAGGTGACCTCCTGAGGTGCTTTCCCACCCTGATATTCTATGATATCTATCTATGATAGCGGGGAGCTACAAACAGCAGACCACATGGCAGAGTGGTTACATGCCCTCTACACAAGATCTGAAAATCTTGCCCCAATTTTGCATAGAGGAACCACAGTGGTACCTACATAGCCAATATGGTGGAGGCAGGACTCAGTCCTTAGCAATAAACAGTTACATTAGATTGCATGTTTATAGAAACTGGCCTTACAGGGCAAGGGATCCCCACAAATGATTTTCCCCGCTAAAGAATATTCTTTGACAGTATGCAGAACTAAAGTAACTTCACATGGCATGTGGGTCTATTTTATGTAAAATAAATATGTATATGCTGAAAACCACATTTTTCAAAGAAAAAACAGTGGACCCAACCCACATCAAAGATGGATTGTTTTAAAATGCTCTGGCTGTTCCATTGCATTATGATGCGTCACTTGTGGCTGGAACATGAAGCCTTGGAGGATATAAATAAATAGTTAAATGAATGTCTCTTTGATGTATTTGCAAGGTACATCATGACACAGTGCCAGCAATTGTGCATGCCCAATTTTGATGACACCTGGCTAGTTTAAGCCTCCAGGAAATGTAACCCTAGTAACAAACTAAAGATGTTCGTTCATAGGAATTCAACATCCATGAGTGTATATGCCTAATGTATAATGTATGTGTTCTTAGGCCAGGATAGCAGTCCCTCCAGGAAGATATAGTATTTATTTAAATTCCTCCTTTTAAAGGCCTGCATGGGAGCTTCTGCCTTTTGGAGAGGTACCCCAGTACCTGCAGTGGATAGAGGGACTAATCAAGTTTGCGAAGTGCTGAGGACAAAGAAAGCTAGTGAGAACACTTGCATATAATGAGTATACTAATCTATGCTTCCCAAACATTGACTACACTGAACAGGACATGTTTAAATGCTTTCTAACCTCACCATTATTGAGCCATTTTTATCTCAAGAGTGGAGGGCAGAAATGTTTTCCAGAGTAAGGATATATCCCCTTTAATGACTTTACATGACAGCTCTGGTTTTCCCCTTAAAGGATTGGAAATGAATAAATGGAACTGCACGCATTTATGGCAGCAGTGAATTTGACACTGTCACTTGAAAACTCTCACCCTCTTCCCCCCTACACACACACACTCCTGACCCCTTCTGAAGCACTATTATGGCTAGATCAAAGACAACTATTTTTGTTAGAGTTTCCACATGGTGAACACATGTCTCTGATTCACATTCAGGTATCTTATTTTCACCTCCTGGCATTGCTCTAGCTGATCGGTGACCAGCATGTCTGTTCTCATGGAAGGCCTTTTGTTTTCTTTGAGATGTTGCTAGAACTCCCCTACACTTCAGACCAACTCGGGTGGTGAAATATAGCACCTCGCACCATCTCCTTTGGAAATAACATGAGAAAACAAATACCTTAAGTATTAGAATTCTTGTGGTATTTCTGCTGCTTATTCTGAAAATACCACAAGAATTTTGTATGTGTGTGTTTGTGTGTGTGATGCTATTTCAGCTGAAAACAGCTATGGCAACACTTCTATCAGAAAGCTGGACAAGTCAATGTACAGCTCAGCCATTGCCTAGGCTAAGATCTACTGAGATCACTGCCTGGGCCACAATCCAGCATGTGCTTAATTTTGAGCATGAGTAAGTCCATTGACTTTAATGCTTAGGTGCTTTGCTGGATTGAGGTTTGTCATTAATGATAGGAAACCTCCCAGGACAAATTTAGTCCAGTGGTATATGAGAGTGTAACTATAGCTTCCTATTTTGCACTATGAGGAAAATCACCTCAAAGGTAGGTGCAAAGTGATAAGACTTAACACTAACTTTACACAGCCACTGCAGCCTACATACCACCTAGAGCTATGGATAAAGACATCATGATTTATTAGTTATCTAACTGAATGTAATGAGTGCACACACAGTGCAATGCAGAGGAGAGTCAACCCTGTTGCATCCAAAGGCGAACAAGGAAAGCAACAGCAATACTGAGCACTTTGGCGGTAGGAATTTTTGTTTTCAACCATCATAAAAAATAATGAGGCAACGACTAAGGATGGATTTTCAAAAGCACCTGAGGGAGTTAGTCGCTTGACTCCAATTCAGTGGGATCTGCATGATTATCAAGGTTGGTGTTTTTGTTACATAACAAAATAAGACGAGTTACTGGGGATAAGAAAGCTGTCTTCCCAAGATGCATTAGCTTGTGTCTTTGATTGCTATCCATGAGTAAAGCCATTAAGTTCTTGCTCCCAATGAGATTTAAAAATAGATATATTTTAAGAAATTGTCAACTATATAACAAATAGAGAAGAGAAAAGATGATTGATATATTTACTTCAATAAAGACAGACAGAGCAGTAGGTTTTATAGGTAGTGAATACAGCAGATTTGGAAGAAAGAAAATAAATTAACACCTGCATCAAAGAATTAATGGGCACTGAATATGAACATTTCATGCAGGCCAAATTTACTGCTGTGATTTTTTGATAGGTAAGGAATGATGGAAAGTGGAGTTCACCACTACTCTGTGTGTATGGGGTTTTACTATGGGGATTTATGGTAATTGTAATTTATGAGCATCATTCTAATACTGACATGATTATGTTGACTGGATTTCATTCTTTTTAACTAAGTAAGCCTTTTTTAGAGGAATTATAGTTTGGATAACCTTTAGCCTGTCACATTTGGAAGAGAATATGTTGGTTTTGGCCAGTCGATTTTCTACAAACAAAAATAAAAAAGTGAATTTGGACCTAAAAATACCTCAGCTTCCAATAAACCTGAAAAGATTCTGGGAGAGGGTCCTCTTATAAGAGGACATCATTTAGGATTTACCTGCATAGGCCATTGCATTTTGATGGGAGTTCATTTATGAAGCTGACAAAGTGTCACTTCTTTCTGGGAAGTTGTGTAGGGCTGAGAGAACAATGCTTTGCAGTCCTGCTGCCATTGCTATGAGCGAAGTATTGAGGGGGATATGCGGGATCATGTCCCCCACCGCTCTCCCCACCCCACTCTCTCTAGATTTGCTGCTTGGCTGGTACTGAGCATGCTCAGTAAAACTGCTAAAACAGGCTGCCCTCACTCTGCCCGCTCCCCCATTAGCAGGCATAGCTCGTCTCTGATTGCTATCCTTTATTGTCTGCTCATAAAGACGCTGTCACTGGTTACTTTAAGTTCAACTGTCTGTCACGTCCCCATTATTTTTACTCTCCTACTCAGTCCAGGATAGTAAACGTTTCTGAGATAGTACTTACTACCCATCCAATCCATACAACAAGGATAGCTAACTTTTCATCCAGATCATACAGAAAGTCCAGCCCACTAGCAATTTTGAAATAAATTAACAAAAGCCTCCAGAGCTTGAATTTATCCATTCCAAGCTATAGGTACCCCTCTACCCCAATATAACGCGACCTGATATAATACAAATTCGGATATAACGTGGCAAAGCAGTGCTCCGGGGGGGCGGGGCCGCGCACTCCAGCAGATCAAAGCAAGTTCAATATAACGCAGTTTCACCTATAACGCGGTAAGATTCTTTGTCTCCTGAGGACAGCGTTATATCGGGGTAGAGGTGTATTAATAAAGTTTATAATGACAGTTGATTTTTCTTCTTATGACTGCCAGGTGATACACTGTGCATCTTTAAATGTGCAGGGCACAGCAGCACTCAAACATGCTGTCTCAATTAGGATTATAAAAGAAATTTATATTTGTTAGTTTTCCATAATGGGAATGCATTGTTTGAGTGCCATAGTAGTATTTAACAAAATCACAATCTTTTGTTTTCTGTGCCAGGAGAAGAGCTGGATTATAATTTGACTTTCCATAGGAAATGCAGAAAGTAGCTTCTTCAAAGAGTGTATTTTAAAACCTGGTAGGTGGAGCTGTTGGAATAGTCGACAATGAAATTTGAAACCATGGAGCATTCTTTGGAGTCTACCATACAAGTGAAGCCAGCAAGCTTTCACTGAGAGTAACTGTTGGCGCTGTGAACCTTTCATCAAAGCTCAGAATTAAACTTTTCTCCTCTACTTGAACAGGCCCTAATTTCTACAACTGAGTTGTGTGGTGTCATTGGGCTTTATAACAAAATGTGAGCAACATTTGATCGTGACAGGAACTGAATGAATCATCAAAGAAACCTTCATAAGCACTTGAATAACCCCACAGAGCTAAATGATACTGTCTGGGTTTTACAGTCTCACCTTTACTCTGTTGGGTTCAATATCTTATTGCCCTGCAGGTAGAACACAGAGACTCAGCTACCTCTCTGTCTCATGTGTTTTTCGCTTTTAAAGCTGCAGTGGAGCCCTGTATAGTTAGCTCAGTCTAAATATCTCCACTCGGTCCAGGTTCATCACAGCAGATCTATTAAAATACAAAGTGCTGTAGTAAGTGATAAAAAATTAGATGTAGCCCAGAGGCTGCTATTTTTATAGGGTTTTTTAATTGTCTCTTATAATAAAAATATGTTGTTGCATAACAATACACCAGACTCAATAATTGTTAAAAACATAAAGGACTCAGATCAGTTCAAATTCCAACTATTCATAAACAAAACAACTCAGCTGGTCTAAAACACCCAACCACTAAAAGTGCAAACCAAAGACACAGACTGAACAAACATTTCTAGTCAAGTGATCAGAGGGTCAATGAAATTTAGATTCTGATGGTTATGAAATACAGATGGAATGGCATCCTGATCCATGTTAAAACGGATGCACCCATTTTACAGTCATTACAATCCCCCAAAAATGCATGTTATTTTGTAGCATGATTCCTTTCTTTTGCCCCATCTTGTGGATTTTCACTAGAATTACAGCACGCATCCTAGGGACAGCAAGGTTTTGTTCAGTTTGCTTGCTACCCAGAGCTTGTTGGGTCTCTTCATATTTTCTTGCAGCTCTGGCAATGGAAGATAATTTGAGGGATGCTGGAGAAGTATGAAGTTTAGCGACACTGAAAATCTCACCAGAACCGGACATTTTTGCCAAAATAACTTCCCTCTAGTGTGAGCAAATCCCTAAAGGCTCAGGCCTATTTAGAGTACACTAAATCTTTCTCCCTCAGGAGCTTTTGCTTTTCTTGGGTTAGGTTCTTCCAGTCCTTGAATGTCTGTGAGTGAGGAGTGTCCAAGAGGCTATTTAGACCATCCATCCTCTTCTCATTCTTCTAGAAGCTTCAGGCCAAATTATCCCTTCACTGGTATAGATCCTACTAAATGATAGAGCCCTTGTTCTAGAAACTGGGGCTTCTGGGATCTGTTTTGCCCCCAGGCACTGGTTAGGGGAGGCCATGAGGAACTTTTGCACAGATGCCTATAGAACAAGTGGAAGGCTGTTCTTTGTCTTTGAGTCTATTCTCATAAAAGCTGTAAAACACATGCATCTTTTGTGGACACATTTTTCCTGCTACATTATGTCAGGAGAATTTCTACTGCACCTACAGATCAGGTGACACCTCTCATTATAGGCTGCCCCTGTGGAAGCCACATTAAAGACAGACAGAGTTTTCATTTCCATAAGCTGTTAAAGTGAGATGATGGTGGTTACTTTCAGGGCCGCCCAGAGGATTCAGGAGGCCTGGGACAAAGGAATTTTGGGGACCCCTTCCATAAAAAAAAGTTGCAATACTATAGAATACTATATTCTTGTGGGGGCCCCTGTGGAGCCGGGGCCTGGGGCAAATTGCCCCACTTGCCTTCCCCCCCGTCCCCCGGGCAGCCCTGGTTACTTTCTGTCTAGTGAAATTCCTTTTTTTGCTATAAACGTTCCTAGAGGAATCCTCATATAGTGATCTTGGGTTTTAATCTATTTTCTGGAAGATCATAAGTGGAACATATATTCCTAATAGCAGAAGAGTCTATATCTACAGATTGCCTACAGCTGTCCTAACCACATGAAAAGATTGAACACTTTCCAGTAACCTTATTTTCCTGTGAATTCATTCATCAAATGTTAGATGCTAGGCAACAGACAAAGAATGAAAGCTTTGGCTTCACAGCTTCACCCTGTTGGTAAAACTTTCACAGCAACTTGATCCTTAGTACAGGAAGCACAAAAGGAAATACTGCTTTAGAGAGGACATGTTTTTGTCTTTCTGCCATTGAATTTCAAAACTATTAAGCCATGTCAGGACAATGCACAGTTGAAGAAAATGCCTGCATTGAGACTGATTTTCTAGCCTACGCTCCAGCCAAATCCTCACTGAAGTCTGTTGAAACCCATTGGGATTGCCCTCACTTCTGTACATTTCAGAAGCCTAAAGCCGCCAGAAGAACTTCATCCAAAAGGCGTTCTTGAACAGAGATTTGTAAATCGCCTATATATTTAGGGACCAAACTTGCAGTCCATTACCAAGCACATTTACCATTGACATCAAAGTTTTTCCTTGGTTGGACTATAGGATTCATCCTATATAATTTAATCTATGTATTATCTTAATTATCTTTATTCCATAATTTTCCCAGTGTATTCATTATTCAACTCAAGAGTTATATGAAGGTGATGCAAAAATTTCCAGCAATTCAATGTATTACAAAGTTTCAAGTTCTTGAGTCTGGGGGTCAAAAGACCAGAAGCCAAATTCCCCCTGGTATAATTCCACTGATGAATGTGGTCCCTGGACTCCGGTCTCCACTCTGACACTGACTCATTGGGTGACTTGAGAAAAGCCCCAATTTCTTTGTATCTACATTTTGCCCAAATTTGAAGTGGGTCCAGTTGGAGGCTCTAGGTACCATTTCACAGGGTGTTGTGATCCACTACTAACATTTGCAAAGCACTTTGCAATTCTTCAGTGAAACGTGGAATAAAACTGCATTATTATTTTTGATTACTTGGCAATCAAACTTTTCATACCCACTTTCTTGGATGGTGAGAATGTCAGGCACAAAGAGAGCACTCCTGTACAAGAAGCCTGATTCACACTTCATTACACCACTTTTGAACTAGTTTATCTCCATTACTTCTGGAGGTTAACATTAACTCCAGTGGAGTCATGCCAGTGTAAACCTGATGTGGAGTGGTGAACCTGGCACAAGAAGTGTTTTGCTTCTCTATAGGAATTCTGACCATGGTATATATAGAGTAATCCATAGAGCACCTATACTCTGGCCCCTTCGTATTTATTTTTATTTTTGCCAGATAAGTTAAAACTGAAAATTAATGGTCAAACTCTTAGCATGAGAAATATGGCTCTAAAATGTACCTTTGTGTACAGATCTGAATAATGATTTTAAAATGTTGCCCTAAAATGTGATATGCTTGTCTTTGAACTTCTGAGCAAAATTCTGCCCTGTCTAATGGAGATGACTAGGGGAGAAGATTTAAAAGGCATTGGGAGCTGCTTCTGCTAGCGCATCTCTGCAGGAAGAGGACAGAATACCAATCAGTGCTCCTCTGTCTCCTAGATACTCATAGAAGGTTCTGATGGTGTTTCTTTTTCAACTGCAACAGTAAATCCAATTTACCATTCTGTAACCATGACTAACGTGAACACCACTTGCATGCTTTCAGCCATGACTTCTCCATTGTAGGGTATGACACCGCTAGTCTCTCAGGACACAGACATCCTATAATATGCAGAAACTCCATGACACTTGCACCCATAGACAATTCCGGGACATCTTTTAAATCAGCTGAAGGCCTCCCTTCAATAACTGAACCAGCAGACACTTTGGTTATTGCTCTCCACTCCCCTTCCAACTCTGTAATTTATACAAAGAATTGGAATTCCCTTTCCCTCTTCTATGAGCTCAAGTCTTCCAGAATCAAATAGTTACTGCTCCAAAAGAGATGCTTATTGGTTCTTTTGTGTAAGACTGCTTTGGGAAACAGCACTCGATACCATCTTTCAGATCATACCTTTCAGCCACATTGTAGCTATTTTTTACATTAACGAGACTCATGATAATGATCAACACTGTAATTTACTAGTCAAGTCCCAACAAAACTTGTTTTCTTATCAAAACTTTCCCTATATCAGTTCACAGAACATGGGCCTCAACCAGGCTGAAAAATAATTGAATCAGTTACAGACAACATAATATTGTGGCTTAACTGATGGTGGTAACTATAATAATTAAAGTGATCTGGTGGCTTGAACACAGAACCAGGCATAAATTCCAAGCCCAACTCTACTAATGAGTCCTTCAGTCTCAGGTGAAGGACTGTGTCTCTCTATCTGTTTCCCCATGCCATTGTGAACTGATCAACAGGGAAGACGCAATGTAGAAATACCATACAGGCAACTGGATCCCTATGTAAATACAGTCTAAAGAGCCTGTTTTCTCAGAAAGAATTCAAATGTTTTTCTAGTTCGATAGATTTCAAATTTACACACTCCTTGTTACTGAGAAGAGGGGGGTTGTTGGTTTTACACAGAGCAAGTCAATATATAGTTATGAAAACCTTAATTAGAGAGAAAAGCCATGCCATAAGCAGGTGATTACATAGGAATGCAGAAGTGGCAGCTGACTTCTAATAATCCTGGAGAGGAATGTACAGTTTATCGCTCCTTAGCCCCCAGGAGAAGAACCTTAAGACCAGGAAGATGCTGTGAGAGCCAAATAAAAAGTGTGACTCTCTGGTGAAGTAATGAGCTACTGTCTAGTGTGAAAAGAATGAGGAGTACTTGTGGCACCTTAGAGACTAACACATTTATTTGAGCATAAGATGATGAAGTGGGTTTTAGCCCACAAAATCTTATGCTCAAATAAATGTGTTAGTCTCTAAGGTGCCACAAGTACTCCTCATTGTTTTTGCTAATACAGACTAACACGACTACCACTCTGAAACCTGTCTGGTGTGAGGCTCCCTTTCCCTATCTTAAAAACACAGTATAAGGTGCTGTTTTAGGAAAATACAAATTGCTTACCTTCTCTGTGGATGCAATCCAACTCTCATTACAAACAATGAAAAATTCCACTTGAGTTGGATCAGCCAATATGTGACTGTGTGTGTGATTGCCTAGTCCTCTCCAGTACATGGCATGTGCCCATTTGTATAATTTAAGATTGCTTGGGAAGAAGGTCATGCAAGCAGACCACAGTAAAGCCAAGAATTGAACCCAGTTCTCCTGCTTCCTATGCCACGGCCTTCCTTCCCCGAGATCATTCTTCTTACTCATGTGAGCAAGGTTTACAGGATTGGGCTGCTATTTTAAAATTCACAAAATTCACTATCCTTTGTGTGTTTCTAATCTCACAAAACTGGTGGTTAATAAATTGCCAAAGTACAAAGCATTCTACTCTTGAAATATGCACTTTCAAACAAAGAGATTTCGGCTAGCCATTTAAAACAGTATTTCAAAGAATTCATGGGATCTTGCCTTGCTTAAGGGTAAGCTTCTTTTTGTTCAAGGATGATGTCTTCAAACATTTTTAATATAACTTCAGCATTATCCTAATCCATTAATGGATACAAGGATTAGAACATTCTTTCAGATATCATTATGAAACCTATAATAACTCAATCTGATGCTAGGGAGAAATCACATAAAAATTCACCAAAAGTACATGCACTGTTTACCAAGTTGTATCACACACCTTGTAATGAAGAATTTGGAAGCCAGTTTCCTATGCTGGTTTGTGAAATTCACTTATACAATATATATCTGTTATGAATTTGAGTAATTCAAGCCAGACTTTGGCAACCATCCTTGAATATTTTTAACTATCTACACCCAGATACAGCAGATGGGGAATCAACATCCTTAGTTCAGGAGAACTTTGAACTAATTAGTGAATGAAAAGAGAAGAGGGGAAGCTCTTTGATTATGATGTGAGGAGAGAAACGGCATACTGATCCTATATATGCAAAGTTGGATGGATGGCAGACAGCAGAGGATGTGGAATTACTACAGAAGGATCTGTGAACTGGTCACAAATCGATTTGATGAGCTGGACGGTAATTGATGTTCATGCAAACTAATATATTTTATAAAAAATAGCAAGCACAAATGTTTAATGGAGGCTACTGGGTAGAAAATAGTGATGCTGAGAAGAATAAGCAAGTACCTGTTGATATTAATTGATGCTGCGGAGACAAAAAATACATGATTTGGCGATGTACAAAATATACAGTATGCCTATCTGGAGCATATGTGAGAGCCCACAAGTAATAATTCCTCTTTATACAGCCTCAATGAATCACTCTTGGAGAATTTTATACAGTTTGGGGTTCCTTGACATGTTAAAAAAGAGGTCATTACTAATTTAGTGTGATGGTATGTTCCCCCCACAATAGCCCCTGAAAGGGTTAAGGTAACTAAGTGGGCCAATTAAACACCTAGGCTGTAACTGGAGGAGGAACCAGGGAGCAATGAGGACTAATTAGAGGTTGAAGCTTACCTGGATAGGAATAAATGGGACTTGTATAAAGCCAGGTAGCAAAAGGCAGAAAGGGGCTGCAGGAAGATGGTCTTCAGTCACTCTCTCTGTGTGTGTCTACACTGGAATTAAAAGCCCATGGATCTGTGAACTGGTGTAGAAGTTCTGGCTCAGGCTGAAGTCTGAGCTCCGGGACCCTTCCATCTCACAGGGTCCTAGAGCAGCCCCTCTGTTGCTCTGTGCATCACTAGGGCATGGGTGGCACAGATCAGCCACAAAATCGGGGCACTGTAAGTGGTTTTAATGCACCCTGCTGTGATGGGGTTGGAAGGGGCCTGGAAGGGTTAAGGGTAGGCAGGGCTCAAGGAAAAGGGCAGCAAGGTTTGAGGTAGGTCAAACCCCTGCCGAGGAGAGGGTCCCTGAGTCAGGACCTGGAGTAGAGTGTGGGCCTGGGTCCCCCTACCACACACTGCTGAAGTGGCACTGGTGAGGCAGTGAGCAGGAAGACTGCCTGAACCCATTTGTCAAGAAGAACTTTGATACCCCAAAATGGGGAACATATATGGTGATCTGGCCGGAGGGTCGAGTCATGAAGAGGAGGCTGCACTTCCTGGAGTGAGAGGGGTCACAGAGTGAGAGGATGACAGGAGACACAATGCCAGGGGATGGTTCAATGCCTGGTCAGAGCTAATCCCCAGAGTGACCAGGAGGAGGCACCACCAGCTGTAAGTGAACCATGTGAACCTGTGTAGTGGAGCTCAGCTACAGAAGAGAATGTTGTCCCAAATGGCAGGATTCATTAGTGCCCCATGCAGGGGTGTGAGAATTGACTCTATTCTTGACTCTATTCCCAGCATATCCAATAATTCACTGTGTCCCCAAATACATGTCCTTGATCCTTTTGGCCTCAGTTTCCCCAAGTTAAAATTGCTATGGTCAGAAATTTACTGCCATCCTGACATGGGGTTGGTATGAGGTATAAATAATAAAAGCTTGTCAAACACTTTGAGGTCTGGGATTAACAGCCCTATATAAAAGGAGAGAGACTATATGTGGGTTGTTTAGTGTTTTAGCCCTCGCAAATCTTTTACAATCTGGACTTCACCTTAGCATTAGATGTAACATGTAAAGAAGGAGACATTCAAGATTTACTCGTTGCACAAGAGGAGAAAATTTCAATGTGTTTACACTCCAAACATTATCAGAGTGAGACATTTGAAAATTAGAATTCTTTGTTAGTCTATCAATATTTACAAATGTGTATAATTGCATAATATTCCATTCCACAATTTCCATGCATAGCACAGTGAAAAATGCATGACCTGTGCTATATCATCTTGACACCATGCTCTGTCATGTAGTGCGTTGGAGTAACTTTTTCAACTTTGGGAGCTGAAACTGTTTCTCCACTTCCTGCTCATTTGGATGCAATTGCAGTGGAGTGAGTAAATGTTGCAATGCAGCTATAGATTTAGCTCAGCAGTCTTACATGTTATATAACCAAGAGATCTTGAAATAGATCAACTTCTTATTAGGGCTTCCTTGCTCTCCTTATTCTACCTTTCAGAGGGGAACAAAAGGTGCAAAGACCAACCAATCATGAGCCAAAGAACCTGGAGAAGTGAGCAGCCTCTTGTTGTTCTCTTCAGAATCCAACAAAAGGTCCTCCAGAAAAGCATCATGGGTAATATTTTCAAAAGCATATGAGTGATTTAGGAACCTAAGTCTCATTTTCAAAAGGAAACTTAGGGCCAGTTGTTCAAAGGTATTTAAGCATCTAAAGATGCAAATAGGTGCCTCGTGGAATTTTCAACAGTCCCTAAGCAGGTTAGGTCTCTAACTTTCCTTGAATTCAATGGGAGTTAGGTGTCTAAGGACTTTTTAAAATGCCACTAGGTGTCTATCTGCATCTTTAGGTGCCTAAAACCTTTTAAAATTGGGCCTTATCACTTTTGAAGATGGAACTTAAGATCCTAAGTCACTTAAGAATTTTTGAAAAATTTAGCCCATATGGCTGGAGATAACAAGCTTCTTGGGCCAAGAGTGTCAGCATGGAGTGAGGGCAAAGCTTGGAATCAGCCACTCCATGTGTCATGCTGAAAATCAGAACTAAATCAGCTGTAAGAATCTTCACTTGAAGACTGAGAGAGAGGCCAACAATAAATTCTGCCTTCAGAAAACAAATCAGTGAATTCTTCCCCCCAGCCTCCACTTTTGCAGATCCTCAGATTAAAAAGTCATTTAACTATTGCAAATGAAAAAATGCTATTTTTCAGCCTGAGTCTTTGTATTAATTTTGTAGTTGTGTTACCCAGGGTTATATGAACCCAAAGCTATGGTAACTAGTCTCTGTTTTCCACATGGTGTCGGGAAATAAATCAGTGGTGGACACAACACCTCCATTTAATAAATAATTGGTACACCAAAGAGTGCTTCTATCCAAAACCCTTTTTTATTGAATCTAAAGTACACATCAAAATCTGGCAATCATCTAGACTCATCCCAGATAGATATAGTTATCCAAAGTCTGAGGTGATATCAAGTGATTCAGCTGCAGAGTTCCAGTGGTCAGCTTTTCTCCTAAAGAAAGTCTGGAGAATTAGGTGCCAGTTTCCTAGCTCATAGAAATCCTCTTAAACTTCTCCCAAGCTTCTCCAAAGTGCTCACACTAACTAAACTTTTTATAGGTTTTCTCCAGACCAAGTGCATAACTCATAATAGCCCCTAATAGGGTAATAATGACCCTAGAAACACCCTAGCAACAATGAATAATAATTCATTATTTTACTTATCAGCCAAACAACGTCAGCAAGAAATTTACAAACACAGGCACCTATATCAAGGTCAGTTTTCCACACACACCCCACCACCCCCACCCCCAACACACTTATCATGAATCTGTCCTTTCACTGTATCTATTCTGTTAGTAACACTCTGCAGTTTGTGCAGCTGTTTTGTCTGTCTAAGCAAGGCCAAATTATTCCAATGTGGTGTCCTTGCTTCCAGCCCCTGGGGGTTAAGTGCACAAGATGGCTGCGAGTTATGTCAAGTCCAGTTATCTCGTAACAGTCATACTAAACAGACACACATTGCAGAGCAGATGTAAGGGCTGTTATAAAATTCCTTTACAAGATGCCCCCCCTCCCCTCTGTTATTTGATAAAGGGACAATTTCTGAGCCTAATCCTTCAGTCCTTACTCATGCAAGCAGTTCTAATTGTGTGTATAATCCTGTTGACTTCAACAGGACTCATGTAATTAAGTAAACTCATGTGAGTAAAGGTTGCAGAATAAAGCTCTATGGATGTCATTTTAAAAACAGCTACTTTATTTTGCAGTATCCTCTATTTTTCTTACAAAAAAAAATCTGTGTCTTAAATCTATAATATACTTAGGAGAGGATGAAAATGTAAGGCAATAGGTTTTGGTCTTTTTTTCCCGAACAGTCAAACAGTACAATATACAACCAGGTAATTTCTCCTTAGCATTCTGTATTAGTAAAATAAGTTACTTCTTCATCCATTTCCCTGGTTTAATATCACCAGATGGGCCTGTTGTTATTGCATTTTCATTTGCGTTTGTGAGATGTATTGTGTTTGTGCAGGTTTTGGTTTGCTTTCTGTCTCACACACCTTTGGCCTATTGACTTATGCCCTTTGTGCTCCATTTCCATTTTCAGCCATACTTTATGTTTCCATTTAACAGAAAGGACTCAGAAATAGGAACGTGATCTTTTTATAATTCAATTCAGGGACAAAATGGTATATTGTAAATAGTACCTTGCTCTGTGAACAGTCACGCTGCCATCAGCGGATTAATTGTAAAGAAGTGGCAGTGCTAAACCAGAGTAAGAATATCAGAAGCTGGCTAGTCTATTCTATTTTATTCTATTGTTTACGCTGCCATCAGGTTAGTGTCTTCTAAAAGTTACACTAAGCCCCGTGACCAACATTTGTCCCTTACGCTTCATTCTTTTACTCTTCCGCTCACCGAGAGGACACGGGTGTGTGCAGCATAGTGTTTTAGTAGGGTGAGGTTTCATGTTGTTTTTGTTTTCAATTTTGTGTGTACAGTGCTATGTGTCTATACTAGAGATGGCAAGGCCAAAAAGAAGCAGGCTTTGCATTTGGAGCGCATTTTGCCACTTGAAAGGAGAGAGATAATGAAATAAAACCTATGAAACAGAAAGAAATTGCAGGACATTTTGTGAAAAAAATTCAAAATTTCCCTCAAACAATGTTGGCATTTTTCAATTAGCTATAATAGGGAAAGATGCTGGAGTGGACAGGGAATGGCTCAAGTGTTTCGATCCAGAGTCCACCAAGTCAATGGGCATCTTTCCACTGATTTCAGTGAGCTCTGGATCAGCCCCCTGTAAGATTCTAGAAGTGTTGGGTATGTGCCTCAAAAATCTACCTGGTGTCACTGACCCTTGGATCTGTAATTTTGGATGCTCAATCCAACCAATCAGAAATATATAAACTTTTAATGTTTTCTTCCACTAGCGTTTACTTCTAAGTTGTTTTTCCTAAAAATAAGGCAAAAAAGCACATGATACTCCATCATGTGCTGAGCTTTGCTGTTTGGTTTTTTTCTCTTCTGTTTTCATACAATAATTAAATGCATGTTTGGACCAAACTTCATGTCATGGAGTATGTTACAAGAAAACAAAGCAGTAGTGTCAGACACAGACTACAGTAAACAGAGAATAATGCCAGTAAACAGTTAAGGGAGAATATGAGATCAAGTGTCAGATGAACATTTTTAGTTTTAATATTTTTTAATATTTAAAATATCCCATTAATTCTGAACTAGGTCAAACAAAATTTGAGTTGGCATGTACGTGATGGCATTTCCTTTGTTTTCCGAGTGAAATCATTGTTATAGGAGCTGAAATATTTTTCATAAAATGATTGAGTTTTAAGAGGTGACATTTAAAAAAGGATATAAATTATAAAGCAAACATCTAAACGTTTTCATAATGTTGAAATGGTTATTGTAAAAAATGTATTCGATATAATAAGAAGCATATGTTTTGTCAGGCTGAATCCACAGAAAATATTCTCTGTAGAACCACTGGATAATCATTCACGCTGAATTCACTCCTCAAAACATGCCTATCCTAGAGCTTTTCAATACACAACAAACACTGTGCTTTTAAAGAAAAAAATTGTGTTTTGTAAGAGTCTTAGCTAAAAAAGTGAATTTGCTCTCCATTTCTTCTGAAGATACTTACGCTAAAATGGGTAAAATGCAAATGTAAATAAAACCGAGTCTTATTCTATGCTACTCTCAAACTCTTTCCATTATTTGGAATCCAGAATTGCTTAAAGGCCACCATGGAAGTCTTCCCATTGACTTCAATGGCTTTGCATCAAGCCTCTATTAAAAATAAGGAATGTGAGATTGGGCTTTTGAAAGTGGAGAATTTTTCATCAGTTCAGTTCTTACACCAAAGTCACCAGTTAGAATGATTTAAAGCCAAATCCTGCTTGCCTCAATCACACAAAACTCTCTTTGACATCAATGAATTAAGACAACCAGGATTGCCCTTTAGAGACTAATTTAACGAATGTAATGATTAAATAGATTTTCATTAGTTCATGTATGAATTTTCCAAGTTACAAACAAAGCATTTTAATAGCTCTGAAATATGCTGTCTTAGGAAGTCATCATCCATAAAAAGACAAATCATACTGTAGACAACAGGGCTCACTCTGCTTTATTAACACAAAGGTTATGACACAAATACGACATTCATCTTGATTTATTTATTTTTCTTTTTAAAACATGAATATAAAACCTGTGTGTATGCGGAGGGGGGAAGACAGAGATGGGAGAGTATCTAACTATGTGTGTTAGATTGCATTCCTAGGTGAATTGCATGAGTTACAACTATGGATGAAAGTTTCAGGATCAGTCAGACCCAGGGAGTAGCAAAACACAATGCTGCATCATCTTTAGTGTGTAGAGCAGGAAAAGACCAATGAGCAAAGCCATTAACAGTTTGGATGATAGAGTATCATTGGTGTAATACCAATTAGTGGACAAACCCATTTGGTCCTCTAGGTTCTACTGTAATACAAATTATTAATAAAGGGTCATTTTTTCATTTTGTTTAGGGCACATCTACACTACAATCTTCGATCGACTTATCTTATGTCAACTTACAGACACCACAGTAATTACTCTGGTGTCTGATGTCCTTCCTTCTCTCGATGGTGAGCATCCTCACCACGAGTTTTTCCAGTGTCTGAAGAGGGGCGGGGAGATGTGGGGATGAGAGCCAAAGGCAGCAGGTCTCAGAGCGGGGGAGCCTGGGGTGAAGCCCAAACTGGGACCCTGGATGGCAGCCCAGCTTGGAGCAGTGATCCAGCAGCAGCCTGGGAGCTTCAGCAGAGCCATAACATTGACAAGACAGCCATCAGCGGATGTACTGTGTCATAAGAACATAAGAACGGCCATACTGGATTAGACCAAAGGTCCATCCAGCCCAGTATCCTGTCTACTGACAGTGGCCAATGCCAGGTGCCCCAGAGGGAGTGAACCTAACAGGTAATGATTAAGTGATCTCTCTCCTGCCATCCATCTCCACCCTCTGACAGACAGAGGCTAGGGACACCATTCCTTACCCATCCTGGCTAATAGCCATTAATGGACTTAACCTCCATGAATTTATCTAGTTCTCTTTTAAACCCTGTTATAGTCCTCGCCTTCACAACCTCCTCAAGCAACGAGTTCCACAGGTTGACTGTACACTGTATGAAGAAGAACTTCCTTTTATTTGTTTTAAACCTGCTGCCTATTAATTTCATTTGGTGGCCCCTAGTTCTTATATTATGGGAACAAGTAAATAACTTTTCCTTATTCACTTTCTCCACACCGCTCATGATTTTATATGCTTCTATCATATCCCCCTTAGTCTTCTCTTTTCCAAGCTGAAAAGTCCTAGCCTCTTTAATCTCTCCTCATATGGGACCCATTCCAAACCCCTAATCATTTTAGTTGCTCTTTTCTGAAATTTTTCTAATGTCATATCACCATAACTATGCCTCTTGTGGAAGGGAGTTATGATGTTGGTGTAATAGGGCACATACATTGGCGGAAGTAAGGCTGTAGAGCAGACACTAACATAGTTAGGTCGACATAAGTAGCCTTATGCGGATCTACCTGTAGTGTAGACCAAGCCTTAGTGTCTAGTACAATGGAGCCCGAATCCTTATTGGGGCCTTCAGGCATTTTAGGAATACCAATAATAGTTAAGGGTATATTTGTTCATTGTATTAATGCAGCACAGTATATTTTTTTGTAAAGAATCTTTGTGGGGAGCAAAGGTAAACTGTGAGCTAAATCTCAGCTTTTGGCAAGGTTTGACACAAGTGTGAATACAAGGAAATAGGAATCCTGCTAAAATTCCCCTTGTAATATAGCACTGATCCAGCATGAGCTGCACCTGTTTTATCTGTCTAAGCTGTCAAAAGAGACAACTGGTGACAATGAGGAGGGCTCAGAAAGGTCGAGTCAGTGCTAATGAAAATGATATGCATGGTGATCAAAATAACCAGTTTACCGTCATTGTATAGGTGGGACGTTGAATGTGTAAGTTGTCAAACACTTAAAATTGTATGAAGTGAAATTCATAAGATGGTGCTTTAAGAAGACAGGATGAGCTGAAAATAAAATAAATGGACTCAGCATTGGAATGAGAGCTTGTCTGCAAGCTCATGCCAGCTAAAGCGATAAGAAAGGTTTTGAGATGCAGAATATGAGAAGACAAAAGCTCAGTGAGGTACATTAGCCCTGAAAACAACACGTAGGCAAAGAATGCTCACAAAACAGGATGGCGAGATGACTCTTAGGATTGGTAGAGCTCAGACATTCTTCCTTGCAGTATAGTTAAAGCAAGAATTTAAGGCCCATCCCACTCTTGCTGAAGTCAGTGGAAAGATTCCCACAGATGTCAATGGGAGCCGGATTGGCCCTTACTAATTTACAGATTGAATAAAAAATAGGGACTAGCAAACCTCACAAACTTCTGAAGTTCAGACAAAAAATATGGATAGTCATGGAACATACCTAAATGTGACTCTTTACACATTATTATCTGCTCTTATGCTTTGCCCAATCCTATTCACCTACCCAAACCCACATCCATTTTTCCTCCAGAGAAAATGCTTCCAGTTCTACCCTACTCTGATTATTTGCCTTATTTCCTGTTTGCATCATAGCTTTAAAGAAAATCCCGTTGTCTGTCTTGCATCTGGATTATTCAGCAGCTGGTGAAATAGGCTGAAGCCATTATAGAGAATAAATGAGCTTAATTTCTTTCCTCAGTGCACTTAATGATGTACATATGACCCTGTTCACACTGAAGATTGTGGGCATTTTGCCACTGAGTTTGATGTGTGCAGGATTTAGCCTTTAATTTAGCTTTCACAGGATGGTTCCCTTAAAGTAGCTCCTGCATTTTCACAGTTTTGTTCATAATTGTTTGAGTGAAGACCTCAGGTGCAGTAGAATTAATACCTCAGTAAACCCAAGTAATTACTTTTGCAGTCGTTAACCTGTATTAATTAAATGACAGCTGCTGATTTATCAGCTTATAATAAACAGGAATCTACTGTACTAACTGGTTGTGAAGCCTCAAAAAATGTTTGTAATAGTCATTAGAGGCCAATCCTGCCTTGGCTGGTGATGACAGAGGGATTAGAAACATTAACAGATGCAATCCCCACTCTAGGAATTCTATCAGCTAAGGCAAGATTCCACTGTGTGGGTTTGGGGGATGAAATAAACCCATATTTCTGTTGCTCTGAAAATGCTAACTTCAGGCTAGTGCAGACAGTGAGCACAAGACTTAAAGAATGGCTTCAGTAGGATTTAGGTAATGCAAAGGCCAGGTACTGGCTCTCTACAAAGTGGCAAGTTTCACCTAAAGCCGCCCATAAATCTAGTAAGCAGTCCCTGATGAATGTAGGCTATAAACTAGGGCCCTGATCCATTTCCAGGCCTCTTGAACTCCACTGTCGTGTAGCCTCCCAAGGTTGGCTCCTGATCCAGCTCCAGAGAAAGCCAATCAGAGTTGGATTGGACTCTAACTGCAGGGTACCCCTCAATCAGCAGACCATACTTCCAGGGGGCTGCATAGCTCAGGTCCCTGCCCTAGCTTTATCCTAGCTCCAGAGAGAGATGCAGCTCATTCAATGGGAAAAGGCTCCCTTAACTGACCCTTCCAGCCCCCAGCCCTTGTGCACCAGTGGGTGACATTTAATATCCTGTATTCAGGCACGAAAGCTCTGTCTCCTTTCATCCTCATTTGAGACTCTCATAAAGGGACAAGATGCCAAAAGCAGTGTGAGGTACACCCCCCTGGGGACTGAACCAGGCACCTCCACAACTAAAACAATGAGCATCTACAGCTTGAGCTAAAGCTCAGTAGCTAGTGCTGTAATAACACATGTCCTCTGCAATTCAGCAAAGAGGGGGACCTGTAACTTCCATTCATTAGTGAGGTAAAACAGCCTCTGTTTAAGAAAATAAAAGTAAAATAGTCCTATGCTCCCAGTAAAATGTGACAGACATGGATGACTTCATATTACATTGGCATCTCTTACCTAACATTTTATAACTCAGTATTTTAATGCACGTCACTCAGAGCCAGACCTAAAACCACACTGATGATTTTATGTTTCGGAGACTGATTCATGAAAAAGCAGCAATGTGGGCAATCTGACACTTTGCCAGGGATATTTTGGTACTAAAATTGAACACTGCAAGGGTGGTAAAGGGCTTGTGGGTGGGAGTTAGGTGAGTACGTAACTGCTACTGGAACAGAACTGGCACAGAAGAAAACTGCCACATCACACACACAGAACAGGGTATCCTTTGCATTTGTGACTTAACCCAGCCACCTATCCACTTTCTTTGGGGGACAATTGTCCACTGAGAAAAAGAGAGAACTAACTTGGAATTACCAATGTGTTTACCCTCACTGTGGGGACTAGTTCCTACGAACTCACTCTCTCACACCTGCCCTCTGGGATGCATAGTCATAAATAGAGAACTGCAAGGTTCCAGCTGTACAATGAGGCATACTGCACAATGGGACTCCACTCTCCCTGTGCTCTTTAGTGGCTCTCTCTCACAATGAAAACATAGAAGGGAGCTTGAGTAGAAAATACTGGACAAGCAAGGATGGAGAGAGTGGTTTCACAAATCTGTTGGTCAAGTCCCTTGCATAGGGAGTCAAAGATGACAGATACAATTACAATTTCTTAACTGTAGTAATAATCATGAAGCACATCTGGTGATAGTGGAATCCTTCATCCCAGCTCCATCTTCAAGCCCTGCAGAGAACTACTGAGCAAAATCTGTAAACTCAGACTTTGCAAAGGGGTCATAGACCCTGCGATTCACTCCAGCCTGCCCACCTAATGAGACCAGAACAGCTCCCTCCATAATGAAATGGTTCTTTCTTGGGTAACGTCTCTGAGATCTTTGAAGAGCCTGCACCCTCAAGTGAGTCCCAATCAATTTCATTCTCCTAAGAAACAAATATAAACAACCCTGAAATTACAGTGAAAATTGCAGGGGAAAGTGATATCCTGCCCCAATTATATAGTACAATGCTGTGTGTTGTTTTTGTACAATATAAAATACTTAATTATATAAATTATGGTTGGGAATATGTCTGCAAAACACAGCAAATTGATACTAAAGAAACAATAGTTCAGGTTTGGATTCAGCATTTGGCATTTTGCAGTGATGAAGCCAATCTTCAGTATTTTGAGGTTCATTCTGATTTAGCTTTTTGACTGGAAATTAATTTATACCAATTCACTTTGCTTTATATCTTGTCACTTTCTAAAGGCAGCTGATAAGAGCTGATCCTTGTAATAACAAACCAGGCTATACATTATAGGTCTTCTGTTCAGTCTAAATGCCACTTCAGACTTTGAGTGACCATAAAAATTTGCAGGAAGACTTTTTTCCTCCAAAATACCAAAAGATGTCTGACAAAATGCCACAGTATCAACATCGAAGATAATTTACTGAATGTGATTCCTTTCCTCTTCTAGTAGATTTGCAAAATATTTTTTCCCTTATTTTCCCCCTATTGTTGTCTAATTATTTTTCCAAAACATTGCCTGAGCACAGCACAAAACTATCTACACAAAGAAGTGTCCTGACCTGGTATTGGAGCAAGCAGATGGTAAAAGAGGATAGGTACTGTGGCCCACATCCTCAAAGGTATTTACATGCTTAACTCAGTGGGAGTTTGGCCCAGATGCCCAAAGGTAGTTAGGCACCTTAGTCTTTAGGATTTTGCTACCCAAAGCAAAGTAGTAATTGCCTTTTGAGGCCTAATGATGCAAACTTTTATTCACATGTGTTCTTACTCTGACTTCTATAGGATTACTCCACTGAAAAAGAATTTGTATGATTGGCCTTTAATTGACACTGACACTAACTAGAGATGGCACTCATTTTATTTCCTGATCTGCTCATGAAAGATATGCTATTTCCCCTGAAAGAAGTTTCCCTTTGTACCTAGGGGACAGTCTTTTTCCTTATCACTCCATAAATGCTTGGAAGAAGTATCTGAGTATCCATAATTACCTTCCCCCCTCCATCACCTCTATCCTATTCAAGGTGTTTCATTAGCAAAGTGTGAAGCTGAATGCAGGGTAAGTTGAACAAGTGGAACTTTATTAAATCCTGTGCACTGCTCTGTCAGCACAACTCCTCACATTCCTTGTTTTGCTGATGTCCTCTGACTCCATTTCTACTGATCTTGACACACAGAGCATGCTATGTTTTCTCCATTCCGTTCACTGGAACACTGACTTTCAGCAAAGTTGGTATTTAGCCCTGTTTAGACATTACATTAATAAAAAGGGATGTGGCAGAATATGTTCCCACCCTACTCAAGAAGGAGTTAAAATAGTTCCTCTGGGTTCAATCAGCTCTGGCCCAGTGTACTGTGAGGTGGCTCCTTAAAAGGAAGGTTCCAAGCATGGCACAGGGCAGCACTTAGAGGGGAACAGAAATAGGATCCCCTAGTCTCACAGAGCAGGGACCGCTTACCCAGAAAGCTTTTGAAGAGTCTCTGCTGCCTGGTCCCTCTAGAGAGGCAGAGGGATTATCTTTATTTTACTTTGATTTGCTTTTAATTAGAGTCCAGGATGCTGAGCCCGGGCCTCTCAGATACTTCATGGGGTTAGAAACCCAGACCCCTTCAGAGAGAATATTTGTCTGTTATCTGGTGAGGAACAGTGAGATGACTCTAGACTGTTTTGTGGGCTGCAAGATAATTTTGCTTGCCTCTTTTTAAAAAAAAAAAAATCTTGGACTGTGGTCAGGCCGTGAAGGAGAGGAACTGCTTCTCTGGGACTTACAGCCAGAAAGATGGCTCCTGACACTGCCAACTGTGTTACAGCAACATTTTCAGCCAGAGAGGGAAGTGGGGAGGAGAGAGGTGCCCACCCTTATCCCAGGGGACAGAGAGGGAAGGCGCCCTAGAGCAGGGTTTCTCAAACAGAGGTCACTGCTTCTGTAGGGGAAGCCCCTGTGGGCCGGGCCAGTGTGTTTACTTGCCCCATCCACAAGTCCGGCTGATCGCAGCTCCCACTGGCCACGGATCGCTGCTCCAGGCCAATGGGAGCTGCTGGAAGCGGCGTGGGCTGAGGGACATACTGGCCACTGCTTCCAGCAACTCTCATTGGCCCGGAGCAGCAATCCGTGGCCAGTGGGAGCCGCGATCGACCAGACCTGTGGATGGGGCAGGTAAACGCACCAGCTCGGCCTGCCAGGAGCTTTCCCCACACAAGTGGCAAGCCCTGTTTGAGAAACCCTGCCCTAGAGCTACAACCTGTGAAAGCAGCATTGGTGACCAAGGACACTGCATTTTAAAATCAGTAATTGCCCCCAGTTACTATACAGTGATGTGTGAGAACCCGTATGATTAGACTAGGAGATAACTATACTAACCACTTGCAAATGTTAGTCCATATCATCAATACCTTAAACTTAGATATTTTGACCATTTTTTAAGCGGACTTCAATTCACCCTCTGATATAGTAAATGCTACATTGCACCAACAATTGCACCTATTTAGGTAATTAATTGATTTGAAAGGGCAATTAATTTTCTATAATAGTGGAGACCTTAATTTTTCAAATTTGCAGAATACTGTCATGCTCAATATCTTCCAGTCTATATTAGCAGCCTTAGTCC
Source organism: Gopherus flavomarginatus (assembly GCF_025201925.1). Taxonomy (NCBI): domain Eukaryota; kingdom Metazoa; phylum Chordata; order Testudines; family Testudinidae; genus Gopherus; species Gopherus flavomarginatus. The sequence continues at coordinate 13,630,153 of NC_066630.1, read as the reverse complement.
AGGGTTTTGCATGATTGCAGAGTTCACACTTTCACTGAACTATGAGGTACTATTTACAGCAACCTCTATATACGGTATTAGAAAATAACAGTCAAGAAGCTAAAGAGAACAGAGAGGCTTCAAGCAAAGATTCATTTAGATCAAGATCTGGAGGCAGATCTTCACTCAGTATCAATTATCATAACTCCACTGAAGTCAATACCCCTTGATCTGCCCCTCGGAACATTTCTCAGGTTCAACAGTGTTCAGATTCAGAGTTTCACTTCAGGTCTATTAAGTAAATTAGTCCTACTAGTAAAATTTGCATCCAGACTCAGATCTCAAATTTTCCCCATTCTGGGATGAGGGGAGTACTGGGACATTCCTCTGCAGTGAGGACCAAGGAAATAATTCTATGGGAAGATACAACTCATTGTCTTCAAGAAATGCTGTGAGTGAATTCCAGATTAAAAGGGCAGGAGAAATGAATGGGTAACCCCTGCCCCCCAGGAGTGTAGTGTAGAGGCAAAGAGGAGGCCAAAAATTGATTCACTGCAAAGGAAATGTCTGAAAATGCAACTTTCATTTTCCTTAGTAGTTAAGCCTTTTTCTTTGATTTCCCTAATCCAGCTTCTAACACAGTAGATGGAAAATGTTTCACATCATTTAAGGCTGAAATCAGTAGTACAGGTGGATTTGGTTACAGATTCTAGCAGGTGGCATGTTTCCAAGATGGTTCTTACAGTGCTAGGAAATATCTGTGCTTGCTATTTATGAATTCCTCCTCTTGTTGAGTCTTTTCATTTGATTTATGGACTATTCAGGTTTATAATTTTTCACATCTACACTCTAGTTTGTTCAGTTTTCCCCCTCATACTTAGGTCATTTATGTAGGAATTAGGTAACCTACTTACAACCCATCAAAGTTAGGTTGGAGGGGGCGCTTTACAACATACTCTTTTGACTGGTAATTTATATATGCTCCCCAAGGAACATCACCAGAAGTAGACATTGTAACACTATGTTAAAGAGTAGACCATTCCCAATAAAACCACAACTGTGAAGCAATGTAAAACTCCAAGGGAAAAACCCCATTACCACTGACACCAATCAGTCTCTTAAAAATGCTGAACAAAATCAATGTGGTTTCTTGGTTTCATAGTCCTTAAAAGCCACAAAAAGCAAAAGTCACCCCCATATGACATACCAAATAATTAGGGATGGCATAAACTTTTATGGGTTCACTGCTTGGCTTAGTTCAAACAAGCCAGAGAAAGTCTGAAGGCCACATCCTCAGCTGATGTAAACCAACATAGTTTAATTGATTTTATTGGAGCTTCCTTGATTTACTCCAGTTGAGGGTCTGATTCTTTATGTTTAGTCATCCATCACATTTCTCTTTCTCTCCTTCCTCCTCCCAACCAAGGCAGATTTGTGTCTCTTCCCCAACCCAGTCTTTCTGGTCCCATGCCTCCCAACTAGTTTGGGGTGAAATTGTACCATTTTAACTCACACCCAGCAAACACAACTCCCTTTGTCACCTTCTCAGAAAACAAGATAACATGAAATCTCCTGGGTTTGGGGAAAAAAGACTTTTAATAGAAATAGAGAATTAATCTTGTTTGAAATAGACTGCATATGCTTGCCCAGTTAATAGTGTCCCTTCCTCTGTGACTTAAACTGGTGTGTGTGGGAAGATGGGACACACTCCTGCAAATTATCTCAATCTGCAAACAGCAGGTCAGTCTGGTGTGCAAAAACCTCCAAAAAATCAATTTGTAATAATTGCTATTTGCTTTTTTCAGCTAGACATCACTATCGCATACATCACGTGCTCATTGGCTCCAACTAAAATAAATTCCTGTTCTTTTGATCCAAACTCAACGTCACCTACAACAAATAGTATGCTCAGCAAAGCACTTTGATGGGACTTACACAGGTCCTTAAGTGCTTTGCTAAATCAGGGCCAAAGTTCCACACTGTCAATATACTACACCGCTGGTATAGTAGTAGGCAGAGCTAGTACTGAATCTTTACATGTCTGATTTTGGAGATAAATATTTCCTTCAGTGTTTTCATCTCTACAGGGCAGAGTTAAGATCTCTGCTCAAAAGTGTATTAGTTTGTGGGGTTTATCAATGTACCTTCATGATATTTTAGCACATGTTCCATTTTATGTTCCTATTTTATGTGGAATATTTACTGTACTATTCAAACTTGTCTTATATAGTAAAGTTTATTACGGAAGAAATTGGCGGCCTATTACTAGCATGGATTAGTGCATGTAAATGGTTTACAGTGTAATTTCATGCTCACTTCAAAGTCTTTAAAGATGCAAAGCAGTTTAGCTCCCTGTAAACCTTTCAGTTCTGCAAACTGAAGTCACTGGTAATTAACTGCTTTCTCCAGGGCTTAATTTCCCCCAAGGTTAGGTAATTGAGCCTTTTCTCCAGTGAAAAAAACAAGATTGTTCATGCTTCTCACCATTAAATTAATGTCCACCACTTTTCCCCCCTACTAATGTAATCAATTATTGTACATTTGAATAAGTATAATGAGTATCATGATTCCACCACATCCCAGCTTCCTTGTTGGTCTCATCCACCTATTATGTTGTGCCTTTAAACTGTAATCTCTTTGGGGCAGAGGTTGTCATTTATTACATGTTTGTACAGCACCTCGCACAATGGGACCAACTTGATTGTGGTCTTTAGGCATCACTGCAATACAAACATTAAATAATAACTGTAAAGTAACTATGCAGGCATTCAAAGTGGGGAGACATAATAGTGTGAATAGGCCTTTAACGATAGTGGTGGTACAGAGCAGTAGTACTCTAAACATAGGGGTGAAGTCCTGGCCCCACTGAAGCCAATGGGAACCTTGCCATTCACTTCAGTGGGGTCAGAATTTCACCCAGACTTATTTGTATTATTGTTCTTTTGACTCTACTTAGCATGCATACTGTATCTACTTTAAGAATTAAATGCAATAGTTTTAACAATTACACTATTACATAAACAAAAGGTTAACAACTCTTGTTGGACTATGAATGAAGATAATGGACTTATCTGTGGCTACTTTAAACCCTGTATTTTTTATCAGCACAGCTTAGACTCTTAGGACTTGTCTACACTCTTGCTGCAGTTCCAACTTCAGGTGCATGACTAGTAGTGTGTACCAAAGTCCTGCCCTGTAACTCCTCTATGTGGACATTGAAGGCAACAGCTAAAAGGTTCCTACATTAATGTGAACTAAGAAACTACAGCATGCGGGGAGGGATTTACAGTGCAACACTTTGATGCACACTGCTATTTCCGCCCCCCAGTCCAAAATGCAGGGCAGCATAGACATAGCCTTAGACTTTTCATCCAATGCTGACATTAGAGATTCTAGTTCCAGGGAGTTTAGCTCCTATCCGTCTTTTACATTATTATAGTTAAGTACTTAAGAGGTGTGACACTTCTGGGAGGCAACCACTTTCAATTCAGATATGAACATTCTCAGCCCACGTGCTCAGGGTCTTTGCCCACATGTTCAGCAACTAACGGATCACCATATTTGGAGTCAGGAAGGAATCTTCCCCTGGCTCAGATTGGCAGAGACCCAAGGAGGTTTTCACCTTCCTCTGCAGCATGGGGCATGGGTCACGGGTCACTTCCAGGTTTAAACTAGTGTAAATAGTGAATTTGCAGTAACTTGAAGTCTTTAAATCATGATTTGAGGACTTTGGTAACTCAGCCAGAGGTTAGGGGTCTTAACCAGTGATGCTATCATGATAGACAGTACAAATATATCTACTGTAGGTATAGGTAATCTAGTGCCCCTGTAGATGGATATGGTGATGATGAACTATTGGCCTATTCCAGTTTATTTTCTCCTCTCAAGATACAGACTCTGGCAGAGTAAGATAGAAATGAATTAGGCTGCTGTAAGGAGACTCAAAGATTCCAAGCTAGACCTGAATCTTTAATGTAGCATGAGAGATTTTGGAGAGTATTTCCTCTATGGTTTGCATGGCTTGTGTGTGATCCTATAACAACTGTGCTAGAATAAATAACACTTCCTTTGCCCTTCTGTTCTTGTGTTCCAAATATTCATTACAAACATAGACATATTAAATAAAAAGTACTGCAGGTGGGTCTTATTTGTGACTCTTTCTTCAGGTTTATTCTAATCATAACTTAGCAGGAACTTTTTTTAAGAAAGCAAAAATTTCCTGTAGCTTAGGTCCCCCATGGACACACACTGCCTGTGCCTCCATTCTTCCCTGCTTCCAGCTAAAATGCACAGCTTGAAATCATGGATTTTTTAATATGCTTAAGCATAAGAACATATCATCATTTTAACTGAATGCAGAAATGCTGTGCTCTGAGCCCATTGACACAGCTGTGTATGCACGCTGTTATACCCTCTAGCTGTCCAAAATTTTAACTTTATTTTTTTAAGTGCCTAATTTATTTCTGGGAAGATTCACTAGGTCCCCTGCTTCGTTTACTCTGTAGACACTTCTCCATCACTGCCTCCTATTGATGTAAGTGAGCACTTTAGCTGGATTTCCTTGCACTCATCTTAATACTTATGGTTCTCTGTCACAGTACCAAATGTTCTAGAAGAACAACCGAACAATCACGGCTGAAAATGTTGAATAAGAAAAGGAGTAGCTGTTTTTATTTCTATTTAATAAGTTTCAAAGTGTATTTAGTTGCAGATCTGATATCCTGTTAATGAATTTCTGGTTTTGTTCCAAAACTTTTAAACTCATCTTCAAGTGAATATCAAATTCTGTGCACGAGACAAAATAAACCATGTCTAGCATTGTCATTAGAAGCAGTCTTTAGAATAATGATATCTACCATCTCTGTCTGATTATCTCTAATTTGCTGTTGCAGGAGTACAGCTACTAAGGATTGCATTTCTAAGGCTGAGCTATGTAATTTAGACTTAACACTGCATTTAGGAGCAAGATTCAGTACTGCATTTGGGAACAATCAGCTAGTTACAATCCCTAGTATTTGAGTACTCTGGTTGCAGCTCCACAGTGTGGTGTTCATAGAGTGTGGGGCCATTGGTCTGCCTCTGCCAATGTGCCCCCACACACACACACACATACCCAACCTTCTTTGGTGCCATTTGTATCTCTGGAGGGAGACATAAGGAGAAGTCCCTGTGTTCCCCAAGCACAAGGACTGCCACTATCACCTGCTTTTGCACAGAGTGAATAATGGTGGAGGAGGGAAGTATGGAATAGCCCTTGTGCCATTCGCAGCACAGGTGCACTAGGACCAGTCTCAATATGGAGTCCATTACAGCACCTAGGCTGTGGCATACCTTTCACTGTACTGAGGCACATGTCACATGCTGCAATACTTTTTCCAAAACATAGAATCATAGAATCGTCGGACTGGAAGAGACCATGAAAGGTCATTTAGTCCAGTCCCCTGCGCTCAAGGCAGGACTAAGAATTGTCTAGACTATCCCTGATAGGTGTTTGTCTAATCTGCTCTTTAAAATCTCCAATGATGGTAATTCTACAACCTCCCTGGGCAATTTATCAAGGCTGCCCAGAGGGGGAGGGCAAGTGGGGCAATTTGCCCCAGGCACCGAGCCCTGCAGGGACCCCCATGAGAATATAGTGTTCTATAATATTGCAACTTTTTTTTTATGGAAGGGGCCCCAAAAATTGCTTTGTCCCAGGCCCCCTGAATCCTCTGGGCAGCCCTGCAATTTATTCCACTGCTTAACCACCCTGACAATTAGGAAGTTTTTCCAAATATCCAACTGAAACTGCCTTTGTTGCAATTTAAGCCCATTGCTTCTTGTCCTAGCCTCAGAGATTAAGTAGAACAATTTTTCTCCCTCCTCTTTGTAACAACCTTTTATGTACTTGAAAACTGTTATCATGTCCCCTCTCAGTTTTCTCTTCTTCAGACAAACCAAATCCAATGCTTTCAATCTTCCCTCATAGGTCATGTTTTCTAGATCTTTAATAATTTTTGTTGCTCTTCTCTGGACTTTCTCCAATTTGTCCACATTTTTCCTGAAATGTGGCACCCAGAACTGGACACAATACTCCAGCTGAGGACTAATCAGTGTGGAGTACAGCAGAAGAATCACTTCTCGTGTCTTGCTTACAACATTCCTGCTAATACAGTGCAGAATTAAGTTTGCTTTTTTTGTAATAGTGTTACACTACTGACTGATACTTAGCTTGTAATCCACTATGACCCTCAGATCCCTTTCTGCAGTACTCCTTCCTAGGTAGATGTTTCCCATTTTGTATGTGTGCAACTCATTGTTTCTTCCTAAGTGGAGTACTTTGCATTTGTTCTTATTGAATTTCATCCTGTTACTTCAGACCATTTCTCCAGATCATATTGAATTTTAATCCTATCCTCCAAAACACTTGCAACCTCTCCCAGCTTGGTATCATCAGAAAGTTTTATAGGTGTACTCTCTATGCCATTATCTAAATCATTGATAAAGATATTGAACGGAACCAGACCCAGAACCGATCTCTGTGGACCCCACTTGGTATGCCCTTCTAGCTTGACTGTGAACCACTGATAAGTACTCTCTGGGAACGGTTTGCCAACCAGTTATGCACCCACCTTATACAATAAAAGCTGTGTTGTCTGCCCTGTACCAGCCAGAAAGCTCTATAAACAGCATTTCTAATCTTCATAGAAAGTCCAGTTTATAGTCTGGTTGGTGCAGGGCTAACAGGCTCCCTACCTGGCTCTGAGTGGCTCCCAAGAAGTGGTGACCAGTCCCGGCTGCTCCTAAGCAGAGGAGCAGTAGTTGGCTCTGCGCGCTGCCCCCACAGCTCCCACTGGCCAGGAACCGCAGCCAATGGGAGCTCTGAGGGTGGTGCCTGTGGGCAGAGGCAGAGCGCAGAGCTTCCTGTCCCGCCTCCGCCTAGGAGTAGCCAGGACAGGTTGCCACATGCAAAAAGCCACCTGGGGTAAGTGCCCCCTGGATCCAGCACCCCGAGCCCCCTCCCACACCTCACACCCCTGCTCCGAGCCCCCTCCTGCACACAAACTCCTTCCCAGAGCTGACGTCCTGCACCCCCTCCCATGCCCCAGCCCCACACCCGCTTCCACACACAAACTCCCTCCCTCTTAATTAACTGGCATTTTTCACTTACCGGCACCCCCCATCCTCTGAAAATGCCAGATATAACAGCTTGTGCTGTAGTAGCTCCATCTAGGTTATATTTACCTAGGGCTTGGCTACACTGGCACTTTACAGCGCTGCAACTTTCGCGCTCAGGGGTGTGAAAAAACACCCCCCTGAGCGCTGCAAGATACAGCGCTGTAAAGCCTCAGAGTAATCAGTGCCGCTGCACTGGGAGCGCGGCTCCCAGCGCTGCAAGCTACACCCGTAAGGGATGTGGTTTATGTGCAGCGCTGAGAGAGCTCTCTCCCAGCACTGGTGCTCCAACCACACTCACGCTTCAATTTCAAGTGTAGCCATACCCCTAGTTTGTTTATGAGATGATCATGCAAGAAAGTATCAAAAGCCTGACTAAAGTCAAGCTATAGCAAATCTACTGCTTCCCCTCCATCCACAAGGCTTGTTACCCTGACAAAGAAAGCTATTAGGTTGGTTTGACATGATTTGTTCTTGACAAATCCATGCTGACTGTTACTTATCACCTTATTATCTTCTAGGGGTTTGCAGATTGATTGCTTAATTATTTGCTCCATTACCTTTCCGAGAACTGAAGTTAAGCTGACTGGTCTGTAATTCCCTGGGTTGTCCTTATTTCCCTTTTTATAGATGGATGCTATAGTTGCCCTTTTCCAGTCCACTATCATATGTCATAAAAGTAGTTTCTAGACTGAATTGGACCTGTCTTGCTGGGCTTGAGAGTCATTGTCAATTCCCATGACATGACAAGGTGAATAAATGTTGCCAAATCAGTATATTAAGCATAGATTGATCTTGTATTCCTTTCACACCTCAAATTTCCAGGAAACAGCTTTCCTTTAAATAATATGAAAAAGACTGGAGCAAGATTATATTGGTCCCAGATTAAAAAAAACTAGGTCCGAACCTGAATTCCTTCAATTTTTATTTGGTCTGTACTCAGATAAAACTTTCCCTGACTTCATTGGGAGTTTTACCAAATAAACACTGAATAAGGCCTTCAAGATTTGGCCCAGTGTATCTGTCTATTTTATGAAAAATCCATTTCTCCTTGGGAAATAGGGAATGTTAGTTAAATTTAAGGCCAAATCAAATACTTCCCACCACAAAAATTATGCTTCAATAATACATTTATTTACTTAGTTAGTTTGTTATTCACTGGAAAATGTTGGGGTTTTTTTTGTCCTCAGTGCACATTCCCATCCATCCTTCCTTAAGGCCCTGCATCACAACATCATTCTTAGCTGAGGAGAAATGGATGAGGGTTACTTTGTAAACCTAAGACAAGGTTCTCTGCTGAGCAATGCTCATTGCTTTCTTCAAAGGCTGAGATTACTGCCAGCTGGGGAAGCTAGAGACCGGACATGGAACCTAGGTCCCTCACTTACTAGAGTAGAGTAACATTGGTTGACCCCCCCACAGACTTTAATACCTCAAGCTAGCTCTAGACTTGCTCCATTCTAACCGGATTAGGCCCTGACTGAAGTCAATGGGACTTCAGCACAGGGTTAAAGTTAAACATGTTTAGGTGCTTCCCTGAATAAGGATAGACTTTAACACACACTATAAGTGCTTTCCTGAACCAGGGCCCTTGCTATTAAAATGAATCATTTCTGAATAGCCAAGCATGAGAAATGTTTAGCCATGTTAGCACTTATCTGTTTTAAAACTGAGGTTGTTGGGTGGGGAAGAGACTTAATTAAAAAAATTCAAATCACTACAATGAAAATTTTACAGCTCTGGAAATGACCAAAATCATGAATTACTTATGGATTACTTACAGTTGCCGTCCATGGATTTAACTTTTTCTTTTCTGTTCATAAAAGCCAAGACATTAGGAAAGATTTTTCCAGCATTACCATGGAGCAGAGCATTGTTAGATTTGTGGCTAGGCCCCAGAGTGATTTCCAGCCAGTGTCTGAGCCCACAGTCTCACATTCCGGTTTCTTTGGATTACCACTACACCATCGCTTTGCTCTGCAATGTCATCTCTTTTTCAGAAAATATTAGTAGGCACTTTTCAAAATCCAAGTTAACAGCGTCAAAGGGAAAATAAAAGCAAGTTGACATGTCTCACAAGGGCATCTCACAAGAACATATAGGATGCCTCTCCTATTTCCATCTCAGTTTCATGTCACCTGTGGAATAGACTCAGATAAAACAAAGCAAAGGCTGGTTAAGGTGCAAAATATGCATGCCCTGAGCCTTTAATAACAGTTAGTTATGGTTTTTAATATGATTATGACACACTCTTGTGAGCTATTTAACATGATTACAAAAACTCTTGTTGCATCCATGGTGCCATAAAGATATACGCAAGGCTGTTCTTTATTAATAGGCTTATCAGGTTATTTTGATGATGTGCAAACTTTTCCCCTTTAGCCAAGGGGATTCTAGGAGAGTAATTATAAAGATGCAGTGCCGCCCGGGGCTGGGGGGAGGGCAAGTGGGGCAATTTTCCCCGGGCCCTGCAGGGCCCCCCATGAGAATATAACATTCTATAGTATTGCAACTTTTTTTATGAAAGAGACCCCCGAAATTGCTTTGCCCCAGGCCCCTTGAATCCTCTGGGCAGCCCTGTAAAGATGAGATTGTTCTTCTATCTTGCATGCTAATACACTCAAAATTCTCATCGAAGTCACTGAAAGCAAATAGGAAAGTGCTGTCAATAAGAGTTTGGAGTGTGTGAGGAGCGCAGAATCAGGCCTACAGTCTGCCAACATCAGAACCACATGCACAAAATGTCACGTTTTATCTTCAAATGTTTGCCACCTAACAATCTGATGTTTTATTAAAAGTTTCAAAGAGAAGCGTGTCGTTAGTGCATGACAGTTTAAATGTAATTTCATTTCAATTATTCAATTAATTTTAATATTATTTTCACAACATCTAATTGAAGTTTAAACCAACAGCAAAAGTTTGAAACAGAAACATGCAGCACAGTTCTAGTGTTTAATGATCTGGTATATAAACTAGATCTTCCACTGGGGTAAACTGGCTTCAGCAGAGCTCCATTGATTTACAACAGCTGAGAATCAGGTCTTTACCGCTTAATTATTTCATAGACCTCAAGAAATTGAAATAGCATAAGGGAGCCTTTGAATCAATTCATTTCATGAGGAAACTTCTTCTGTAAAAATTTGAGCAGCCAGGAAATTTAACACTTATTGGGCAAGTCCTAGTGATCTACATACAACACGTGAGCAATCCCATCTTAGTACCTGGGGCTGGGAGGGAGTTAGGTATCCAACTCTGACTAACTCTGTTTTATATAGGGCCAAATCCTGCTCACCTTATTACTACAGAGTCCCATCAAATGTTACAGGCTGAGGCTAGGATTTTTAAAGAAGCTTGGGGAAGTCAGGTGTCATTGGAAGCCATTGAGGTCAGAGTCAATGGGAGTTAGATACCCAACTCCTTATAAGCTGCTTTTAAAACTCCTAACTTGGCCCCATAGCATTCAGTGAGGCTGCATACAAGAGTAAGGTGAGCAGGATTTGGCCATATATGCAAATCTGCAGCTCAGTTTAGAATAAATTAATATTTTGCTTGTGAATCTCCCGGACAGGAGGTTTTTTACCAGCAGTGTTTCATACCTGTTACAGTAGCAGATAGTAGGGAATCACATTCAGTGGGAATTTTGTATGCACAGGCAAAGCAGGCTGGGAACATTGTTTCTGTTGCATTGACACTGGCTGATTTATTTGCTTGTTTAGGCAACCTTTAACTAATATTTAAAAGGGCACAAAAGTAACAATTTCAGAAATATTGGTGCTGACAACTTACCCTTTTTCAGGAATTATTGTGTTTTTTTTTAAATTGCCTAAGGGGGCTTTGTGAAAAATCTACATTATTTTATTAATACTGAAGGATTTACTTGAAGGTAATCCAAAACTAAACACAGGGAGCCTCCAGCATAACAGCTTTCTGTCTTGTTTCAATAGTAATTGTCAAGTACAATGAACAATCCCTGTTTAGTTTTATTCTGGCAATAGCTATCTATCTATCTATATTTAAAATCACTACTGTAACAACTGCTTGTTTGTGATACGGGTCATATAGGAATAAAGAAAAGCAATTACCTAGATCAGAGCACATACATGTGATGTGATAATCCTGAACTACTCTGAGTCACAGGAGGTTTGTGTTTGCAAAGGAGTGTTATAACTAACTGAACAAAGTAATTGCAGCAGGTTGTATTGCACGTTGTTGGTTGCTGAAACCAAATCAGAGATTAGATATACTATAGTAACTAAATCAACTGTTGTTGTAGGAGTGGAAAACTATGCATTATGCACACGATCTAATTCCCATTGAAGATTATAGCTGCCTTTTCACTGAATTTAATGGGGATCGAATTGGAGTTGGTGGGAAAACAAAACAATATTTTCCACATTTTGAATTCAGATTATCCCCTGTGATAGACCCAGGCCAGTTGGGTACAACAAAGTAGTCCTATTGGTATCCAGGAAGTGGGTGAGCGAAGCCCGCCCACTGCTAAAGGACATCCCCCAGTCTAAGGGGAGGATCCACAGGTCTGTGATACCAAATAAGTGCTTGGGACAACCAATGAAAAAAACAGGATCGGGGGTCAGGTCGTAGGACTAAACGAAGGGACCCTGATGGGGATACTGAACAGAGAACCCTGGACAGCGCCCACTGCTCCTCGAAGGTGTCAAGGGAGCCAGCAGACGCCGCCCAGAGGAACTCTGCCTGGATGCGTGAACGGACGGAGGAGCGAAAATAGGCCCCACAGTCGCAGGAAATTCCATCGGCCAACCTCCTCTCCCTGGTTTTGTGGATGGCTAGTTTGGCCAGGGCCAAGAGGAGGTTGAGAAGGAGATCCCACAACTTTGTGGGGCCACGGATGGGGAGTGCATAGATAAACAGGTGAGGGGAAAAGTGCAAGAAGAGATCCAAGAGAAGCCGGAACAGGGGCTGCAACCTGGCACACTCTAAATAAATGTGCACCAGGGTCTCCTTCATGCTGCAAAAGGGGCAGGTGTTGGGGATAGGGGTAAACCATGCCAAGTACACTCCCGTGTTCACAGCCCCGTGAAGGAGCGGCGAAGTGACATCCCTGGCGGGCCTCTGGACCAGGGCAGAGTGTAAGCTGGCCCACCGGGGCTTTTCACCCTCGAGACGTGGCAGGAGGTCCCGCCACTTTGTATCAGGGCGGGACGCGAGGGTGAGGTAGTGAAAAGTGTGGAGCATGAGTGTGTACAGATGGTTCCTCAGCGCAGTCTGGAACAGAACCAGCTGCAGATCGTGCAGCCAGCTCACGGTGAAAGGGCGGGGGGGCCGATTGGGTCCATGGGGCAAGGGCTCTATAAAAAGGTCCACGAGGCCTGGGGTGGAGGGTGGGCGGGGCATGCCCTCTCGCAGGACCCGGTCAAGGTAGGCCCGAGCAGCGGGCAGTAAAGTGGCCTTCACCTCCTGAAGTACGCGCCGGGGAAGGCAGATATACTGGCCACTGGATTAGCAGTTTCTGTTCCCTGACTGCTCCAGACTAATGAGAACACCTGACTCCAATTAACCTGCAAAGAGTCAGGTGAATCCATTATGGTAATGTGAACACCTGACTCTAATTAAGGCCCTTTTGATACTATAAAAGGGCTCACTCTGATCAGGCTGGGAAGAGCCAGGGGCGAGCAAGTGCCACTGAAGAGCTGGTTAATGAAGGCACCCTCAAGCCATCAGTAAGGGAGCCCTAAGGTAAGGGTGAAGAAGGGAGAAGCAGGAGAGCTGTGGGGAAGTGGCCCAGGGAAATGTAGCGACTCTGGCAGTGAAAGGTTGGCTGCCAACAGCTGCTACCATTAGGGTCCCTGGGCCGGAACCTAGAGTAGAGGGCAGGCCCGGGTTCCCTGCCAACCCACCACTACAGGAACACCTCCTGGGAGGGAAAGTCAGGCCCCTGTCAGGACAAGAGGCTAAACTGTTCAGAAATAAGCCCTAGGGGTAACAGAGTTCTCTCACCAACCTCCTTGCTGGCTTATGATGAAAAGGGCTCAGTAGACTGTAACCTTGGCCCTCGAGAGAGAAGGGCTCTGTGGAGGGTTGCAGTGAACCACTAAGGCTAGCATAAATTGCCTAGAAGTGTGGGACCCACAGGGACAAGGTCAGAGCTCTGCCACACCCCACAGAACGTGGGAGATGGGATGAGGAGGACCTACCAAAAGCAACACTGAAGGAAGGAATAGGGAGGAGGACGAGGAGAAACAGGAGATAATAGATTTACAAAAGCAAAAGCAAGATGAGATTTCGAGCAGGGAGACAGGATCAGCCAAGTCAAAAGCTGCCAGGAGGTGAAGGACAATGAAGATAGAGTAGAACATAAGAAGCCCTAAGACTTAATCCAGAGGAAGTCACTACAGATCTCAATGAAAGCAGTTTCAGTGAAGGCTGGACACCAAATCGGATAGGATCCAGGGTGGAATTTGAGAAGAGGTGTAACACAGGGACCCCTTGGTGCCAACTGGCAGAGGATACAGGGGGCATATAGGGTTTTACAGGCATCCCCTGGAACAAAGATGCATAATAGTTCATGAAAGGATGAGGTCTCTGCTGAAAGCCAGTAGCCTCCTGGTCATCATAGCCATTACCTAGTGTGTGTCGAGACAATATTTAAGAAGTTGCATATCTATTCTATAAATTATGTTCTTAATGTTTTGGAGTTAAGGCAGGTCACATATCTCGGAAATGTTCCTTTCAGGCAGGAGGTAGGAGACACTTATTCCCCTGTTTGGTCATCTGTGTATTGTATGCCCCACAATATAGGCCTTTTTTTTTTTGTACTGAGCCATAGGCAAAAGGAGAGATTGCGAAATCTACATAAGAGGAAATGTACAGGTTGAAACAAGCAGCAGGGGGTGTCAAGTTTATGAGTAAAGACAAAGGATGGAACTGACCTATCTTGGTGGGCAAAGAAAAGCACAGAATCCTTCATCTAGGAGGCAAGCTGACAGCATGTCTATCTCATGAAAGGAGGATCCCAGCCAACCTGGCTTTGTTAAATAAACTTGCACTTGATTTAACACTAAACATATCTAAGTGCTGTGTGCTAAGCCGCATGGTGATCTGAGGTGGCACTGTTAAGCTGGGGTATACTGTTCCTTTGGAAGCAGTGAATCTGTAAATACTTGGGTGCCAAGTGGACCAGGATCTTGACACTCCAGGGAGACAGAGGGCTCAAGGGTTGGAGTGTGACTATTGCTAACCTGCAGGAAGACAGCAGGACCGGCAAAGTCAAGAGGAGAGTGTTTATGTTGCCCATGGCTAGTGGAGCTGGGGAACTGACCCCTGGCAGGCACAGACAATACTTCCTCACACTAAGGGTAGGTGGTAGTGAGATGCCTTCTCAACCCTGGGTACCCCCCAGAAAGCATTACAAGAGGAACTGAAGGCAACATTTGGAGGTGAAGGAGAAAAAGGAGATGCGCAGTAGCTGGCAGTGGAGAGGGCATCAAGGGTGGCATTATTTGGATGTGGGTGACCATAACTAGCTTGTATTATGAGGAGAAGGAACCTGATGGGAGTGAAAGTTTAAAGGGCAAGGTGAGGAAGTCAGGGAATAAGGGCAAGGGAGGTCACGATAGGTTTGCTGGGGCAGGCGGAAGGTTAGAGTAAGAAAGCAGGAGTGAAACCTCAGTAATTGTAAATAGGAAGGAGTGCAGGTCAGGACGACGACAAATACTATATGCTTCTTTCAATATTATTGAAATGGCAACACTTTCATTATGGTTTCATTGACTCAGTAACAATGCATGCTTCATATCATACGTGCTCTTTGCAATAGTATAGACACATCAGATTCAAATGCATCTAGCAATTGAACTTATCTCCATACTGATTCAAGAGGGAAACATGAACAGCTGGAATCACTGTTAGCTTTCCAGGGGCTTTCTCTATTGTCCCGTCTGCCAGCCAGAGACAAGCACTGATTCTGAGTATACTATCTGCTAGTGGCAAGCCCACATGGCTTACACACTCCAGCAGTAGCCTTCACATTAGTGAAGCTGCAAGCTGCAGAACACCAGAGGTGCGTACAAGTAAATACAAGCTGCAGCGGCAAAATCAGATTCAACAAATGCATACAGAAGTGACAGTTTCATTAAACAACAGCTCAATGAAAGGCAGCAGGAAGGCTGAAATGGCTGGTTTTATAAAATTATGAGATTTAAGGATTAGTTCTATTTATTTAGTTGAACAAGGTAATTGCATGGTACTCTAAAAACACTATATTTTATTTTAACCAAAATGCATTTTCTACATTTTTCTTTCGATGTTGTAAGGGGAAGATAGCACTTAACTTTTCTAACAATTGAACATGGCTTTTGATGATTGGAAAAATCTGCTGAGGGCGATAGAATGAAATCATTTGAAATACAATCATACAAATAATGGGTCTGTTTTTACACTGTTTTCAGTTCCTCACGAAATGTCAGTGTAATGTAAAGGTAATAAAAGAAATTACAAATAGATATAGATATAGATCCAATTCTATTTTAACTTTTTCTTTGCAATTCACAAAGAATTCTTTCTTGACAATGCACTGAGAACTACTCCATGAAAATAAATAGCCAAGGAGGAATATGGATTTAATTGCTTGCATGGCCACATTGCTAAAGTAAAACAGCTGTGATCACATACTGAGATAAAACCATTGTTCAACAAATAGTTTTATTAAACATCTCTGTGGTGATGATGAGTCCAGCTCTCCAAAAAGCAGAGCAGACCAGTTTCTGGACCACCCATTGCTCTGTGGGTATAACAATGCATTCAGTTTTTGGGAGAGTTTGGTGGGAGGAAAGTTACCTAGATGCAGTGTATTGTACAATCATTATGGAATGAAATTAATACTGTAGCTCACTGTTACATTAAGTTGTGCAATCATTTTATTTTAAAGTTTAAGTGAATTATTTGTTAGGAAAAAATTCTGGCATCTTTATCATTAGCTGATGACAGTGGCGGAATTTCTGAAAGGGCACCATCCAACAACAATGGACTCCCCAACAGTGTAGGGGAGGGCCAAAAGGGAAACTAGGGTCAGCTGATGACAAGGGATCACTGAAAAAAGTAGGTACGGGGTGAGGTCAGAGGTATAACAGGAGCATCCAGGGAGACAACTTGGTGTCAGAGCTGAGAAAACACCCCAGAAGCCTTAACCCCCTGCGTTAACCTACTGTACCCCACAATCTTCCCAACAGGATTGAAAGTCCAGGAGAATGAAGTTCTCTCTTTATCTACAAAGTAGCTGTAAGAGCAAGAGCTGTACAAGTTTTCCCAACACTGAAGTTCTGACCTTGCAAGCTTTATTCACAAACACTGTACCTGTGTTTCAGGTTTCCAACAGAAATGTCTGTGAGACTGAACATTTTGACCCAATTGCTTATAAAAAGAATTTGCATCTACCTCAGAGAGATATAGACAGGCTACCATGGAACATGCAGTTGCAAATAAAATCACATTGAAGTCTAGGACTCTTGCAAGTGCCACGCTTAGTACCTAGGGCTGGAGAGTGTTGGGGGTGAGAGAGGGAGTGCAGAGCAAAGAGCCATTGCAGAGATGGCCCTGTTCCTCTGTAGAGCCCCAAAATCTGCACAGATTCAAATCTCTTGACTTTTTTTCAGAAGGAAAGCCACATCCCACCCACCCCCACCCAAATTAGAAAAGGCCAGGAAATTCTATAGGTGTAAACTCATGCTGTTTTCCATTCGCTGTGCAGGAGTAGCCTGTGTAGGGGACAATAGGGCCCTAATAGTCTGAAACTGACTCCCTGCATGTTTCTAAGTATATTAATTAAAACAAGTAAGCAATTTCCAAAGTGTGTATGTGCATTATTTATGATAGGAAGGGGATTGTGGTTTTAAAAAAAAAAAACACTGCCTAGGATACACAAATGGGCTTGTGTGAGCTGTGATTTCTGATGCCAAACGAAGAACAGATTTAGGATGTGCTGGGAAATATCGAAATCAAACTCATTCCACAGCCTATTGATCAGGTTTTTTTGGTAACAGATCATCCACTGAACAGCTGCATGTTCCTCCTGGAGCTCATATTTAGCCCAAAACCTTATAAATCATTTGGAATATACAGACAAAAGGCCAAGCCCTCAGCTGATGTAGATCTGCATAGCTCTATTGCAGTCGACACTGGTTTATGTTAGCTGAAGAACTAGCTCAATAGTATTTAGGATGCTTGTATTAAATTTCCCTATTGCATTTGAATTACAGTGATAGCTCTGTGTACTTTTCTTCAAATGAACAGTGATTCTCAGCCTAGAACATTTGTTTAATAATAAGGACGGCATGTTTTATTCCCTATCAGTGAGTATTGTCAGCTGTGGTGGAGGCTTCCCTCTAGTGGACATTTGCTCTGATGATTTACTTTCAAAGCTAAAGTTCTGTGTGTGTGTGTGTGTGTGTGTGTGTGTGTGTGTGTGTGTGTGTGTGTGTGTGTGTGTGTGTGTGTGTGTGTGTGTGTGTGTAGCTTCCTACTGTATTTTCCACTGCACGCATCCGATGAAATGGGCTGTAGCCCACCAAAGCTTATGCTCAAATAAATTTGTTGGTCTCTAAGGTGCCACAAATACTCCTGTTCTTTTTGCTAATCACATTTGAATTGCTTTCTATAACCCATTAGGTGACTGCGGTTTAATTTAAAACAAAACTATTAGGAGGAGATGCTTGAGTTGATGTAGCATCAAGTGTCTATTAAAATGCTTCCCGAAGACATTTTACATTATGCAGCTGGCTCAAGACTAGTTGCTTCAAACTGTGAGAAACTGCAAAAACAGGTAATGTAGTGAATATGATGGGTACTTGAGTAACCAGTGAATTCAAAAGAACTAATCGGGGAATGGCTGGTTCAGAGAACTGGTACAGGGAGAGGAGCCTGGGGTGACTAGTCACTCTCTGACCCCAGTTGGTAGTTATTAGGGCTGAGCAAATCTTACTGTATTTTATTTATCTCTCTGTTTATATAGTTCACATTTTCCAGATCCTTCAGGGTCCAATTTTGCAGGTGATGGAAACAGACTAACTTCTGCTGGTTTGCTTGGTGCTCTAGGTTCTTCAGAACCTTTACCGTTAAGAAAACCCTGCACCTGGCCTAAGGTGTTATTGGAAACCCCCTGTCACAGGACCTACACACACTTAACTTTGCTTATTTTCTGGGGGTGGTAGCATGGCTGACCCCAAGTGGAATCTTCTGGATATGCTAAGTAGCCACTTTCCTCCCTGTCTTCCTTATTCAGGGTGGCTGCCTAATGTGGGCTATTTCCCTGCCTCTTTACCTGTCAAATGTTTATATTCCTGTCACAGAGATCCTGAGTGATGCTCTGGAACTGCTCCCCACGAAGCCAGGCAGGACTTTGGGGAGCCTCCTCTCCCTTGGAGCAGACTGTCTCCAGGGCAAGAAGCTCACATGGCTTCACCTCCTGGGTCTCTCCTTGGAGCATTCAGCATCCACTGCCCTTCCGTGTGCTTCCCACAGCGAATCCACCCAGGTGGGGTCCTGGGGAAGCCACCGGGTCCTGCAACCCCACTTCGCAATCAGATGTGACTCTTAGCCAGCCAGTAAAACAGAGGTTTATTTGATGACAGGAACACGGTCTAAAACAGAGCTTGTAGGTACAGTGAACAGGACCCTTCAGCAGGGTCCATTTTGGGGGGGCAATGAGTCAGACATCCACGTCTGCACTTCACTCCTCGTCCCCAGCCAGCTCCAGACTGAAAACCCCTCCGCCCCTCCTTTCTGGCCTTTGTCTTTTTCCTGGGCCAGGAGGCCACCTGATCTCTTTGTCTCCAAAACCTTCAGTTGGCACCTTTATAGAGGAGAGGCCCAGGCCATCAGTTGCTAGGAGACAGAGTGCCAGGCATTTATGTACACTGGCCCTTTGCTCTGCAGCAATCATACACCCTTATCCCACCACCTAGATACTTAAGAACTACATAGAGGACACTGAGGCACCAACCCAGTATTCAGAGAAAACATTAAGAACATTTCCAGTTCGTCACAGTTCCTCTTCAGCAACTGACAATAAAAGTGATCATTTTGATTTTATGGTGCAAACCACTATCCAATAGGAACTGAGACCAGCAATCCATTCCACATAGACTACCAAATAGCCAGCAGGAGATAACTTGAGATCACTGTTAGCTAGGGCTGTGTGAAAGATCCTGATTTCATCCAAACAAAGGTGGTCAAAGGTTTGAAATGGTATGAAAAATATCTGCATCAATGGAAGTCTGGAGGACCTGAGTTAATGAACTTTGGACAGTCCTACTTCCCCAGCACATGTACTAAACTTTTCCTCCCACAATCCCCAAGGTTTCCTGGGTCTACTGCTATATTTTTCATGAGGTCTGGTGACCTGACCCTGCTTCTGTACTCTCCTAAAGCCTTTTAGGGTATGTCTACACTGTAATTAGACACCGTGGCTGGTCCATGACAGCTGACTCAGGCTCACAGGGTTCAGGTTAAGGGACTGTATGATTGCGGCTGCAGTCCGAGATCTGGGACCCTCCCACCTTCCAGGGTCCTAGAGACCGGGCTGCAGCATGAGCCCAAATGTCAACACCACAATTAAACAGCCCCATAGCCCAAGAGCTGCGAACCTGAGTCAGCTGGCGCAGGCCAGCCGCAGGTTTTTAATTGCAGTGTAGACACACCCTTTGGAGATTCTGGGGTTCACACAGTAACCATTCCCACGTTTTTCTTCAGGAATTTCACCAAGACTGGTATAGTTCCCCAAGCCTAACTGGATGAATCTCATTTCCTGTTGGCAGATGTCCGCATCACAAACCAATGCCACCACAATAGCCTTTTTCATTGTCAGTCTCCTTGAAGAGAAGCCAATGTGTGGTAAGTAAGAAGACTAAATCAACTTCTCACTTCTACAACTGCCCACACAGATACTTCTATAATATCTACAATCCAGAATTATAATAAAATAATACTTAGCTTTTGCATAATAATCTCTATATATATTTCTGACTGGCATTCTGCTTTTTCCTAACATGGAATCCAGTCCTCAAATCCATACTCAGTCCTAGTTCAGACAATATTCCCATTGCAGTCAAAGCTCAGAAATAATTAAAATCAGTGGGAGTTTTGCCTGAAACAGGATTAAACAAGGACTTTAGGACTGGGTCCAATTCAGATCAGATCCAAAACAGTACAATGCCTAAAATGAACACAGAAATGCAGCATGCAATGCATAATCTCTAAATGTGTGAGTAATATACAGTCAAATCTGTCTTAAGTAACCACACTAGGGACCTACAAAAATAATTTACATAACAGAAGTGGTCTTGTAATAAAGGTGGAACATTATTTTCAGTACATTTGGTGATACAGACCAGAGGCTGCCTAGCCAGGGTGGTCTATTACAAAGTTTTATAACTATTTAATAATGCAGGATCTCCGAGCTTCCAGGTGCAGTTTAAGTGATTGCATTTCAATGAAAGTTGTGGCCTGGTCCATTAATCCAATTATTAGGGTGTTTTTTCTTTCCACATCTTCCCAAGTGGCATCAGCAATGATTTGATGAAGGACTGAGGAAAAACAAAGTCATTCAGGAAAATAGTTTGACCCTTCTCCCTCTCCACCCTTCCCACCAATAAAAAAAGCTAAATTAGTCAAAAAAATAGTTATTTGTAAATAAACTTGCCAAGTTCTAATATCAACATTTGTAACACGTTGCATGTGAAGTGCCATTAATTCATTTTAGGGAGGATTTATTTTTCTTTAAATAATCTAAACAAAGCTTAGATAATATTATAGTTTGGAACACTTAAATACTCAGATAATGGTATATGCAAATACCATTTGATAGTGAATGATCATTAAATATAGAGTTATATTACTGTAATTTTTACAGCTCTGTTTAAATAATAAGGTGTCATGGAATCAGGTGACACAGCATTTAAATGTTTCAATAACTGCAATCTTATTTGTCTAATAATGGTTAAAAAGTCCAGTTTAATTAGTCCCAGTAATGATTCTAAATCGCAATTTTGAGCCTGAATTTCTAAAAGGAGTGGAATTTAACACACACACGCATGCGTGTACAAATAATGTAACAAGCTGATGTGCACAAACACCATGAATATGCATGCAAGTTTGTGAGTCCAAGTGGCAAGCGATGCCTCTGAATCTGCCTCCACCTGCACAAACAAATACCTGATTTGTGCTTGCAGTGGTAAAGCAATAGTGACCCTGCTATCCCATCAACTGCTTCTAATTTAATTCACATACTTCCTTTTTATATCTCCTTCTTTAGCTGTGTTCATTATGCTGTTTGGTTGCAGCAGAGCCAATGCATATTTCATTTTATGATTAATTTGATAAATAACATGGGCTTGTGATGTCAATGTATTAGTAGAGGGAAGCAATATCTGTTGCAGGGAGGATGGCAGAATAGACCTGTTAAAGGTAGGGTACAGGCTAATTTCCAGATGAAAACAAAGCAAGACAAACTGTATCAATAGTGCAGAGTTATTCTCAGCCTATATAGTTTGGAGTAGGGTGATAGCCTGTGGCTTGAGGGTAATAATAAACTATTATCTGCCATCATCAGATTTTATCTTGTTTTAGTGGAAAGAATAAATGATCAAACTATAGAAAGATTTGCTATTCAGATAACTTGTTTCATGTGCTTACTGAAAGAGGAGAGATCAGTTTTAAAAGCAAAACTGTCTTAAAGAAACAAGGGTTTGTACCACTTATGATAAATAGTATACTGTGTTGAAGACTTTAAAATACATGTTTTCAATTCCTCTTGATTTGTATACATACAACATTGCAGATCTCACTATAACTCTATTTAATATGCGTCAGTTCTTTATTTTTTAAGAAACCAGCTTCAATAAATTAGAAGCAGATGAAGTGAATCCAAATTAAGCAACTGATTCCTAAAGTCATAAGCTTGTGATTTTAAATCTTTAATGAGTCTGTGCAGTGGTGATTTAGCAGATTGCTTTATGGTAACAGATTCCTGTATTATTTAGCATTAGCCATCCTGCAAAGGCTTTTATGGGTCTCTAAGATATATGCAGCAAGTCGCTTTGGTGATCTAGTACTTAAACTGACATGCTCCTTGGGGTTCTGTTTCTGTGTATTTTACTTTAGAGTGTAGTTGTAGCCGCGTTGGCCCCAGGATATTAGACAGACAAGGTGGTTGAGGTAATATCTTTTACTGGAGCATCTTCTGTTGGTGAAAGAGCTTTCGAGGTTACACACAGCTCTTCTTCTAGTACATTTAACAATGTTTTGAATTTTATCATCAGGTAGCAGACAGGATGTTTATACAGCAGAGAGGATTTTTTTAAAAAGCTATTTATGTGAATGGCTGTATTTTGTTCATCACAGCTTGGCTCTAAAGGCTTTCAAAATCCCCATATCTCAAAAAAGAGGCCAAGGATATTATGACTATGTCCTACAAGTGTGTAAGCAAAAAAGCTGATTAAAAGCCGCTGAAGTAGCTGTGAATACAACTGTCTGCTGACTCTCACTGCATAATATTTCCAGGACTGCCGTTGTGTACTATGTGCACAAAACCCATAGTTGACCAGAGAACAAATGGGTTGCATGTATGTACAATATTCTGAATTAGAATAAGTATAGTTTATTGCTTAAATAAATGTAACATAAGGCTATAGCTGGCCTGCATAAGCAGTAATCGCGGTATTATATGTAGTCATGCATCTAGTGTCAGGACTTGGGAACTTTTACCTGAAAATAATGTTCTAACTGCAGCAATATAACAACATTCTTGTTAATGAATATGGCCAAAATTCAACCCTGATTTAAGCAGAATCAACTCTATTGCAGTTCATTACAGTCAATTGTATTACACCCATTTACAACAAGGCTACATTTTAACTTGATGGTTCCATTTGACTCCAGTTGACCCCAGCCAGTTAAACTCAACATTATAATTGCAAAAGTAAATTTTAAAGTTTTAAGTGCATTCAGCAGAAATGTCACTCTTTGACCAATGGCATCATAAGAAAACTGCACAAGCTAGAGAGAATTTGTTCAGACAAAATTTTAAATTACCATAAAGATCTTAAACTTAGTGCATAAAATCTTGGCCCCACTGAAGTTAATGAGAGTTTCATCATTGCCTTCAAAGGAGCCAGGATTTCACTTTGTATATTTTTCTGTTCTTTTTAGTCAAACATGTGACTTATGCACTTGCAGACATTAAGACATAGAAGTCTTTACATGGTGTGCAGCACAGTGCTCAAGATTCTTTGATTCCTCTACATATGTGAGCACAGCCTGTTCATAAGTGCCTCAGTCCTCAATGCTGAGTAATAACACCACTGTTCCATTGCTCTTGTTCCCTCACCTGCAAGTGCATAGGGTAAAAAAGGAACAGGACATGCATAGAAGAGTACGTATTCCTTCACTCTCACCAGCCAACAGCTCATGCTGAGAGAAATATCCCAGTTCACATGCATGTACAGGGTTAGTATAACAAAATCATGGGTCACATTTTCAGCGGGTAGAAATCAGTGTAGCTCCTTTGAAGTCAACAGAGCTATGAAGATTTGCGTCCATTAATGCTCAGGCCCCATATCTACAGCTCATATCAGACAGGCTAGACACTTTCACGATCTCGTCTAAAATTTGGATAGAGCAAATTTAAACTTAAGGTGAAGCCAGTTTTGTTTCATCCCAGACCATATCTTCATCTACTAAGAAAGCAACCACTAATAAAATATGGAAACTAAAAGGTGCCACTCTTTCACATGTTGAGTAGTACTCTACTGCACCAACAGTCCTGTTGGTTTGAATGTAGGTACTTGCACAGAATAAGATGCTAAATGGGGTACTCTAGCCATTCTATTTCACATCAGAGTGTTGATTTCGAAGAAAAAAACTTAACACCTTGTGGTATAGCTCTAGCCTTAGAGGAAGTAAGGTCCATTTGCAGACAACTTAAAATAAAACCTGCTAATTGATTACTTCATTCTGTGGCTGCTGCTTGTTTTGCGAGCAATAACCTATTCCAGTTCCCTAAGGTCTACTTTTCCTTCCTCATAAACACTCAGCTCTCCAACTGCCAAAAAGCAGACTAAAAACAATCCTATCTAAAGAGTTTGCAGGTGTTAATCTGTTTACACACAATGTGCTGAGCACTCTAGCTCTGCCAGTTCCAAGCTGACAGTTATTCAGCCACCAAATGTTTGGTTCCTGTGCCTATTTAGTGAAAAAAAGGATGTTTCACAGTTTGTAGGCACATGCCAACCTGGAGGGAAAAGAGTTCGAATCACAGCAAGCTGCTGAGAACAAACATACCACTGAAACTTTGTCTTCCGCTACGGTAGTCACCTGCTTTGTTTTTGAATATGCAGACTATGCAATATTAGGAACATATGCTGCTCTGTACTTGTCCACCTTGGATAGTTAGCTGTGTATTCCTATTGCTTCTGCAAATGGCACTGATATCCACCGAAGAAAAACAAACTACAGAATATTAAGCAGGCTTTTCCAAAAGTAAATTTCAAGAACTTTGTTACATAGCAGATTTTTTGGGCCAGATTTTCAACTGGTGTAAACCAACCTGAAATGTTCAAAAATCATGAGTCAGGCTCACCACAAATCATGAGATTATGTAAAAATAATAGATTTGGTGTTCTTTTTATTTGCCTTGTGCTTTTTGAGCATTTAGCATGCACTGGAGTCACATTTTGAAGCTTTCTCCACAGCCACAAGGGTTAGAAACTTACTTTTTGTTTCAGAATGAAGGCTGAAATCATCATATATCCACCTGACTCAAGGAGTTAAGGCTTTAAGGAAAACAGTAATTATCATGATACTTGTGACAAAAACATGAGTTGGCAACACTGTCATAACCCTAACCCCATTGACTTCTGTTAAATGTGACTTTAGTAGAGTTAAACCCATTTCCACCAGCTGAAGATCTGTTCCATTTTACGTTGGGCCTTTATTAAAGGAAGGCACAACTGCCCACTGAACAATTGAAAGAGAATTCTAACTCTTAGTGGCAAATTTAACATGCACACTTTAAATTGCATGTAAACTCCATTCATGTGCCAAGCCTATAGTTTACAACTGTACTCTAGATGTCCATTTCTCATAATATTTTGCTTTCTGCTTTAAAAATCTCCTGTGCCTGTGAAGCAATAGCACAAAATGTAAGAAGGAGCTGGAAGACATATATGTGATAATATATGTGATATGGCTTCTGACATTCCCCATGATTAAGAAAAAATGCATTTAGCCAACACTGGAGACTTTTGGCCAAAATCTGATCCAATGGAAGTTTTGTCACTGATTTCAACCAGGATTTGGCCCAATGTGAAGAGGGAATTTTTATGCATGTCTGTGGCAATTACTCAAAGATTTAAAGAGTTTGGGGAATTGCTATAAAACATGATAGAATGTTAGCTGCCAATACATTAATTACTGCTTTTCCTGCTGAGCTTGAAGGAAGGGAAAATATAAGAACAGCCATACTGAGTTAGGCCAATGGCCCATCTAGCCGAGTATCCTGTCTTCTGACAGTGACCAATGCCATATGCTGTAAAGGGAGTGAGCAGAACAAGGCAATTTCAACTGATACATCTCCAGTTGTCCAGTCCCAGCTTCTGGCAGTCAGATGCTTAGGGTCAACCAGACTCAGAGCATGGGGTTGCATCCCTGCCCATCCCGGCTAATAGCCATTGTTGAACCTATCTTCCATGAACTTATCTAATTATTTTTTGAATCCAGTTATACTTTTGGCCTTCAAAACATCCCTGCCAATGAGTTCCACAGGTTGACTGTGCATTGTGTAAAGAAGTACTTCCTTTTGTTTGTTTTAAACCTGCTGCCTATTAATTTCATTGGGTGGCCCCTGGTTCCTGTGTTGTGTGATGTTACACCCCATATTTTCATGGAAATATGGTTATGATATGAATGAGATATACTTTATGCAAGATGGCTCATGTAAGGTATCATTGGAAAGGTTATGATTTACTGAATGTGTTTATCCAGTTTGTATGGATGTATCATTTTTTTATCTGAAGCTGGGAATGTTGACCAGGTTTCTGTATTTCAAATGTGCTACATTGGATGAGGCCAAACAATGTTACTGGCTTATTGAAGAAATACACACAAGCATAAGAATTACCCCAGGAACTGTGTGCAATAGAAACCTCTCAGAGATAGCTCTACACAATGGGAACTGTTTGACCGAGGCCAGATAGCTCTATACAGTGGGAACTGTTTGACCAAGTCACTAGCTTTCCAGCAAGTGAGGGGAAGATATAAAAGAGGGACAATGACAATATGAAGGGGCCTTACTCTTTCTACAACAACTCACCTGAAAAAACGTGTGGAACGCAGACCGAACTGTGGGCAGTGATGGTCCCAGGCTGGAAGGATTTTGAGCCTATATAAGAAAACCTGGGAAAGCCAAGGCAACTGTGCCTTAACAATCTGCCAGCCTGTTTATCACTCAGGGTGCAAATTTGTTAATTTGTATCCTACCTATCTAGTGTGTTAAGCTAAATTTGCAGGTTTTGTTTATTTACTAAGGTAATCTGCTTTGTTCTGTTTGCTATCCCTTTACCCACTTAAAGGCTACCTTCTGTAGTTAATAAACTTAGTTTGTTTATTTTTAAACCCAGAAGAAGAAGTTGTGCACATCTCTCTTCACACTGAGGAAGAGGGCAGATTTTTACGAGCTTGAGCTGTGTAGATTTTTCTATGCAGCGCAAGACAGTATTATTTTGGGTTTATCTCTCAAAAGGAATGTACACGAGTGATGGGGGAGTCCTCTCACACAGAGCTGTGGCTGCAGTGGGGTGTAGCCCTACCCATGTGTGTGTGCTACAAGAGGCCGCCCTTAGTCGTCTCTTTTCCAAATTGAACAGTCCCAGTCTTTTTAATCTCTCCTCCTATAGAAGCTATTTCAGACCCCTATTCATTGTTGTTGCCCTTCTCTGTACTTTTCTAATTTTAATATACCCTTTTTGGAATGAGGCAACCAGAATGGCATGCTAATGCAAAATCATGTGCTGTGATTAATGGCTTACTACACATATTTTATGTCCAGTTAAATATGGTTAAATAAAGTTTATTTTAAAAACTCCTCTAGTGCTTATTGAGAGATTATTAATAATCTGCAGGTGAGGTTGCTTGTCAAGGGCCATGCCATGTAAATCCACTCCTGCTGCTTCAATGGAGAGAATTAACCCATTGTTTCACTGATGCAGATAAAGATAAAAAAATAAGGTAACAGAGTAATGCTGCATTTTTAACATTTGTAAGGACATTAACCCTTTGATATTGCTGCTTATCTCAAATAGGTATTGGAAATCTACCTCTGCTGCATAAACATACCAAAACTGTTTACTGATGTGCAGCATATAGTTTCTACATGCTGCACATGTTTCTAAGGGTCCAATCCCACAGGGTACTGCACATCTCCTGAGAAGGTTTCAGTGTTGTCAACTTCCACCGGAACGCTTGTGGAAGAGTGAATTTAATAGAAGGTGAAGATGCTGAGCTCCTTCATTAAATACAGTGCTTTGGTCTATGGCAGGACTGAGCCAGCTACTATGGGTAGTAAAGTAGGATTAGAATCAACATTGCTCTTATTTCCACTGAATGTATTGCTGTTTTTATGAAGGGAAGGGAGGTTTAGGAAATTATTTCAGCAAAGAAATGTCATATGCTCTTTGAAACACCTTTTGCTGCCTTTGCACAAAATGTTCTATTGGCTGGGATCAGTTCGAACAGAGTTATGATTTGTTTGTTTTTGGTTAGTTTCACTTGTTGAAACTCAAACTTGCTTTTAACAGTGATGAGACTAGTGGCGCTAGAACACTTTTTATAGTGGGGTGCTGTTCCCCCCCCTTTAGCCCTTTCTGTGCCCCCGGCCACCCCCTAGAGCTTGGGCTGGGGACAGGGCCGGGCTCCGGGAGGGGGGGATGCAGACAAGGGTAAGGGGGCTGAGGCTGGGGCCACAGTTTGGAGTGGATGCAGAGCCCCAGGCCACGGGGCCGGCAGCCAGGGACCTGGGTGCAGGACCAGAAGCTGAGACCCTGGGGGCGGGGCTGGGAGCAGAGCCCTGCGTAAAACCTGGAGGTGCCGCTGCACCCCCCTGCACCCTGCGCCTATGGATCAGAATATAATGCTGATTCACCATGCTGCATTACTAGAGTGCAATCTGAGCATTAGCTGCATGCTTACCAGTGTAGTAATAATAATAATTGAGTAAAGTTCAGATGGCCTGTATGTTTTTCTAAAAGACAGCATGATATGGGAAGGAGGGAGGGTAGGCTGGGGGAGAAAGTGCATGAGAGGGATGATGAAGTATCATAAATTGAGAGGAAGGATGGTTAAGGCACTGGATAGGGACTCAGGAGATCTGAGCTCAGACACACACTTCCTGTGTGACCTTAGGTAAATTACTTAATCTCTTTAGGCCTCAGTTCCACATCTGTAAAATGAAAGTAATAATCTGTCCTTTCTTCCATACTTTCTCCAGGCCACCCATTTCGATCTTTAGAGCAGTGGCTCTTAGAATGTGTTTGTACAGCACCTAGCACAATGGAGCCCTAATTTTGTTGGGGGATCTACCCTGATAATAATTAATAAAGGAAACAAATGTAAATGAAAGAGTTGAGAGAGGGCATATTCACCGGCCTCTCAAGCTTCCTGCCTCTGAACTTCTCTCAGCTAATATGAGGAAGTCAGGAACAACCAGCACATCTTTCTCAACATAATACAGCCCACAAAGTCATTGCATTCACCCACAGCATCTTGTAATTCCTGAGAGGTGCTACACTTTGCAGAATAGTAACACCACTTGCATAATGAAAATAGAGAAATGGGTAGCTGGGGTGGAATCAGTAGCTATGAGAAACCTTTAGTGTTCGGGGTTAATGTAAAGGCTTATAAGAAAAATATTCAACCCAGTGTTCCAAAGTAATTTAGTCAATTAATTCTCCTGTCATATCTGTCACACACTAGAAAATGTGGAAGTTAAGATAACATGGAAATCTCTGCTACCCTCAGGCAATGAATGCAATTTTAAGTTATTCAGTTAAATGCATTCCTCTTTTAACAGTTGAGCTTTCCTCACTGGTCACTTGTCTATTTCCATTGGCACATGTTGGATCCACATTAATCAGCTGCTTTACGTGCATTCTGTCAGGCATGTAAGTGGCTATTCAATGCTAGTAATTGTAACTTTTTTAGCTAGTACTGCAAAAGGTTTCTTCACTGCAGTATTTAACACTAAAGTTAGTGGAAACTCGGACTTTCCATTCCATAGGAAATTCTGACATTTTGAAATTTCCTTTTGGCCCAAATCAAACAGTCGAAATTACCATGGAATAAAAATGCTGAACTATTTAGTTTTGGAAACATCAGAATGACCTTATAGTAAAGTTACATGTTGATAAGATCAAAGCATTTAATTTTGACTATTGCTCAGAATGTTATATTGTAAACGTGCAAGTTTAAATGAAACATCAAAATGAAACATTTTGACCTTCTTGAAACAAAACATTTTGCTTGTTTCCCATCAACATTTTTGAATAAATTTATACTGTAATTGTTACTGTGAAACATTTTGATTTTGTCAGATAAGCACATTTCGATGGAAAATTGTTCCACTGGAAATTTTTCAACCTGCTCTTCTTAACTGTTTTATTTTACAGACCAAGAGACCGATTCAGGCCCTTGCCCAGGCCCATTTACACCCCTATAGCATTGTAAAGGAGCAGAATGGCGCGGTAATGGGCCTCCAATGCAGAAGTACAGTGTTTTGGGTTTTTTTGTTGTCCTCCCTACCCTCTTGTAGGACAGAACATTTGACTTAAAATATCATGGAGACCACCACATTGTTGTGCTTTGTGTTCTTATAGGGGGCTATAAATTCTTTGCCGATTTGCTGAAACATAAAAAGCACTACATTGAAACACTAACATTCACAGTAATAGGTGCAGATTTATCAGACTAAAAAGCTACTGTGTAAGCTATTTTCTCTTTCATGCAAATTGACTCTTTCCATATATTTAAATTCTGAGTCCTATTGGTTTACATGTTGTTGGTACTCAAGAAAAAGAAGAAAACATTGAATATATGCAAGTGTCATGTTTTAAGACAACAGCTTAATTTATGATACATTGAAAAGCAACTGATTTACTGACTTGCCCAAAGGAACAGAAGCATATTATATAATGAACAGTGTGAGTACATGGGAGAATATTATAGAACTGCATCAGGGAATAGAATCCAGGTCTCTTGACTCCCACTCACTTGCTTTAAACTCCTGCATAAGTGCTATTACCATTACAGAAGCTGAGGAGGTAGGAGTTCTAGGTTATGAATTATAGGGTATTGACTATCCTCCTGAAGATTTGGTTCTTGTAAACTATATCGAGAGGCTTACTTTAAGAATGTTTTATTTGAAAATCCCTGTCATGCCCTATGGATCTACTGGATATAATCCACCACTGAAAAAGGGGCAGTGGAAACCACTGCAACCCTAAGGTCGCACTAGTTGCCACAGAGCAGCTCTGTGACTTGTAGAGGGAAGGTTCTGTGTCTTAAGCTCCTGTTTCCCCACATGAAAACCCTCAGCTCTGTGCCTGAGTCAGAAATTGTTCCATAAGGAATTAAATATAGTCGTTCACACTCACCTGCAAATGCATCGTACAATTCAAAACCACACCTCTCTGTTGCACTACCTACCTATAACAGAGATGACTGAAAGCCATGATGTGTACTCCAGAAATAAATCAATTCAAATGCCTGTCTAGGCTATTGAAAACTAAATTTTTTTTCGCAAATCCCACAATCTAGACGCTCATTTCTCTGACTGATGACTGTTTAAAGCTGAATTTGCCATTTGACACAGTAACAGAAAGCACAAATTTCATGCTAAATGCAAGTTAATACTTTCAAGCATGTGGTGTCAGATTTTTTTAATCTCCTCCTAGAATGGTTAATCTACAGAAAAAGTCAATACTGTGGAAGAAGAACTGCCTGTATTAAATGGAAAGGTATGAACTGGCTTCTTCTGCATTAGCAGGAAAGAGCAGTTTTTAACTTTTCTCAGCAAAGTTCAAGCTAAACTATTTCAGTTGTTGGCTATTGGAAATGAAAACATTAGGGCCTGATTCTAGGCTGCCTTGCACATTGTGGAGCCATTTACAATTAAGCAAAATGGGTGAAAAATGTCACCATTCTGAATGGGAGTTCTACCACTGACTTCTAGGGGAAGAGTTAGGCCAATGCTGAGCACTTTTGGAAATCCCACCCCAAGTGTTTTGTTTCATTTTTGAACTAACTCTAACAAATGTGTGGTATTGCTATAGGCATAATAAACAACATTACATAAAACCTGAAATTAGAGGTGGTCTTGCAATTTTTGTTTGATAGCATTATCATACTTTTTTGGCCAGAGGAGCAAGGGGAGTTGGTGGGTGCTGAACTCTTAAGCAAATCTATGTCAAAACCTCACACTTTTCTGCCTTTTCCCCACTTTACTTGCCTATAATTGAAATTTTCAGTGGAACTGTATCTCTTGTGCATCAATAGCATTAATTGAATTTTGTGGTGAAAATAACTATATATAGGTACATTGTAGATAATTCCAAAATAATTTTGTATGCTTCTTTGCTACATGATTTGTTCCATACTCCCTGCGTTACAGGATTTAATTCCGGCTCCTTGCAACTGGCCAAGGCCCAGGAGTTCCACCTTTCCCTCCGAGATGCTGCTGAGCACCTAAGAACTCCTGCCCTGTGCAACTCATTCCTGACATTAGCTCAAATGCAAGGTTCCTTGATTTAATCTCGTTTTCTGTCATGTGGAGCCCCCTTTTCCAATCTGGCTGCTCGTCGTAGGTAAGGGTCACGCCTTCCCCGTCTTCAGAATGGCTAGACAGTCGTTCTGCAGAAAAGGACCTAGGGGTTATAGTGGACGAGAAACTGAATATGAGTCAACAGTGAGTCCTTGTTGCCAAGAAGGCTAACGGCATTTTGGGCTGGATAATCAGGGGCATTGCCAGCAGATTGAGGGACGTGTTCATTCCTCATTATTCAAAATTGGTGAGGTCTCATCTGGAATATTGTGTCCAGTTTTGGGCCCCACGTTACAAGGAGGATGTGGAAAAATTGGAAGGAGTCCAGTGGAGGGCAACAAAAATGATTAGGGGATTGAAGAACATGATGTATGCAGAGAAGCTGAGGGAACTGGAATTGTTTAGTCTGCAGAAGAGAAGAATGAGGGGGGCTTTGATAGCTGTTTTCAACTACCTGAAAGGGGGTTCCAAAGAAGATGGCTCTAGACTAGTCTAAAAACCTGTAACCAACCTAGGGTGATCAGACAGCAAGTGTGAAAAAAATCTGGACAGGGGTGAGGTAATAAGAGCCTTTATAAGAAAAAGCCCCCCAAATTGGGACTGTCGCTATAAAATCAGGATAGCTGGTCACCCTAACCACCCCGCCTTCACACACATGGGGCTACTGCACTGGAGTGCCTGGCACTAGCACATGGGGGGGGGCTGAGGCTGGATAAAAGTGATGGAGGAAGCTCGCCCCTGAGTTCGGTGTGGCACAACCCCAGGCTCTGATCAGGTTAGGAGCTGCGGAGACTCGCCCAGGGCACTAGAGGGTCGAGCGAGCCTCCCAAGCGGAACGATGCTGACCCTGAGCCCTGGACCATTCCAAGCTCCGCCCACAGGCAGTGTAGCATGGGATTGAATGGATTTACCTCCCTCCCCCGCTCATGGACTTGTCCCACCGGCCCGCTCCGCGACTCTAACCAATAAGAAGCTACTCTTGGCAGCTCTGCTCGCTGATTGGGGAAACACAGCTGCCAATCAATTCCGGCGGACGAATTGAGCGGCAAAGGTGGGGAATTGTCCCGCCTCTCGTCCCCCAGCTGTTTTCCCTCAGGACTTACACCGGCGCAGGGGCGCGTGGGGAAGATGGCGGCAGTGAGAGACACTGAGGATGAGCGGGGAAGGTAACAGGCCCCGCCGTTAGGGCGCCGCCTGCCGCACCGGCCCGTAGCAAGGGCGGGGCAGCTGTGGGGCGCGGAGGAGTTTTCCCATCCCCAGCCCCGCTGCCTGTCCCTGGGGCGCGGGAGCGCCTGTCACAGCGCGGAGCCTGGCGGCGGAGAGCTTGTCTCGGCGCTGTAGTTAAGCGACCTCCTCGCCCGCCCGCGCGGCCCCGCCGGCCCCGGACTTGGGGGTCATACGGGGGTGGGGAGGCGGCTGACAGCGATGTACTGAGGTCAGCCTAACTCCCAGAGGCACTTCCCGGGCTTGCCTCGCTGGCACCGAAATCGCGGCTGGCTTGTCCCTCACACTCGGGGTGCGGCCGTTTATGGGGTGCGCTGTTTTCTGACGACCTAAGTAGATTTTTACCAGGATCGCGCGGGGCCCCCCCCCCACACACCCTTGAACTCCAGTAGCTCAAGATGTGAACCTCACAATTGATTTGGTGACTCTGATCCCAGTTTCTGGGTGCACGTGCATAGAGGGTTATCCCTGCATACCCCTCCTCTGTGGCACTTGTAACACCAGCCCCTGCCGAGTTAGGGCACTTCAAGCATGTTCCTTCGTGGTGGTAGAGCTCCTTGTATGCCCCCGCCCCCCCCCCCGCCCCCGTCAGTCGTTTAATGTATTTATCCTCACCCCTGTGAGGTCGGGAAGTGTTATCCCCACTTTACAGCTGGAGATCAGCGGTACAGAAAGACTGTGGGTATGTCTGCATTGCAAAGACAAACCCACAGCTGGCCTGTGCCAGCTGACTCGGGCACCTGGGACTGGCAGGGTCCTGGAGCTTGGGCTCCAGTCAGAGCCTGGAAGTTTAAAATGTCATTAAACAGCCCCTTAGCCTGATCACTGAGAGCCAGAGTCAGCTGGCATGGGCCAACCACGGATGTCTGATTGCAGCGCAGACATACCCTGGCCTAAAGGTACATCTATGTTGCAGGTAGAAGTGCAATTTCCAGCTCAGGTAGATATGCATGCACTAGCTTTGAGCAGGCTAACATGCTAAAAATATCAGTGGACTAGCTGCCTCAGTACAAACCTGTCTAAGACTTAGAGCAGCTAGCTTGTACCACCACCTGCACTGTCATGGTGACATTGCTACTTTTAGCAAGCTGGTTTATGTTCATAGAATCATAGAATCATAGAATATCAGGGTTGAAAGGGACCTCGGGAGGTCATCTAGTCCAACGCCCTGCTCAAAGCAGGACCAATCCCCAACTAAATCATCCCAGCCAGGGCTTTGTCAAACCTGACCTTAAAAACCTCTCTCAAATTTCAGATTGAGTTTTCATCTATGCCAGCTGGAAATCACAGCTCTCACTTCAGTGTAGGCATACCCTAAGTGACTTAGAATTATAGGGTTAGAATTATAGGGACTGCAGAGGTCATGTGGTCTTAACCCCCTGCCAAGATGTAGGATTTGTTCTCTAAATCTTATCTAAGACCACATAGAAAGTCTGTGGCAGAGCAGGGACTTGAAGTCACTTTTCCCAATTCCTAGCATCTTAGCCACTGGACTGTCCATGGACCGGGGTTAGTCAGTTAGTTTTTTGTCTATGTCCAAATTTCTTTATCAAGTTATAGTCAAGGTCCAGACTCCAGAGAAGAAAATAATAAACCTATAATGATAAGTAAATAAAAAGATGTGTCCATTCAAAAATGTCTGCCAGTCCCGATTTGACCCACGGTCTGCCCATTGATTACCCCTGGTCTATTGTGTGAACCTTGGTGTAGGGACTCTCTCTTTTCAGGTTAATATCAAAAGTGTACTGATTCACCAGCTTTTTCCATAAGGATAAATGTAGTAAATGCCTGTATTGTAGCAGGTCAAAATATTCACAGAATTTATGTGAAGCATGTAAACAGAATTTTTTTTTAAATTCTAAGTAATGTTTTTTGGGGCAATCAGCTTTAAGTGTCATCCTTTCTTAATACAAGGGAGGAGAGTCTAAAGTAAAACCTTTTTACTTAAAATGTATTTGACTAGTTTGAGCAGTCTGGTTTAAATTATTTAAAATACTTCATAGTATACTAATAAAAGTATTGTAATGTATTTTTGTACAAGAGTAGTAAGTTTTTTGGAATACACTGCACTGCAGTCCTTTGATATTACATATTGACTGAGGCAAGATTGTGTTTGCGAGTAACTTTATGCTTGCAAGTAATCCCATTGACTTCTCAGGTGTGTAAAGTTCCTTGTGGGAGTTTTCAGGATTGGGGCTTTCTTTCTTTTGTACTGTGCTTTATAAGACATCTCCCTAGCTGACAATTAACAAAACATAAGCATCATAAATTAGTCGTCTTAATTCAAGGTGCATTCTTCATGACTGTCAAGATGCCTTGAGATTGTATACATTAAGTGCAATAGAATGTGCCCAATCCTGGTTTTGGTATTTATTTCAATGGCAGTCAGGATCAGGGATATTAACTAATATACCTAACCCTCATGAGGTGGTATTATTCCCATTTTGCATATGGCAAAACTGAAAAAGAGATGTGAAGTACTTGTCCAATGTCAATGACAGAATTGGGAATGGAATCCAATTCTCCTGGCTCCAAGTCTAGTATCCTTTCCACTGAACCATGCTGTCTCCCTCCTAAATGAGACAGAGAGCTTAAGTGACTAGATGAAGATGTCATAGGATAGTTATGGCGGAGCTTGGAAATGAACCCAGATCCCCCAGGTCCCAGTCCAATAGCCTATTCACAGAACTATTCTGCCTTCTAAAGGGGGCTGTCAGATGTGGCAGAACACAGACTCATCTTCCAGTCATGCACCTTTAAGATTTTTCTTTGGTAACTACTATTTCATTAATTGTGTCGAATATGTTGAGCAATATTGTTTCCATAAACACACTGAGCTGGGTGGAGTCTTATCTTAAATTGAGTCAAAAAAGATTTAATTATATAAGTGCACAATCATATGCAATTTAGAATTATCGGGGGGGATGGGAAGTTAATTCCCACTGTATACACTTTTAAATTAATATCTAAGAGGTTTTTTTAAATGCCATAATATAAAAACACACTATGCCAGTGTTATATTTGCTAATGTTGCTCTGTGTATGTAGCTTGTTTATAATATTATATATCTGGTATAATATGTTAATTCAGTTAATGAGAACTGGTTGCTTATATATGAATAAAAAAATCAGTCCATGTTACTTTGGGAATGATGATGATGATGATCAGTAGGTTAGATTCAAAGTAATTGCAGGCTTGTATGGGCACAATATTTAGTTATGTTTGCCAGATAATTTTGAAAAACAGGACATAATATTTTTGTGAGCTCTGGTATTTGTAAACCCTAAATGATAATCTTTCCTATATTCCTAAGTAGTAGGATAACCATTCTGTTCAGTTATGGAGCATTTTTGTTTGGTTTTTTTAGCAGAAGTATAAAAGATAAGGCCAAGATCAGTTTAAGAAAATATGATGTTGGAAACAAATTCTCCCATTTGCCACTATCCAAAGCATCTGTTCTTATGCCTCTAATGGTTAAAGATGGAAAGCTGTATTTGCTATTTACTGTCAGATCAATGAAGGTATGTGAACCATAAGGTCAAAGTCAACTGCATAACATCAAAAGTAAAATGAGAAAGTGTGTTGGAAGATTGTGCTGTGTGAAAAGAAAAAGCAAAGGAAGGAAAGCACTCAACTGATAGTCACATTTACCCATATTCTTATCCAAGTATTAGTCTCTATGTACAAATCTTAATTGTTACTGCATGGTTTTAGAGTCTAGTCTTCACACATGTGCAACCAAAATATCCATACACACACCTTTATTTGCACTTGTAAACAGGTATTGATCATGTAAACAATGATCACTGATATTTACTTTCCAGATACACAACAATAAAGTGGATGTTTCTGTAAAGTCTGATACCAGTTTCCGGGTCAGAATAAAGGGGACTATTGATCAGTTTCCTACAGAATTTAATAAAAAAAAATTTTACCTGTGCAATAAAGATTTTATCAATTTGATTCCTAAGTCTGTATCTAACATTACTTTCCCAGTCTCTTTCTTCACTTCTAGATGTGAGAGAACAAATCTACTTTTCTCTTCATTTTATGCTAGTGGTGTCTCTCTAAAACTATTATTGTTACATATTGTACCTAGGTCTACTGTCCGTACTCTTTGATGAGTAATTTACCTGGCTGCATTTTCTGCTTCTGAGAAAAATGCAGCATCTCTTGAAAGATGCAATAATAATGTTCCTACTTAAAAATCTTGAGACACTGTAATAACTGAGCGGACACAGTGATGGTAAATGAGCTTTTTAACAAAGGCTATGATTGGTTCATAGAACTCTATTATTAAAGTGAAACTTCAAATAAATATAGAGATATTACTTATTCAGAGGTATTTTTCCACTGTTGATTTTGGTTTTTATAATGAATTCTGTACCTTGCATATTTAATTCTTTTGTTTGACCATGCAAAAGTAACCATTTTAGTGACAGAGAGTTCCAAAGAGCTTGTTCAATATCTCTTACATGAGGGAGAGAAGGCAAAAGGCCTTGAAATGTGGATATAAATATTAAAGGAAAGTATACAATATAAAGCATGTATCAGAGGGGTAGCCGTGTTAGTCTGGATCTGTAAAAGCAGCAAAGAGTCCTGTGGCACCTTATAGACTAACGCAAGTTTTGGAGCATGAGCTTTCGTGGGTGAATGCATCCGACGAAGTGGGTATTCACCCACGAAAGCTCATGCTCCAAAACATCTGTTATCTGTAAGGTGCCACAGGAGTCTTTGCTGCTAATATAAAGCATGTGATGATAAAAGTAACTCGTTAATATAAAAATACGTCTTTTGTGTGATGCTGAAAGTGAGGGACCTAGATTGGGTAGATATAGACACCATGTTCAGATGTTGAGAGAGCTTCCTCACACAGCTCTGACTGCATTTCTCTTCTCTCACCTGTAGAGC
This sequence comes from Gopherus flavomarginatus, assembly GCF_025201925.1. Lineage (NCBI taxonomy): Eukaryota > Metazoa > Chordata > Testudines > Testudinidae > Gopherus > Gopherus flavomarginatus. The sequence goes on along the minus strand of NC_066630.1, from coordinate 13,592,046 downwards.
TCTTGTTCCAGTTATCAGCCTTGTTGATTAAAAGAATCTACAATAAGTTGGAGTAATTTTGTGGACACAAGGATTTAAGGTGAAATCGGAAAACTCATGATACTTAATAATACTCCTTTAATTTCCAGTTGAGAAGATCACCAGGGGAAGTGTGCTTTCCAGGAGGTAAAAGTGAGTCAACAGACAGAGATGAAATAGCCACGGCCCTCCGGGAAGCCAAGGAAGAAGTGGGACTCTATCCAGAGCAGGTGGAAGTCATCTGTAGGCTTGTACCTGGAATTGATAAAGTAAGGTGTGCCCAAAAAAGCCCAAAACAAATCTGAGTATTAGGAAACAAGCTGAAAATTGCATTTCAGTTCTATAAGCTTATCACTGACATTTCAAACCTGAAGCAATGAGTGACCTTTTACTTTGTAACAGGAATGCAGCCAGTATACTTCCTCTGTTTTGGAGATGTTTTTTGAGGTGTAAATCAGTGTTAAGTTTTCAAGCTTCTAGGCTGTAGCTATATCTCTCATGGGAACTATTTTCACATATTGGAGAAAAGATATAAAGTGCTACATTTTCAAAGCAAGTTTTTTTCATATTTTTATTTATAGATAACAATTCTCTTGTATTAATGCTCTAATTTTTGTTTTTGTATTTATATATTAGTCTCCTTACTGTTAGTATTATCCTGCCAGATAAGAAAATGAAAGTAGTATAGGGGTGAGCAAGCTACCCAGCACACAGGATTGCCTGCCGTGGGCCCCGCACTGCTCTCAGAAGTGGCCAGCATCACGTCCCTGCGGCCCACAGGTGGGGGGGCAGAGGGCTCTGTGCATTGCCCTTGCCTCCAGGCACCGTCCCCCGCAGCTCCCATTGACTGGGAACCAGGAACAAAGGCCAATGGGAGTTTCAGGGGAGGTATCTGGAGGCGCGACAAGGGCAGTACACGGTGAGCCCTCCACCCCCAGTCCCACAGAGGCCACAGCGCTTCCTGGAGTGACGCAGGGCTGTGGACAGGGCAGGCATGCAGGGAGCCTGCCCTGGCCCTGGTATGCGCCGCTGCCACCCCGGAGCTGCTTTAGGTAACGGCGCCAGGCGGGAGCCCGAACCCCACCTGCACCCCAACCCCCTGCCCTGAGCTCCCTGCTGCACCCTGCACCCCTGTGCACCCCAGTCCCTTGCCTTGAGCCCTCTGCAACACCCCAACTCCCTGCCCTGAGCCACCTCCTGCAGACCACACCCCTCCTTCACCCCAACCACCTTCCCTGAGCCCCCTCATGCACCCCGCACCCTTCCTCTGCCCCAGTCCCTTGCCCTGAGCCCCTTCCTGCACACCGCACCCTCCTCCCACAATCCGCACTCCCTCCCGCATCCCAGCCGCTGGCCCCAGCCCTGCATACAATTTTCCCACTCAGATGTGGCCCTTGGCCCAAAAAGTTTGCCCACCCCTAAAGCAGTGTCTCCTCGGAGTACAGTGGAAACATGCAGTATCTAATATTTTGAAACTTGAAGTATTCAGGTAAAGGTAGCTTTAAAGCACCAAAATTCATAGAAAGGACAAATCTAGCTGTTGTAACAGTTTTCTTAAGTATTGTCCTGCTAAGTGAATCATTCAGTATATCATTATTCATTAAAATAATTTGAAATATACATATACATTTGAGTATACAAAAATGTTAACTTTTAATGCTCTCTGTTACAGCACTATCTAACTTTTGTAGTGTCTCAGAGCCTGTTTTATTTTGAGAATTCTTAAGGGTGATATAAAATGATGTAATCAATTGGATAAAAATATATTTAGTTACTTGATGGATTTTGGTCTACAAACACCTTTATTTGTCTTATTTGCTCTGTTCCCTTGATATTCAAATACTCTATCCACATTTACATTCGAGTAACTGAGAGCAAGTTGTCATCCTTGTGTTGGGAACAGTGACATTTCCTTGCTGACTCTACAGGTGATGATGGTTGGCATTCATTGTAACAGTATGTGTCAGCTTTTCATATTTATAATCTATATGAATAAGCTCTTTGTGAATGCTTTATAGTTTATCAGTGACCTCTACTGTATGGAATATCAGACTCTCACAGTGTGTGATTGTTGCCCTGTATTGATAGCAGCATGTAGAGACTATAAACACTGATGTGTGTCCCAAATAAGCAAGATGCATACGCACCTGCGTAAATTGAAACACCTAAGTAGTTCCACTGATATCAATGCTAAAAAGTACGTACATGCTTAGGTAGGTAATTGCTGAATTACAGTCTTTGTTTAATCCTGAGCTGATGGTGTCAAATTTGCAGATGAACTGAAGCCCAGCAGTTTCTCTTTGAAGTCTGGTCCTGAAGTTTTTTTGCTGCAGGACGGCTGCGTAAACAAAGACTGTGAATGGCTTGCCAACTGCAAAAGCAGTTTCTCCTCCCTTGGTTTCACACCTCAACTGCTAGAAGAGGGCCTCATTCTCTCTAATTGAACTAACCTTGTTATCTCTAGCCTGCTTCTTGCTTGCATATATATACGTGCCCCTGGAAATTTCCACTACATGCATCTGACGAAGTGGGTATTCACCCATGAAATCTCATGCTCCAATACGTGTGTTAGTCTGTAAGGTGCCACAGGACTCTTTGCTGCTTTTACAGATCCAGACTAACACGGCTACCCCTCCGATGCTGTAGGTAGATTATTTCTAAAACATTTGAAAAATACAGGACTTTCTTTTTAAGTATTTCAAACAAGTTGATGTTTTTTCTTCCTTTCAGGTAGGTTCGTTGGTAACACCAGTTGTAGGATTTATAGAGGACACATTCCAGGCCAGACCTAATCCAGATGAAGTGAGTGATGTGTTTTTGGTGCCACTGGAGTACTTTATTGATCCATTAAAGTACATGACCTTGCCTTATAAAAGAGCGGATGGTGTTGCAAGTCGGCTGCACAGTTTTGTATATGATGACCCTGAGCGTAAAACATCACTTAGGATATGGGGACTCACTGCGCACTTTGCTGTATATCTTGCTCTTGTAGTTTTTGAAAAGAAACCTACATTTGACATTCAGTATGATCTTGACAACTTAATTTCATCCTCTGAGAAGAATTTCATGGAGGAGTATATGTCGCTATATGAGGGAAAAAGCAGCAAACTATGAGCTGTGGGACTGGCACACAGGTGTAAACAGTTGGTTTAAATTGTTTTTCAAGCTTTACTATTTGGTTTTCTGAATCAGAAATTGTCTTGTTTTAATGTCTTCATTGGATTACAAAAAATAAAGTGCTAATAGATTAATCAGCCCTAAATAGACAAATTTCTTGTATTTATTTTACATGTATTTAAAGGTTCATTATATTTTTCATGGTCTTTGTGGTAAAGGCATTGAACTGGGACTCAGAAGACTGAGGTTCAGTTTCAGGCGCTGTCATGAATTTCCTCTGTGACCTCAGATAAGTTACTTACCCTCTGTGCTTCAGTTCCACTCTGTAAAATGTGGAAAAAATTCTTCCCAACCTTTGTCTCTTTGATTTAGAATATAAACAGTTCAGGGCAGCGTGTGTATCATACTGTTTTGTACAGCACCTAGCATGATAGGGCTCTAATATTGATTGGGGTCCCTGGACACTATTGTAATAAGATGGCAGTGCTTGAATAACTTGTTTTTTTGTTTTAGTTTGTGGATATTGGAGCTTGTGCTCAGAATGACATTCCTCAAAACCTAGCAGTGACACTGAAATATTCTCCACAGTGTTCTCTTCTTCTGGAGAGATCGCCCTCTAGGGTTCAGTCGTTTTTTATCTCTACTGAAATAACTAGTAAAGGTTCCAGGTAGTGCCAGATATAGTGCTGCTGGGTTTTGTGATGTTATAGCCTGTCCACTAGCAACTGGGCCGAGACCATCAGTTCATTTCATGTATGCCAGTAAATAGTTGTCAGATGGCTAAAGCTTTTAAAGGCACTATTAATTTAGGCTGGATTTGAACTTGCAGTTTAGAAGTAAATTTATCAATCTTCAGAGCCAGCTGATTTCCTCCAACATGCAGTGAGAGTTGAGGGCATTTAGAATCAAGCCCCCCTGTTTGCTACCATAGTACTAGATTTATGCTGAACAACGTCTTCTAATATACTGGGTGAGCATGTGATGTGGACAGCTGGCCTCTCTCCTGTACTAGAGTGTTTAGTCATGCCCTACTGAACAAAAATTGAGTAAGACCCTAGGTCTCTGCTGTCACGGCTCAGGGCAACTGCACCCGTTTCCCCTCAGTGGTTCAGCAAGGGCATCCGTTCTCAGCTTCCAGCTCCCTAGCCATTGCCTTTCTGATAGAAGGTCTCTACCTTCTGACAGGAGTATTTCCAGACTGCATGGTTCCCTGCCTTCACTGTGTTTCCCAGCCCAGACAGGTTGCGCAAGGATGCTTCCTTGCTTTCTTCCCAGCGATGATAACACAGTGGCTGTCTACAGTTATAAATTACCACTCAGCGCTTCCTAGGGAAGCCTACTTTATTTTTAGGGTAAAAAGCATTAAAGAGAAAACATTAGAAATAATAAAATAACCATATGCATGCTAATAAGTTTACCAGAATTAACCCTAGCCCTAACATGGCTTCTGGTAGGTTCAGTCCTTCCAACTCTACCCTAAGGATTGTGTTCGTCTAGACCATGGGCCCTGTCTATTTACTGGGTCAGGAAGAAGCCCATGAGCCATTTGTCTCTTAGTCCCTGGAGAAACCAGTTTGAATTGGTGTATGCATACCTTTCTGGGGATGGTTTCTTTGGAGATGTTGCAAAAGCTGAGTGAGTTTGTCTAGTCATCCCATGTTCTCCTATTTGCCCTTCCATAGAAGTGTATATAATTCCACAATAACACACACAGTCATCGAGTTAGAAGGGACTGCAAAGATCATCTGGGCTAACCCCCTGCCACGGTGCACGATTTGTTGTGTCTAAATCATCTATGACAGATGGCTAATCCAGTCTCCTTTTGAAAACCTCCAGTAAAGGAGCTTCCACAACCTCCCAAGGCAGTCTTGTTCCATCATCTTACTGTTCTTACAGTTAGGAAGCTTTCCCCTGAGATTTAAACTAAATCTGCTGTGCTGTAGTTTGAACCCATTGCTTCTTGTCCTGCCCTCTGTGGCAAAAGAGAGAAACTTTATCCATCTTTTTTGTGGCAGCCTTTCAAGTATCCGAAGATGGTTATCATACTTCCTCCTTAATTGCCTTGTTTCCAAAGTAAACATACCCAGTTCCTTTTAAATAGATTTAAATCTGAGTCAGGTTCTCAGGTGTTGCAAACCAGTGTAGCTTCATTTAAGTCAATGGAGTCATGTCTGTTTACAACCATTGAGGGTCTGGCCTGTCTTTCTATATCCATCTATCCACAATTTCCAAGGAGTTAAACAAGGTTGCACATTACTCTTACAGTGCTGTAGTATATAAATCATAGTTCAATAGAAAGCACCCTCTCCATGGAGACTTCTCTGTTGAAGGTGAATTTGATAAGAATAAATCATTCTGGTGTGATTAAAGTAGGAGGGCAGTCTGTTTGGTGATGTCTTGAAATATGTTTAATTTAGCTTTGAATCAGAAATCTATCATGTAAATGAAAACTAATGATTGGAGTGGTATCAAAACACATGCAATGTTTGAACATCACCTAAATTTTGTTTATAGTTATATTACAGTAGCATTCACAGGCCCCAGTCAGGATCAGAGACCTGTTAAGCTATATGCTGTACAAATACTTATGAAGACACTCTCTGGCCCCCAAATCTTATAAACTTAAGATTCTGGAGAGCTCTGCACATGGGTTACAAAGGCACAAATGTAGTTTTAGGCATGCTATGTTGTACTTGGCAGCTACTCAGCCTGCACCCAAATTTTTGTAAACCCTAAATATTTTATTTGCCTATTAAACATTAAAGTTCTTCTCTTTGTTAAGCAGGATAAACAGCTGGCTCACATTTTCTTATTGAACTTCCTTGTGATTCCTGATGCTATGTTGCATTTGGCGATCATGCTGGTATACAGAGATGTTTTAGTCACCATGGAGCACTGTCGATCAGATCTACAGCTGATGTAAATCAGCACAGCTCCACTGCTGTCAAGGGTTCTTTCCCTATTTTCTTTTCCCCATCAAAAAAGAGGCACAACAAGTTCCAGTTTCATTCAAAGCATGAAACCTTCTTTGTTCCAAGGCCTAAGGTATTTCTGTGCCTCTCTGGGAGAATCATCAAATAAATGCCAGCTACTTTAGGAGAAGTGTGACATGGGCTGGATTTGAACCAGTAACCTTCTTATCCCATTGTCCAATCCCCTGAGTTATCCTATCTTCCCTCTTGAAAAATCTTTTTTGAGTATTCTTCTAACATTTAACCTCATTTGTGTGCTTTTTAAAGCAGGAAAAAATATTGAACATTAAATATTTTCCTTTAATAAAAAAAAAGAAAGATGCATACACCTAACTGGAGGTATGCCACTCTTACTCCCTGTGCATGCTCTCTGTGTTACTCTTACATGGTGAAGCACTGGGATCCAGATTCAAGAAAGCAATCCTATTCAAAACAAAAGCATATAAGCATGTGCTTAAAATTAAGCACTGCTTAAGTCCCATTGAAGCCATTGGCACTGAAGCACACCTGCTTTCCTGAGTCAGGAACTAGATAGGTACTCTGTAGCATCATAAAGTTTTTCCCTGTCTCATAAACCACAAAGTAGATGTGCTTCCAGATCTAACAGGAGTGAAATTCATCTCAGTGCAGCTGTTCTGCCCAAGGTCCTGTGCACCAAGGGAGGCCCACTTAGACCCCATGTTAAAATTTAAATAAGGCATTCAGCAGAATGTGGGCCTTCTGCACTGGCATACATTTCACAGAGAGGAAGCTCCTGCTTCCAAGAAGTTAATAGCAAAACTAATAGGAAGAGACCCCTTGGATCTAAAGTGTTCTAAGTCTCTTTTGATGGTACAGTCCAGTGCAGTCTATAGATGAGCTAGTAACATCCCAATATATAACGAGTTTGTTTGACCTTTCATTTCTGTCTTTTTATGTGCCCAACTCTTCTTGGATCTGTTTGCTATTGTTAAGTCTATAACAGTAATTTTTTTTGACAGATAAATGTACAGTAGCTGAAATTTGGAAAACATGAAAATGGATATTCTGAATTCAATAAAAGGCCATTTGTGACAAGTGATAGCAGAGTGAATGTTGTCTCACTTCTTTGTGGCACTTAACCCTCCCCCTGGAGTATCCATAACAGCTTTCTGCTTAGTAATTTTCCTTTTTTTTCTTTTTTGTCCATCCTTTCTCCTCAGTATTTTGACTTTTATAGAGAAATATTACATTCACTGTGTGAAGCTTGCTGTCAACTAAGGCTTTTTTCTAGCTGTGACCTAAACATCAATTCAGCTCCACTCTCCAAAGGTTCATAATCCCCAAAGTAATAGACGCAGCCACATACTCAGTACTGTAGGTTGCTGTGTATGTATTCTCCAATACATACCTAATAGTCCAGGCCAAATTTTCAGCCAGCCTCAAGCTAGCTTTTACATTTGAGTGTGCGAGATCTGCACAAACACCAAATTTCATATGGCAGAAGGCACAAGTTGTACAGTTGTCTCATTTTAACACTCATGCCCCTAAGGGTGCACATGTGTTAGATTTCTGAGGGCAGACTAGTAAGTGCATTAATTTGCACCCACCTTGTGTGTCTGATATCCTGGGACTAACACGGCTACACCAACACTTCAAACAACAATGGAAGATACTTAATTTGCCAGTGTAATTTACTATTATTTATTAAACTAGCACCCAGAGGCCCATGCTGAGATAGGATCCCATTCTACTTGGCAGTGTACAAACACATAGAGAAAATCTGGGCTGAAAACAGCTTACAGTCTAAATGGAAAAGAAGACAAAATGTGGGAGAAGTGAAGTATTAGTCTCATTTCTCAGATGGGAAATTGAGAGAGAGAGAGAAAGAGGTTGAATGGCTTGCCCAAGGCTTTGCAGGAAGCCTCTGGCAGAACTACAAATTAAACCCAGATTTTTTGACTCATAGTTCAGTGTATTAACCACAATGTCCTTTCCTTAAAGGGGCAAACTTAGAGGCCACTCATGACAGGGACCTATAAATCCATAATTTGTATGTTTAAAGAAAATTCAGACAATGATTAAAGAAGAGTCAAGAGTCAAATCCTCCTGCAAACCAAAAGGCATTGAGTCTGTTAAGCAACTTGATCCCTTCTGATGGTTCCCGGATTTTGCGTGAGTTCCAGGATCTGCAGAATCCAGCTACAAGATTGAGGGCCTTTGACCTTGCTTACAGGCTTCATGATCAGGCACCACTACATTAGCATTATTTAAGATCATATTGTGAATGCCTTATTCATCCTGGTGAGCAGTTATTTAAAGTCCACAAGAACTGTTGGGACTTTCTGAAAATCAGGCCACTTATTTAGGTGCCAAAGTTGAGTTTAAGAGTCTAAACTCTTGTTTTTAAAAAAAATCTTGGCATTGTGTGTATCTGATCCCGGTCCTGCTCTCACTGAAGTTTGGCTGTTGACTTCAGTGGAAAGAGGGGCAGGGCCTGTATTTGTATACACATAAAACTATTGGAGGAAAACATTTTCCTAGGATGAGTCCTAGTACTACATGTCAGATAATTTTTACAGGCATATTAGAATCCCTTGAACTAAAAATGGTTATAATAGAAAAGAAGATGCCATCTTAACTGTAGTAATGCAAATGGTGTTAAAATAATGCTGATATTCCTTTCTTTGGTGTGAAGCAATAGGCCATGCTTGCATTTCCCACTAACTACCCACTAGTGCAAAGTATAGTCCATTCACTCTGCACTAGCAGCAGGAAGAGGACGCTGACAGTTTGCCCACTCCTCTTTGCTAAGGCAAAGCTCCCATTGAAGTTAATAGGACAGAGTCGGGGAAGCAATCAGGAAGATGAACATAACCTGAGCTGGGTTTCAGTGCCTCCAAAGATGAACTCTGGCTAGGGCCCCGTTAATGATGTCAGGGGAAATAGACTCAAGTTTGCTCACAGTGGGCAACATTGTATGGTACATCAGTATCCCTGCTGCCCAAAGCAAAATGTGCAGATTCCTGTGCACAGCTATTCAGAGCTCTTGGGCTGAGGTGGAGATGATGCACAGGACTGGGTCTGCTACTGCACACAGCTATGTTTGTTTAGTTAATTGAGTTGTCATGACAACTGCTTCACTAAACTGCTACAGTGTATAGGTTGCCATTGGCATCTGATGAATACAAGCAAATCTTAATATTTTCTAGCAAGGTCAGCAAAGTCTGAAAGAGATGCTGTACATTTGCACGAGATCGAGATGCTATTTTTAAAGGTACATCACTAAGAACTCAATGCTGCACATATTTGGGTGCAAGGTTTCAGAGTGGTAGCCGTGTTAGTCTGTAGCAAAAACAACGAGGAGTCCTTGTGGCACCTTAGAGACTCACATTTATTTGGGCATAAGCTTTCGTGGGCTAAAACCCACTTCATCAGATGTATGGAGTGAAAAATACAGTAAGCAGTATATATATGAAAAGATGGCAGTTGCCAGACCATGTGGCGGGGAGGGTAAGCACTAACAAGGCCAATTCAATTAAGGTGCAAGTGACCTATTCTCAAAAGTTGATTACTCTTGGTGCTAATAAGGCCAATGCAGTCAAGATGGACGTCGCCCATTTCCAAGAGTTGACAAGAAGATATGAGTATCAGCAGAGGGAAAACTATTTTTTGTCGTGACCCATCCATTTCCACTCTTTATTCAGGCCTAATTTGATGGTATCCAGTTTGCAAATTACTTCCAGTTCTGCAGTTTCTTGTTAAGGTCTGTTTTTGAAGTTTTTTGATGAAGAATTGCCACTTTTAAGTCTGTTATTGAGTGTCCAGGGAGATTGTAACATTCAAAAACTAGTAGGAGAGCACTTCAGTTCTTGATGTCTGATTTGTGTCCATTTATTCTTCTGCCTAGAGACTGTCCGGTTTGGCCAATGTACATGGCAGAGAGGCATTGCTGGCACGTGATGGCATATATCACATTGGTAGATGTGCAGGTGAACAAGCCCCGATGGTGTGACTGATGTGGTTAAGTCCTATGATGATGTCCCTTGAATAGATATGTGGACAGAGTTGGCAACAGGGTTTGTTGCTGGGATTGGTTCCTGGGTTAGTGTTTTTGTTGTGTAGTGTGTAGTTGCTGGTGAGTATTTGCTTCAGGTTGGGGAGCTGTCTGTAAGTGAGGACTAGCCTGTCTCCCAAGGTCTGTGAGAGTGAGGGATCATCCTTATGGATAGGTTGTAGATCCTTGATGATGCGCTGGAGAGGTTTTATTTGGGGGCTGTATGTGACAGCTAGTGGCATTCTGTTAATTTCTTTGTTGGGCCTGTCCTGTAGTAGGTGACTTCTGGGTACTCTTCTGGCTCTGTCAATCTATTTCTTCACTTCACCAGGGGGATATTGTAGTTTTAAGAACGCTTGATAGAGATCCTGTAGGCGTTTGTCTCTGTCTGAGGGATTGGAGCAAATGTGGTTGCATCTTAGAGCTTGGCTGTAGACAATGGATCATGTGATGTGGTCTGGATGAAAGCTGGAGGCATGTAGGTATATAGTGGTCAGCAGGTTTCCGGTATAGGGTGGTGATTATGTGACCATCACTTATTTGCACTGTAGTGTCCAGGAAGTGGATCTCTTATATGGACTAGTCCAGGCTCAGGTTGATGGTGGGGTCGAAATTGTTGAAATCCTGGTGGAATTCAAGGGCCTCCTTCCCATGGGTCCAGATGATGATGATGTCATCAATGTAGTGCAAGTAGAGTAGGGACGCTAGGGGACAAGAGCTGAGGAAGTGTTGTTCTAAGTCAGGGATAGGCAACCTATGGCACACGTGCCGAAAGCGGCATGTGAGCTGATTTTCAGGGGACCTCACACTGTGCGGGTCCTGGCCACCGGTCCGGGGAGCTCTGCATTTTAATTTAATTTTAAATGAAGCTTCTTAAACATTTTAAAAACCTTATTTACTTTATATAAAACAATAGTTTAGTTATATACTATAGACTTAAAGAAAGACCTTCCAAAAATGTTAAAATGTGTGACTGGCACACAAAACCTTAAATTAGAGTGAATAAATGAAGACTCGGCACACCACTTCTGAAAGGTTGCCGACTCCTGTTCTAAGTCATCCATAAAAATGTTGGCATACTGTGGGGCCATGCAGGTACCCACAGCAGTGCGACTGACTTGAAGGTATAAATTTTCCCCAAATCTACTCAAAGTAATGGTTTGTGGGATCAGGCTGAATTCACCTAAAACATAATCAGAACAGGGGCTTGATCCTGCTCCCAGTAAATGAATGGAGCTTGTGTTTACATAGCACAATGGGAGCAGGAATTATAGGATATTTACAGTGTTAAGAAAGAGAAGCTTGAAAAAATAAAGATCAGTGGTACACTTCCTGCATAATAGACTAGTACCAAAGGCAAAATGCCTTGAGAATGTGAGCTGTTAAATAAATAAAGTTGGTATAAAGTTTGCAATGCAAGTGTTTGACAGGCCAGAACTTTTTACTTTGTCACGTTAAAATAGGACATTTCACCTCTGTCTGTGTTCAGTGAATATCAAGACTGAAAGCTCTGACTCTTAAAGAAGCTGATTTCTCATCTTCAGGCATGTTCCAATTTCTACTATATTTCACCTCAGGCTCCAGGCTAGTCTGGCTCTTCCATTTCATCCAGGAGAGTTGGCATTTCATCTTGTAGCCCATGAAATACAAACCACTTGAGCAGAGATGTTCTTAACAAGAAGATAAGCTAGTAATGAATCTTAAAAGATTGATGTGCTTATACAGACATCTGAGTATATAATATGAATGACTGCTCAATGTTATATGTACTGTAGCCTGAAGAAGATAAAGATGCCTTTAAATTTATGATGCAAAGAATAAAATCTCATAATTGTTCACATTAAATGAATATTGTTTCATTTTTTAAAGGGCACTAGGAATTATAGCGATAACACTTCCCATTGAATACAATGCAACTTATATATCATTGTCTTGGCACAAGTGAACATGTATCCATATCTTGTCATTTGCATTCTTTGTAAAGCTCAGTCTCAATTTTGAATATCTACATTTCAAGTCCATAGCTAGAAAGCTTGAAAAATTGGTGATGAGGCCACTGCTTTGTTAAGGCTATGAAGGGAAGCAGCACTCCTTGTTGACTAAAGACTGGGAGTCAGGATTCACAGGTTCCATTTCAAGCTCGGCCACTTGAAGTCCAGCTCCACAGGTACTTTCTGTCTGGCAGTATTTGAGAGCAAGTGCAGAGGACAGTGGGTCTGCCATAATGCATATTCTACAGTTCTTTCCCATCTGCTCCCTGGAGGGGTGCATGCTAGGGTTACAGAAGCTGCAGTCATTCAGTAGAGTACCTGTCATGGTATAATCCCCCACTCTGAACCTTAGCGTCCAAAAGATGCGGTACCAGCATGAATTCCCCTAAGCTCAATTACCAGCTTAGTACTTGCAGCGCTGCCACCAGCCAGGAATTCCAGTGCCTGGTACACTCTGGTCCCCCCAAAACCTTGCCCAGGGACCCCCAAGACCCAGTCCCTGTGGATCTTAACATAAGGAAAGTAAACCCTTTCCCTCACCGTTGCTTCTCCCAGACTTCCCCTCCCTGGGTTACCCTGGAAGATCACTGTGATTCAAACTCCATGAATTTAAAAACAGAGAGGAAAATTCACCTTCCCCCCTCCTTCTCTCTCCCCCTCCCAGACTCTCCCTGAGAGAGAAAGTAATCCTAACACAGAGAGAAAATAACCTCTCTCTCCCCCTTCCCTCCTTTCTCCCCACCAATTCCCTGGTGAATCCAGACCCCATCCCCTGGGGTCTCACACCAGAAAAAAAAACGAATCAGGTTCTTAAACAAGAAAAGCTTTTAATTAAAGAAAGAAAAAACAGTAAAAATTATCTTTGTAAATTAAAAATGTAATAGGTACAGGGTCTTTCAGCTATAGACACAGGGAATACCCTCCCAGCCTAAGTACACAAGTACAAATTAAAATTCTTTCAGCAAAATACAAATTTGAACTCCTTCCAGCCAAATACACATTTGCAAATAAAGAAAACAAACATAACCTAACTCGCCTTGTCTACCTAGTACTCACTATTCTGAACTTATAAGAGCCTGTATCAGAGAGATTGGAGAGAAACCTGGTTGCACATCTGGTCCCTCTGAGCCCCCAGAGTGAACAACAACCAAATTCTAACAGCACACACAAAAACTTCCCTCCCTCAAGATTTGAAAGTATCCTGTCCCCTGATTGGTCCTCTGGTCAGGTGACAGACAGGCTCACTGATTTTGTTAACCCTTTACAGCAAAAGAGATATAAAGTACTTCTGTTCTATTAACTCCTACTATCTGTTTATGACAGTACCCCTCACAGAATTGCTCTGCCCTGGAGGGAGAATTCCTCTTCTCCCCATTCCTCTGACAAAGAACCCCAGCTGAGATACTCAGACTGGGAACTGGGGACTCATTGTGGACCTTAATCTCTCTGTGCCTCAGCTTGCTCATAAATAAGATAGATGTGGCAATACTGTGTTGTGAAGATTATTTAATTATTCTGTGTAAAGCATCAAGAGATCCTTGGCTGGGAAGAAGTGGCAGGCACAAAGTTATTATTACTTATTGTTATTGGAAATCATCTCTCTTTCTCATTAACTTTTGTTATTCCATTTCTGGTGTCATCCACTAGCAATATGGGCTGTGATTGATGTGACTTTCCTTCAGAACTTTTGCTAAATTCTTTGAGGCTCCTTAGGGTATGTCTTGACTGCAGCCGTGAGTGAAATTCCGAGCACAAGTAGATAGACTTGCACTAGCTCAGGGATCGGCAACCTTTCAGAAGTGGTGGGCCGAGTCTTCATTTATTCACTCTAATTTAAGGTTTCGCGTGCTGGTAATACATTTTAACATTTTTAGAAGGTCTCTTTCTATAAGTCTATAATATAGAACTAAACTATTGTTATATGTAAAGTAAATACGGTTTTTTAAATGTTTAAGAAGTTTCATTTAAAATTAAATTAAAATTCAGAGCCCCACGGACTGGTGGCCAGGACCCAGGCAGTGTGAGTGCCACTGAAAATCAGCTCATGTGCCACCTTCGGCACCCGTGCTATAGGTTGCCTACCCCTGCACTAGCTCAACCTGAGCTGGAGCACTAAAAACAGCAGTGTTGATGTTGTGGCACTGGCAGCAGCTCAGGTTAGCCACCCAAGTCCAAGCCCACCCAGCCTTCTGCATCCAAGCTTGGGTGGCTAGCCTGAGTCACTGCCTGCACTGTAACATTCACATTGCTATTTTAGCACACTAGCTCAAGCTGAGCCATCACAAGTCCATCTGCCCGGACTGCAAATCACACCTCCTAGCTGTAGCGTTGACATTGCCTTGCAGATTTTGACAGTTGACTCATTTTTTCACTGTCTGTTCTCATCACATAATTCATCCATTGCCTGACCATTCAGGAGTCCTGGTAACAGCTGCTCTGTTCAGTTATTAATATATAGCTTTTGAAGTCTCCTGCAGAGACTGGCTGTAGTTACTAAACTTTCTTTGATACAGTCTGCACCTGGGGCAGCACTCAAGAAAGCATTGTTCAGTTTCTCTGATTGTTCTCAGCTGCATTACCTTGGCGATCTGAACTTTCATCCTGCTATTTAGGTCTCTGTATGCCTTACAAGAGCTTCTCATTTGGCTATAAAGACCTACCTTTTCAAAAGTCACTAGTGATTGTTCTCTGAGTGCTTGTCTACTAGATTCCACTTTGGTGCATATGTGCCCCATACGTATGAGATTGGATTCTTTTGACCAGCAGTGTCTGTTGGAGCTGTGCTGCACCTACATGCCCTCATGCCTCTAAGGTCCACGGATGCACCCAAGGACATAAAGGGTAGAGCAAGCCCATGCACCAGTCAGTTCATCCTTACTGCCCATGGCAGTGAGATGGAACTCCTGCAGTGTCACTTCACTGTGCACTATGCATTTTTTCTTATGGTAGTTAATAATATTATATTATTATACATTCATTGGCATTTACAAACAAACAAAAACAAAAATCACCTTTTTCGATCAGATCTCCAAGTATTGGGATCTAGATACTAGCTGAAACAAAGTCCCCTGAGTTCACAACTTGCTGCTCTTGTGACATGGCTATCCTGCTTAATGATAGGCAGTCAAGGTGCCTTTTTTGCCTTGGAGAGGGGCACATCCCTCATCAGTGCTCAATCTGTTGCTCCTTCTCCAAGAGGACGCAGAAAGTGAGAGAGGCCCATCATACTTTGTCTCAAAGAAAGCCTCAGAACCTGATGCCACCTCACCTGCGGCTCAACTCCAAGGCAAAAAAAGGCACCTTTGACTGGGCTAGTTTACCCTCTCAGATGCCTAATCAAGTTAGACGAAGACCTCATCAGGCTGCTGTTTCCCCTCATGATCTTCAGGCAAAAGGTTCATTGTCCAAATAGAGTCCTTCTGACACCTCAGCATAGACCAGTAACTGGGTACCCAAGGTACTGCCTGAAGCCATAGTCCACATTGCCCCTAGTACTGGCATCTTAGTACTGATATAAACACACTCAGTGCTGACAACTCCAGTGCTGATGGCTCCAGCCCCTATGGAGCAGAAGCTTTTGGCAGTGACTTTCTCAGGAATGAAGATTGTCCTCAGTACTGAATGATCTTGCAGTGGCACACACCCTTGCTTTCCTCTTCTGCCATTAGATGACCTTTTACTTCAGTATCTCTCACTAATACCATTATGACACCAGTGAGCTCTTTGGCTCAGGTTGTATGTGAGATTCAAGATTGACCTAGGACACCAGACGGTAGATCCCTCTTTGGAGAAAGAATATGCATTTTCTTCCTTTCCTTCTGAGCATAGTAGGGAGCCTAGAAAATGGTGGGGTGAATTGTCCATCTCTGCCTCAGGGAGCAGCCTGCCTTGTCTCTCTCTGTGATTGGATTCTTGTGTGATATTCTTCTGAATTCTAAGAAATAAGGTACTGTTACATTGCAACCTTCTAACATGAGTACTTTGTTTTTATCTGACTTCTCTGTGTATGCTGTGAACATTAGACTCTAATGCCATCTCAGTGATTGTCTGACATTTACTTGGCTAGTACAGATGTCAACATGCCTTAGTAACTAAACCCATCATCTCTTCAACACACCTAAGCCCTAAAGACAGCGAGGCAGAAAAGGTGACACTCAGTCTTCTTTCAGCGTGCAGCATGCATTGCTGTCAGCAAACTAGCTCCATTTCTGACAATGTCAGTTTTCAATTACCTTTCTGTATGGTGAAATATAGCTAGAGATGCAATGTATAAAAGACATAAACGTCCAGAATGTGTACTGGCAATCCACAGAAGTATCATAAACTGGTAGAGGGCATATAGTAATAATACAAGCTTCCACGTGATTCCTTGCCAATGTGTTAACCATAGCCTGAAGGGGTCACCTTTGTGTATAGAATAGTTCATAATCATTCAGTTCTAGTTCACGTCAATTAACTTACCCATCTGCTGAAACCACTAAAAAGGAGGCCAGTTTTAGAAGTGATGTAGGCACCTGTCCACTCTGTCATAAACTGAACCTACCAACTTGTTTGTCATCAAACTCTGACAGCTTTTGGTTTTACTAGCCTGGCAAGAGCTAACCCAGCAGCAGAAAGGTTTAAAAAAACTCCATAGCAAGTTCTCAGAGCAACACAACCCCGAAAATAAAAATCCTTCTTATCTCCTATCGAGATGTAAAGAAGAGTGCACCAGCATCCACAGCTACTGTAGCAAAACCAATGATACATGGCTGAATTGTGAAGCAGCAACCTACAGTAGAGCTCAGGCAAACACATTATTTAAAGATTGCAGGAAAGATTGTCCCCCTGCTATCCTGACTTCCGTTCACCAGTGGGGTGTAAGGGCTGTAAAGGCAACACAAATACCCATGGCTCTGTATGGAATATATGAGACACTTTATGATATCATTGATACCATTATTGTAAAATTGCAAGGAATCTTACCAGATATGCCATGTAAGGTGTCCGTGAAAATGTTATGATTTGCAAAGTATGATCATCTTGGTTTTTTGTTTGTATCACCTTTGTATATCATGTTATAGATATGTAGGTTATATCTGTATATCCAAACTTGTGCTGTGTTTCTGGGTGACACCTCCAGACAGATTGGCATCAGCACTTGGCCTGCTTGATGGCCCATCCAGGGACATCAGCTGTACAGTGAACCCATTGAAAGGAGCCAAGGACTATACCTTATGACTCAGCAAGGCATGCAGAGGCCTGCCTATGGAGATAACTCTAAGACTTTTCAATGCTATGTGCTGGGAAGCTTTTATCTGAAACAAAGGAAGTACCAGATACGTGGCAAAAGGACTATAAAGGGCAGATGCATCATCTCCATCTTGTCTTCAATCCTGCTTCTTGTCTTCAATCCTGCTTCTTACCTCTGGACCAACTTCTCTACAAACTGAAGCTCTGAACAAAGGACTGAATGACCCATCTAAGCTCCAGAAGGACTTTCAAGCCATCAAACTAACCAATACTGCTAAGATCCTGATATATGGACTTTGAAGTCTTTGTACGTATGTTACTGCTTTACCATTTAGCAACTCTCTTCTTGTTCTTTCTTTATAATAAACCTTTAATTTTAGGCACCAAAGGATGGGCTGGCAGCATGGCATTTTGGGTAAGATCCAACCTAATATTAACTGGCAATGTGTCTGGCCCTTTGGAATCAGAAGAACATTTTGTATAGTGAGCAGAATTTTAAAATAGCTTCTCACTGTACTTGACCTAGATGCTGATTGGGAACCAGAGAACTGGAATGCAATAAGGGGGCTGTGTAATTTCTTTTTTTGCTTCTTGATAACCAGCATGGTGGTGATCAGAAGCACAGTTTGTGACTGGTGGGGGAGTTTAACTTCAGTGTTATCCACCAGTCTTGGGCAGGGTCAGCTCCAGTGTTAATAAATATACAGCACTGAATGTGATTGCTGGCTTATAAACCTAATACAAGCCAACGCTGGTGATATTATTCAGTAGAGTGTATCCATCTAATGACTGGATATCCTGAACAAACTTACTCTTGTTAGCTATTGAATTCTTATACTTGTGAGGACTTAATGTGTCTGTACTTTACTAATAAAGCTTATTTTTCCACAAGCCTTTCTATAGCAAGATGCTCTGGCTTCATAATTTTTGAGACTGAGTTGATCTAAAATGTCAAGTGGGATTATTCGTTTAATCCTTTTTTTTTTTCATGCTAAGTGGATACAGACAAAAATTGGTATACTTTCCAGGCATCAAAGATCACACTGTTTTTCTGCAGGAGACTTAATTTTCACCGCTGTTTTTTCTTCGACTACAGAGTACCAAAAAGAACAAGATATGAAAGACCTCCAAAAATCTTTGGAATACAAAGAGGTAGTTAAAACATAGCACCTAGATAGCACCATGTACGTGTTCATAGTACAGTTGTTAAGGTTCCTTCCCCACTCTGAACTTTAGGGTACAAATGTGGGGACCTGCATGGACACTTCTAAACTTAATTACTAGCTTAGATCTGGTACACTGCCACCATTCAGAATTTTAGTGTCTGAGGCACTTTCTGTTCCCCCAAAACTTTCCCCTCCCTGGGTTGCCTTGAGAGGCTTTTTCACCAAGTCCCTGGTGAACACAGATCCAAACCCCTTGGATCTTAAAACAAGGAGAAATTAACCATCCCCCTTCCTTCCCCCCCCCACCAATCCCTGGTGAGTCCAGATCCAGTCCCCTTGGATCTTAAAATAAGGAAAAATCAATCAGGTTCTTAAAAAGAAAGCTTTTAATTAAAGAAAGAAAAGTAAAAATCATCTCTGTAATATCAGGATGGAAAATACTTTACAGGGTAATCAGATTCATATAGCCCAGAGGAACGCCCTCTAGCCTTAGGTTCAAAGTTACAGCAAACAGAGGTAAAATCCTCTCAGCAAAAAGGAACATTTACAAGTTGAGAAAACACAAATAAGACTAACACACCTTAACTGGTTATTACTTACAAGTTTGAAACATGAGAGACTGATTCAGAAAGATTTGGAGAGCCTGGATTGACGTCTGGTCCCTCTTAGTCCCAAGCGCGAACAACACCCAAGAACAAAGAGCACAAACAAAAGACTTTCCTCCACCAAGATTTGAAAGTATCTTGTCCTCTTATTGGTCCTCTGGTCAGGTGTCAGCCAGGTTTACTGAGCTTCTTAACCCTTTACAGGTAAAAGAGGCATTAACCTTTAACTATCTGTTTATGACAACAGTATAAACACTAATTTTCATATCATACCTGTGTGGCATCATTTATCCCCATTGTACAGAGGCGGAAAAAGAGGCACGAAGAGATGAAGGGATTAGGCCCAGACAATACAGTGACTATCGCAAAGCCAGGATGCTCAAGGGTTTCAACAAAATTTCACCATGCTGGGCCTGAAAAGACATAGTATTGCTAATTTAGCCATTTCCCCATTGTCCTCATCACCACGACTGAATCTGCTTATAATTGTTGCTCCTGTCCTTTAGGCTACACCAGTGGTTCCCAAATTCGTTGCACCGCTTGTACAGGGAAAGCTCCTGATGGGTCGGGCCCATTTATTTACCTGCCGCGTCCGCAGGTTTGGCCAATCGCAGCTCCCAGTGGCCGCGGTTCACTGCTCCAGGCCAATGGGAACTACTGAAAGCGGCGGCCAGTACGTTCCTTGGCCCATGCCTGTGCTGCTTCCCAGGGGCTCCAGCAGCAAGGATGTACCCAAGTGTTTTCCTGTGACAGTGAAGGGCTCCACTAGTGGGGAACTGGCAGAGCCATTCCCCATGCTGGAGTCTTTCACTGCGATACGGAAAGGCTCCAGCAGTGGAACACTACACTGCTAAAAACAGCGGCGTAGACAGGAAGGCATGGCTCCGGTGAGTAGAGAGCCCTTCAGGTGTGTCTTTACTCCCCTAAGGCCGGCCTTACAAACTACACCACTATTTTTACCCATTTTAGGGGGGCTACATGGGTATGTATGCTGCACGCTGCAGAAAGAAGCATGCAGTGTAGATGCACCCTTATAAACACACTCAGGGGTTAATCCAGCTAGTGAACATATATTTGTAACGTGTGCATGTATGTTTCCTCTGCATAACAGAGTTATCAGAGAAGTACAGGTATCAGGCAACAGTATGTAAGTAAAGATGTTTTGATATGATAAGGGGCTCTGTTTTTTAAAAATTGTCCAGTATAATTCCATTTAGCCAAATAGAATGGAGGATGTGGCCTATTTTTAACTGCATGAGGTTTCGATTCATGGTATATTTCAGTGCAAAGGATAAAAGACAGGCATATTCCACTTTTGGATAGTGGAGGTTGACAGGTAAAAAGGGGTTAGCTCTATCTATGCATGTACTTATGATTTCCATCACCATGATATCTGGTTCTGTCATATTTTGATAAATAAAAGTAGCCATATCCATTGCAGATCTATTGTAAAGAATAAAAAGCAACAGAAAAGACAAATATGCAAGAGGGAATAATTTACCTCCTTAAACAAAAGCATCCTTACAAAATATTTAAAAATGAGTGTTTTTTTAAAAGTGATCTATCTAATTTCAATTGTACATATCACTGTGTTGTCTGGACAAGACCATTGAGAAAATACAATAACCAGACAGTCAACCAGATGAGTCATTCTGACATCTCTTAGACTTGCCAAACCCACAGCAAGAATGCTTTAGTTTCTTTTCCTTCTTAATTTAAAATACAACCCATTTTCATTATTCCAAATGACTCCAGGGTGCTTTAAACTGCTTTTTTACAATAAAGGGGAAAATACAGATCTCTGCCGTGACTACAAACAGAGAATTGATTAATTGCACATCTGATTCATACAAGAATTCATACACATTTACGCTGATAAGAAAAATCCCCCAGCTAAGATAAAAAAAATTCTGAGGGTAATTCAGTATTATGAAATGTACGATCTCAATATCAAAACCTGATATACTTTACTGTTAAAGATTCTCTTGCCTTCCCTTTGTTTTGATGGGTTATATTGATGGGAAATAATTGCTGAGACCATCTCTTCACTGATAAGAGATGCAATTATGGACAATGGGTTATAATAATTGACAAAAATAAGTGCATCATTAATAAAATGCATTTTTCATCAGGCACAATGGACATTTTATAGGACAAAAGATGTAGAATGAAAAGTTGGCACATTTAGAAATAAAATAGAAAAGCTAAGAGAATTGTGTAGTTTGTTATTTTTATTTTGTCTCCAAGCTGTGGACAGTTTATTTAAAACTAGATTGTAAAAGAAAATGTTATATTTTGGTAGAACATTCACATTAAAAATTGCTTAGGTTTAGACAATAAAGCAGCCCCCTAAACATACAGTGAATTTATGTCTGCTGAAGACAGCTCTATTATTTACCAAAGTTTGCAACGTACAATTCCTTAAAATAAAAAATCCTCTGTGCTTTGACTGCAAATGAGATTTAACTCATTGATGCAACAAAGAAAACGCTATTGGCATGAACTAAAGAGATCTCATTCTACCCATTATATCAAGGGATTAAGGCCAGATTGTGCCATCCTTATGTTATACCTCTTGACCTGAGCAGTTGACCAATCATGAGGAGAAATTGATGATGGGAGGTAGGTATTTCTTTGGTGCAGTCCTGTTTATTTACAAAAAAATGTACACAGAGTCCTATTTCTGTGAACACAGTGGGAATCAAACAGTAGGAAATAGTTTCTTTGCTCACAGTTCCAAGCCTCTTTTTCCAGACAGCATCTATGCAAAAGCTCTCTCTGTGTCACACTACAAGAGCTTCTCTGGCTGCCCTTGCCTTTCTCCTACCTTCTCTGGCCGCTTGGCTGCACCCAATCGCGCACACTCCCCTCCACTAAAAAAATACCCAACCCTCTACATTTTCATTCAGCCCCCAGTGAAACTCCTCCACCCAACTAGCTCAGATTCTGACTGGCCTTGTGTATGGCCTTGCATGTGTTTTGGGTGGTGACTCCTATTGTTTCAGCTATCTTACTCTGAAAGAAACTTAGCTGCTTCTTATAGTTATACTGAATTAAATCCCTACCAACTGCAGTGAGGTCTCACCCAAGCCCCAGGATAACATTTATGATGAATAGCCCCCTGCCTCTTGAATGATCAAATGGATTTAAATGGGACTGCTTGTAGAGTATACACA
This sequence comes from Gopherus flavomarginatus, assembly GCF_025201925.1. Lineage (NCBI taxonomy): Eukaryota > Metazoa > Chordata > Testudines > Testudinidae > Gopherus > Gopherus flavomarginatus. Next base: position 13,569,754 of record NC_066630.1, on the reverse strand, counting down.
CTATGAATAACAGTAGCAGAAAATGGCCTTAAATAAATACAGCATAGAGATGGATGACTACCAACTGTCAGGATTTATCCACAGATAATATATTACATTTTTAGTACTTTCCTGAAAGTACCCTTTTTAAGCACCACTGTTACAAGGAATGACAATGGAAAATATATCATTGACTTGACTTGTAGGCTAAGGTGGTGATCAAAGATTCAGCTTGTTCTGTTCAGGTTCTTATATCGTGCCCACCAATATGTTATCAAAGTGCCTGTGCCCATCAGATGCTTGAAGGCATCTGAATTTTCATATCTGTATAAATGCTAATTTATGGACAGAATTCTGAACACCTTCTAATTTCTATGCCTGTACAGTTCCAAACCTTCACATATCTGGGTCTTTAGGGCTTGATCCAAAGCCCACTGAAGTCAATGGAAATTTATCCTTTGACTTTAATGGGCTTTGGATCAGGCTCTTGATGATTTGCATAGGCACTCCACAGGACCGGTATGAAACCAGTGTAAACTGACTCAGAGCAGTACAGGCCAGTTAACATAAGACATATAATAAATTGTCAGAATAAACACTTGTATCACTTCCTAGTGTAAACCTCAATCATGTATGATGCAATCTAATATTGTTACAAAAGTGGTTATGAATCAACGTGTAACAGAAAATAGAGCATTTCATATAATTCAAGAATATCGATTTAGTTTTACATTACGTTAAACCTTAGAACACATAGGTTTAGGTAACTGATGTGGGGAAAACATTTGTTCTACCATAAGCCAGACATTAGGATCTGTAAAATGGCCACACGGTAAGATATCCCTTAATCTGTTTTGAAGTGCAAACAATATAGGGCTAGACCAGTGGTTCTCAAACTTCATTGCATCATGACCCCTTTCTGACAACAAAAATTACTATACAACTCCAGGAGGGGGGACTGAAGACCGAGCCCACCCAAGCCCTGCCGGCCAAGCCCTATTCCCCTGGCAGGAGGGCAAAGATAAAGCCCAAGGTTCTTCTGCCCTGGGCGGGGGAGCGGGGGCTTGGGCTTCAGACTTGCTGGGGCCCAGGGCCAACGCCACACGTGGCAATTCCATTAAAATGGGGCCGTGATGCACAGTTTGGGGTCCCAACCCACAGTCTGAGAACCCCTGGGCTAGATCCACCAGTCTGCACAAGCGACTCTTGATACAGCACAAAAAAGGAAGCTTCATTTTCTCTCATTATTCAGGCAAACCAGGGACCAAGGTGGTCCCCAGCATAAACTAATGTTGCTTTGCAGCCCTACACAACCAGAGGATTCCTCCAGGTAAGGGCAAGCCCCAGAGGGCCAGATCTATTTGCTGTGTGGCTGCTTTAGACCACCAGAGTGATGCAAAGAAGCTGGAGCTGCCCCCAAAGTCTCCCCATTATGCTGGATTTCACTGAGCTGACATACACCATCCGCTCTATTTTCACCAATCATCTTACACTTTACCATTTGAGTTAGAATTGTATTAAAATGTCAGCTGGGTGAATCGGTTGGACTATAATGTATGATATTCTTTATTTAGCAGTTAGTTGCCTGGTCATTCATTAAAATGGAGAGATCTAAAGTGACAGAACTTGGTATTCTATTTTGCAACATCTAGCCAGCCAAGTATAGCTAGCATAGAAAAGGAAGTATTCAAATTATAACCAAGGGAGCAGAATGGAGAGAGGGGAGCTTCCTGACCTCTAAAATGGTTACGTGCCTCCCAGTGCTGATATTCAGGCTGAGCAGATTTCCTCCCCTGTGGCATGTCACTTTGTCATCCTTTGGTAATGTTCCCTTTCCTGGTCTCTTGGGCACATAGCTAAAGATACACCTGCCTGAATATCGTTAAATTGACTTGTAAAAATATGGCTACATTTAAAATGTCTGTACAAAATACCCCTTAAGTGAAATGCATGATGGATAAAAAGAAGCAAGCTGTACATGCAATACAATGATATTCCAGGCATGTAAGTGAAGCCTCATAGTGACCTGATAATCATATTGACTCAGAGCCTCCAAGGTATTTAGGCATCTAATTCCTATTGAAGTCAAAGGGGGTTAGATGCCTAAATATCTCTGAAGATCTGGACCATTGTCATGTGCTTCTATCATGTATATTCATTAGTTAATATTTGTATTTGCATCAATTACAATTGATAATTCATAATCAATTGCAATTACAGCTACCTTAATTCACCACTTCTAACATACTTTGAGATCAGAATTTCTAAAGGGAGCATTTTTAAATAGGTCCTCAGCAAACATTAGTAAATATTTTATTTGAAAAGTATCCTCTGAAGAGTTATTATGGTGGATTTGAAGACTAAAATCCAACTATTGTAGTGTGAAAAAAAAAGGGAGTTTGGTCCTGCTTTCAGAACTTTTCTAAACACAGCCTAACTACCAATGCTCTTTTCATTTCCTGAAAAGAATAACTCTGGAGTAGGACTATCAGTGTCTTATGTTGTCACTCATTGCTGTAGTACGTGAGTGCCAATGTCTTATACCAACACATTACTAATTATAATGTGATGATTAGCATCTTTTAAAGCTGTTTTGCATCCTTTAAATACTGTGTGCTAAATATACAATCAGAGAAACATAAATGTGCATTTGAGAAGTTAAGGAATATGAATGTACCTTGAATGCATAAGCCAGAGTCCTGACAAACTTCGTAGCACAATATGATCACTGTACTGGCTCCATGAATTGAAACATTTTGAAGCTAACTGAACAAAATTGGTAGCTTTTGGATGTTTTTCTATTTACAGTATATTGGGGAAGTCTACAATGATCAGTGAGTCATATGCTCACCTGTATAAGGTGTTACTTTAGGCTCTGAAAGCACTTAAACATGTGCATAACTTTAAGTATGTGAGTAGTGGGCTTGTCATGTTGGATACATTCAGTAAGAGCCTGAGTCTCATTGAATTTCAATGGGACTTGGGCTCCTAAGGCGCAGATCCTCAAAAGTATTTAGGCTCCCAACTTCCATTGAGGAAACCCCTTTGAGGAGCTTGGCCTAAGTTGCTATTGAAAATGGTTGCTAAGTCACTTAAGCATTTTTGAAAATTTTCCACTAGTGCCCGGTGGGCTTTAATATAAACCATGCAAAACTCACCAATCCACTAAAAGTGGTTTCTTTTGTCTGAGGTTTTTTCCTTAGATGAGTTTCTTTATTTATATATCTGCACAGGTGGGTGTTATGGTGAAATGGGGTTTACACAGCTTGGAGATTCCGCACCAGAATGAAGAGCAGCAGGAAGTGAAATGCCACAAAAGCATAAGGTGCTAACTGATGGGCAGTATTCACTGCAAAGGGCTGTCCTTGGGTAGCTTGGCTCAGTTTATCTAGGTCTGTATTTGACCTCTATTTAGGCAGGCAAACCTCTTTCCCAAGGAAAGGGAGCACGGGATGACAACAAGGGTTAGGATAATCTCTCCCCAGCTCTCATTGCAGTATGGTCTGAGGGGGGGAATCCTATGGGAATACAGGCCCCTGCCCCTCTCTCAGCGCTCTCTGGGCAGCTCAGTAGGGATAGCTGACTCATACCTACCCACATCCAGCCCTACATAAGCCACTGTCAGGCTGGCTGAGAAATGCGCAATAAACCCATATAGACCTGGGCTGAGGTCACCTACTAATGGGTAGAGAATCTCCAGACAATAATCGCCTCCTCCTCTGCCCAGGGCTTCCTCACCAACCCCTTCTGCCCATGTCAAACTATGCAGCCCGGGAGCTGTCTAGAAACGCGGGGACCTGGCACCAGACCAACTCGTCGTCATAGATTAACTGGGATAGGCACTCACGGGGGGGGCTACCTGCGGGGCTGGTGATTCGTGCTGCGCAGCTACTCTGTGCATTGCGGTAGGGCTGGAAGGACCAGAGCCCCATTCAACCAGCTGCAGCCATTGCACATCCCAGCATCACCCACATTCAACAGGCGCCCCAGGCTGAGCGCAGCCCCCTCCGCCGCCGCAGCTTTGCAGCCCGCCAGCCCAGCGCCATGGCCAAGGAGGGCGCGGAGAAAGCGGACGAGACGGAGCAGATGATCGAGAAGGAGGGAGGCAAGGAAGCTGCCGAGGGCAGCGGCGGCTGCAGCCTGCGGGCAGGGGACACCAAGGAGATGCGAGCCGTGCTGCTGTCTGGCTTCGGGGGGCTCAACAAGCTCAGGGTGGCCAAGAAAGTCATGCCGGAGCCTCAGGAAGGGGAGCTCAAAATCCGAGTCAAAGCCTGGTCCAGTATCGCCTCTCTCTGCCTCTCCCTACCCCTCCCGCCCTCCCTAGGCAGCAGCGCCCCCCACCTCCCCCGGCAGCATCTTGTGGCCGTGCTCGTTGCGTTTGTGTCTGGGGCGGGCGTGGGACCGTGTCAGTTTCAGGAAGGCAGGAGAGGGGGAAGGATCTGCCCCTGTAATGCATGGGGAAGGGATGGGGGTTAAAGAGAGGTAAATAACCGCCCCCCCTCTTGCCCAGGAACAGGGTTCAAGGGGCATTTTCCATATGTTCTTTACAGCCACTTTGAGTCTAAATCCCGCTCCCTCCCCTTCGCGCTGACAGTCTCGGATCCTCTAGCCGTAGAGCATCCTGTAACTTGACATGCATGTCTGTGTATGTTTCTGGGGATTGATTTCTGCATTGTGAAGCACCAGTTTCCCTGCCCCTTTGAGTTCCTGTTAGAGAAGGCAGGCAGCAAATGGGAATCCACCTCCCTGCTTGCTATTAAACTGATTACCCCTCCCCCAGGCCTGTGACTATGCAGTGTTTAGTGTAGCAGATTTTTGTGCTGACCCTGTATCTGTAAACTTTAGCTTCAGGTGTTACTATTTTGCAGGCTGTCCTAAGTTTCCCTTTGTCAGAAATTGCAAATTGAAGCTTGCTGGGGGCATTTTATTTGGTTTCTCTTCCCCATCTGATGCCAAAAGGCAGTTAATTATTTCATTAACTCCCCTCATTCACCATTTTCTCTCAGCCCCACTTCTGAGCTGCTTTGGCAGTTTCTCTCTCCCACTGCAGGTCATCTTTCCCATATCTCTCTCTAACTTCAGTAGCTTACATTTTATTTTCATCTGATAGCTCCAGAGAGCAAATCTATACTGAGAACAGTTTGTACCAAAATATATTTTCACTAGACAAAGCCAAGGATAAAGGCAAAGTCATGGGTGTTTGTGCTGCAAGTGGTTGTTATTTCACTTTTAATGCCAAAAAAAGAGAATAATATTGCTTTTAATGTCTGAGGTTTTCGGAGCTGATTGGAAGAATTGGGGATATTTGGTCAGCTACATTGGGGTTTGATTTTTATCTGAGAAATGTTGGTGTACCTCTGATTGGTTGCTATACTGCTGAGTAGCATGACCTTTCCTTTTGATACTTGCCATTTTTTTTCCTCACCATTGCTTCCCCCACACACACCAAGCTTCTCTTTGAGCACTGGCAGCAGATCAACACAACCCCTCCCCCCGAAGTTCTTGTGAGGAATTGGTGGGTGGATAGTGACCAGTCAGGATCTAGAAATGTTTGGTCCAAGCCTCCCTGTTAAGAACAGTCTTTCAGGCAATCTAAACTGGATGTTTTTGTTCTTAAGTCTCATATTTATAACTAATAGAGGCCCAAACCTAGAATCTGTCTGTGCACAGAACTTCTTTTGAAGCCATGGATTTTTCAGGCCAGAAGGGACCATTAGGATCATCTAGTCTGATTTCCTGCATAACAAAGGCCAAAGAATTTTTCTCAGATGTCATTGGGAGTTAGGTCCTCTGTGCACACAATCCGAGGAGTAGAGCACTGTGATCACACAGCGGTAATCTGCTGCTATGTAAATGCTTTGGCATCTGTGGAAAATAGATGTGAAGGTGAAGGCTGAACTGTTTATTTTAGAAACAGTCAACACTGAAAGTGACACTGGTTTATGGCAATGACTTTGTTTTATCAGTGTATCCAAAGGGTATCACTGAACCGGCTGTGTTCTGATGGGTTTGCAGAACAGACACATTAACTGAAGATCTCAGTCCATTAGACACTGGCTTTTCCATATTATATTTTTGTGAATCAGCTGTTCTATTCCTGATGAGAGTATATTTTCCTCCTCACTTGCATCAATGAATTATGATCAGCTATCCAGCAACCTGAATGATTAATATAGATGCAGGACAGGATTTTGCCCTTTTTTTTTTTTTTTTTTTTTTTTTTTTTTTTTTGGTAAAGTGTCTTGCAGATTATGGGCACTATGGGAAATAAATGAAAACAAGTCCATGTTGACTATATTGAATATAGTGAAACCTGCTTGGTGGTTTATGTCTGTAAAATAAGGGTTTGGTTAATATTGATCAGAGCTGTAATGTCTTTTCACTGGGTTTTTTCCAATCATTAAATATTGGAAAGTTAACATTTGTAATTTTGAATGTGGTGTGTCTGTGTTCCTTTTTAAAATGCCTAAGTGATTGACAGGACTTACTTCCATGTATGCACATGAATTTCCTTTTCATCAAGACTGCAGACCTCTGTGTTACAAATAACAGTAGTTAGCTGTGTAGTGAATACTTAGCTGTAAAATAATACTTAGCTTTTCAATAGACTCCAAGTGTTTTGTTACTGTTAATAAACTGTTGGAGGTGTACACCCACTGTTTTTGTATCAGTGGAGCCACTCAAGTAAATTACTACTTTATAGTTATGCTTGGATCACTTATTACGCTATATATTTTTTGAAGCTGTAGCACAGTTCAAGGTGGAGGAACATGAGGTTTGGTGAAAGGCCATGTAGCCTACCATATCCAATTGACAGAAGGGGTGAGATCAAGGGGCCAAAACTTGTTTTGAGCAACTAATGGGAAGGGTTAGGTCCCTGACCCCTGTATTTGCAGATGGTAAAGAGAGCAGGGAGTAGAAGTGGTGCTGGCTGCATGGGTTTGGTTGGGAGATTGGTTGAGGAAATGATGAAAATGCCTGTTGTGGCCAGTGGAACATGCTCTTTATGATATATAAGATGCAGAATGCATCTAGGATGAGCTTCTCTAGCATTGCCTACTCTGAGTAATACATTTAATTATGTCAATGTAAAGATAGCTGCCTCAAGCAAATGGGATTTTAAAGATGGGATTTGGGGGGAGTGGGGGAAGAATCTACCAGCCATACAGCTTTTGCTAAATATTAGTTAGAAAACCTAATAAGAGGCACAAGTACCTCTACAGTCTGTACATACTCATTGCAGGAATCAAGACAGTTAAATGTTACCTTCCTGTTTCAGAGTACTATAAATAGGAGAAACTTGGGACCCATTGTAGTATTGCTATTAATGCTAAGCCAGATGAATGACTTTTCTTTGAAGTCCTGAAATATCAATGATTTGCCTGAAAGTTTTTCTTTTGTGATGAGTCATACGTTAGCCTCATTCAGTGACTAAGAGATGGAGCAATAGTCAGTGCCCAAGTTGAATCACAGTTTTTGCATATTCCCTATAATTATTTCTTGATTGGTAATGATGGAGCAGCTTGGCACTGCTCTGTTTACTTGTTTATTTTGTCTGTGTCTAACAAAATGCCTGAGTTCATACTGTTTTCAAGATCAGATAAACAGCTAGAACAAACCTACCTCACATACAGCAGTGAGCGGAAGACAGGTAATGATCTCATATAATTGCCTCCCTTTACTTGTTTTTCATCTTGATATGGTAGCTGTTACTGCTGCTCCTCATGATGCGTATGCGTAGATGGGGGGCAGAGGTGAACCTCTTTGCCTTCTTGGCATTTGTGAAAGAACAGAGCTGTCTCCTAAATTAGAAGCAAGTAAAACAAATCCCATGTGTAAGAGAGTGTCACATAGTGTCAAATGTACTCTTAAAGATAGGCTTATTCATATTTCATGTGTTTCTTTAAATAAAAGGAAAGTATGAACTCTCCTCTTAAAAAAAGTTAAGAGATTTCAGGTTTTCAGGAGTCATTTTAGATCGGTGGTGGGCAACCTGCGCATGTGGCCTATCAGGGTAGTCTTCTGGCAGGCCACGAGACAGTGTTTACATTGACCGTCCGCAGGCATGGCCCCTGCAGCTCCCAGTGGCTGTTGTTCGCCATTCCTGGCCAATGGGAACTGTGGGAAGTGGCAGCCAGCACATCCCTGCGGCCGCACTGCTTCCCACAACTCCCATTGGCTGGGAACAGTGAACCGCGGCCACTGGGAGCTGCGGGCAGCCGTGCCTGCAGACTTTCAATGTATACACTGTCTCGCAGCCTGCCAGCGGATTATCCTGACGAGCCGCAGGTTGCCCACCACTATTTTAGATAATTCAGGCAAAAGGAGGAGGAATACTTTTAGGAATATGGGTCCAGGTCCTCAAAGATATTTAGGCTACTAATGTCAATTGACTTCCGTGTAAGTTAGGAACCTGCATATCTTTGAGGATCTGGGCCACAGGACCTGAGTGTCTCCTTACTTGCACTGATATAAACCCAATGACTTCAATGGGGTTACTCCTGAGTTACACCAGAGTAAGCAAGAAAATCAGATCTATTACATAGTACCAGCCCAGCTTGGGACATAGAGGGCACTTGCAGCATTGGCATTGTGTTTAGCTAGGGGCCAGGGACTGGGTGAGTCAGAGTCCTGGAGTGGGCAGCCCTGCACTGGATGGGAAAGAGTAAAGAAAACATATTTTATCACCACCCCCAGACCTGCAGAGATTATCAGGGAAAAGTAATACAGCCACAAAACTCTCCATCTTAGGGAGCCGAGAAATGCCACATTCCCACAGAGTAGCAGACGAAGGTGGAGCCTCAAAGTAGTTGCATTGGCACTGGGTTAGGAATTCAGATACACCACTGACTCTGTGTTGGGCAAACTCTGCCCAATGACAGAACAATCAAGGAGGGAGTGATTTAGCCCATAAAGTTCAGCTTATTTGACATGCTTATTAATATCGCTGCTATTTCACAGGCTAGTCCTGGCAGAACCCCTACCTGAATACTCTGTTCCTGGGGAGTAGTTACTTGTCATTCTATGCCTTCTTCCTCAGACTCCAGTTGCATCCAAACTTTGACTTAAAATGAAAACTACAGTTAGAACAGAACCGAACTCTACCCACTTTCCCACTGCGTTCCCTGCAGTCCACCCTCCATTAACTCCTGCATATTTCTTAAGCCAAAGTCAGGAGTCTTGTCCTTCCATCAGGATCCCAACGCTAGCTATTCTGTTAAGCAATCACGTATTTATCAAAAGTTCATCTTCAAACCATGTCCCCAGTGCATCATTCAGGTAGTTCACAAGGGAAGTTGAAATTGCCCATAATGAATTGTCCCTGCAGACTTGAAGTGTCTTCAATCTCCTGTAATATCCTCTACAGTTATGCTAATATTCCTTTTAACTGAGATTTTTAACCAAAGAGATTCTGCCCCATGCTCAGCTCCTAAATGTTAAAAAAACAGTTTTCTGCATTCCCCAACTTTTGAGGAAGTTTGGATCTGAACTTTGTAGCTCTAAAGCAACACCTCCTCTGAATCCCTGTGCAAGACAACCTCTCCTTCCTACATATATCATAAGCAGGGATTGTCATACAAGTGGTAATATAGATCAGTATTAGTATCCGATTGTTCATAGAGGGAAAGTGATTATATATTTGTGTGATTATTCTTAGTATGTCCTTTAGCCACTGTCCAAATTACAGCAAAAGCATCCACATCGAATAAAATGGAGGCCACAGCTTTCAAATATCAGAAGTCTGTAGAGAAAAGACTGAGGAGGCTATTCTCTTGTGCCAGACAATGAAGCCAACCTGTCCCTTTCAAATTAGAACAGACGCAAGGAATTTTGACGAGGGATTCCATGAGGCCTAATGTTGCACCGATAATTAATAGAGTAGCAATTTACCTCTGGATTCTTGCGTTCAAATTTCTCTTAAGCTTATTTAAAGATTAAAAATGAGTTTGCTGGTCTCATCATCAAGCCCTGTTCTGCTCTGAGTTACCTCATTGATGTTGACGAGAATTGTACACATGGCCTTATGAAATGGAAATAGAAAATGGAATTTCAAATCAGGCCAGGAATAAATCAGAGAAATGGAACTTTGCCCAGATGCCAGTATTTGGACATATATTATACATGCCCTTTTTGATAAATGGCATGCAGCCAAAGTACTTCTCCTGACACTGTACCAGGAACATTCAAAAAATATATGTGAACAAGTTGTATACAGGAGAATAAAATGTGATGAAATTAGATAGTGTGTGACTAAAGTATTTATCATGCCAAAATCAAACTTGATTTGTCAGCTATGAATTAAATTATAATTAATTAAATTCAAAATTTTTCATTATATACCTCAATATCAATTATTTTAGGGCTGTCAAACAATTAAAAATAATTGCAAATAATAGTGAGATTAAAAATAGATGTAATTAATCACTCTGTTAAACAATAATAGAATACCAATTTAAAAATTTTGGGATGTTCTACATTTTCAAATATATTGATTTCAGTTACAACACAAAATACGAAGTGTATAGTGCTCACTTTCTATTTTTTTTATTACAAATATTTACACTGTAGAAAAGATTTTTAAAAAGACCTACAAGTTGAAGCAAGAAGGGGCATACGAATGTTTAGCACATCTGGCACATAAATTGCTTGCAATGCCAGCTACAACAGTGCCATGCTAATGCCTGTTCTCACTTTCAGGAGACATTGTAAGTAAGAAAAGGGCAGCATTATCTCCCCTAAATGTAAACAAACTTGTTTATCTCAGCAATTAGCTGAACGAGAAGTAGGAGTAAGTCGACTCATAGAATCTAAAGCTTTACATTGTGGGGTTTTTTTTTTGAGTGCAGTTATTTAAAAAAATACAAATTCTGCATTTGTAAGGTGCACTTTCATGATAAAGAAATTGCACTGCAGTACTTCTATGAGGTGAATTGAAAAATACTATTTTGTTTCTTTACTGTGTAAATATTTATAATAACAGTAACATAAAGTGAGCACTGTACACTTTGTATGGTAACTAAAATAAATATTTTTGAAGATGTAGAAAAACATTCCAAAATACTGATAATAAATTTCAGTTGGTATTCTATAATTGCAGTTTTAATGTATTATTAAACAATAAATCACAAACATTTTAATCTAGTTAATTTGATTTGCGTTAATCGCTTGAGTTAACTGATTAATTGACCGCCCTAATTTTTTTTTAATTCTACACCTTCATGTTCCTTCCCAATCCTGTTCTAATAACAAATTTATTTTAATTTTGTATTAATGCTGCTGCTTTTTCCTGGAGATAAAGACAAAAGGCAAGGAATTGGTTTGCTAGAGTTATGTAGTCAGATTCATAACTGAAAACATTCCTATTCAAAAAATTTGTCTGCCAAGTAATTCCATCAGAATGAGTAGGTGCTGGTGAATTAAGGTGTGATGATATATACATAAAATCATGTTTTTTTCAAATAGCCACAGTCATACCATGTCCGTCTGGGTGCTCCTTGCCTGCTCTCTGTCACAACTCCAGTTCTTCTGCTTGTTCTTACATCACAACTCCATCCCCAGTTACCCAGTAGGAGTAGAACATGGGAAAGGTTAATTTAAATAACTTTTGTAAAGCACTTGAATTGTGGAAAAATCTAGACAGTGGTCTCTAATGAAGTTGACATTTGTGAACAATATTGCCTACTGTGTGTAAATATTGTTTTTAAATGGTGATCATTGTGTATGTCCTTCACTTTCTCTTAAATAGTCCCAAAATCTCTTTATCGTTCAGAATTTTCCTATCCTATAGATAACATTACAGAAGGTGAATTGCCTTGATAGTTTTCTGATCAGATGCAGCCTTTCCACAATCATTTTTAAACTTCGAACCTGCAATGTGCTGTGCCCCTGCCAACAATTCTGACTGTAGGCTTAGTGCAATCACTGTGTACAACTGTCTTTTTATCTTTCCTCTGGGTCTTCAGGGAGGACGGATGGCCCAGTGGTTTGGGTACTGGCTTAGGGGATGGTAGGACTAACGTTCAGTTCCATGCTCTGCTGTGGGTTTCATATGTAACCTTGAGCAAACTGACTAGCTTTATTTCCCCTTCTGTAGAAAGGCTATAATAATGCTTCCCATGGGGTCCAGGAGAGGAGATGGGCGCACAGTCAGGATAAAAAAACTTCCCATTGAAATGTCATGAAAATGATATCCCTATGACTTTGTGAGTCATGAGACACGCATGTCAATTCTGCCCATAATCTTTCTCATGCACAAATCAAGGATGGGTTGAGGGCACTTTTAAAACTTTATCCACAACTGCCTTCAATGTTTACATTAGATGGAATTTCCACTGAAGTTCCTAATGACCTAGATCTCACCATGAATTGTCTTGGTTTCATGTGTCACTTTGTCTTTATCCTGTTTTATATTTATCAGAGTTGTCCATGTCTTTGTTAGTAACCAGATGAAAGCCCTGATCTTGCAAACACTTGCGCATGAGTGACTGTGTGTGTGACCAGTCAATGGTTCTATTTGCGTATGAGAGATGACTCATGTGCATAACTTTGGAGAATACAGGGCCCCAGTATACATCTCTTCCGGCTGGCAGTAATTATGGGGCTATGCTCTGAAACAATAGATTGGGGCTGTAGCTAGTTATGAACGTAAGGAGTCTTCAGAATGTGTGCATAGTGTTTTGTGTGTCTGGAATCTATACAATGGGGCACTGGAAAAACAAAATACCTTTTCCCCTGATATGTGTGTGTGTGTGTGTGTATATAAAATATGAGATACAAAGACAAAGTAAGGAGACCTCCTGATTTTCACAAAATTGAGCATACCAGGAAAAGTCATCAGTGATTCTTCTGAGCAGCCGCCCACGTAAGATTTCAAAGACCTAAATCAATCTTTTGCAAAGACTGTTTAAAAATGATCAGGTGCAAAAGCATCTATAATAATTTATTGATGATAATATCCCATTTGATGTTTAATAAATTCTCACTAACGATTCTGTTCCTTGCCAGAATAACAGCAGATTCCTCCCTGGTACACTAGCAATTTAAGTGCAGCTACACCAAGGTTGTGTCTGGCCCAAAATATCTATAGCATATATCAGTGGATTATATACAAACTCCTAACAAATATCACTTCACTGTTTGCATTTTTGAAGTCCTTAAAGAATATCTCCAATTACTGCATTGTCCTTTTTCTCAAATAAACCTCCGTTGATCAATGCATCCTAGGGACCTTTTAGTGCCCATCAGCAGGATTCATATGGATAGTTAGGGTGCGGCATGTTGGAGTGCTATAGATTTACAGTGAGTGTTCAGGTAGACACGTCCCTCGGCTCACACATAGATTTACAACAGTAATGCTGAGACCTAACCATGCCAACCTTGCATGTGCTCTATGTACCTTGAGTAGTCTGACCGTCCTTATTTACAGAAGTAGTCTGCTCTTCATAAAGCTACATATTTTTAATACTGAAAAAGGTGTGTGTATTTCACAATAATTCAAAATGTCTTGTTAAAGCATCATGAGATATCTCAGGGGATTAGTTATGAGAAGGAGCCTTTCATCTTTCGATCACTGATCTGACTCTGATCCAGGTGGTAATGATCTCTGGTCTGAAACAGTAGTTATGACTCCAGTGCAACCTCTAAGCATAGGAGCTCAGTGTAATCACAGATCTAGTAGCCCTACCTCCAAGACAGCCCATGCAGAGCTAACTTAGAGACAAGTTCTTCCATGAGAGAAGATGTGAATTCCCTCCGTACACCTGCTCCACACCTGCCTACCCATGTGCAGGAGAACAATGCAGCATTAAAAATAATGGAAGCCTTCAGCATCTTTCATTGTCCCGGCTTAGTTTCTCTCCCTCCTACCCTCATGTTAGTGTTTTGATTTTGTTTTTTCTTGTGTTTACAGTGGTTTAAACTTCATTGATCTGATGGTGCGGCAGGGGAATATCGATAATCCTCCCAAGACACCACTTGTTCCTGGATTTGAGTGTTCTGGGATTGTAGAAGCTCTGGGGGACAATGTGGCAGGATTTGAGGTAATATTTCCTTTATCTTGCAGTATGATCAAGGGCACAGCATTTGACTGGGAGTGAAGAAGAAAGGATTTAAGGCCAGATTCTGCCACCCCTGCTCACTTTGAGTAGCATCTGAAACCTTCTCTACCCAGTGAGTCAGTGGTCAGCAAGCCAGGGTGAGATTCTACAGCGCACTAGTTTGCTTCACACTGATTGGCTCTGTGGACCCTCCTACAATGCACTGAAAGTTCTGCAGTGGGCTTTGCCATATTCCTGTTTGAAACATTAAAAGTAGCGTGAAACGGGACTCTGTCAAAGCCCCCCAGGGAACTTTTAGTGCACTGGAGCAGGGGCCACATGGCCAGTTAGTGTGCAGCAAGACAGGGTACTGTAGATTTATACCCTGGCTACCCGTACACTAACTCACCACATAGACAAGCCCTTACTCTGCAAGTAGCCCCATTGAAAATGCAGGGTAAGAAGCTATCCAACTAACTAGGGAGTGAAGGGACAGAACTGGGCCATTAACTAGCAGCAGACACTTCCTACAGCAACAATTTTCTTGTCTAGTAAGCTAAGATAAAACCACACTTATCTGAACCTTGATTAGTGAAGAACTGTATTTAATCAAAATGACATCAGTTTCCCCTGAGGGGAATTTAAATTCATGAAAAAAGTTCCCCAGCTTATCCAAAACCTTATGTATACATTCTATTCAACAATGTCTTACTGTAATCTTCCTTAATGGGGAAAAATTCTATTACTACTTTCTTTTTAGTGCATCAAGAGTCTTTTTTTTTTTAACTTGTCATCGGTCTATCCCATTTCTAGAAATTCCTTTTTAAAAGATTTTAGACTGCTATATTGTGTTTAAAGACCTGCCCAGAGTGGCACTTTGGGGCAAGTATTCTTTCAACATGCAGAAGTTGAAATAAGTTTTAATGTATCAATGGTTTCCTGTACTGAAAGCTCTATTGCAAAGCAAACTGACTTCAATGTTGGCCTAGCACCTTGAAGATAAAAAACCTTATATGAGTGCTACCTGTGGTTAATTATCATTGTTGCATCCCTGAAACTTGCGTTTTAGATTCCCCCCCTGGTCCAGGCAGCCTAAGTTAGTTGTTAATATGATCACAGGCCGTCAAGATTTTTCCGATTCTGATATTGGCACCGAGTGTGACAAATGCTATAAATGAGATTGCATTTTCAAATTATCACTGAGCTGTAATTCCTATTATAAAAAACAATAAGACATGCTGCATGTCAGATTATCTCAGAGGTGAAATTCATTGATGTGCCCAGCAGCCCCATGTCGGACCTTCTGGGATATAATAGTGTTGTGGAGGCTGTGGGCAGAGCAGTCTTCACAATTTGGCCATTCCTTCATTACCTAGCCATTTAACCATCCTGCCCTGATGCCTCCTACTCTGCCAATGATGGCAGCCTCCATTACTCACTCGTCTGATCCTCCCACAGATAAGTTTGTGCTTCCTTTTTTACTGCCCCTTATACCTGAAAATGCCCTGCTGGAACTAACCCATACAACCGCTACTGCCACCTCCTCCAAATTCCTCTTAAAGACTCACTTCTGCCATGATGCTTATGATCCGCTGCCAATTGGTGATGACTGGGCAGGAATCCAGCAGACACGGCTGAGATTATTTATAGTCGCTTTTTATTTATACGTTAAAAGAGTCAAAATAATTGGACTAGAAATCTGCTAATTTTAAACATAATCCGTCTGTGTAACCATATTTCCTATCACTCCTCCCTCTCCTATACATTCCCACTGTTGCTTAGTCCCAGTTGTTGGGTCTTGACTTAAATTAGATTGTAAACTCAGGGACTGTCTCTTACGCTGTATTTGTACAACGCCTAAAATAACAGAGCCCTCATTCTGCTCTGAGACTCTAAGTACTCGGGTGAGACTAATAATAATTTACTCACTCTTCATGCAGGGAGGGGGTGAATTTCACCCTAGTTGTACAGTGTTAAATGACAAATAATTAAAATAACAGGTCTCACATGATCTCGTCCTATAGCTGGCACCAGGTATTTTAAAGCACCTGTATTATGTGTAAAACATACAGCATCCCACTCTGTTTTCCATCATTGATGTTAAACACCTCTCTTAGCTGAAACCTTCTGTTTTAACTTCCCACAGTATCTTCTTGATTTATATGCAAATCCTGCTGAGCAAATGCGACGTGGAGATGTGACTCTCCTGAAGTAGGACAGCTGGGCATGTGCCAATTATTTTATCATTCTTATCTCTGCAACATGTTTTATCAATGTAATGAAATAATCCTGCCCCCCTTTTTTTTGATCCTTATCCTATTTTTTTCCTCATTTAAGTAGATATTGCATAAAGAGAGCTTTATTAGGCAGCATTATTGTTCTTCCACAAGAGCTTTGTGAACAGTGCTACATGACAGACCATGGTCCATTTGGTTTCTAATAGGGTCTCATTAGGAATGAGGCTAGAACTGTTTTTTTCCTTCAAGGAATCACAGCTTTTCAACTACCTTTTTCCTATAAACAATAATTTCATTGTCTGAAACCTGTGCTCTCAGATGTGCAGATCTGGCATTCTTAATGTGTGTGTGGGGGGGGGGGGGGGTTTAAGAGTTAGACTCTGTATAAAGCTGAGGAGAAATAATCCAGTGTATGGAACTAGTATAATGAGATTCTGCTTTGGATTGCATTTTTTGGTCTAAATTTCTCTAATCCTTTTGAAATGGAAATCATACAGCTATAGGATATGAAAGTTTGCTTGAATACCATTATGCCTGACTGATTACATTGGGTCTCCTTTAAAAGTCGTGATCAAGAGCATGATATGAACAGGGTAGATCATGCTCAGTCTGGTAGAACCATCCTCTAATTAAAACAAGCCTTTGTAATTTTTAGACATATTTTACATAATGACAGCAATGGCTGGGTTATCTAGTAGAGAGACCTGAGACCATAAAGAAAGCTGAGACACACACACATGAATACACTGATAAGGAAATGTACCATTCAGGTCAAAATCAGTATCTGAAAATTAGAGAGAGCTGATGTTTGCACCATACTTGTCACAACCTGGCATCTCTGTGTGCAAGGTCAAAAAGACCAAAGGTTAACGCCAATCTTGTACACGGCTCCGCATAAATGGACTCCATTTCCATGCAACACCAGTGAAGTCACTGGGACTCCTTGCTGTGGAGGATTAATGTGAGCAGGATTCAGCCCGTGGTCATGAGTCTGCAACTGAACTGAGCCTTTCATCTCTGGCATAGCCAAACTGGAATTTAACGGGTCTCTTCATTGCCTCAGAATATGACAAATCCAGGCTTCTATTGGCAACCCTCATTGATAGAGGTTTCTAAAAATGTTCTCTGCATTGTGCAAAATGATGGGTTTTATTCAGCAGTTGAAGGGCCTGTTCCTACTTCCCACTGAAATCAATAGCTAGATTCCTATTGATTTCACAGGAAACTGGATCGGGCCCCTACTGTTTAAGAAGCTCTTAATTCCATTGGCGGTGCTCAGTTGCAAAGATCTGAAGTGACATGCTGGTTAAACACTATAAAATATAGTAAAAGCATCCCCAGTAACTGGCAGGAGGGACCTCCATGCCCTACCCCTTCAGTTCTGTAACGATTTTTTTTTGTAATAGAGTATATACTATAAAGTGCTAAAATCTTGTGCCAACTAATCTTATGCAGAAACTGTGTGTTTAAAAAGTAGGCATCTTTTTAACAGTGCAAGGGAAACAGCAGAACTGTTGTTAATATGAAGGACCCTTTCAAAAGGAGGAGGAATTTCAGTGAAATTGGAATTACAGTTGTGTTCACTGACTTCATCCAACAAGATATAAACCTTTCAGAACTGTCACCAGCACTTTAAATTTTAACTAACCTACAGTATCCTAAGGCCAAAGAGATGAAAACATCTTGAGAGGCCAAAATACTTTTGCACTGTAAACAGGTATTCTCAGGCAGCTGTCTCAGCATACCAGCTGCCTAATCATTGTCAAGTTTTCTTTTGTAAGCATGACAGCAAAGGAGAATTAAATGCATAGAGGCAAAACTTTGCTCACATGAGTCATCCCGTTGGACCAATTTCTGCTCTCACTTACCCCGGTGTAGTCTTCTTGAAGTTTTCCTACACCCATGAAAGTGAGGAGAATTTGCCTTACATTTTCAGACATTCATACTATTATTCTTGACTGTCTATGGGGAATTGCTGTCTGAATTCTCAGAATCTGAAACTGCAATGAAGGCCGCTAGATAAATGTATGAAATTGATGTGCCTGCACTTCAGCCCAATCCTCAAGAGGCACTTAATGTGGCTAATATAATCTCACTCCATCTTCAAATGTATCTTATCTCCATTTTGTATTTGATAGAAGACATTTTTCTCTAGTGTGCATATATATATTTTTCTATGGTAATTGGGTCTTCAGTTGCAGGAAAAAAGAAGATTGCATTGTTCCTTTAATTCCTGCAGACAGGAGCTGATTGATTTAGAAGCTGGCATAAGAACCGAAGGACAAAAGGTTGATGTTTGAAGTCCTATTTTAAAGTTATAGGGTCAAATTCTGTTCTGTCATACAGGTGTAAACCCATGGTAGCTTCAGGGGAGTCACTCTGGAAATACAATGATATAGTTCAGAGCAGAATGTAGCCTCAGTAGTTAAAATCCTTGTAACATATTGATTATCTCCAGCAGGCAAAGGCAGTTTAAATATCTGCTTAGAATAATATAACTACAAAGTAAACAGGTATTGCTTGCATAAAGTAAAAGGCTAAATCACTGGTTCTCAAACTTCCATATTGTGGTTAATTTTTTAAAATAGAAAAAATTCCGATGTCATCACCTCTCCTGCAGCAAACGTATTGCCCAGAAAAGTAGCTTGTGAAAAATTCTTAAGATTAGGAAGGCCAAGTGAAAATAAACTCCCTTTTAGATGGGGTTGCTTAGCCATGTCCATTCACTTTGTGTTGGTGCTGTCCTAGCCCTACTACCACATGCAGGACTTGCTTTCATTAGTAGCAAAGCTGCCCTCACAGCTTGGACATCCAACTACTCAAATCTTTTGATGTCACTTTGTAGTTTGGTCCTCCTGTGTTAGCTACCATTCCAGTGTTAATATTGCCTGAACATTTAATCCCGATTAAATGTTCATCAAAGAAACAAACCAGCAAAGAAAGACCTGAAGCTGAGTTGTGGTTTTGTTTTTAAGTAAAAGTTTAATTGGTCCAAAAAGCCCCTGGAAATCCTAAAGAGCCCAAGGCTGGGCTGCAACAAGTACTGGTGCTTCATAATCATTGTGGCAGAAGCAATTTTGTGGACAACCTGTCATCCATGAAGGTTGTTGGGAGAACCTCTAGGAATGTCACTTATATTCTAATACAGTTATTCATGTATTCAATGTTTATAGCATTTTATAAGCATTTCAGATGTGCATGCTTACTATCCTAATAATCCCAATGTCATTCTTTCTGTTACTGCAGATTGGAGACAGAGTAATGGCTTTCGTAAACTACAACGCATGGGCTGAAGTAGTATGTACCCCAGTAGAATTTGTCTACAAGATTCCTGATGACATGAGTTTTTCTGAAGCTGCTGCCTTTCCTATGAACTTTGTAACTGCCTACATGATGCTCTTTGAAGTGGCCAACCTAAGAGAAGGCATGTCTGTGCTGGTTCACTCTGCAGGAGGTGGGGTGGTAAGTTAGTGCATTTAACTCTTCTTGTCATGTGAATAACTGAAATGATCTGAAATATGTTAACACTCAAGAGGGGTCTGAGTCTTGAAGTTTGGATTCAGATCTAAACTTTACCATGTGTTGTGAGGGTTTTTATCTGTTTCCCATCTCTACCTAATATTAAATGTATCCAAGGATTGATTAGATAGGAGCTTTAGGCCAAATAAGAAGCTATCCCAATAAACAAACAAAAAATGAAGTAGGAAGGCAGAGTTCAATGAGCAGATATTAAGGGATAGAAATGTAGCCTGCGAATCTGTGTGTAGGGAGTAGGTGATATGCACAGAATGTTCTCTCCACTTCTGCGCACAACCTGGAAAGGGGGTACTGCTTCTTCCACAGCAAAGAAAAACATTGCAGGACTTTCTAAGGCCAGGCCTGAAGTCAATAATATACAAAAGACAAGCAGAGTTAGAGTGAGCTACACATTGCCTGAGCAAAGCACCAGCTGTATGGCTTCAGGGGAACACAACACTAGCCAACCAGCAAACAAGGAGTCGGCAGGTCTGTATTACAAATCATGTAGGCTCTGATTCAGGAAAGCATTTAACCAAGTGCTTAAATTTAAGATACAAAAATTCTACTGTCTATCTTTAAACTAAGGGGCCTTTCACTATATAGTTTATCCACTCAGGAACTGCAGTAGATCTCTGCCTTCTCAACTGAAGTTCTGTCCTTTATTCTTCAAAATTGTCTTCTTCAGGGCCGCCCACGGGGGGGGGGGAGGAGGTGCGGCAAAAGGAGGAATTTGCCCCGGGCCCTGCACGGGCCCCCATGAGAGTTTTTCGGGGCCCCTGGAGCGGGGTCCTTCACTTGCTCTGGGGGCCCTGGAAAACTCTCACAGGACCCGGGCTCCCGGAGCTTCTTCCGCTCCCGGTCTTCGCCCGCGGGGGGTCCTTCCGCTCCGGGGCGGAAGGACCTCCCACCGCCAAATTATCACCGAAGCGGGACCCACTGCCGAAGACCCCAGACCCCCAGAATCCTCTGGGCAGCCCTGGTCGTCTTTATTTATTCCAAATTAATATTCCATAGTCGTCTACCACCTGGCAGCCCTCAAACACCTTATCTTTGATTTTATGCCCTCACCGCTTCTTCCAGAGTCTTCTAAAAGATAGGCTGTAATTAAAGGAATAAATTCATCAGCTCTTTACACAAAATATTTGTAGCCAAAGCTAATCCTACTTGCAGTGAACAACCCTCTTGGAATACTCCAGTAAATGACTGGAATTTATAATCTTATTACAGTTGAGTGCTGTACGGACTAGGGAATTATGGCCTACTTTGTTTAATATTAATCTTTAGTGTGGAATTTGAAACTGTTAAAATAACATGGGGCTGCATATTAAGGAAAACCGTGCACTTTGCTGTCACTGTAATAACTCATGACTGAGGTTTTCATTTAAGGCACTAGATTGTACGGGGTGGGAGGAGGCCCAGAGCTTCCTACTGGGGCTCAGCAAAAAGCTTGAAAGAAATTTCCATGTAGACATTTCTGTATAAATTAATAAGCAAATTTGCATAGAATCCCAAAGTGTGGTCCCTTGGAAACAACAAATCCATTATCTCCTCCTACACCCATTAGTTACCCAATGCAGATGTATCAATCTTTCCTGCTACATTCCACTGTGGAGGTTAGTGGGGGGTTTCCACCTCACTAACTGAAGCCGAGTCTTACAGTGAATGTGCTGACAGACCCAGATTCTAGTGGGCCCAATTCTAATACTCCATCTATTTAAACCACTGAAAATGTAACAGTATCCATTGACCAAATGATTCCCAGGAAGTTCCTCATTTAATAATACAGGAAAACCAGCATTCAAATCACTTTAAGAAAAGAGATTTTCTGTGCTCTTGTATTAATGGATGCAAAGCCCATTAACGTTGACAGCAAATGAAAAGATTGGCCAGTTGGTTTCTAAATGTCATCAAAATTCCTGAATAATTTAACAAGACAATAGACCTCCTGTGGTACAAGAACTTTGCAATTGTTCCTTTCTCAGCAATACTAGTTCATTATTCTAGTTACTTCAGGCATTTTATATAAGAAAACTTGTTGATTGTTAAGTTCTTGCCTGTTCATTTTTGGATTTCCCTCTGGGACAAATCCTGCAGCCTTTTCATAGGCAGGAGCCAGAGAAAACTCCCACTGACTTCTGTGCATATATTGCCTGTTTGTTTTTGGTGGTGGTTTTTAAAGAAATCCTTATGATATTTAGTATAGCAGCTGTCCGTCTTCTAATATCTGTTTGGGGATATGCTCACTGTGATTGAGTATACTGTCTCTTTAAAGTCAGAGGGGGGAGCTTAGGGGCCAGGTAACCCCCATTCCAGGAGTTCTGGGCCAGAGAGGCAGATACTGGGAGACAAAATGTGGTCACAGGGTAAAAATTGGTTTCTTGAAAAATCTAAGGTTACTAATCTTTCTAGAGCCGGGAACCAGGAGCTTTGTAGCATAGAACAGGGCAACTCAATTTGGCCAGATAAATATAAAAATGATTCCATGTTAACAAATCTTATTTGACTCCGTTATAGAGAGTTGGGAAATCCTTTAAAATTGATACATTATGGTCTCAACCGGGCCTTTCAGAACGTTTGGTCATTTTTCAGGGTAAACTCGTCCTATAACTGTTTTATTAAATCATTTCCCTTGCTGTATTACATTGATTAGTATGGTTAGATCTCAAAATACAGCATTTCATCCTCCATGTGACCATGGTGAGCTCTTCGGTATTACATAGGAAGTGCTGTCAGTAAAGCAGAGGATTGTTCCTGCAGACTTGGTTAAAGCAAGAGCCACTCCCATGAAAATCTCTGAGTTACTTACAAATGCTGGTGTAATTCGTACGTTCCTCTGGTGGATGTGACTGGACTTCAAGCCAAGATTTATAGGGCCTGAGACAAAATGTAAAAGAGCCCCATCTCTTCCAGTTTACAGCCCATTCTCTCTCCTCTCTCTGTTGTTTTCCCCTTGCTCTTCACACTCTCTCAGTTGATTCTGTTCTCTAGGGAGGCTAAGGGAACTTCTCCGCCCTTCCTCAGAGCTCAGGGAAGAGGGAGCAGCAGGCATCTTCTGCTGTGGTTGCCAGCTGGTGGATGGGGCTCCTCCTCCTCCTCCTATTGGGCGTGATCCTGCTCCCACTGAAGTCAGTAACAAAACTTTCATTGACTACAATGGAGCAGGGTCAAGCCTACTGGCAGGTGGGTTGTGTTTTCCCCCATCTCTGCTCCTGGCGTATTGAGAAAATAGACCTGAAACAGCTGCTGGGCATTCATGCCTTGGTCCCAGCCCTTCTCTTTGCTTTCCCCTGGGCACAGGACCCTCCCCTGCCACCCTGAAACTTACCTGCAGAGGAACAGGGGGAAGAGACTCATGGAACAGAATGAGCCTGGAAGAGGAATCTGGTAACAACTTGCATGATGCTACAAGACACAGCTTTAAAAAAAAACCCATATATTTCACCAGGGCCCCTTGCTAAACCCAGGGATTAGGACAATGTTAGTGGTGAAAGAGTGTAGTTGGCCATAATTTGACGTTCAGTAAACATACAAAACTAGTGGAACTGGCACGCAAAGAGGCTTTGGCAGGGGAGAGGAGAAAGAGAAGGAAGCAGGGCCCTGGTTTACCCTATAGTCTTATTTTTCTGGGTTTTTATCCTCCCCTTCCATCTTCTATACATGCGTTGTCCATGTTTTTGCACACCTGCTGAAAGCCAGAAGGGTGTAAATTGCACCACCTCATCACTTAACCTCCAGATACTGTTAGGAGTTAATATTTAGTAACTTTCTTGCACTAGTATTTCAGTTTCACATGAGCTAAAATTAAACTTACGCTCATGCAGAGACATTGATTGCAACCCTATAGCTGTGATGTGACCTTCACTTTCAGGTTCAACATCAGAGGAAGTGCAAGCAGCATGAGTAGGTTCTGGATGCGATCTCATACATTTGAACTTGGAGGATAAAACTGATAGGACAGCTCTTTTAGGTCATAACAGCGCTGTTTACTGTTTGTCAGGTGCTCTTTATCTGAATTTGCAGACACTGCAGCACACGTTTTCCAAGCGAACCAATCTACGTGAGCGATGATGGCATTTTTTGGTTTAGCTATTGAAAACTGCTCCTCCATAACCTTAGTACAAATCTGCAAGGTTTCTTTTTTTTGGGGGGGGGAGGGGGGAAGTGAGAAGTGAGAAGCTGAATGAGGAGTATATGGTGGCAAATGTAAGCAGTGGCATATTCTTAGCAACAGAAATTGTGCAAAATATTCATGAAGAAATGGCAAGCCTCAATTCAAGTGTGAGGAAACGTGTCACCAGCCCAGGAAAGAACCAGTGCCATGCAGACGTCTGTCTGAGGCCCTTGCCTCAGTGCACAGTTTATTCAAACACATGAACTCAAGAAGTAACACAAAAAACAAAAAAGCAATTCCCCTGACCGTAGCAGGCTGCAGTCCCCAGAAGCCAAAGAAAAAGCCCTTTTCAGCTATGTCTCCCCAGAGGACAAGTCCCTTCCTTAAATCCCCTGCCAGGTCATTTGAAAGGCAGGCAGCCCTTACTGTTATTTATTTGTATCCTGTCACATAGGGACTTGCATTTTTGTTCTGATCCTCAGCTGGAGTAAAATGGTACAGTTCCCTTGATGTTAATAGAGCGGTGCTGATTTACATGCTTTGTTTCAAAGTGAACACAACTGTCCAATTTTGCAGGGAGGGGGAAACATTTTGCAAATTTCTGCTTAAAAATAGGCTTGCTTTTGGGTAAAAAGAGGCCATTATCACTCTCTTATCCCTGTTTTGATCAAAAAAACCTTTCTTCTGGTGTAACTAAATCAGACTTGTATCCCAAATCTGTTCAAGTGTTTGAATTTCTCCTATTCCATTTCACTACTCAGCAATGTTTGCCTTTTCTACTGGCTTCCAATTTCTCCATTTTAATTGGAAAATGACACCTTCAGGAAGTGGGTTATTGTGTAGGTTGATGTCTCCTTGCACCTCAGATATCTCATTCTAGATGCTGAGAGGCTATTACACAATCCTTGCCCACAGTCCTCCTATTCAGTATGTTTAACACATGTATCCCCTAACATATCCTGAATATAGGCATTGCATCATGTCCACTTTTAAATATGAATATACCAGCGGAAAAAATCTAATAATGAATAATAGGTTCTATCCACATTCAGTCCCGAACATGAATCTAATGCAAGGTTGAATCTGAATGATTAAAAAAAAAATTAAAAGAATTGAGCAGTGTCTCTAGACTTGACAAAAATGAGACTAATAGAAGGATATTTTGGTTTTTTGATGCTGCTTATTCTGAGATATTAGCTGTACTGTTCATTACCTTTTTTAGGTGGTTTATTGACTCAGGTTTTAAAGCTGGACTCAATTTATATCTTATCAAATAAACAAATTTCATATACAGAAACCTTGCTAAAGGTTTTTCCGGTCAGAGTCACAGCTAGGGCAAGTTAGCAAGTCAGTATAGCTATGCCAGTTCATATAAGCTGCAGATCTGGCCCGTTTTGATCAAAAGGGAGTTTGTGAAGATAAAAATCTTTTGTTTAAAAAAAAAGAAAACTTTTCTGTGGTCCTGGTAACACCTTAGATTGTTAAAATAAACACTTAAAAATATAATTTACTTTTCATTATGTATGCTTTTTCTCTAAATTGAATGAAATTCATAAACAATGGAACTAGACTGTCAATTTCAATTTTATGTTTCTTAAATTTCACTTTTTTGGTTCTCCTGTATGACTAGCAAAACACTGCAGGTTTCCAACTCTGGAGGTGAGTAGCTGAACTTTTTAAAAAAACAACAAAAAAAACAGGCCTTTTAACAGGACCTTAAAACATTCACACACAATATTTCTATTTATATGAGATTTTGTAGTGACCCAACATATTGGTTCTATAAATTGATGTTCATGTAAATAAAATCCATCAAACAGCCTTTGAAACTTGCTTGTATGCCAAGCACAATATTATGAGATTCCTTATATTTCCATAGAAGCACTTTAATCTGAGTCATTTATTTCTCTGAAAACTCTTACTGTGATGTTGTGCATGATAAGTTGTATACAAATTACAGGTTTTGGAAATAAGATTAATTCTGTTTCAAGAAAATACGTCATCATAACATTGATTATTTCAGTGAAACAGCTGATCACTGTATCCAAAGGCTGCTAAGTCCTATTAAAGGTAAAATTAGTTGTCAAATGAAGTTTGGATTTTCATGTTTTGTTTTTCTCAGTTTCAGAAAGCATGAACCTGTTCTGTGGTTATGCGTGGGGATTTATTTCCAAATATTAACAATTCTAGGGGGGGGAAGAGTGGTTGGTGGGTTTGGTCTTTTGTGCTGGCTTGGTGTGTGTGTGTGTGTGTTTTTTGGGGGGGGGTTGCGGGGGGGTATTGTAGTCATGCATGCTTAATCACATAAGTGCTAGGCTGGTTTAGCAGAGCATAAGTCATTACTTCTGGTACAATCCTGCCTGCTTCCCCACCCCTACAACATCCAGGATACAGGCAAAAGGCTAACTGGCAGTGGAGCTGCTGATATGGTTCTGCTGTGAAAGGAGCAGGTAGGACACTGGAAGCCCTCTCAGGTCTGCATCCATTACAAAGATGTTCTCTCCAGTGGAACTACCCTAGCAAGCAGGAGATATGGGCTGTGGTTGGCATATCCTCAACTGGGTGACTCCTCTGGCCAAATTGTGCTCCTTGTAGAGAATGTGTAGCAGTTAGTCACCAGGGTTAATTGCCAAGTAACTCCACTGCTGCTCTCGTGCAGGAGAGGGGAAGACTCTATTCTCTCCAGACTCTGCAGAAGTCCTCCATGCACATCCCATTTACTCAAGTTCTGTAAGGGGCCTAGGACTGGACCCTCTGGTATTTGTAATTAAAATGTGTAACCTCATAAACATGAACTCTTAATGTGAATGTAACTAAATGAGTTAAGGGATTAAAAAGGAGATTTAAGAGAGATTTGCATAGCCACAGCACTGTTTTGGCATACAACCAGATTCTACATATCTTTAGTTAAGTATTTGAGTCCACAGTTACTTGGCTTCGTTGGAAAAGGCATGTACGGTCTCATATCAGGATCTGGCCCTATATCTTGGTATGTGAGGTTGCAGAGGTACGTGTGAATTATTTCTTCAAAAGAAGAGAAAAGGGATATTAAATTAAGATCAATTGTCCTGAGAATGGAGGAGTAGGGGGATAAGAGAAACATACATAAGAGTCCTTCTTAGGATTGCCTCCAGACTCTTCAGCATTCTTTTTTCAGCCCACTATAAAGGTAAGGGTCATCTTTCTCCAGTTTGGGCTTGGAACACCCACAAATGTCAGAGGGATGTTTGTAGGCTGGGGTTTTGGTCAGGCTTGTATCTGCAATGGGTGCACCACCCAATCTTCAGCAGGTTTGGCACGCATCATTTCTTCTTGTGCATTTTCCTAATGGCCTGGCACTCTCTTGGAAATGTGAAAGTCTGGGAATTTTTACATCCTGTATGTGCCCAGTATAACGTGGTTTTCTACTATAATAGTTTGGCCTTTTTAGTATTCAGTGTTTTTGATTCAGGGAACATTTATTCTCCCTTTTCCTCCCAAGTTAGAGGGACTGTATGCAGAAAACTAATTATATTATAGAACAATGAGAAGGTCGGAGTTTTATTTCACTAGCGTCCTTCACAAAATATCCATTTATCATCATGTTCATACTGGTCCGGTCTGGTTAGAAAGCATCAAAATGGAAACTGGCACCAAATGAAATCAGTCCCATAGCAGAAGTGTGGCCACAAAGAGAAAAGTACAAAAGCCAGATCTTGTTTCCATTATAAGCTCATGGTGTAATTTTCTTGCAGGGGAGAGGTTAAAATTGGATTCAAAACAATATAGACAATTGAAGGTGGAAGTGAGTGTGAGACTAGTAAAAGAACTCCCTATGGTTTCTGAGGGATGAGGAATTCCCTCTCAAGCAAAAATGGCAGATAACAGCGAGAAAAGATGGCCGGTGCTTTGAAACACTGGACTGGGATTCAGCAGACTTGGGTTCTGTTCCTGGCTGCACCACAGTTTTTCTGTGTTGTGTTCAGGCACGTCATTTAATCACTCTCTGTTTCGGTTTCATCCTCCATTTCTCCTGTCCTTTGCTTCAGTATCGTTGTATCAAGCAGGCAAGGTACTAACAAGCTTCAACAGGACTTTATTTTTTTTACAGTGGAAACCTTTTTACCAAGCTGCTGCTGCACACTGTGTAACTTTCACTTGGCCTCCTCAACTCCTCCCCGCTCCTTCCTGTTTCCTGTCCTTTCAGACTCCCAACAGCCTGTGCTCCCAGTTCTAATAATAACAAGCAACATCTAAACACCACAACTGTCTGCTTAGTTTGTGAGATCTTTGGGACCAGTGCTATCTCTTGCTGTATATTTATACAATACCTAGCACAATAGGGGCCCAGTCTTGAAGCTTCTAGGGGTTACCATAGTATTAGTAGTAATAATGTCCTTTCCCAAAAAACACCACTGGAAGGACTTCCAGTGAAAATCACATTCATCATTATGTGGGAGGATAACATCACAGGGCTATCTAGTTATCCGAGAGTAAATAAAAGCACTGATTACTGATATTTACTTATATCACCAGGAGTTCTGGTTGGAATGAACAAGAAGTGTGTTTATCCATGAATGATCTTACTAACCATGCAGGCAGTTTACAAATGCCAACCTTTGGCTAGAAATATAGCAAGGGTTTGCTAAATTCAGCCAGACATAATTATTAGAATCACAATGCCAGTTCTTGCCTCCAGGTCTCAGTGAGATTACACAGGCGCAATCAGAGGCTGAATGTGGCTTATAAATATGTCTTCTGTGCATCTGTTTTAATAAAATAACTGTAGGGATAACTCTATATTCTATTCTAAATGTAAGCAATTCAGTGTTTATGCAATATCTCCTTCCCCCGCCTCAAGAAAATACAATTTTTCCACGTTAATTCAGAGCATTTAAAGCCCACTGTGACTAGAGATGTAAAACTCAGACCATATAAGGCACAGATTCTGCAAATAGCTCCCCACAAGCAGACTCCTGCATCAGTGTAGAACTCCATTGACTTCTATGGAATTCTGCCCAGGCCCAGAAGCTTCCATCCACAAGGAGCTGGTTGCAGGATCTGGACCTTAGTTTGCAAGGGGTCCTGTGTATTTTGGGCCTAAGCCTATGAGCCCTTTGGTTTCAATGGGAGCCCCACATACAGAGGCCTTGTAAGAGTGGGTGGTTAATTTGTTTTGACTCACTCTCCACATCTTGCTTGTGAATAATAATAATTAATAAAAAGCTTAGTGAATACTACACATAGTTGTGCCTGCTTTCTTGTCACAACCATCTGATGGAAGTGAATATCCATCAGACTCTTCCCCCTCTGCTTACAGAGTGCATTCTTGACCCAGCTGATTAGAAACACTTACAAACCTCTCCCCTAGCCTGGAGAGAGATTTAATGAAATCGGGCAAAAGCTGATCTTGATATGAAAGTTTGCAGAGCTCTGCTTCTGGCCTGATTATTCTGTTTTCAATGCATCCAGCATCATAATTCCATTTCACAGGGGATTTCAGAATTCAAAATTGTGGTATTGCTCTGATTGAAAACAAAACAATTTTTTTTTCAAAATTCTGGGACACAGAAAATGGAAATGTCTCATGTAGATAACTTCAGAATAAATTCTTCCTGGTGGGAAGAAAGGGAGCCACGAGTCAGGATGCCTTGGGAGCCATAACTGAGCATGGAGCCCCAGAGCTTGAGATAGTCAGAACTTTCAGTCTCCCAGCTCCCCTTCAGCCTACCAGGTGGATTACCCCAGAGCAGGGGAACCTGGAAGCCTCGGGGTCTGTGACTCTGAAAGCCCGGGTATGTTTTGAAATCTGCCTCAGTTTCGGAGGAACTTACTCAAAAATGAGCTGTCTCCACAGAATGTTTCGGTTGTGATGAATTAGCAAACTGAAGAAAACAAATAATTTTGTCAACGTGCTCTAGTTTTCAGTTAGATCAGGAGTAACTATTGAATTAGTCTCATTTTAAGTGGGAGGAGAATCAGGATTCATTTTGTGTCTCACTTGCTCCTTGTTCCAGGCTCTACCAAAGAGCGATGTGACTTTTTCTTTATTAAATTCAGACCATCATATTGTGAAAGTCAGCAGGAAGCAGTGGCTGCAATTGTGTTTCATTGCTCAGGAGAGCTTAAGCAACATGACTCGTTCAAAATACTGCAAGATATTTCATACTTTCTGCTAGTAACTAAAAGGAATACATAAAAAAAAAAAGAAGCTTGCAAAATTACAGGGGCTCAACTCCTCTGCTGTAAAATGGCAAAATTATCTTAAAAAGGCATTTGAGTAAATGGCACAAACTAACCTCAACCGTGAAATATCTTTGAACGTCCTTCCTCATCCCTCATTTAACAGGCATCCAATCCTCAAGTAAAGTGTTGCTGATAAAACCGGTAGAGTAGGCATGTTTAAAAATGCAACGTTTGTCTCTCACACGCTTATCTCCTGTTGTAAGCATAGCAAGATGCTGTGGTTATTGCAGGTACACGAGGCCAGACAGTGTATTTTGAATGCCTCCCACTCAATTAAGGTTTAAAAATACCATTAAAATATGACTTTATTTTTCTAGCTTTTGGTGTTCATATGATACCAGGGAAGAGTTCTGATGGTTGCTGTTTATTGCAGATGCCTAAAATTGCCTTTGCATTTGACTACCGAAAGTTACTGAGAGAACACCTGACTAATTTGTGTGATCACCTTTCTAAAGACACGAGCTAATAAACTGTGATTTCCTCACTAGCGCTACATAACCGTGATATAGCAGCACCAAACTGCTCTAGTTGTTTACACTTACAATTTCATATCCTATTCTAATAATAACCATTGTTCTTTGTTTAGTTGCTATGTAAAAACCCACCCAAATGGAGGAAAATGACTGTACCAGGAAAACCATGATATGCTGCTTGTTCATAAGGGCCCAGATCTATAAGGTATTTAGGTGCCTAACTCCCACTGGTTTTAATTAAATCAGTGGAAGGTAGGAATCTAAATACCTTGTGAGAATCTGAGCCTTAGAATCCTAAGTTTCACTGACTCTCAGTGAGACTTTAGCTCTTAATTAGTGCACCCTACATAATTTTAAGTAAATGAGTTCTCCACTGCTCACGTGCTTATAGTGACGCAAGTTACAAAGGTGTTTGAAAGCTTTCAAAGCTTAAAGCTGCACATCATACAGGTGAGCATAAGATCCACCGATCATTGTGAATTTCCCCAATGTATGCTCAAAAATCTGGCAGAAGACGCTGGCAAATGCCCATAGTAAACAAACTGGGAAAAAATAGAAATATTTTTCTGATAATCCTTCAGTAGCAGCAGTATGTAAATGTCTTTCATGTGAAAGTATCATTTTAAGTGGATGCTGTCTCTTTAATTGAAACATTTTACAAAAGCTGAATTTACTTCAAAATACCATAGTGAAAGGGATATATGTGTGGTAGTTTTTCCAGTATAATTTATCACTTGTTAAACTAATTTTATCCCCAAAGAATATTTTTCTGGATATGCGTGGGTTTACCTCTGTCTTACTATGTGACTGAAATGTCTGACCAGGATATAAAGAAAGTTTTGAAAGCTGCATACGGCCAGTCTGGGATTTTATTGTATTATGAGTGAATTGGCAGGCAAAAATCAAGTAATTGACTTTGTCAGTGGAACTGATATAACAATATATTTGCAGGGTCAAGCCATTGCTCAGCTCTGCTCTACGATCCCTAGTGTTACTGTTTTTGGAACAGCTTCCTCTTTCAAGCATGAAGCAATCAAAGATTCAATAACTCACCTGTTTGACAGAAATGCAGACTATGTCCAAGAAGTAAAGAGGTAAGGGTTTTGTTTTGATTATCAAGTAGTAGCTAGCACAGGGATGGGCAATTTTTTTTGGCCTGAGGGCCACACTGGGTTTCTGAAATTGGATGGAGGGCCGGTTAGGAGAGGCTGTGTCTCCCCATACAGCCAGGTGTGACCTGGCCCCTGCCTTCTCCAACCCCTCCCTGGGCTTCTTACCCCCTGATGGCCCCCCACAGGGCAGCTACCTCATCCAAACTCCCCTGTTCCCTGACGGACCCCTGCCCCATCCACCTCCCCACCCGCGCTCCCTGTCCCCTGACCACCCCCACCCCTGACTGCCCCCCACCGCCCCATCCAATCCCTCTTCTCCTTCCTGATTGCCCTCCTGGGACCCCTGCCCCCATTCAACCCTCCTGTTCCCTGCCCTCTGACGTCCCCAACCCCTATCTACACCCCGGCCCCTATCTACACCACTTCTTCCCGAACTCCCCTGTCCTCTATCCAACTCTTTCTTCTGCCTGCCCCCTTAGCACGCTGCCTGGACCACCGGTGGCTGGGGCTGCTACAGCCACACCACCCAGAGCACCAGGACAGGCAGCCGCACCACCCAGCTGGAGCCAGCCACACCACTGTGCAGCACAGAGCACCGGGTCAGGCCACAACTCTGCAGCTGCACAGCCCCAGGAGCTCGCAGCCCCACCGCCCAGAGCATTGCACTGGCAGCACAGTGAACTGAGGCTGCACAGGAGGGGGAACAGCAGGGGAGAGGCCAGGGACTCAGGGGCTGGGCAGGAGGGTCATGCGGACTGATTGTGGCCCACGGGCCATAGTTTGCCCAACTCTGAGCCAGCAAATTACTATGAAAAGTGAGTTAAGCATATATATGAGAACTGATTACACAGGTTGGTTTTGGAACAGTCACAGATCTAATCTAGATGTTCTCTGTCTTTCCAGTGAAAAGATAATTATAGGAAATCAGTATCTCCCTCTTCCTACGATCCAACATGGGCTTTATTGATCATGTTCACTTAGATACCTGCCACAAGCCAAAGGAATTAAATGAAAGAGAACAAAAAAATTGATTGGAGGGAATCTAATCTCATACTATCAGCCTGCAGGAAAATAATCTTTCATTATTGCTGTTCACTTAAGTTGTTTTAAGTAGATTTGGTGCAATTGATTCAAAATGTTTGGGAATTCTCTTGTGTGATTCTGTCTGTCTAGGTTCTTAAACTGTGTAAACCACTAGTATCTTGAGTTCTATGGTGTCTGGTTGAATTGTGAACACTTAGATTTTGTTTGCTTTAATGTTAGCCTCCTGAAGTTGTCACCTAGGCTTCAGTTTCTCCACAAATGCTTGCAGTTTTTTGGGTTAGTCTGATTAATACTGGCTGCTAAGGGATATATTTGACAGGGAAAGTAAAGAAAATTTTCTTTAATTCTAGAAACAAATATTTGATGTTGCGGTTTTCTAATTCTACTTTAAAAATAAAGATGATTTGTTGTTACATATGTCTTGAGTGCACTGATGCACTACCTCAATCAGCTGGCGGGAGCAAAAGAAATTTCTGTGTCCATTGCACATGCACACACCCCGATAGTATGGTGTTTGGGTTCTCCATAAGGGATGCTACATCAAAGTATACGCAAAATTTGTAGTTTTTACCACCTTGGGTTGGGATCAGAGTGGATCTGATAAGCTAAGCAGGCTCAGTGTGTATATGAGATGTCCCCCAAAAGAACATAGGCCACAGGAAGTGGTGTTGGGTATTTGGTAAGTGACATGCTTCCTTCTCAATCATTGCTGCCCCAGCTTGGTGTTGGGGGGAGAAACCATGAGAACTTTTGGAGAAGTCTCCATCATTCATGGCTGTTGATGATCCTGTGGCACTCCTCTGTAATATCAGAGTGTTAAGTCCCCATATCGTGACATAATTCTAATGTGAGTAATTACACTGTGCTTCCCACAAGTATTCTCTGCGTTGTCAGCTGGATACAGTGTTCGTCACTCTTTCATCCAACATGGGTTGAGTAGTCTGACTGTCTACTGTTAAACACTGTTACATCAGAAGAAAATTTCACTCGGCATGAAGTTTCAATAGATGAGGAGAAGAGTTGTCTGGCAAAGGATATTCGCCCAACACCACCTCTTCAGCCCTGGTCTGTTCACAGGACCTCACTTCACCCCCACTGGAAGCTGTTGGGGGTGAATTTTCACTGCCAGTGGGGAGCTGCTATAGCATGATGGTCTAGCTCCTCTTCACTTCCCTCTGGGAACAGCTGCAGCAGACCAGGAGTCAGCTACTTCCCACTGTACTAGGGCCATTTGAACAAATTTGGGGGGGAATGTTCAGAGAAATTTTTCACTCTTCAACGTTTGACATTTTGAAGAAAATGTTCATCAGAATTCAAAACCAGCCCCTGCTCCTTGCCCAGGGGACGCTGACTTCTCCTGTGCTCAACCGGAAGAAGATACAATCTCCTTGGAATGCCCCACTCCCTATGGTGCTAGGTGATCATTGTTCTGTTCCAAGGGGTTATTACAGTGGAACCCAGTTATAGTGGGGAAAAACTTTGCTACATGGGATTCATTTAAAATGCCTGGCAGCAATTTGTAGCTTTCCCTGTGGTTTACTGCTAGTGGATTTTCCCCTGTGATCGGTCCACAGGGTGTGTGATTTGGGGCTTTTTGGAATGGAAGGTAAAACATACATGCTAAATGTTACATTTCCTCTTTAGGTTTGCCGTGACTATGATGGCAGGGTGATGAGTGTGTCACTGAAATGTAGATAGTGGAGCTGTGGAAAATCAAAATGTCCATCCCATTGGAAATGCCAATATTTTGAATTTTTGGTTTTGTCTCAAATCAGGAAATGGAAAATGTTGATCTTGCAGAAACTGGATTTTTCCATTGGAAAAAACATTTTGATGGAAAATTCCTGACCAGCTCTAGTAGATAGATGGCTTGGTTGCCAGAGTGCAGTGGCCTATTTTATATCAAAATCCTGCAGTAACAATGACTGGCATGATGTTTATAATAACGATACATTCACTGCCCTGATTACATTCCGAAAGGGTACATTAAGTACCATGTGTTTACAAATGAATGCTCATCCACTACCTAACTGTAGAAAAAAATATTAGGTTCACTGTTGTTGTAGCAGTGCCGATCCCTGGATGTTAGAGAGAGAAGGTGGGTGAGGAAATAGCTTTTATTGGACCAAGGCCTATTTGGTGAAAGAGAGAAGTTTTTGAGCACACAGAGCTGAGCAGTCCTGTGTATCTCAGTAGCTTCTCTTTTTCACCAGAGGTTGGTCCAATCAAAGATATTAATTTACCCACTTGGAGAAATTATTGGCCCACAAAAATCAGCAGTGTCTACCTGTTACACTACTAAGGGAAGAACTCTCATGTTTTGTGGGTCTTTGTAATGTGTTTCTGGCAGACATTTGAGAGCTGTCTTTATCTCTGTTTTCTGAGGAAAATGAAAAATTCTTTATAGGTCATAAAGCTTTCCCTGTTCTCTGACTTTGTCTAATTGCAGTTAGGCAATTGTAAGAGGTATGGTCATCACAAGCTAATAGTTGCTTTTGGGGATTAGAAACTGTTGACTGCACCTTATGCCTTTGATAGTCCCCAGGGTATAATTATCCTAGAATAATGTGCCAGTGGTTTGCGTAATTGTTTAATTAAAGAGAACTGGTAAATAATTTGCAACTACTAGGGTTATTTACTTGGTCATAAAGTAGAATAGCAGGTTTTAGTCAAACTGGAGGCAGGAGTTCACAGGTTTAGTTAGTGCAGAGAAATGTGAAATCAGACCTTGTTACTGGCAACATGAGTAACTAATATTTCTCTCTCTCTTTTAAAAAAAAAATCTTCAAACATTGTTGGGTTATATTTTGCACCTGAAAAAAAGATAGTGGTTTTCTTGGCCAGTAAATACTGAGCTATAGTTCAGAAATGCTTGCAAACAAGGTTATTTATTGGAACCATATACAATTTCAACTCCTCTGCTGCACAAATTGTAGCCATATTCTGCCCTTGGCTTCATGTGGATGGCTCCTGTTGACTTCTGTCTAAGCTTGGTTTAACTCAATGCAGGGACCTAGTAGATCAAAGATCCAAAATGGAATTATGTCCATGATCTGACGCTTAAAAACATACTATCTGAGGAGAAGTGAGTTAGAAAATGACCCATTTCCCCTCTTTTAGTTTGCTTGATGAATGCAGAAGCAGCCCTTCCCTGCCTGCCATCATTACCAGGGTTACAAATTTACTATTTATTTCTAGTGTGGAAACTATAGATTTTCAAGTTTCCCTCTGAATCTGCATGGGGGATGAATGAGAGTGCATCATGTAGAATTATTTGTTTCCCTGAAGAAATTCATACCTAAGAGCTGTTTTTATAAGCACCAATACATCCCCATGTGTCTGAACGTAGACTCAGCCCTTAGTCACCAGAGTAGCTTTTTGCACTGGATTGTCATCTCTCACTGGCTTCCCACTAGTGTAACTATTGACCTCAGTGAAGTTACTCTTGATCTACACTGGTGTGAGAAGAGAATTGAGACTGTTTACTTGAATGACACGTGAGGAGGATTGGGCTGTATTGTGAGTAAACACTCCCACTGCACTTCTGCTGCATGGTCGATATCTTCTGTGAAGTAGACCAATGCTGTTATTACAGTCGTCCACTCCCATGATCCATGCTCTAGTCCAGGGATCGGCAACCTTTCAGAAGTGGTGTGCCGAGTCTTCATTTATTCACTCTAATTTAAGCTTTCGCGTGCCGGTAATACATGTTAACATTTTTAGATGGTCTCTTTCTATAAGTCTATAATATATAACTAAACTACTGTTGTTTGTAAAGTAAATAAGGCTTTTAAAATGTTTTAAAAGCTTCATTTAAAATTAAATTAAAATGCAGATCCCCCCAGACCAGTGGCTAGGACACAGGCAGTGTGAGTGCCACTGAAAATCAGCTCGCGTGCCGCCTTCGGCACCCCTGCCATAGGTTGCCTACCCCTGCTCTAGTCTTTCACAGGCCTCTCTGACTTGCATAAACACTTCTTGATTTATTTTCATAACCTCCCTATTTTAGATTCTCATCTTGCCCTGTAAAATAATTGTAGTGATAAATAATGATTTTCTCTCTCCCAACTGTCCACATAGTCTCTGTGCCAGAGCTTAACAGTATATAATTTCTACCTTCTCATGTTCTGCTTCTTTCCCCCAGTTCTGGTTACAACACTGCTTGCTCAGATAAACAAACATATTTTAATCATCCTGTAATATACTATCCAAGATGAATCTCAATTAAGCCAAACTTCTCTTTCCTCCATAATTATCTGTACCACCTATAGCATTCTGGCCACTCCACTAAACTCTTCTTCCTCATTCATTTTTCCAGAAGAAGGAAATAAACAAAAACAGTGTAGCTAACCAATCATTTACTAAACACTTAGCTTTTTTCGCTGCAACTCCTTTCCCATCTCACACATGTATGTTTAGTTCAGGCCAGATTCTGACATGTTTACTCACATTGAGTCGTATGTTACTCGACAAATAGCACCATTAACTTCATTGAGATTGATTGTGGAGTAAGATGCTACTTAACATGTCTGTGTGTGGCAGTGTTGAGACTCTAGGCCAAGTTTTTCAAAAGTGAATATTGATCTTGGGTGTCTCCATTACTGCATATCCAAGTGGAGATGCCTGGTTTTCAGGGGGTGAATGATAAGCACTTTTGGAGAATTGAGTGTTCTTAAAATGCTTCCGTCGTGTACTTTGTAACTGAAATGCTCAAAATCACTAGTTGCTTTTGAAAATGTTAACATTAGATAATAAACTCTTCCGACTCCTCTCTGAAGTGCCTTTCAAACTGTAGGTGCTATGTAAACAATAATCCTATAGTAGACCAGTTAAAAGAAATGAAATCTTGAGTCCTGTTGCGATGTGAAATTTGCCCTCCTTGTGTCTTAGAATCTCAGCAGAAGGAGTAGATATCGTTCTGGATTGTCTGTGTGGCGAAAATACTGGAAAAGGCCTCAGTCTTCTCAAACCACTTGGGACTTACATTTTATATGGTGAGTAAAAACAAAACAATTAGAAGTTTATTTCAAAAATATCAATTTGCCAACCTCTTCCAGCAGCATGGGAACACTCTTTAAAACATCCAAGCTAATAAGTTCTCCCTGGGAAGTATGATCAATGTATCTGTCTTGTTACACTTTATCAATCATTTCTATTTAAGAGTTTCTGAGGATCTGATTCATAGGCTAAAAAATTAGGAGAAGCTAGTTGCTACAAAGCAAGTTGTTTTTTCAAAATATCCAAAGGCAGAACTGGCTATATGGTTCAGATAGTTGAAAATCACTTGGCTACATAGAAGGAGTAAGTTTGGGCAGCGACTGTGGATCTCTTATTCCTCAGGCCACATGAAGCTAGAAGTTTGGTAGAAGTAACTGTGGTATGATGCATGGAACTGTAGAAAGAGCGTCATTCAGGAATGACTTCACTTGGTCTGACACCAAGCTGTGCAAGCTGAATCCAGACTTCTAAATCTCACACTTTACAGCCTCAGCATGTACCACTGACCACTCAGCATATTTCCCTATAACTCTGCCTACCTGCCACATAACTTTCTGCTAATGAAACAGCAACATCCCCAGGCTCTGTGAGAGGAGACTTAGAAACTACATATCTCTGAAGACTGAGAGAGGGGAAGTCTATATGGTTATAGCTGCCACCTAGGTGGGAAACTGTAATGGGGAGGAAGAGATTTGCTCTCAAAATACCTAATATTATCTAGTCCGCTTGACTATGAACATCTGTCTGAGAGGCTGAATTGATGGTTTTTCTGATCTCAGAAATAATGAGAGCTTATCTGTTATTTGATATGAACAAATCTTTCTTTTGTTCCTGAAATGTGTAGGATGCTATCAACTTGACTTCTTTGATTGCTGTACCAGTGATAAACGGAAGGACATCATTAAAGCTTATGCAGTTTGGAAAGAAAAGAAGAATTTTTCCAAAGCGCAATTTTATTTTTTATTTTTTATTGATTTACTTTTTAATACAGATAAT
Organism: Gopherus flavomarginatus; assembly: GCF_025201925.1. Lineage (NCBI taxonomy): Eukaryota > Metazoa > Chordata > Testudines > Testudinidae > Gopherus > Gopherus flavomarginatus. The sequence goes on along the minus strand of NC_066630.1, from coordinate 13,531,024 downwards.
TAAATGGCCTCATTCATTGGCATGTTATAAAGGGTGTTTACATGTATGTGATCTCTTTTTTCAGGTTCATCTAATATGGTTACTGGGGAAACAAAAAGCTTCTTTAGCTTTGCAAAATCAGTAAGTATAGTACTCCTGTGGTTCTGTTATATCGCACTTATTAGCATTTGTCTCCTAAACCCATTATTTTTAGCAGCTTAGTTCATCTTAACCAACACCAGCCTAATTTGTCTCCATTTCATTGTTTACTAACTCCAACATATAACATCACACTAGTGTAAATGTAGCATGGCCTGACATGGTTTTCTTTTGGTATGACAACTAATCAGGAGTCTGCTCTGTATGCAACAAATATTTGAGTTGCTAATAATCTGTGTAAAGTCATTTTATATCTTAGAACAAACTAAACCATCAGTTTATTTTCTGACCTGGTAGTAGCATGTCATATCCACTGTACAACTGTACTCCCAAGGAGTTGTTTCCTTCTCTAATGTGGATGCACAATTATGTGAATTCAAGGATATACTTGAGTCACAGGGTTCCATCATCTCTAAGAGTCTTAGGAATTATTTGAGCTGTAGAGGGTATGTCTACACTAGAGTGTGATTACACCTCATGTAAACATTCCCAAGCTAGCTTTAATCTAGTTTACTCAGACACCAGAGCAGTGAAGCCTCAGCAGTGCACGAGTAACTACGTGACTTCTGGGTGGGCTTGTACAGTCCACACTGAAGTGTGTGGTGCCATGGCTTCGCTGCTTTGGCTAGATTAATGCTAGTTTGAGTGTGTCTACACGAGCTGCAATCACAACCCATGATTGCAGGAAAGACACCCATTGAAATGTATGCTTCAATTCTTATGGTGCTGTCTTACCCTTTTCCTTGATTTTGTGAACAAACTAAAAGCTGAAGTATTAATTATTCCCTGGCCTGTTACAAGTAATGAACAAATCTGTTCAGACAATTCACAAACAGAAAAAAGGCCAAATCTGTCATATAAATTGTTTGCAAGGAAAAGTTCAACCACCTCAAAAAGTGATTCCTTCAGATATGAGAAACAAGGACACAAGCTACTAATCAGAGATCGACCACACACAATTTATCTGCTAAAAATTCATCAACACCTCATATCAGCAACCCTTTTTCCCAGAAGAAATTAACTTCGAATATCTCTATGCAGCTAAAATCAGGATATATCAAAGTCCCCAATAAGAGACACTCAGAGACTTTACCTCCTACTTGTTCTATCTCACATAATGGCAAGGGCTAAAATGTGCAATGATCCTTGTAATTAGATGCAAACATAGAGCTGAAATAGTCTGAAGAAATTCCTGTCACTGTTAAAAACTATATTATCTCCAGAGAAAATATCTACATGTGAACCTACAGAAAGAGATATTGTGGGCGCTGAAACAACCTGGTCTGGTTAGTTTGACATCATGGGGACAATTGGGAAATGCAAGACCAACATATCCATTAAGCTATTCTATTGTCTCTGTCGCTGCCTTGATTTGTTTTTGAGCCTAAGATTAGGAAAGCTCCACACTGCACATGTAAATAAGTCAAGGAGACAGGTCACCATGTTTTTCAATTGGTAGTGTAGACAACCCTGGTAGAAATTGAAATTGGCTTCCACTGGTACCATCTAGAGCAGCTACTGTAGGTTTTGGGGAAAAGCAACAGTTACATTGGTTCCTTGAGCTACTGGTTCTCCATCTGAAACCAAGGGAGGCCCGGAGAATGAGACTTGTTGAAGATTGCTAATGTAATCCACTAGGGGGGGCTATACTGTTCCATAAAAAAGATTAAAACCTTGGTATCTTGCTGCACATTGCAATTGTCGTGAAACCAGGTTGCCTGGAGCTACTGTGATAAATAACTGTATGGAAGTTACAGGCTAAAACAAAAGCCTTGATCAACATGTCCAGGCCTACATTAAAAAGCTTTAAACCAGAATGAGTCGATAGGTGCTTTGTAATGGATACTGGAGGGAATAATGCCACCTCTGGAAACTTAAAAGGCAATCAAAGGGAATATTTAATCAAAATATTAAGTAGTGCATTGAATTGTTCATAAAAATGTAAACTGCTTTTTTACACTAATATAATTAATCCTGTGGAAAATTAAATTACCAAAAACCATAAGAAATTTTTTAATTAAAATTTTGCCCACTAGAATAAAACTTGCTAAGATGTGGGATCTCGCTCACAAGGGTGCCCTGGAGCTACAGTAGACAAAATGACATAATTAGAGATAATACAAGACTCCCAAACATATCGATGTACAAGACTTCAGCAGGAGGGTAGACAGAGAGGCAAGAGCAGCAGAAAGGTTTACATGGGATTTTTGGTGGGATGGGTTATACGGGGGAGTAGGGTTAAGAGGTTTTCGAGAGGAGTTACATGGCTTCCCTAAGGTAACAAAGGAAGACTGTGGCAGAGCCACAAATAGAATTCAAGACTCCTAAATCCTGCCCCTTAGTCACAGGATTATCCATCCTCCCAATTGTCTCTGTTTGCCTCAAAAACTTGCATTTGACCTTCACATGCAAATCAGGTAGCTACCTGTCTATCTACCCCCATTTCTTTGTGCAAACCTTGTAACTAAAAGAAGACAGCTCTGGAAATTTTTGGAATTTGGGCACAAAAAACAAACAAGTGTGTTTTAGCTCATTATTCTACATCAGACAGTTCAGTTTTCCATGCAGCTATTTCCTCATACTGTGCCTTTCTGCTGCTATTGTTCACACTTTTCTTTCATGAATCTTCTCTCCTTCACCATAGCCCTTGAGCTGTCAGCAAAACAAGAGTGCCTCTGTATTTTTGCCTTGTTTTTTCTTAAAATCCATAAGGTTAATGGGCTTTTGATCACGTGCTGAGTCCTGTTTGCAGAGAACCTTTATTCTCTGTTGGGTTACATCTCCCATGGAAGAATAAACACATCTAAATCCCTGATAAGCTCTTTGCATACATTGCAATATTGTGAACCCTTTGGCCTATGTGTGTGTTTGTTCTTGTAACCTTCATGCCATTTGTTCCTCTCCAGTGGTGGCAGGTTGAGAAAGTGAACCCTATCAAGCTGTATGAAGAGAATAAAGTCATTGCTGGATTTTCTCTGCTAAATCTACTTTTCAAACAGGGCCGAAGTGGCCTAATTAAGGGTATAATGGACAAACTCATAACACTGTACAATGAGAAGAAGATCAAGCCTCTGGTTGATTCGTTATGGGCTCTGGAAGAGGTAGGAAAATGGCTTCGCCCCCTCTCCCCCCCCTTATTTCTTAAATTCATAAAGTAAATGGTTATTTTGAACTATGAAATCAGAGTGAGTAAACTATTTACAGTAATTAATTTATCCAACACATTTTTCTTTTACTTGTGTGTGTGAATTGTTTGCAAAAACCCAGTCAGTCTCACATTTCTTTGTTATCAAGAGTTATGCACACATTTCTACTATGAATAATTTTTGGTTTGCAGAGGATCTGTTCCTACTTTGTTGCAAATACTCATAATGTATGAAGTGATGGATAGTCACATGGTATTCTTTCTATTTCATGATTGGGTGAATCATGTAACTAGCCAATGCAGCATGAATTGCAGATGTTATAGTGGGCCTTTACGCCTACGCATGGGCTCAAAATCTGCCTTTAGTGAATAGTCTTAATACATTAGCATGAGACTCATTTCTTGCCTATATTTCTATATTTATGCTAGATCAGTCTAACCACTCAAATCTTTGCAGAAAGTGAATGCACAAGTGTTGCTGATCTGGGCAGATCAGAATTCTCTTCTGATTTGAATCAATATTCAGGGACAATTTTTTCTATTGCTTGTTCAACTCTATTTAAAGGATTGCAATCAATCTAGTCTGCTGATAATAGGATAGTTACACACCCCTTTTTAACCAAGCCACTGCTTTCTGAAAACTCTGCTGTCCCTAAGATGTTAGAAAATTAACTCTGGTCATCTTAGCGGTCTGAACAGACTTTTTTTTTAAATTATTTATTTGTATTACAATAACACCTGGAGGTTTAATTTTTGTGAAATTTACCAAGTTTGACACACAGCTATGATGACAGCTGTGTTGAATGTGAATTCTAGTTGTACAGTTGCTATTCAAAAGGTACTGGCAACATAGGTTGGCTGTGATTGTGCTGGTATTATCTGGCATCCACAAGAAAGTAGTAACCACCAAGCTCCATCAATGTGTGATATCAGCCAAAATCCTGGATGCCTCATAATGAGAGTTCAGACAGGGCACAGTACAGAGACTGCTCCCTCCTCAAGCTATGATCACTGGTAAGATCTCCATGCTCACACTGCTGGATCTCTCTGCAGCCTTTGACGCAGTGGGCCACAAGGTAGTGCTAACGCACCTGCATGACTTAGCAGAAGTACTTGGCCCAGCACTACGATGGCTCCATTTGTTCCTCTCCAGAACTCAGAGAGTGATGACGGGTAAATGCTCCTCCTTCTGGATCCCTACTATCCCAGCTTGTCTTCAAAGTCTGTTTCAGGCCACTAGCAGAGATAGTGAGATGTCATGGTGTTGGAAATAATTTTCATCATAATTTTATTCGGGTTTACCACAACTAAGTTTCCACACAAGTATTCCTTTATTAATTCAAAGGTCACCTGATGTTTGTTACATCCAAAACACAAATATTAGCATATGCACACACCTCTATTCTGTACCTTAGCAACAACAGTTACAAGCATCGGCCAAAATACTTACAACCAGATCAGGCTCAGGAAACACCTTCCCACCATGACTCCTGATGGGCAAGGGAAAGCTCTCACAAAGAACCCCTAGAAAACCCTTGTTTTCTATACACTATTACAAACAAGTTGAGTCACAGCTGGTTATGGAATTTTAGCTAGGGCCAGATAAAAGCTTAGGGCTGAGCCCTGTCCCCTGTTCCAGTACAGACAAGATTAATGCCTGGACCTCTTTCTTCAAGCTTTTCTTATCTCATTTTGCCATATTTCTTCCTAACTACTGGGCCAAGCATTTCTTTATAATAAATGAAACAAATCAGTAATTTACTGCATCCAATACCCAGTTTTTAAAAAATGTTGATAACCCCAACCCAAATCTTAAATACCACTAATATTTCAATGGTCACTACAAGTTTAACACAAACAACCCCCTTCTCGTGATTTTATTCTTTTTGATTACATGTCTTGGGCCTGTTGCTCATACTGCTGTCCAAACACAATTTAAAACCATAGTTCACTCAGGCTGAATGTGGGCCTTTACTCCTACGCATGGGCTGAGCTATCACCAGCTATAACACTCAGCTATATAGCTCACAGTGCTCCATGCATTTGTCACGCCTGGGCTGGGTTAGTGTAATTCATTGTATCTGAAGCTGAATGTAAAGATAACTCACAGGCTCCAGGTGGGTAAAGAATGCAGTTGCCTGCCTTCTGCCTGCTCAGGTTGCCATGAGCACATCAGGCCTCAAGTTTCTCCACCAGCTTCCAGTTCACTTCTTATGCCAGTTTATGGCCTGATTTTTCAAAGCAATTAGTGGATCAAGCCCCACCTACATCAAAACCAAATTTCAGTCTATGAACTCCCATGACAGCAGCACTCCTTTGCAACAGTGCAGCTCACAAGGCCCAGGATGAAGCATGTGAGAGCTGGGGACAAAGCATTTTCTGTCAAGGGGATTCCGCTGTGGAACAATCTTTCTGAGTTGCTCAGGCAAATCTAGAGTCTAACCATCTATGGGAAACCAGGGAAAGCCTCCCTCTTCGAGAGAACCTCTCTGCCATAAGTGACATATTTCAAACACCTCTTTTATTCCTAAACCTCTCCTAACCCCTCCCCAAGGAGATACCTATCTCAATCAGAGTTCTGATCCTATAAAGGGAGAAGTGCCAGAGACTCTGTTTTGCTCTTGATTTTTTTAGGGAAGGTGATGAGATAGTACAGTAATGGGCAGCAGTATAAAACTCTAAGATATATACATGCAGAATATGATTCATTTTTTGTTAAATGGCATTGCACAATATTTTGAAATCTCTAAGTGGCATGAGGATGTAAGTGCTGGACTGAGCATGCTACTGTTTCATTGTAGATTCAGCTGTGGTATATATTAAAATAAGGAAGCACTTAAAACCAACAATTATTAGCCTAAGTAATTTTAGACCAAGAGAAAACAATATAAAAAAGGGTTCTACATAGCAGAATAATCTTCTAGTCAACATGATGGGAATTTACTGGGAGACTTTAAGCAATATTCTTACATTTGTTTGGTAACATTTCATAACATTTGGCAGTACATGAACTATCTCTCTGACATTAGTTTGTGGAATATGTAAATCCATCTGTTCAAGACTGCAGCCTGGCAAAATATAGCTCATTTATCAATCCTGCTCAGTTTGCATGATCTCAGGGGCAATTTACAAAATGTGTTACTGACTGGCATCTGCAGGAATATAATGATCCTGGAGTTTTGGGGGTTGTTCGGTTTTGAATTGATTATAAAGAATTACTCTTCATTCTAAACATTAGGAAATATGCCCAGGTCAGTTTTCCAGAGCAAAATCAATGTGATGGACCTAGAGATGGGCCAGAGCTAGTGCCTTAGATTCATCAATCTTGAACTATGGGAAAGTTTTTTTTTGTTTGTTTTTTTGGGGTTTTTTGTCTCTGAATTTCATGGATCTGACCCTTCCTGGAATGCATCATGAACTTATTTTGATTGCTTCTCCTTTCTCATCAGTACTGGTAACCTTGATGCAGAACCTCACAGGCTGAATTCAGAAGCTCTATTCAACTCAGGCATGATTTTAAAATGTATATTTATGCACTAGCCACCATTTGTATGGACAGATGTTCATTTTACTATAGGTTCTTAATATGGCATGGAAAAAAAATACCTATCCTTGTCGCCTCCTGCCTCGCGGCAAGCCTCTAACAGCAATGGGGGCTAAGGAGAGGGTTGACTTGCAGGCAGAGTTACTGATTAAGCAATACTTGTAGCTCCACTATGGAAGTACTTCCTTTATCTAGAAGCTCTCGTGGTGTTCTCCAGAGAGAAGCCCTATTCTGATTAAAGTTAACACCCCACGACTCCAGTGGGTGAAACTTATTGGTCCACAGGAGCCTCAGGGGTGCATACACATGCAGGATGGGAGAAATAAACTCAGACTGCTCATATCAATAGAAAGCCCTCCATCTTATTGGAATAGTCAGCAAGCCAAAGAAATGCAACGGAGTTGGGGGTGGTAGTGATAAGGATGAAGCCTAGAGAGAGAGGATGCATATGAGCTAGGCATCAGGACAGCACACTGCCCCGACTTGCCTCTCCAGAGGTGGAAGTCAGGAGACCTTGAGGCAGGCTGGGCAGGGGACTGGTAGTTTATGGTAGATATTGACATAGAGCCTGCTTTTCCTAGCATACATGGAGAAGGTTGTGACCAATAAGGAGAATTACTCCTCTTCCTGTTTAATTGTAACATTAGACATTTGGCCTGTGTCTGTGGTGAGACCCTGTATATGTGAATGAAACCCTTAGTTAGTGGTGACTGGCTTATTAAGTCGAGGGAGGCAGGGGGGGAAAAAAAAGGTAGGACTCTTTTGGGTCCAAAATTTTAAAAGTGAATAATTTAAATAGTTTTCTCTGGAAAAACTTAGTAATCTCCCAAGTCTCATGGAAAATTCACTTGTTCACTGACTTCCAACTTGGAGACAATTAGTAATTAAATTCAATTGGTGACATCTGAAGTGTGAAGAGGTTTTCATCTTGTTCCAAGCACTCAGTGCAGCCTAAACTACCATGACCCTGTGCATTCCTTCTTAACAGAGGCCATATTTTGCAAACCTAGGTCTTTCAAGTCAGCTATTTAAATCTATATTCAGGCACATAAGTGGCCTATTTTTTCAGGTGTGCTGAGCACTCCAGTCTCCCACTGCAGTACCACTTTTAATCATGTTGCCTACTCGATATCTGCCTTTGTCTTCACATCTTCCTTCATTCAGTAGATATGAATCTACAAATGAATAGATTGTGTGCACCTCCGTCCTCTCTCCAAATTCAGCCTAGCGATATAGGAAGCAAAGTGCATCATAGCAGGTGCTATCCATACAACTCCACTGTATTGTTGGATTAATGCAACGGTTTCTAGTTGGTTGCTAAATGACTTGCAGGATATTAGACTGACATACTTGCCTTGACTCTGCTCCCATTGACATCAATGGGGAGGAGGGGGTTGCCACTGTCTTCAGTGAGAGCAGGATTGGGGCCACTGCGTTCACTGTCTAGCTGGGGTGGAATCCTTTCCAGTGTTTTGAGCCCTCCATTTTAGGGCCTGATTCAAATGCCACTGAAGTCAGTGGAAAGACAGAATGCCAAGGAGTCTTCCCATTGATTTCAATGGCCTTTGGATCAGGATCTAAGCATGCATTCTTAATACAGGCTGCTTAAATGAATAACACAAACTGTTGAAGAGTGGGCTGGATTCTGATCTCAGTTATACTGATGTACATGATTCCATTCTCCTCAGTAGAGTTACACTAGATTATACAGATGTGAGTGTAATCAGTTTCTAGGTCACTGACTGTAGGAGTATTTTTTTTTGTACTGCTGTAATATGGGTTGATGCTGACTCATGAAGATTAATTCTTTATTGCAAATCCCTATCCATAAATCCGAGTTAAAAGCCTGTTCTCAAGTGGTTCGGATTAGCAACATTTTGTGATTTATACACAGAGGTTTAGCCAAAAGAGACTCTAACAAAATCCACAGTTACAATAAAATGGAAGTTTAGTTGGAATTATTAATCACTAACTAAGCAGAGCCGAATGATGAATTAGTTCCTCAAATATTTTGCAGTTATTTTCCTATGCAGTGGAGTACTTAAGAGAACAGGTAATTTTGCTGCTGGTGCATGCTTAAAATATTGTTGTAGCAAAGGGTTGATTGTGTGGCAAGATGGCACTTCAGTGTCAACTGTAAACTTTAGATCAGAATCCCAATTAATCAGTTACTTGCTGAGCTATATGTTTGTCTTTGTTGGTAACTAATGATCAAGCCTCTGATTTGGTTTCATTAAGTTGCTTTTCCCCATTTTGATGAGTCTGCAATAAGCATTTAATCAAGTTTGCATTTGCCTGACCTTTTATGAAGTTTGGCTTCATAAAATAGATGACTCCAGATTATCATCCAAGGTAAATTCTAAAACATGTTATCTTAAAATCCAGCACATTAGTTAATCATGTATATGCTTCACCCTCTAGTGAAAGCTAAATTTGCAGTTTACCATAGTTACAAAAGTAGCATCTGTAAGAGGCATGAAATTATAAGTGAAATTGTTGTTTACTGGGGCATAGTTGGAAATGATGTGTTTTTCTTAAGAATATTAGACACCTATTCCAGGCTCTAGATGCCCTGCAGCAATTTAAAATACCAACAATAGCAATAACAACAAAATGATTTCAAACCTCTCCCACATAAAACAGTCGGAAGGGAAATATTGCAAAACAAAATCTCTCCACCTCCCAGATGCCCACAAAAGCTCTTTACCACTCCAAATGCTCGCTCAAAAAAACTAGCTTTGTAGTATGCCCAGTCTGTGGACGGCAGGTTGAAAACCTTTGCTCCAGGGTACCAAAGAACTGGACCACAGGAGCAAATCAACATCTATGGGGAAAGCTTGCAATCTCCTGACCAGATTCAGAAAAGGAAAGATAATTTTAGGTTATAGTTGCTGAAGGCAGCTGGAAACTAACCAGCAGTTCCCACAAATCACCAATGTAGTTTGTGAACATTGCTGACAAAAGATGGATGAACACCCTTAATTGGGAGCAGAGTGGGATATCATTTTAGCCAAATCCTCAGACTGCTTCCTCTAAGCCACCTGAAACATCTTAGTTTTACCTGAACTGATTCTCGTCTAACTCACTGTTCTCCACACCCTGATCTTGCCTAGACACTCAACTGAACATTTCATCCAGAACAAGATGGTGATATACAGCTGGGGGTGTCATAAGCACACTGAAAACACTTCAGTCCATATCTCATCACTGCCTCTCTTAAAGGCTTCATATGCACATTGAACAAAAGGGTGACAGTGTAGAACTCTGTGGGGAATTCCACAAGAAGAAAACCTTGGGCTGAAGAACATTTGCCACTTGGCTCCCCATCTCTGGTTCTGTCCATAAGGAGGGACCTCTGGCTTCTAAGTACCAGATTACTAAGGCCCTACTGATCTTTGTCATCCTTGGGAATTGCCAAACATATTCCCCTACTTGCACTGTTGTAGAAAAAGACCTGCCTTTTAATATAGGCAGTACAGAGGAGCCAGGCCCCAAACACTACATACCTGTACGTCCTTGTGAATCTTTTTAGACTGCAGCGAGTACTGCTCCTCCTTAATTAGTGGGTTTTGTTTCTGCTATGATGCGATAATTAAGAGAATCCTACTGGAAAACGGAAGAGCAAGATCTCCAGTCAGGTGCAAGTCTTCTCAGAATAACCAAAATTATGAAAAAGAAATTTTCTAATTTCTCTTGTGTAGCAGCAGCGTCTAGAAGCCCATACTAATGCAAGGCACAAAAGCGTTGCCTCTCAGGGAGGATTGCTTTATTTAGGGCTTTAATTAGGCTTAGCGCTGGAAGAAAAGAAGGTGATAGAAGTACTAGAACATCGTGGGAAAATTTAGTGCTGTACAATAACTCTTGATACCTTGCTACCTAGATTGTTGATTTGAATTAACTGTGTTTCACTCCAGGTAATATCTGTTGCTACAAAACAGCAGTGTGATAATGCCTTTCTTAATGTTAGTTACCTGGTGATAATGCAGTAAGTGTGTGTTTAGCTTTTATCCCCATGAGGTGGAAATGTTGGGGGCTGACATCAGAGGCTGGTAAGTGTTATGAATAAGGGGGGAGATGCTGACAATCATTTTGAGGAGAAAGGAACATACGGGGCAACCTAGTTGTCTCCATGAATCTATTGAAGCATTGAGTTCATTTTCCCTGAAACATCCTGAATCAAACTGTCTTTGAGAACCTAGCACTGAACCTAGCATTAAGATATTTTAATAGAATTACAGAATCCATGCTAGTATCATAATTTATTTTGAAAGGAACCATTTTGTATATTCCCATTTTTATTCACTCTCCCCTCTCTGCACCAGTTTTTGTTCTTTCTAGCTAGCTACAATGGAATACGGTAGCAACCTTCTGCCCTCTGCATCCAAGGTTTATGTCCCAGTGATGAAAGAGTTCTAGAACTGCTGTTGAGATGGGGAGTGGAGAGCACTTTCCAACTAGAGCAGCAACCCCGATGCAGAAATTTGAACTGTATGGTAGAGAGGTTAAAGGCATCAAAGTATATTAGTGTTTTAGGCAGTACTCTATGGCTTCAAAGAACTCTGTTGTAAATCTCGCTGCTTTTCTACTGAAAACGTCGTCTGGCATAAATGACCTTATCAGTGCAGGTAGTTCGATAGCAAAACTGTTCTAAGGGAAAAGCTCCTGTAATTGATGATGTAGAATAATGAAAGAGGGAAACCTCTAAAGAGGCTACAATTTCAACAAAACCTCTCTCTGTCTGTCATCAGTCTTAGCTGCGAGGTCAGGAGAAGCATTTGTATTTCAGTTCAGTAAGATTCTCAGAAAACTTGTATATTTCAGCATGGGTGATGTGTCGTCCTACTGTATGGAAGCAGCCTCCCCAGCTGAAGACACTACAAAACTTTCCTGCCAACATTTGAAATCAATGAGTTTTGCTGTTGGCTTCAGTAGAAGCAGTTTGAGCCCTGTATTTGTCCTTGAAGGTGTGCCAGGGGACTAAAGAAACATTCCAAGCATTGGAAATGAAAGTTCACTGCAACTCTTCAGATTGCTTGCAGTACAGTAGACATTAAAATAGAATCGTTTACCTTGTCCTGATTTAAAAATAATATCACTGCAGTATTACATTTAAAGAATCGGAAAATATTTCAGTTCATTATAATATAAATGCTTCTTTTCCTATTGGCCATCCCTCTAGCACTAGAGTATGGACTCTGCTGTTCTGTCACTAGGAATATTGCCCTGATGGTACTTTAAGAGCAGTTGATCATGCAGGTGATCTTCCTAATTCAAAGTTATAAGACCTTGGTATACACTGTTCTGCCAGAGGGATGTCTTGCTGTTTTCTTGACGTATAACATTTTGCTTGCTTTGATGACTACATAAAATAAAAAATCAGCAGTTCAAAGTCTAGTTACGTTGTTTGTCCTGTAAATCACTGCAGTTTATCTGTATACAGATACTGTTTAATGTAACAAGGTAATCTCATGCAGATATCAAAGCTAACAAAACTCCAAGAAGCTGCAGTCCATCAACTGAGTATGTTTTGGTAATGCAATGTGGGGCAGGGCAGAGACTGAGAAACAAAAAAGGAACACAAGCATGGGAATAACCTGCCAAAAACAATCTCCTAATCCTAGGTGCATCGAAAGAACAATTTCTCTTAGATTTTGTGGAGGATAGATACAAAGCTTGCATTCCATTTGACGTTTACTCCAGTAGTATAAGAGTTTCAATTCTAAATGGATGAAACGGAACATGAGTAAGGTGACTTATTTCTTTGTTTATTTTAAAGGACCTGGCAAGAGAGTGTTTCCTAGAGATGCTTAGGCAATGTTAAAATTAATTACTGTAGCTGAAAAATTCAAGTGTTAACACTTAAAAGAATAGACAGTAAGCCATCTAAAATATTCTGCACACCTCATTAGAGGCCTTGCTGCTTTCATGCATACTATCCCACCTTGCCCCACTTTCACTGTACATCATTTCCTTGATATTCTTTGTCCTTTATTGTGGTTTACCAAGATGTGAATCTAAAAAGCTGTTACCTCATTTATAATCCATCTGCTCCCCCTCTCTGACTCACTGTAAATGAAGGTACAGTCCAGTAGAAGTTTTGGTTTTTAGCTTCATTTGCTGTTGAACTGAGATGCAATAGGGTTGTGATATTAAAGAATGAGGCAGAGCCAGACTAGGGCAAAGGCATTGTAAGTACCTGCCTAAGGCCTTAAATCCCTGGTGGTTATGATGTACTTTAACATTAGTCATTGTTGCTGCAAGAACGAGGTGGTGGGTGAGCTCTCACAAAGGGAGAGGATTTTTATCTGTATGTACAGACGGGGATATACACTCAAGTGAACTGGTATTTTAAGTTGCAGTCAAGTACTATATGAGGTATTATTTATAGAAGTGGGATGTAATTAAACTAATGAATTATTCCAAATTAATACATTTGTTTCCAGCTGCTGGCAATTGGGCTTCTGAAATGTGACTTGTTTTGGCTCACATGCCAACTGTGCACATAAATGTGTAAATAATACTGTAAGCGTATATAATGCATGTCATTGGGAGGGTTTTAAAGCACTGTTTGTCCCAGGTGGGTATGGAGAAGACCACAAGTAGGTTGTGATTTGCCTAATGTCACACAGCAAGTTAATGAAAGAGTCAGGAATAAAACCTGTGATTTTTCAGTTCTGTTTTCTAAGTGTTGAGTCACTCAGCTATGTCTCAGCAATTCTGAAGATCAGGCCCTGTTGTTCTAGATGCATGCTGGGAGTCACATGGTCTTTGGGAATACAGAGTTTTAGGCTGGGAGCATTTCAGGAAAGAGTATGACGAAGCTAAATCTTGGGAAGAAGTAGCGAGTGCACAGAGCTTTGTAAAGCATTCCATCCATTATACTGATGAGTGTAGATCCTGTGCTAAAATACTATAGTTGGAAAGGTTAGAAAGCTGATCAGCTGAACTAAAACTCTCCCAGTTAATGAAGATACAGCCTGTAGCCACTCAGTAAGCAGACTGCTAAGGATTAATTAATTATGAAGATAAGTCAGCAGAAAACAATCCTTTCTGGAGGCCATGATGAATTGGAATTTGGAGAAAGAAGCGAGTCGTGACACATGTTATTGGGTCAGTGCTGACTGTCACTTCTGGTTGCCCTCGTTTACCATGGAAATAGCAGCTTTCAGTTATGGCAGGACATATCAAAGCAGCATGCAGATTTGGTATCTGGATTGATAATGTGAAGGAGAACAAGAAACGTAGGGAAGAAAATAAAAAGAATATAGTTAGCACTAATAGATTCCACTGGGGAAAAAAAAATGAACTATGTGAAAGAGAAGCCAGTTCTATCCTGCCAATTAATAAAATTACCTAGAGGAGATGAAACTGAGATAGATGAATTAGACCAATTTGTAATTCATTAGAAACTCAGAACAAACCTGTTGTATGGCGTGAGCTGCTGATTAATTACTGCAAGGAAACAACATTTAACAAAAGGAGCCAGAGTACTAAGATAGGTGAAACGTCTTTTAGTAATAAATTGGCATGTTTCCCCTCTGTGTTAAATAGAGACTGACGATAGCACCCAAGAACAGCCTCCTGGATAAAATCAGAGAGAGACCTGATTTTTGGAGAGCATTACCAAGGGAGACCTGATAAATGTATGTGAAAATGCAGACTTGAGTGCAGGAATATTTGCGGGGTGGGGGAAGAAGAGGGTATCCAGTGTGCTGTATGTGGGAGACTGGCGCCAGTGACTCTAAATTTTACTGTTCATTTTTATTATTTGTCCCATGAAATTTAACCTATTCACAAGAATTAAGGAAACAAAATATTTCATGGAGTCATCTCCCCTTCAAAAATGGCTTTTAAACGTTTTTAGAGGCCCCTCCCTGAGCCATGCTGAGGCTCCTGGGTGCCACAACTACCAGTTAGTTCAGTGTCTTAAGAAGTGGTAGGTGGAGTAAGTGATGCACCCCTTAGAGCAGGGATGGGCAAACTTTTCGGCCCAAGGGCCGCATTGGGTTTCAGAAATTGTATGGAGGGCCAGTTAAGAGAGGCTGTGCCTCCCCAAACAGCCAGGCATGGCCCATCCCCTATCTCCTCCCCACTCCCCCCGGTGCTTCTCACCCCCGATGGGGGGGCCCCCCAGGACCCCTGCTGCATCTACCGACTGCCCCCGGAACCTCCACCCCTGACTGCCCCCTGCCACCCCATCCAACCCCTCCTCTCATTCCTGACTGCCCCCCCCCCGGATCCCTGCACCCATTCAACCCCCCTCATTCCCTGTCCTCTAACCCCCCTGGCCCCTATCCACACCCCCACCCCCTGACCACCAGCCAAACTCCCCAGCCCTCTATCCAGCCACACCTGCTCCCTGCCTCCTTACCACGCTGCCTGGAGCACCGGTGACTGGCAGCACTACAGCCACGCTGCCCAGCTGGAGCCAGCCACACCACCACACAGCATAGAGTGCTGGGTCAGGCCAAGCTCTGCAGCTGTGCTGCCCGGCTGCCCAGAGCATTGTGCCGGCAGTGTGGCGCACTGAGGCTGCGGGGCAGGGGGAACAGCGGGAGAGGGACCAGGGCAAGCCTCCTGGGCCAGGAGCTCAGAGGCCGGGCAGGAGGGTCCCGTGGGCTGGATGTGACCCGCGGGCCGTAGTTTGCCCACCTCTGCCTTAGAAGCAGCTCATCTTGTCACTAATTTTGCTGCTGGTGCCAGTGAGGAAGAATGAGTAGGAAGAGAAGGGGAAAGGGACAAGACTCTTACAGGAAGTAATTGTAAACATATCATACAATTAAGAGGTCTGAAGATCACTGCAGATCCCTGCATTTGGGGAAGTTAAAAGAAAGGACTTTGAATAGCTAGTCGTGCCCATGGCTGCTACCTCTTTAATGCTGTGTAGCCAGGAAACTAACGAACTGCAGATTTTGTGCTCCCGATGCAGGCATGCTGAGATCCAGTCATCCCATTCTTTTAACCTGGTAATGCAGCTAACTGTCAGTGTATCTTATCCCGATTTTCATAGTTCATGATTAAATATGGTACAATCAGTTGGATCCATCTTGTAAAAAAAATTGTCAAATAGACCCAAGATAAAGAGATCAACTCCTATTGATTTCTTTTTCTCCACTCTATAGAACTGCAGTGGCACTAATTTGCCATCAGAGTAAATTTTAAGAATTACCATGTCCAAGTTTCATGTGCAACCCAGCACAACAGTTATTGGAATAGGCCTGTAACTGAACAGGGCCAGGCAGCTATCAAGGAAAAATCTTTAAGACGTGTTTCAAACTGTCTTTTAAAAGTTTCAAGGATGTATTTGGACTCTTGTGCTATGGCACATCGATGTGCTCTCTTTAAGCCACACAGCCTGTAGATGAAATGCAGGATTTTCTTCTGTGTCCAAAAATTCCACTCACGCTTCTTTGTTAATTAGTTGCCTGGCTCAGCGAGAAAGCCCTCGATTGTTCAGGCTTGACGGACAGAGATTCTTAGAAAAACCGGATTTGTTGAATTTTCAGTGTGTCATGAAGGAGAGATGCCAGTTTTTCAGAAGATTGGGCGTTTAGTTCTTAATTAATTGGGGTAGTAATGCTGGAGTCTAACTAGTGGTATGGAAAGAATTGACAGCAAAAGCACCCTCCAAGTATTAAGATACCTGTAGGCACAGAAATCCAGTTTTGTCAGGACTCACTCTTTCCTTTTTCACACTAGAGGCAAAATTCACTGTTGATATAATTGAGGTATACTCCATTGAGGTCACTTGGGTCATGACTTTGAGATGACTGGGTGAAGTTCTTTGGCCTGTGTTATGCAGAGCATCAGACTAGTTAATCATAATTGTCTTGATGGCCATTCAAATGTGAATCTGTTAATTTAATACTCATGATGAGGCTGTGGCTTGGTTCTATTCATCATGCTATCTGAGGAGTTCTGAGAGACTCAAAAGGTGTTGGGAGAGCTGAATGAGAGAAAAAGATAACATGTCCCTAGTCATAGTTTGCCTAGAATATGCCACACTCACATTAATGTCCTCTGTGGCCATCTAAATGACTGAAAACAGGCAGCTAAGCCAGGTCGGTATCTGGTAAGGCATCAGGCATGGCTGAAAAAAGAGAGAGGTTCTAACAGAGTGTTGTGTGACAGAAAATTTAATAGAGCGGAACAAAATGCGAGGAAGATTTCCAAGAGGTTGTAAAATAGCTAGGCTAGGAAACAATATTAGATAGTATATGTTAAAGGTTTTTGTCTGGGGTCACAACTTTATGCCCTCTGAGTTCCATTTGCTCAGATAATATGGGGATGAGGATCACACACACTATACTGTAGGGACACCGTTTTTTTTGTCAGCAGAAATATACGTGTCTGATAAAGAAAAGGCATCAGACCCTTTAAGAAGTGCCTTTCTAAAATAATAACTCTAGTAGAATTAGCAGTTGTCAGTGTCGCTGGGCAACAGCAGCCAAAGCAGAAGTATGTTGCTAGCTACATCAGCAAGAATGAGTTGCTGTCTCTCAACGGCAATCACACTGATGACGACTGGTTTTGGCAGGCTGGTGGAACTGGAGGGAAGTCTCTAGAGCAATGGTGCAGAATTCCGCCTCTGCTTTTTGCACTTTCACACTGGCTCAGTGATGTAAATAGTAGTTACTTTTGTTGTAGAAAGGGGACAGACTTCTGTTCCATATTATTATCCTGACGCTTGCAAAAATTGCATTCATAAATAGCAATGCACACTTGAATACTTGATCAACAGTATTTAATCCAGAAGTGTTACATTAACTCTGATCAGCTATAGTGATATTGTAATTGGGAAGCACAAATGCAGATTAAACCTTGCAGCTTCAAATCAATCCCAGCCTGTCTTGTGGTGCCACACTACACCCTTCTCAGGAGTAAGCCAGACTATCCCAACAGCGAGTAGGGGAAATGCCTCCTGTGGCTGAGGAGCCCCTAAATGACTGATTGTAACAAGAAGACCTGAAGTAGTTCTGGAAAAGAGATCATGCTAATATATGTGGGGAACACCGCATGTACTCCATGGAGCAGAGCACCAGCAGCAACTGATCTCAGGGTATTCCCTTGATACGATGCCTGTGCTGTCAGGCTTCCTCTATCCTGAAGCTCAGTTGCAATCTGCTCCTCCTTTCAGTGGTCACTTGTGGGCCCAGAATATGCTACTTGTGGGCACCATTTCCTCCAAAGAAAGCCTGTCTTGTGATGTACTGCCAAAACCAAACGGATGATATTGTTAATATTGGAACAAATTCGACAGAATTCAAAATACCAGCATGAAAAAGGTCAGTGTAAAACAAATTCATTAACCCCTGGCTAGCAGGTTACAAACCCCTCCATCAGTAAGAAGCTCACCCACCTTACCCACCATCAGTAAGAAGCTCAATGATATGACAGCCTGGATCCCTCCTGGCTCACCCTCTGGCATCCACCAAAACACCCGAGGTCATTTGGGATGGGTGTTGTCCCTGAAGGCTGTTGTAGCAGTCCATGAGTGTCCAGTGTATGGCACTCAGCAACAAGCTTGGCTGTGCACCATTCCATCCTAATGTCATCTGAAGTCTTAGGCTGGCATAGGTATTGCTGGGTTGTTTGTTAGTTTTATCTTTAATTAACCAAAGTTCCCTCTGACAAAAGGTTTGAAAGTCCTACCATTAAAAGCTTTTAAAACTATTTCATTTTGCTAATATTAAAACACGCTCTGATTAAATTCTTCTTTTCTAAAAATATTATATTCTGCTTTGAGCAAAAGGAAGGTGTTTTGTAAGGCAAATCGATGTTGTGCATCTGCTGACGCAGTTTGAGCATCCAATGGCAGGATTTGGACATGCTATAAAAGCACTAGCAATTTGGAAATGTGGGTGATGATATTAAGAAGTCAGGCCTAATTCAT
The DNA here is from genome assembly GCF_025201925.1 of Gopherus flavomarginatus. NCBI lineage: Eukaryota > Metazoa > Chordata > Testudines > Testudinidae > Gopherus > Gopherus flavomarginatus. The sequence continues at coordinate 13,512,304 of NC_066630.1, read as the reverse complement.
CATAGCTCATTCTCAGTCCCTGCTCATCTGTATTTTGTTTTTTTTAAATGAAGACCACATTAAACTAGTGAGAAACTCCTTCAATAGACGCTGACCGCTCACCTGTACTTGACTCTGGGCTGAATCCTAGGGGGCCTTACCATTTCCATCAACGTTAGTGGGAGTTTTGCTTGAATGAGCGGAAAGGGCCTTGAGATTCTTCCCTAGATGAATAAAGAAGAGTTCGCATTAAAGCTTGGGTGGAACAATGAAATTTAGAAAAGGGTGAGAATAGCTTAGACAAATCATTGCTATCGCATCTCTTAGCAGGAGTAACCCCTGGAGTTCTGGGGCAGAAGTAAGACAACATTGTGGCAGACTTCAATAAACTATGCATCACTTCTTTGGCCTTAGCAATATACCTGTCTGTCTGCATTTCTCCACCTGGACAATCCTTTGCCTACAGACATGTCATCAGCATTGCCCAAGCCATCACTCATTGTTTTTCTCTTCTCTCCTTTTCACTACTCTTCCTGCCAGACAGCTGGTACTGGAAGTATCACAGGAAAGAGACTGTTTGAATGTTTCCATTGTATTTTAACCAGTGGACCTGCCGAGAATTCTAAACAGTGGTGCTCAGCTCCAGTCTGGTTTTAATCTATGTTGCAGAATCCATGGGAATCCAAATGCACCATAGAGCTACTCATCCATTCCTGCTTGGTTTGGATAGGAATTCATATGTGCATTTGGTGTAGTAGGATGAAAGGATTCTGATATTTCCCCACCTTGCTAATAGGTGTTGGAACCCTGCAAGTAGCTTCTGGTTAACTTTTTATCTCCCTGGGCTGATATGGCTCAATAATCCCTACCCTAGATATAAGGAAAGTGAGAGTAGCAGTCTGGCAGAATAGTAAGCATCTGGGAGCAGTGAATTAAGGTGCCAATCCAGTGTTCACTTCAGCCATGTGAATGCTCCCATTGAATTCAACTACCATTCATATGCTTAAAGTGAAACATGTGCTCCAACACACTGCTAGAGCGGGGCCTATGGTAGGCGCTCAAAGGGCAGTCAAGCCAAGGAAAAGGCTTAAATTGTGATTTATCTTGTTTCCTCCTGAGTTACTTTGGTAACAAAGCCAGACCCCAAGAAGGAGGTTGGCTTTCTACTTTATAGGGTATGCATTAGACTTAGTCTGGATATGAGTGGAGAACTTTAATTTGGATTTACTCAGCTGCACAGTATATGATAAGTAACTAACTGACCTTTCCTCTAGTTTCTTTCTTTGGCTTATTAAATGCCTTGCATACTTACAGTGGAAATGTTTTTGAAGCAAAGCAAATAGGAGAGAGACCACTTACCAGAATGGCTGTTAGTTCCCATTTCACTGAACTAAGGTGCAGAAACATATATGACCAGTGCTTCAGAGATAGCAACAAAGGAGGCAGAACTGGGCTCTATATTTAAAAAAATAAAATAAAAAATTCCTTAATGTCCATTCCAAAATTGTAAGGTACAGTAAGTTTCATGCCCAATTCTTGCCATGAGAAATTTTGCCTGTGCTTTTGTTTTCTTTAATTTTCACATTTGAATAATCAACTGTATGGCCGTAGAGTCAGAGCAATTAAATCCTTTTCACTTAAAGACAATAGTTCTGAGTCGGCAAAGCACTTCAGTATGGACTTAAGCACTGTCCTGCAGTGGAGGCCAAGGGGCTGGACAAGTCATGCATTCAACTACAGTTTGGCAATCCGATGGGAAGAGAGGAGTGTTCTTTCTGAAGAGCTTTATGTAGTTCTTAAAACAAAGCTAATCCCTTCACTTGATCAACACGCAAGGAACTTCCTCCTCGATGCAAAAGAAATCACTTTGCTGTCAAATAAACAAAACTCCGAACAAATGGCCAGTGATGAAAAATTTAAATAGGAGCAAGGAAATAACTTTGGGGTTTTCAACCAGCCTCCTGGGGAAGCTCGCAGTCAAAGCATACAATTGTAAAAATAAACTATTCATTGTAATCATAGCAGCATAAAATAACTCTACAAATCCCTCCCCTGCATGAACACACACACACACGTAAGCCAAAGGGAAATGTGGGGTTTGTATCCTTGGGCAAAACTGACTAACCAGCATAATTAATAAAATAAGTGAAACATCCATTGTCAGGCATTTCTTTGTGCTCTGACTTTTTAACAGTACTTCACACTTTGATATGATCGTTCATAGGGGGATCTGAGGTTGCTTTACACACATTAGATTATATATATTTATTTGGATTGGATAAAACAGGTGTCTATGCTTTAGTCAAACTTCACATAGTTTAAAAAGCCAACAGCACAAACAGCCAAACACAACTAAAGCATGGCAGCACAATGCAATATATTAAGTTAATTATGTTAACACTTCTGTGAGGTAGATAAACATGATCCTACCAAAAATAAAAAAGCTGAGGCAGAGAGATTAAATAGCTTGCCTAAGGTCACGCACTGAGTCAATGGTGGAACCGTGAGTAGAAGTCATGAGACCTGAATAACAGTTGCATGTTCTACCACTATATTACCCTACAATAGTATTATTTGTATTGTGGTAAAACACAAGCATCTCAGTCATGGACCAGGACCCTGTTGTGCTAGATGCTATCTAAACAAAGGCTATGTCTACACTACGGGATTATTCTGATTTTACATAAACCAGTTTTGTAAAACAGATTGTATAAAGTCGAGTGCATGCGGCCACATTAAGCACATTAATTCGGCGGTGTGCATCCATGTACCGAGGCTAATGTCGATTTCTGGAGTGTTGCACTGTGGGTAGCTATCCCATAGCTATCTCATAGTTCCCGCAGTCTCCCCCGCCCCCTGGAATTCTGGGTTGAGATCCCAATGCATGATGGTGCGAAAACAGTGTCGCGGGTGATTCTGGATAAATGTCGTCACTCAATCCTTCCTCTGTGAAGGCAACAGCAGACAATCATTTTGTGGCCTTTTTCCCTGGATTGCCCCGGCAGATGCCATAACATGGCAACCATGGAGCCTGTTTTGCCTTTTGTCACTGTCACCGTATGTGTACTGGATGCCGCTGACAGAGGCGGTACTACAGCGCTACATAGCAGCATTCATTTGCCTTTGTAAGGAAGCAGAGATGGTTACCATCCCTATTGCACTGTCTGCCATTGTAATTTGGTGATGAGATGACAGTTTTCAATCATTTTGTACCGTTTGCAATTGGAAAGTGGCGATGACTTATCAAGCATTTTGTACCATCTGCTGCTGTCATGGGTGCTCCTGGCTGGCGTCGCTGAGGTCAGCCAGGGGCGCATGGACAAAAATGGGAATGACTCCCTGGGTCATTCCCTTCTTTATGTTTTGTCTAAAAATAGTCAGTCCTGCCTAGAATATGGGGCAAGTCTGCCAGAGAGCACAGCAGCTCCAGGTCAGAGCCCCAGAGATCCTACAGAAATGATGATCTGCATGCCATTCTAGGGGGTGCCCCTGCAACAACCCCACCCATTGCTTCCCTCCTCCCAAACCCGTCCTGGGCTACCGTGGCAGTGTCTCTCCATTTGTGTGATGAAGTAATAAAGAATGCAGGAATAAGAAACACTGACTTTTTAGCGAGATAAAATGAAGGGGAGGCAGCCTCCAGTTGCTAGGATAGTCCAGGGAGTACAGAATCTTTTCTTTAGACACAAAAGGGCGCAGGGTGGGCTGATAGAGCTCAGGCTCCAGCTGCTATGATGAGGACAGTTACCCAGCATTTTGCACCATCTGCCAGGAATGACAGAGAGTCATTCCCATTTTTACCCAGGCGCCCCCTGCCGACCTCACTGAGGCCAGCCAGGAGCACTCATGGGATGATGATGGTTTTCCACCATTTTGTACCATCTGCCATCAAGAAAGGAAGGGGAGGGGATGCTGCTGTTCAGTGCCGCAGCACCACATCTACCAGCAGCATGCAGTACACATACGATGACATTGAAAAATGGCAAGAAATGATTTTTTTTCCCTTTTCTTTCATGGCGGGGGGAGGAGGAGTAAATTGATGAGATATACCCTGAACCACCTGGGACAATGTTTTTGACCCTACAGGCATTGGGAGCTCAGCCAAGAATGCAAATGCTTTTCGGAGACTGCGGAGACTGTGGGATAGCTGGAGTCCTCAATTCCCTCTCCCTCCATGAGCGTCCATTTGATTCTTTGGCTTTCTGTTACGCTTGTCACACAGCACTGTGCTGAGTCCCTGTTGTGGCCTCTGTCTATCATAGCCTGGAGATTTTTTCATTTGTCATTTTGTCTACTGTAACGGAGCTCTGATAGAACAGATTTGTCTCCCCCATACAGCGATCAGATCCAGTATCTCCCGTACGGTCCATGCTGGAGCTCTTTTTTGATTTGGGACTGCATGGCCACCCGTGCTGATCAGAGCTCCACGCTAGGCAAACAGGAAATGAAATTCAAAAGTTCACGAGGCTTTTCCTGTCTACCTGGCCAGTGCATCCAAGTTCAGATTGCTTTCCAGAGCGGTCACAATGGTGCACTGTGGGATACCGCCCGGAGGCCAATACCATCGATTTGTGGCCCTACTAACCCTAATCTGACATGGCAATACCGATTTCAGCACTACTCCTCTCGTCGGGAAGGAGTACAGAAACCGGTCTAAAGAGCCCTTTATATCGATATAAAGGGCCTCGTTGTGTGGACGGGTGCAGGGTTAAATCGGTTTAACGCTGCTAAATTCTGTTTAAACCCGTAGTGTAGACCAGGCCAAAGAACGAAAAGTCCCTGCCCTGAGGAATTGACAGTCTAAGTACAGAGATTATATTCTGCTACATCTGAGTGCACACCAAGAAACTGGGCTTAATATTACTATTTGACAAGACACTGATGAAAATTCACTGGCTCAAGAGTGAGGGTCATATTTAGCAAGTTCATTTCTTCCCATTCAGAATGTTTGCTTAGAAACAGACTATTCATGAACTCAGAATGCCTTCAATGGGTCAGATTTGAGAGGGAATTCAGAATAGATTGTCAGAGAAAAGGTTTTGTTGTCTTTAAAAAGTGTCCTGCAAGCATCTAGACATTGTGTGTGAAAAGCTGTGGTTCTGGAAGTGTTTCAGACTTCGAGTGCTCATGTGACTGCCAAACAATATGATTCAAGAAAGGCTGTTTCTGATTTTTCACTTCTTCTGTGTAAAGGGGGATCACTACTTGCCAGATTCCCACAGAGAAGTTACCAGACAGAAGGTTTGGGGGTGGGGAGAGAAGATGGAGAGGAAAAGGGGAAATCAACAGCATTCATCTTCTATCACCTGAGTATCATAATTAGAAAGCACTAGTAATCTGTAGGATGGTACAACAGAATCAAACCAATAAGAAAAGCAAGGGATGCTTACTATTAAATGGTAGGTTTGGTTTGGTTTAGTTTGAGTAGGATTTTTTGTTTTTGTTTTATGAAAGGACTTTAACTATTAGAACATGCCTATATGAAACAGTATTTTGGTGACATGTATTTGTGGCATGATGCATATTTTTCTTGCAAGATCACAAGGATACATTGTTTAGACAAGATTTTAAAAAAACTGATGTCACGGTTTTGCTAGTCAATAACAGCATAAAATGTCTTATTTTAATTACATTGTACTTCTTATAACATGCACGTGTTATTTCGCCAGAAGAACACCATAAACTTTATTTCCTGCTATAAATCCTCCCAACAGCTGTGATGTAGATTCCGTAGGAATAGTCTAAATGGTGCTTCAAATATGCATTTAATTTATCTGCAAGGATTAGTTCATGTTTACTAAATACAACAGGCCTATTTCTTCAGGGTGTGTGCCACCAAAACGCATACTGAGGTCAACAGGCTTTTCATCTATGGTTCAACCCCAAATAGATTATCATTGGAGATGGGCCTGAACTGCAACATATGGACCAATTTGTTGAACATTCCAGAGTCCTGGAGTGTTTGGACTTCATGGCCCATATACTTGGCTGCCACCAAGAAGTGTCCATCACAGCTCAGAATGGGTAAGGGAGGTCCAAAAGTGACCTTAAGCCAACTCTGAGCTCCCTACATCCTGGGGGTGATATGCTTGAAGGTGGACTCCTGGTGTAAATTAGAGCTGGTCTAACATGCCAGCTGCCAACAACCACAAAGAATCAGTACAGCAGAAAGTCATCAGCATGCAGGGATGTCCCAGCCTCACTTTCTAGTGCAGGAGGAATGGTGCTGTAGGAACCACTGGAACAGTTCTCCCAGCGCCACTGGTTATCTGCCTCTAACATAGCTGATCCTCCTCAGGCGGACTATATCTAGGGCTGCTGTGTGCGCCAGATGTAAGACAGGAACCACAAGTGATGGCTCCTTTCTCATGCTCACAGTAGCTGCTTGTTAAAACATGGTCCATGATCCCCAATGTCTATCAAAATGCTGAAACACTAACCTTTATATTAAAAATCTTTGACTCTTTCCAAGGTAATGAAATGAAGAAAAACTCCCTTTCTGGCCTGAGCCAGAGCATCTGCAATTATAATGCAACCTGCAACTCTTATTAAAGGCAACACAAGTCTATAATAGACCAGGGCAGCTTCTCACATTGTGAAAAGCAAGGGGCGCTTTATGACGCTAATGAAAGCTATAGTACTATAGCTTTGATTAAGGGGTATCTCCACTAAAATAAATGATGCAGCAGGCTTTTTCTTCACTGCTGCATTTAAATGATGCTTAACTAAATATTATTGATATTGGCGTAATTCTAACATTGATAGCTCTGGTCTGGCTCAAATAGTGACTGATATTAACAGCAGCAAAATAGGACCAGCTCTAGAATATAGAATGGACAAGTTTTATTCAGGTTATCCCTTCATAAATCTGAACAAATCTGGATCATTATCTGAGCCACTCAGGTTGCCAAAGTAACCTTGGCCATCCAACTCATATTTACATACCACATGATCCTGTCACCATGGAGATCTATCCATGTGATTTGCAGATGTGATTAAGCTGCTGGCTCCTCAGACACACCACACCAGGGTGGGGAGAGGAATTAATTACGGGTAAGGAATGCTCTTCCCGCTCTTTTTTCTGTGATAGAAAGAGCCTGCATTGACTTCTATGACAGAAGCATAAACTTGCACTGCCTTACTGTTTTGCTGCAGACAGAGGATGAGGAAGAGATTAATAAAGAGAAGGGTTTTTTTTAAAATCCTCCCAGTGAATAGCATCTGCATTTATTGAGATATCAGGAGTGGCAAGCAAGCTCATCTTAGTATATGTCCTCTAAGAGAGATACCCTTGAGGCATAATATTTATTAGCCCAATAGCCCCACAAGTATAATCTCTACATAGCAGATGGCAAACTTTGCATCAGTCCAGAGACTCAGGGACTTATTACTCCCTCCTACTTCCTGTCCTTCTGTCACATCTATGCAACCTGACTAAAATCAGTGAAATTGGATGTGTGTAAGGGGAAGCAGAATTTCTCCCTATATGTTAAATATATGGACCTCCTCTAGTCAAGCAGCTGGCATTTCCCCCTCTGCATACAACACATCCATGCCGTTGTCCTGGAGAGCCTTACAAACCTTAGTAAAGCCTCACAATGCCATTCTGAAGTAGGTAAATACTATATCCATTCTTCAGAATGAGTTTCGGAGTAGTTAAATGACTACCCCACAGTCACCTAGTGAATCAGTGACAAACCTGGAAACAGTCCAAGGCGCCTTCTCTAACCACATAGCAGAACTCCCTTTCCACAGAGCAATAATTCCCACAAAGCACTTTTTCATCTGTGGATCTCAACATACTTTAAAAAAGAGGTCAGTATTGTTATTCCTGTTTTACGGATGGGGAAACCGAGGCAGAGGGTGGTGAAATTATTTGCCTAGCAATCCAGTGGCAGTGCTAGAAATAGAGCAGCTTTATCCACTAAGCCAAACAGCACACCTTAGAATGAGATTATGATATTTTCTTCTATTTTTTTCACCTTTCCTGGTAGTTTCTATCACTACACAGTCTGTATCAGAGAGGTAGCCTTGTTAGTCTGGGTCTGTAAAAAGCGACAAAGAGTCCACAAGGTGCCACAGGACTCTTTGTCATTCTTTACACAGTCTGTGACCTGTGGCTTCCTATTTCCTTGTAACAGACTTTTTTGTTCAATAGAACAAACTTGTCTGCAGGGACGGCTCCAGGCCCCAGCACGCCACACGTCTGCTTGGGGCGGCAAGCTGCAGGGGGCGCTCTGCCGGTGCCGCGAGGGCAGCAGGCAGGCTGCCTTCCACGGCTTGCCTGCGGAGGATCCACTGGTCCCGCGGCTTCGGTGGACCTACCAAAGGCGTGCCTGCAGAGGGTCCACCAGTTCCGACCAGCGGACCCTCCGCAGGCACGCCTGCGGGAGGTCCACCAAAGTCGCAGGACCAGCAGAGCCTCCACAGGCAAGTCGCGGAAGACAGCCTGTCTGTCGTGCTTGGGGCGGCAAAATCCCTAGAGCCGCCCCTGCTTGTCTGGCTAGATATTTAGATGGCTCCCATCATCATGGTATCAGAGTAACTCACATAATTTGTTCTCTCAACACCTGGGTAAGGTAGAGAAGTGGTTCTCAACCAGGGATACCCATAGCCCTGGAGGTGTGCCAAAGTCTGCCATAAGTTATATCAACTCATCTAGATATTTGCCTAATTTTACAACAGGCTACATAAAAAGAGCTGGCGAAGTCTAGTACAAACTAAAATTGCATACAGACAATGACTTGCTTATACTGCTCTATATACTACACATTGAATAGTAAGTACAATATTTATATTCCAATTGATGTTTTTTATAATTTGTGGTACGAATGAAAAAGTAAGCTACTAGTGTGCTGTAACACTTTTATATTTTTATGTTTGAGCTTATAAGCAAGTAGTTTTTAAGTGAGGTGAAACTTGGGAGTATGCAAGACAAATCAGACTCCTGAAAGGGGTACAGTAGTCTGGAAAAGTTGAGAGCCACTGAGGTAGAGAACTACTATTCCTCATTTGCCAATGAGGAACTGAGGCACAGAGAGGTTAAATGACTTGTCCAGGATCACCTGAGAAGTCTGTGACAGAACCAGGAAATGAACCCAGATCTCTGGAGTCCTTTGGTATTTTAGCCACAAGACTATCCTCTGATTCTGGGCTGCATTTGGATTTGGGTTTGTTGGGTACATTTTCAATTATGGTTATTATTAAAAAAACAAACCATCTATTAAAGTCTGCATTAAATCTGTTACTTTTAGTGAAGATCATTTGCCTCTTGGCCAGACTATGGATTATGTATAATATTTTAAAATATCCCCTTCCTCACTCTCTCTCTCCTGGGATCCTGAAGCAGCCAAGCATCTGCTGGCACTAATCAAATAACTATTTAGCTTTTGAGCAAAAATGTTGTCCTGCCTCACATGGTTAAATGGTTTAGCTTTATGTTGTTGTAAAATACTTCCAAAGGTTGTGTTTATTCTAGCTGATTTCCTGCCATGTTTTTCAAGGGTCTATGACTGGCACAAAGGGAGTCTCAAGACAGACATTAGCATTTGCACAAAGCTTAGTGCCTTGTCTTATTATTCTTTTCGGGTTTTTTGGAAGAGGCTGTATTGGTGTGGGATATAAAATGGTGGTATTACTGTTCTTTATTTGTAATGCAATAGTGTCCAACAGCCACATTTTAGAACTGGATGAGGGTCTCATTATACCATACAGAGAGAAAATGAAAAGACAGTCCCAGCCTCAAAGAGTTTACAAGCTTAGTATATGAAAGGAGACAACAAGAAGCAGATGGGAGAGCATTGTATAATGGTGAGATGATTATGATTGTTGTACCAAACCACAGTTCTGACTCATGGCTGCCTAGCCATTGTCAAACATCTTGTAGGCATGACAACAGAAGTGACTGAAGGAGAAATTTGAAGACCACTGTGACAGCCAGTATTAATGGTCACTAAATTAATGGCTTTGCATATTTTTATGGGGAGCTCCACTTGTGCCCAAGTGGCAGCATGGGAGAAAGCATGAACGTGTTTAAGGGAAGATTGGACGGCTAGGTGATAGGCTGGCCTTGCCAGAGCAGAGGTAGTGGTTGATGGCTCAGTACCATATAAGAGGTTTATTGGTAGTGTAGGGCCGAGCTGTAACAGTCCTTAAAGGTGAGGACAAGTTGTTTGAGTTTGATGCAAGGAGCAGGGGGAGTTGGTGGAAGGTTACAAAGAAGGAAGCAAAGTGAAGTGACTGGGATGGTGAGCCTTGCAGATGTTCTTTGCAGGAAAGTTTAGAAGGATAAAAGAAGGAAGGGATCAAGATGGCATTTGTCAAGGCCAGACAGGCGGATGTTGTTGTAGTCAAGACATGACAAGATGAGGGTTTGGATGAGAATTTTAGCTGTGGAAACAGAGGGGAAAGGCTGGATCGTAGAGAAGCAGCAAGATTTAGATGCAGCCTAGAGGTGTGGGTCTAAAGAGAGGGCCAGGTTATGGTGCTGAGTCACCAAATAAATAGTAGTGTGTTCCACAGTGCCCCCCGCCCAGAGGGGATGGAGAAGAGTTTTGAAATTTGCATTTTCTCATGTCCTGCTGGAGGTGGTGATTGCCATTTCCCTGAAATGTGAGATCAATGGTTACACTGGCAGAACTGTTGTCCAGTGTCCCAGGCTACCTTAAGACTACTGAACAGATGGGTATGAACTGGCCAGGAGTACATTTAGACTGGAAAGTAGGTGGTTTCTAACAGTCACAGGAGCGAAGTTCTGGAACAGTCTCCCAATAGTAGTGGGGGCAATAAATCTAAGTGGTTTTAAGATAGGGCTTTATAGGTTTATGGAAGGGATTATATGATGGGGGCACCAGCAATAGCAGGAGACTGGACTTGGTGACCCAGATAGTTCCTTCCAGTCCTATATTCTTAACTAATTCCACTTGTGGACTGGGCCAGATTCAAACTAGGAATGGACAAATCTGTTCAGCACCATTCAAAACTGGCCCAACCTTCACTCACATGCCCCAACATCATTTTTCCTGAGATTTAGGAAAAGCTTAGAGTCTCACCCAATCCTCCCTGCCCCCTCATTCCCTAATACGTACCTACTTTCTGTGCATCTTAGATTTCTGAGAAGGGGCTAGAGGGCTGGCCCATTCACCACCCTTTGGCACAAGTCTGTCTCTCTCTTGGTGGAAGCTTATCATTTGTGTGTGAACGTGTAGTCTGTTCCTCATTCCAATGGGATCACCTTAAGGGATTGAAGGAGACAGCAGCAGTTAGGTGTTGATATCGAGCAGCTTCTTAATTGAGGCTTGTAGTTCACACTGGAGCACAAGTACTGGGGAAAGAAACAGGGTGCTGCTTACAAAGAATTAGGGAAGGGGTTACTGTGTTACTCGGGGTGTCACACTGCAACTGTTGCCACTTACAAAGGGAAAAAGGGATTCCTGTCTTCTGTTTGGGTTTCTCCCCAGCCACCTCCCAAAGAATAACCTACACCAGGGGGACCCAGGGAATGAAATCACCAAACCCAAAGTAAACATGCCTTATTGTAGGAAGAGGTATGTATGGAGGGAGAAGCACATGAAAGGTTTAAAGATGGAAACTTATAACCTAGAGATGTCATTTTGAGCCATTGGCTGGGTTTTGCCCAGATGGAGGGGAAAGCATATTGAATCATTCATCTGTACCAATAGCCTCCTAGCCCAGATTCTGTTTTCATAAAGGATATACACTGTATCTGGGAGAAAGCATCCCAGCCCTGGTCCACGGACTTGTGCTAGCAGAGCTTGCACTAGCCCTCTAAAAATAGCTTCTAGACAGTGCTGCGACATTGCAGCTTGGGTGGGGGCTTGGGCTCTCAAACTCACCCCCCAAGCTTCAGAGCCTGAGTTCAGTGTAGATATCCCAAAAATATTTTTTGTAAAATATATGGTACTGTTGAGCTGATCAGTTTTTTTAGGATGACGAAACCATTTTATTTTAATGTTCCCACAGGTAAGTTTTTTCCCATGGTATGTTGCATTTGTTGTCTCTGTACCAAGCATCCACATTACTAACATGGATATAAAGCCCCCACGGGTGTTATGTTGTCACAGGGAGCAGTTTAATGTTCAAATGGTGCCTGATACTACTTTGACTTGAATATGTTTCTGCATTCAGCTACACTGAGATTTCTTTAACTTCCCAAAGGCTTGTTTCTTAATTGGAGCTGTGTAGCAGAAATGGAGCCTATTGATTCAAATAATATTCAAAAGAGGATTTTGCAAGACACACTTGATAATTATGTTGCATTACTCATTGTTTCACAGGAAAGCTGCACTTAATTTCCACACTGCAAAATGATACAGGAGATAATTAGAAATCAATTCTTTTCCATTTGGATAACAAATTATTAAACATTTACTATATATGTAGCAAGTAAATTGCTTTGGTTGTACCGTAATGACTGTGCACACTTAATGAAATTCCAAAGGAAACTGAATATTAGCAAACATTAATGAGCACCTCAACAGAGATTATTGCTGGGTCTTGTTTTCAAAATATAGAATAGCTGACAGGTTTGAGGGGATAGAAAATAAAGAAGCAGAGATGGAGTAAAACAACAGACAGTTGAAGCATGATTTTGGTTTATTTGCTCCAGGCATAAGATGTCCTTAAACCAGTGGTTCCCAAACTTGTTCCGCCACTTGTGCAGGGAAAGCTCCTGGTGGGCCGGGCTGGTTTGTTTACCTGCCGCGTCCACAGGTTCAGCCAATCATGGCTTCCAGTGGCCACAGTTCACTGCTCCAGACCAAAGGGAGCTGCTAGAAGCAGCAGCCAGTACATCCCTCAGCCCGCGCCACGTCCCGCAGCTCCCATTGGCCTGGAGCAGCAAACTGCAACCACTGGGAACTGCGATTGGCTGAACCTGTGGATACGGCAGGTAAACAAACTGGCCCGGCCAGCCAGGGGCTTTCCCCGAACAAGTTTGGGAACCACTGCCTTAAACTATTAGAACCAGATTCAGGAAAGTGTCCCTATTCAGGAAGGCTGCTTAAGCATGTGCTTGAAGTTGAGATTTAAGCAAGCACTTAAGTGATTTCCTGAATTGGGTTCTCACCAAAATGCATGAATGAACTATCATCTGCAAGGTACACAGCACCCTGTTTTGACAAATTTGTCTGTGGAAAATTTCAGCTTTTCATCAAAAAAACTACATCAAGGAAACCAAAAACTGAAATTCTGCAGCTGAAAAATGCCCTAAAAAGCCCCTACCAGTTTTCCAACAAAAATCCAAAATTTTCAGGGAAAGCAGACAATTTCTGCAAAATATTTTGTTACACAGACAAATGGGTTTTTACTGAATTTCAATGGAACATTTTCAACCAGCCCTGCCAAGAGCCCTGAGAATGCAAGGTTAAAACTAAATTAAATAACAAACTGATCACCATATGTATAATTCTCATAATTTGATAGTTGATTGAAAAAGTTACTTCTTCTAATGGTGACATTCCTCGTTTTCCATGATTGTAGAGTTGCTGAAATTATATATATATATATATATATATATATATATATATATATATATATATAGTTGCAACTACTTCTTAAAAATCAGAAAATAAAACTACTAATTGTCTAATTTGGATGACTGCAGCTAAGCAGTCATCATATTTAACCTTGAACAACTTCTCACGAAGATATGCATTCCATATGAATCAGGTGCTGCAGTTCTGCAGGCCTCGCTAATTGCAGATGGACATTATCAATAAAATCATACTTAGGCAGCAACACTGATATAGTGTGATTCCTAAAAGAGGTGGAAGGAATACAAGGGATTTGGTTGCATTACAGTCTCATTTTAGAACTGATAGCGATTAAGTAGAACAAGATTATTACTTCAGCCTTTTAAAAAGTCATTAATTTCTCAGCAGAAATGGATTCCATATTTTTATTCATGTTCAGATAGATAAAGAAACAGTTTGATATAGGAACCGTAATGGTCATACTCAAGTTTTTTATTCATGGGAGTGCCTTTAAATAACCAGTTAGATAGTTGTCCATCACCTCCTACATTCTGACTTTTTACTTTTAATTGTAACTTTTTTGCTTAGTTCTTAATTGGTTTTCATGTATAATTGCTTTCAAGGCACTAATTAAAGAGTGATTACAATAAAGCTATCCCAGATTCCCATAATATACATCACTATCCTAGTCACTGGAGAAAAATGTGTGGTTATTATGTGGCAGTGTGCATTTTTAATGAAAAAGAACTATTGCCGTTCAAAAGTAAGAGTCTGCTTTGCCACTGGGCTTTGGCAGACCTAATGAGATACAGTAATAATCTTCCTTTGGCTCTAACAGGTAATCCAACAAATTCAAAGTATCATTCTTAGAAGGAAATGTACAGTAACCAACAATACTTTGCATTTCTACTGCTTTGCGGTACATCTTTAAAGAGCTGTATGTAAGATGTGTATTTATTTTCATTAGACAACATGCTTGGATCTCTGTCAATTATGGCATAATAAAAAATTGCCATTATTGTAATTATAACTTTTAAAATATCAATATACTTTTAAAACTTCCTGTGGAGGTTTTGAAGTAAGATCTGTTAAATTACTATTTAATTACTGTGCCTTCCACTGTGGTGTATTCTGGCATTAGATACCATGGATATGTTAATCCTATTAATGTTGACGAGATACATGATTAATTACTCCAAAACGATCTCAAGTTCCTCATATCTTAAGGCATCAGCACATGCTGGACTTTCAGTTTTCATAATGCAGTCAAATGTTGGAGTAATTCTTTGAATCATGCTAATCTTTTCCCCACAACTTCAGAGCATACTAAAACAGGTGAATTGACTGGCCAATGTTCATCCAAAAAATCAACCACATACAGGCCTACATAGTGGATCTGTGTGATTATTCTTTTTATGGCTCATGTAAGGGATCAGAGATGGTCACCATGTGCAATATAAGGGTTTTATTAAAGGGTTTTGGTTTTTTGACACAGGGAAGCTGAGCAGCATCCTGCTCACAGTTGCCATGTGGTGCAGCATAGCTTCTGTGTTTGCATACAGCTGTTGACACAATCAATAATGGTCAGAATGCTCATTAGCACTAACATCCTTGTCTGGGGTGACTGGAAGCAAAATGAAGCATTAATGATCCACAGCGATCAGCAGTCCAGTAGGAAAGGCAGACAGCTGTGAACCAGTATTATGGGAGCACTGTGTGTGTGTGTGTGTGTGTGTGTGTGTGTGTGTGTGTGTGTGTGTGTGTGTGTATAATATAGAAAATAATATTAACTGTTTTGGAGATGGAAAAAGAGCAAGTTGCTGATCTAATCTAACCTCCTGTCATGCTGGATTCCTCACTAGAAGACGTTTTTCCAGCATTTGGTGAAGTCTAGGTTTTTAAATGTCTCAGACAGCAAACCTATCCACCAAATGGATTTTCTACATTAGGAATCCTGTTTTTAAAATGCACCATCATCCAGGTTCTCTTTGAAGAAATGTAGAGCTTAGCTATTCAAAATCACAAACAATGTCTACTAGTCAATCCCAAAATGACAGGACCTAAGACATCTGGCCAGCCTGGATTTCCTATTCACTTTTCTGCCTTCAGTTTGGATGGTGTCTCATCTAATTTTTTTGGAGTGCTTCTTTGTATAAATAACGTCTGAGGACTCAGTGACATAACGTGTTGCTGAACTTCTTCACAAGAAGAAAGAGGAAATCTAATTTGGCAGGAGATGAGAGTATTAAATCAGGCACTTTTCCACAAGCTGCAGTTGTTGATTAAGATAATTGCCTTGACTTGGATGAGTAAATTCATCCAAGGTCCCAAATTCCGGATTCATTGTTCAGCTATGGTGGGTATAATTCACATCCCCCCAAATCTTTTCACTATGAAGTTATTAAAAAGAAAAGGATAATAACAAATAGTGAAGAGGACACCAAATCAAACAGCTCTGTGTTTTTATGGAGTGTCTTAACAGAGACAACATGGTGGTCTTGGAGAAGATTTGATGCAGCTGTCAAACCCTAAACCTCCAAAAAACACAGCTGTCATTAAACCTATTTCAGAACATCCTCTGACCTTTAATGCAAATGCATTTCTGTCCTTCCTCTTCTACCATGGTCCATTGGCAGTAAGTGTTGCTCTTCTCAGCATGCTACACAATACAGATGGACAGAAATGGCTTTGATCCAACAACAGCAGCAGCTCTAAGCTCCCAACCATAACATCCCCCACCAGAAAATATACTGTGATAGGCTCTTTCACCGCAGGCCGTCTCTTAGGCAGTTTTGTGAATTTCTTTTAAATTGTTCCTATCTAGGCCTCATTAAGGAGTTCTGCTTTAAAAAGGATGGTATGAAATGACTCGTGTGTGTTTTTAAATTAAATAAACAAAAACTTTGTTAAAAACAGTTATAGCTGCTCACATGCATATTACCACCACCACAGTCCTTCCCAGCTATAATCATGATTTAGCCTTCAATACCCTACCTCACCTACATCTACCATCCCATGATGCACGTTCATCCTCCCTCTGCTCTCCCCCCAGAATAGTTCTTGGAGTGGGTAGCAAGAAGGAAATAGGTCTCCATCAGCCTGGACTGATATGAGAGAACTCCAGGGATTCATTTTATTGCAGTTTCCTACTCATCAGTATCTCTTCCTGCTACACAGGAGGACATGCTTCATATTCACAAGGCACTGTACTTTTTTACAGCAGCATTGGCCATAGCAGTCTTTTCTTCTTCTCCTTGACTGTGTGTAAATGGTTATTTGGTGCCAGTTCTGAGCTGTGTAATGCCTCTGGGATGCTCATTGTGTCTCTGTTGAGCCTCTTGGGGCTAAAATCAATACCACAGTGGTAGTTTAAGCACCAAACGCGGCAGGTCAAATTGGGCCCAAAGTGTAGGTTGTATGAAAGCAAGCCTATCGGAATGTTTCTATGGCTTCCTTATTTCAATGGGAACCATTTTTAAGTAAGGAAACATTCCCTTGCAGTGTCTGCAACCCAAACACTCTATCACTGTGCTAATGCACAAGAAGCAGAAAATGAAATTGACTAAACCACAAAAACTAAAGTGAATCTTATTTGTCTATTTTGACTCTCTGAGCTGACAAATACAAACAGCAAACACACAGCATGATCAGTGACCAGTAATTTAGGGACAAGAAAGTCTGCTTGGCCTCTGCATGCTACACAACTCCAGCAGTTCCTTGCTGGAGCTAATGATACAGGCCCTGTGGATGAAATTCAACCAGAGTTCAGAGAATCTGCATTAGACCCTCTTTTTATCACTTACGCCCCACTTAAACTCAAGCCCAGAGGATGAAACTCAAATGGGGTGATGTGATAAATAAGGCATGAGACCTCTGATTTGGAGTGAATGTCACCAGGATGCACTGATGTGCAATAGAGAGGCATCAGTACAGATTACTCTCATTTGAATAACTGTTATAATAAATATCAACAGCAGTGAGATGTAGTGGCAAAGAATGGTTTGATTTTTTCTTTTCCTAGCACCTTGATGAAACAAGCTGCCACAGACTTATTTACCAAATATGAACTTTTGGCACCCATATACTGCAAAGTCTTCTACTTGCATGCATTTTACAGCAGCTTGATTCAGATACCGTATGGCAAATGGAATTGCATTGATACAGCGAAGGGCAGAACCAGGGCCATTGGGTGGGCAAGCAAGTTACAAAGGACATTCTCATATACAGATTTTGGAGTGTGAAACTGTAGCAGTTCTTTCAAAGTTTCGGTCAAGTGAGGTTTTTTTTAAATATTATTCTTAACTGCTCCACCTGGATCCCATATCCAATATTGTTTTTAGAAACTGTAATGTTCCCTTCTCCTCTCGCCTGCTGTTTGCATTTGCAAGCTACTTAAGGGTATCCTAGAAACACCCCTGAACCTTTCTCCAGAGTCTTAAACCTGATACTGTGCATGGGAAAAAAAAATGCTGGGAAAGCACATTTTCTCAAATTTGCCTTGCTTAACGTGAGGTGGTGCAGATGATAATAAATGTTGTGTGCCCTTGCTTTCAGCATGACATTTCTGGTGATAAGTTTCAACTGGTGGGCAAATGTGTTTGCTGGTTCCTTCAGTTCTGTCCTATTCATGGTTCCTTCAGTTCCGTCCTATTCATTTGGATTATTTATATTATTCTGTAACCTTTTAAAGAGACTATATTTAGCTGAAAAGGTTTTTTTAAAAAGAAACTGCTTCTTCTTTAGGAACTCTGTTGGTTGTTCTTAAAAGAATGTTTTCTGAAAAGAATTCCTAGGCTCATAGAACATATCCTGCTCAGTACAGAAAGCTTAACAGGGTAACTGGGCTTACTGATCACTATACAGTTATTTCATAAAAGTCTGTTTGGTTTTATGTACACCATTTAAAAAGTCAACAGTCTACCTTTTGGTGAAAGCATCTGGGATCCCTGAAAAGAGGGAAGATTTCCAAAATTAAGTTACAGCAGGGTCCTTAATTGGAAAGCCTTTCATATTGGTAGTACATTTGTTTACATTATAAATGTACATATTCATTCATGTTCTCACAGATTTCTAAAGTCCAGCATTTTCTTATGTAGAGCACCATTGTGCAACATTTGGGTTTCAGAGCTGAGGGTTCATTGGTTCCAATTTTCAAACATTGGGGTGGCATTTAATGAGGGATTTAGGGATCCAGCTCTCATTGGATTTCAGTAGAAGTTGGAAGGCTTACTCTCTTAGACACTTTTAAAGAGCCAAGTCAAAATGTCTAAAGTTAAGTATCTACATCCATATTTGGGCCCTAACTGACCATGCTAAGTATCCAGGTCTTGATTTATGCCCTTAAATCTAGTGCAGGGTTTATTTGTTCATGGAGCAATGTTTAGTTCCAGACGTCCATGCTAATCTGTTTAATAATGTAATAAAGCTATGTCACAGGTGGTAGGTCTTATTAACATATCATTCTGTGTTTTACGTTCTTGCCTCATCACATCCCATTGTTCTGGCAAAAAAAAATGAAGTGACAATGATATGAAACACACTTTATATTTATATCATAAGGTTCACAGTTACTGAAGTTTCCCAGCATTAAAGTGAGGAAAGTGTCTAATCCTCTTCCAATCCTTGACTATTAAATAATGTCTACATTTTATGCATCAAATAGCCAGTAAAACACATACTCACAGTATTCCATTTCATCAACACACCGCTCCCATGAGTTCTGAAACTTCATACATCAAAAAAAGCTCCTCTCCAACGCATTGGTGAGCTGAGGGTTTTTTGTTCCTTTCTCACATGTACTAATTACATTCAGCTGGTAAATGTCTTTTTTTTTCAGTGCTATCTGAAGGACATGAAAAAAAATTGGAAATGCACATAGCTCATGCACTGAGGGGTTAAATTATGGTATTAGCCACAGCCATGCATTTGCTGTAGTGTACATAGCATTGCTCCTGCATGCAAAAAAAGTATTCATTGAAAACCATGACAGACTAATTGAAAATATAGTAGTTGAATATATTCCTATAATGAATACATTCAGTGAAAACAGTCTGCTCACAGATATTCTGAAATGAACCTTTTGCTGGGAATTACTGGCTGATCGCTACTTGCATTAGTTTGCAGTTCAGGTGGCCATAGTATAATTTGTTATTTGTATTAAACTAGCACCTAGAGACCCTTATCAAGACAGAGATCCCACTGTGTTAGGTGCTATACAGAAGAGAATCCCTGGCCCCAAGTATTTATAATCTAAATAGCACCAAACATGTAATTTTTTTAGAGCTGACCAGGAACTTTTTGACAAAACATTTTTGTTTGGTTTTTGTTGGTGGTGTTTGTTATGTCAGTTCATTACAACTTTTTACGAGAATGTACTGGGTTTGATGAAACTTTAATCAGAAGGGCCTCTCAGGTCCATGATGGAATTTCTTGTCAAAACCTGAGGGGACAGCCAGTGAGAGAAAAGGTTACCTCAGAATAGCTAATGGCTTATTGGTTAGGACACTTGCCTGGGCTATAGAAGACCTGGCTTCAATTCCATGTTCTGCTTGATTTGGAAAAGGGACTTGAACCCTCCTACATCCCCAGTGAATGCCTTGAACATTGGGCTATTCTGGCAGGGGTTTCTCTTTATTTTTTTAATGAAAAATTTGACAGGTCTCTGCTGTGTCCTGATGAAGAAGAGGAACAGTTTATGAAATCACAGGATGGGAAAACTATTTCCTGTCTAATTCTCCTCATTTTTCTTTGAGGGACAACATGAGCATCCTGGAAAATAGCTGTCATTTTAGTATGAATATAAAATTCTGGTTTCTGCATTATTACATCCTTGGAATTTAACATTTTTTGTCTTACAGGTGAAGGAGGCCATGCAGAGAATCCATGACAGGGGCAATATAGGAAAACTTATTCTGGATGTGGAGAAGGCACCCACTCCGCTGGTGAGAGAAAAGCACTGAGTATATAACAATTGTTATCATACAAATGACAGTGTGTCAACAACTCTGAGTTAATTATTTTGCCTGTGGTTTTCTATCAGATATATCTCACCTAAAGAGACAAAATCAGAACCAACAATCACAATCTTTAATTTATATCGTAAGGTACAGTACACATTGTAGTTCTTGTTTTGAAAGAGATTTGCAGTAAATAGCCACAGCAGTTCATTTCAAAGGTAAAATGGCCTTCTCTGTCTTTCAAAATATAAGCCAGTATTGCTTCTGGAAAATCTTATTGGATTACTTTGATTGGGGGAAAAAAACAACACAGCATCTATTTCTGTCTCTGATGGAAAACGAATAGCAGTCCCATGTAATACTGGATTGCTACATTAGTGGAGATAATGTAATGGATTGATGCCAAACAGACAAAATCAACTTATCTTTACCTATAAACACAAGAGAGTACTCCCCTTAAAACCTGCCTCTCTGTAGAATTGCCTTCCCAGTTCCATATAAAGGACAGGATGTGTACTGGGTAGGAACCAACTAGTGATTTCTTTAAACTTTGTTGAAAATGCCAGGTATGCTGATATTTTGGGTAGAGTCATGCTTTGTAAGCTTTAATGTAATGATAATTGTACTTGTTACTGGGCAGCACCTGAAAGAGAAGGCACATGGTGGATCTACTGAAACTAAATGTTGTGTTCAGACTGAGCCCAGCACATCAAGATGCTGAGAGCGAAAGGTTACAGAGAAATATCTGGTAGAGGGAAGTCAGCAGGATCAACCCAAACTTTGGCTATTTACATTGGAAAGAGTAATTGAAGAAAAGCAGGAACAAATTAACTAGAAATGGGTCTAAAATGCACAGTTTGGATTCAGATCTGAAGTTTTCCCCATTTGGAGAGAGGTGGTTTGGATGTGCTCTAAAATTGACCACAAGTTACTTCATACTGTATATAACCCTCACAAGGCAGCAGGAAACCTGACTTAAAGCCTATTGGAGTCTCACACATGGAAACCAGACACTATCTGACACCAGACACTCAACTGAGCCCTAAAACTGTAAAACACAGCAGAGCAATAAAGGAAAGAGAAGGGTCTCCAACACTGCATTAATACATATTAAGCCATCTATTCTCTTGGTAATGCACACACCTAATTGCCATTAGTGTCTGTGGAAGCTACAGACTTAGAAAGTGAGCAGATATGTGATATATTTTCACAAACGCTGAAGGGAATTCATTCAGAAATATGAGGAATTTCATAATGTCACTTGTGTGTCCATTAAAATAAGGTTGCGTTTATTTATTTCATTTCATTTCATTTCTGTGGGGTTTCAAGAGCTAGCAACAATCTAATAGAGCAGCTATAATTTTGGCTGGACTCCATTTTTTTTCCTCCTCCAGAGTTTATAGTTATTCATTGTCCTTAGTTAGGGAACCCAAACTGCAGTATGAACACTCGAGTATTTCATGATTCCGTTCTAATTCAGAACAATAGAGCTATAGTATTGCAAACTCGTCTGCTACTCTGAAGGTAATTATTTAGCTGCACTGCACTTTGGCATCAGGAGTGGGATGAAGGGATCCAAATGGGCCAGGAACTCCAAAAAGAGAGAAATACGTTAGAAACAATAATCCACAAATATATTCAGAGCAGTAGGGTAAAAGTGGTTGTAGCCATTTTCCCCAGGCTTACCTCTTATTCTTCTGGTTTTCAAAGAATGGAAGAATACATAGCAAAACTGCCTTCTTTCCCCGAATATGTTTCCAAGTAAGTTGTTTGTTGTGAAATTAAGGAGTCAGGTTCTTACTGCAGTAAGCCGTTCCAGGGCATGCATAATTAACTTATTGGTGCCCTCATGCAATACACCCCTCTGAAGCTGACATGACATGCAATACACCCCTCTGAGGCTGAGCCCACTAATGAACTCTCCATTGTGGATTATTGTGATCTGCAGGCAGAAAAATAAATCAAAGCTTGATGGTATTAATGTTTGGTTTTTAATTCCTTATTTCATACAGGTTTAGAAAATACCTATAAAGTCAAATGAGGATTTCACCATGTACTAAGTAGGGTAGTCTTTAGTTAACAAGAAAATTCAGTCCATGCAGATGAATGCACCAAAGATGTCTCATGGAACATGTAAAATGACTACAATTGTGTTTATGCCTGCTTGACCTCAGTCAAATTGGAAAGATGCAATGTAAGCATCTGTTGCACCTTTGCTATTTATACAGCATATAATAACCATTCTTGTCTGGAAAAAATGATGCTGTGCTCTTTAAATACTACTATGGATTAATATTTTGTGTGGTTATCTACAACCTGGAGAAGTTCCTGCACTACACAATAGAAATCTAGCATCTGTCCCACCATTAAATTATATTGTATTTTCACTGTAATGATGTTGATTCAGTACCTAGTTATCCTATGGCAGCAAGTATACGCACATTCACATGCCCAGTGATCCTATAACCTATATTTGTTTTTATACAAAACAAATAACAATTCTGTGGGTTCCTAAGACACTGTGCCTCCTTGAATATTTGTAGGACCGGATGCCAGCTATTAACACTCACCAAAGTATCTTGCTATTCGCTTTTGTGAGATAACTGATTCTGAAGGATTCATAAAACACATGATGGATGCGCTTTGTGACCCTCCCACTCATTTTTCTTTCATCTTTGGGAGCCTTGATGTTATTTTGCTACCAATACACACATCAAACCCAATTGCACAAGTGTCGTGCGTAGCAGCTCCTGATAAATAATTCAACTGTGTAATCCTTTGGAGAATGGTTTATGACCTTACACTGAAATTGATGTGCAACAGACAAATCTTTTGCACAGATAGAATGTGCATTTTCCATTTTTAATGAAGTTTTCTTTTTTTAATGTCACTTTATCAGGTGAGTCAAACTAAAATAAAAATAGCTGAAAAACCACCGTAAATATTGTGATTTCCTTAATTTTGTTCACAGATGGCCAATGACAGCACAGAGACAAGCGAAGCAGGAGAAGAGGAGGAGGACCATGAAGGGGACAATGAGAATAAAGAGCGCATGCCATTCATCCAGTAACCTTTAGGAACCGGGAATGGGGGAAAACAGAAAGATTGATTGAGGAGAAGGGAACAAGACTGGGAAATCAATTCTGTGCATCAGTGAACAAATGCTGTAGTACAGTGTGTGTTGTATTTGTCTGCAGCCAGCTGAGCTATAAATTGTTGCTCATTGTTGTTTTGAACTCAAGTGCCATTCCCATCCAGTGCAGTATTATGACATTCCATAGTGTGACGGCCAGTCTGTAGGAGTCCCATTGATTTTTCTTTTCCTATCTAAAAGCCTTATTAACACTCTGCGTAATTTTAAATGGGCATCTTTCTTCTTGTGAATTTGTGTAATATTTTTTCAATTCAGAGATTTGTTTTTTTTAATTCCCTGCCCATCGTCTGGTATTCTCCAGTAATCAGAGGGAGGGCTTTCATTTTGTGGACTTTCAGTAAAGAAGGTCAAAACATAGCATTTCTTTATGGGACACAAATAAGAGGCTGCAAAGAAGACAAATTCTGTTTCCCTGAATCATGCTACTTCATCTCATAAACAGTTCTGTCCAGTTTTAAAAAAATACCTCATTTGTAAACCTAGATAATATTGGTAGAGTCTGAAAGAAAATGTGCCGGAAGTCATTACTAAGTGGCTTTGATTAGTGTTGTATAACTGCATTAGTCATCAGCACTACAAATTCAATGGAAATTGATGCCTGGTGCCAAGTGTCATGCTTACTGTTGATTCCCCTAATACCATTCCCTTATATTACTTGCAAGGAAAAGTCAATGGGCCACTTTTTCTGTCGAGTGCTTCTTAACCATATGAAACTTACCAAATGTACTGTTGATTCAACAGCATCTTTTCCCGAGGTTTAATTTGAGCTGGCTGTGTCCAAAAGCCGAAGCAAGCATATTCTTAGTGATATTTAAAAGCTGGCTAACAGTAGGGATCATTGTTCAGCACATGGAATAGATGTTATTTTGTTGGCTGAGTTTACACTTCTGAAATCACTAATGGACTAATAAGTTCAGTAATGGTGCCAAACTCCTACAAAGATTAATCAATTTGATCACAACTCTTAGGCCTCAATTCCATCAGCACTTATGCACATGAATAATTTTGCACAAGTGAGTAATCCTGTTGCAGATCTGTTCCCTTGTGTAAAGTTAGTCATGTGTGGAAATGTTTGCAGGATCGAGCCCTTAAGAACATGTAGCATATCTACCTCCCAGTAATGGAAACAAAAACAAAACATGACACTGAAATAAATATGCTTGTTCCTATATTCCATTTACCCAAGTAGTAGCTACTCAATTCTTCCGTGGTCCTTTTTTTTTTTTTTAAATGACTGCAGCCACTCACAATAGAAGCAGTAAAGGCATGTCCAAGACTTCATATTCTGACAATTCTCTTTTGGATTTAATATCTTTTTCACAAAAGAAAACACTTCTCCCAAATGCCAAGTTAGCTCCTAAACCTATCAGCATTATGTAGTGATCAAAGTGAAAAATGGGTTTCTCAGGCTTTTCTCAATGTGTTGGGAAAGATAGGTCTGGATGACTTGTGTGTGTGGTTTTAGAAGATTCTCTCTCTTCCCTTTTTTTTTTTTAACCCCCTTCCTCTTTCCCTGTTTAATCCATGCTCCCTGAGTAGCAATGTCCATCTCTTTACTCTGTGCTCATGCAGTTGCTGCTCTAATACTAGTTAATTGTGCAGAACGTTCATTTTCAATGGGTTTACCGTGGATTGAAAAAAAATTGCAAATAATGAAAAAAGCCAAATAGTCAGTTTATAGAGAGAAATGCCACAGAAAAAGCTGTTGTTGAAATACAAAACAGAATTTCAGTTTTTTTATAGAATTTAACGCAGAACTTCAGCATAATGGTATCATCTTGTAATGCCGGTATTTATCTAATTTATTAGTGCCACATTAGGCCCAAGTTTGCCATCAGAATGCTGCCCAAATGAATTCAGTGGGAGTTTTCCATGCTTGGGACTGCTAAATTGAACCTTTAAAGGAATCGCCATTTAGTTTTTGTCACATAAGATGACAGTAAGAAAAATGGTTATCTTTGTTTAAAAGTTACTGTAGCAATTTTGTCCTGCAACACAGTTAAAACATAATTCATGACTTTTCATTTGACACCAAACTGAGCAATATTGCTAGTAACCCTGAGCTGGGAGCAAAGTGGCATTCCCAAGGCCTTAGATAACTAGGGCAAGCAGAGTAACAAACCAGGTCTTCTGTTAATACCACAGTCTTGGTGGGACGGTACTTACATTTCCTTTTGAGTCAAATAAAGATTAACATTCCTAGAGTATCTGTAGCAATGGTAGAGGACAACGATCAAAAGAAACCATTTTTCTCATTCTTTCTGGTTATATTTAGTGAGGCAAAAATACTTCTGATGCAAGTCATGCCAATTTAGGGCCAGTTTCTGAGCTCCAAAACGCCCCCTGAAAGGGCTGGAGAAATTCTACTGGATACAATGAATTTCCTCCAGATCTACCCTCCCCTAACCTGGGCTAACTTCTACTCTTCATTACGCTGGTGTAAATGTGGACTAAGTGAAGATCCTGTCCTCTTCCATTGAAATTAAATGGGAGTTTTGCAGTTAGCTTCAGTGGAAGCAGGATTGGGCTGTGAGAGCAGAATTTGACCCACTAGTCCTAAGAGTTTACTGAAACTTCACAAAAGGTGGCATCTCTTTTGTCTGGCATGTTACAGGCCATTCAGAAGAAAATGGTAGTACGTAGGCTGTTATTACTGAACAAAACCCTCTCACAGTCTAAACAAATATTTGCATTTAGCACTTGCTAACTCTGTCAGTTAAACAACTTCTCTCTAGATAATTGATTGGTTTGAAATAAATTATTTCTCAATTTTGCCTTAAGGAACTGTGAAACCTTCTCTTTAACTGAAGTCTGATTGAAGTGAACTGAAATGTTGTTTAATTGTCTTGTTGCTTTAGAGCTTTTGTTATATTGTGCCTACAAAGCAAATTATGTTTACATAAAAATATAAATAAAATATTACGTATAGCATTACCCTAGACTGGTGTCACTCATTCTAGTATACTGCTCTTGTTTGGGAGGAGGCTAAGATAGGTTAAGAAAATGAACATTTTTTGGCAAAATACACTGGACCAGGGTCATTAAAACCAGCTGAAAACACTGCCTTTCGGAACAGTAACAACTCAGACATAAAATGTTCTATGATATTACAAAGAATTGGTATTTTTAACAATCTGTGAGAAAGGTCAGACTATCACAGCAGCATTTTCCTAAATTGCTAGAGGGAGGAATCAGTGGCTTTCACAGCATGTAAACACCAACTTTCAGAATGTTCTCTCTCAGATTGCATTGAGATAAATATGGGCATGCGTGTCACAGTCACAGTAAAGATTGCTCCCCCCATGGGGTCCCCTGGGTAAGCACCAGGGTTGTATATTGCTAATGCTTATATATGCATGGGAAAGGACCTTGGGAAGGGTTGAGTGAAAGGTTCCTTTGCAGGTTGCAAAAGGCTGAGGGGGAGGAAGGGAGAAACGAACGGGTTAACTTAACAATCCAGCTAGGTTCAAAGATAAGGAATGAAACTGCAGCCCAAGGCCAATGCACACAAACAAGCTCCCTGCTGCCAAACAGCCAGAACCTTGTGAGAAAGGAGAACTGAGCCAGACAGACCTGACGAGGTTGCAAAACTAGACCGATGCGAAGGCTAGTGAGTTGAAAACAACAACCTCGCGACCCTGAAGACAGTGTGTTTTGGGGAAACTGAGAGAGCTGAGGAAGACCAATTTGGACTGGTACTGAGAGCGTGGGGATGGGGGTGCGAAGGTCCTTAGACGAAAATGCCCCTGGAAGAACCCAGGACTTAAAACCCTCCCAAGAGCTGAAGCAAGTCAGAGATCAACAGCGGAACCTGGACGGCCTGTGCGCAGGACAGAACTCTTGTCTACCCTTCCCCCTCTTCTTCTTACGTTTCACCCAGGCTTGGCCATCCTTGGGTTGTATGTACGTGAGTATCAAAGTGGGTTAGGGCTTGGGTACTAATGCTTTCTTCCTTTCTCCAAATGATGTGGGGCATACCCAGCACTCACCGCTGTAATTTGATTAATAAAGCTTTAAACTTAGTCACTTGGTGTGCTCCTTCATATCCTCCCCTAAAGATCCTGCAGCCTCAGCCTGATCACCTGAAGCCCCAGGCAGATTGGTCACATAAATCTGTTACGTGCACATTAACATCAGAGACAATTTTTTCCTTTCAGACAGTAATAAGATATTTTTAGCTAATGGGATCGGGTTTTTTTTCCCCTCCTTTCTGATTTACATACTGGAGCTCTATCTAAGTCAGTCGAACCAACTTGTGTAAGGGCTTGTCTACACTACCTGCTGGATCGGCAGGCAGTGATCATTCCAGCGGGGGTCAATTTATCACATCTAGCGTAGACACAAGAAATCGACCGCCGAGTGCTCTCCCATCGACTCCAGTACTCCACCAGGCAAGAGGCACAGGCAGAGTCGACGGGAGAGCGTCAGCCATCAACTTACCTCAGTGAAGTATCAGAGGGTAGCCGTGTTAGTCTGGATCTGTAAAAGCAGCAAAGAATCCTGTGGCACCTTATAG
The DNA here is from genome assembly GCF_025201925.1 of Gopherus flavomarginatus. Taxonomy (NCBI): domain Eukaryota; kingdom Metazoa; phylum Chordata; order Testudines; family Testudinidae; genus Gopherus; species Gopherus flavomarginatus. The sequence goes on along the minus strand of NC_066630.1, from coordinate 13,484,206 downwards.
ACTAACAGAGGTTTTGGAGCATGAGCTTTCGTGGGTGAATACCCACTTCCTCAGATGCATGTAATGGAAATATCCAGGGGCAGGTATATATATATGTGTGCTAGCAAGCAAGCTAGAGATAACGAGGTCAGTTCAATCAGGGAGGATGAGGCCCTGTTCTAGCAGTTGAGGTGTGAAAACCAAGAGAGGAGAAACTGGTTCTGTAATTGGCAAGCCATTCACAGTCTTTGTTCAATCCTGAAATCCATCAACCTCATGAAGAAACTTGCACAAATACAGACAGATATCATCTTCCTTTCCAAATGCAAACGGATGGACATCATACCAAATGGACTAAAGGTAAAAAATCCACTGCTATCTACATACTACACAGACCACAGTGAGAGATTATGTCATACTCTATCAAAAAAACTGAGGAACCACCTGATCAGCATCCTATACAGCAAACAGGAAAACATCAAAAAAGAGCTCTCCAACCTGGAGACTCTCATTAATAACCAAACTTCTATACAAACGGACTTCACTAGAATAAGACAGGAGATCTACATTACTCACTTCACCTCTCTTCAAAGGAAAAAGGACTGTAAGCTGTCTAAACTCCTACCTGCCACATGGAACCACAACAGTGGTACCCCTAACCCACCCAGCAATATCGTCAATCTATCCAACTACACACTCAGCCCAGAAGAAAAGTCTGTCCTATCTCGGGGACTCTCTTTCTGCCCTGCCTCCCCCACCAACATGATACAGTTCTGTGGCGATCTGGAAGCCTACTTTCGCCGTCTCCGACTCAAAGAATACTTCCAGGACAACACTGAACAGTGCACTGATACACGGGTGCCCTCCCACCAACAGCAGAAGAAAAAGAACTCCACATGGACTCCTCCTGAGGGTCGAAATGACAGCCTGGACCTATACATCGAATGCTTCCGCCGGCGTGCACAGGCAGAAATCGTGGAACAACAACATCGCTTGCCTCACAACCTAAGTCGTGCAGAACGCAATGCCATCCACAGCCTCAGAAACCACCCTGACATTATCATCAAAGAGGCTGATAAAGGAGGTGCCGTTGTCATCATGAACAGGTCTGACTATCAAAAGGAGGCAGCCAGACAACTCTCCAATACCAAATTCTACAGGCCACTTCCCTCAGATCCCACTGAGGAATACACTAAGAAACTACAGCATCTACTCAGGACACTCCCTACACTAACACCAGAAGAAATCAACATACCCCTAGAGCCCCGACCAGGGTTATTCTATCTACTACCCAAGATCCACAAACCCGGCAATCCTGGACGCCCCATCATCTCGGGCATTGGCACTCTCACTGAAGGACTGTCTGGATATATGGACTCTCTACTCAGACCCTATGCCACCAGCACTCCCAGCTATCTCCGCGACACCACTGATTTCCTGAGGAAACTACAATGTATTGGTGACCTCCCAGAAAACACCATCCTAGCCACCATGGATGTAGAGGCTCTCTACACAAACATCCCACACACAGATGGAATACAAGCTGTCAGGAACACTATCCCTGATGATGCCACAGCACAACTGGCTGCTGAGCTCTGTGCCTTTATACTTACACACAACTATTTCAAATTTGATGACAATATATATCTCCAGATCAGTGGCACTGCTATGGGCACCCGCATGGCCCCACAATATGCCAATATCTTCATGGCCGACCTGGAACAACGCTTCCTCAGCTCTCGTCCACTCACACCCCTTCTCTATCTACGCTACATTGATGACATCTTCATCATCTGGACCCATGGGAAGGAGACTCTGGAAAAATTCCACCAGGATTTCAACAGCTTCCACCCCACCATCAACCTCAGCCTGGATCAATCTACACGGGAGGTCCACTTTCTTGACACCACGGTGCAAATAAGTGATGGTCACATTAACACCACCCTATATCGAAAACCCACCGACCGCTATGCCTACCTTCATGCCTCCAGCTTCCATCCCGGGCACATCACACGATCCATTGTCTACAGCCAAGCACTGAGGTACAACCGCATCTGCTCTGACCCCTCAGACAGAGACCAACACCTACAAAATCTCCACCAAGCCTTCTCAAAACTACAATACCCACACGAGGAAATAAGGACACAGATCAACAGAGCCAGACGTGTACCCAGAAGCCTCCTACTGCAAGACAAACCCAAGAGAGAAACCAACAGGACTCCACTGGCCATCACATACAGCCCCCAGCTAAAACCCCTCCAACGCATCATCAAGGATCTACAACCCATCCTGGACAATGATCCCACACTTTCACAGGCCTTGGGTGGCAGGCCAATCCTTGCCCACAGACAACCTGCCAACCTGAAACATATTCTCACCAGTAACTGCACACCACACCATAATAACTCTAACTCAGGAACCAATCCATGCAACAAACCTCGATGCCAGCTCTGCCCACATATCTACACCAGCGACACCATCACAGGACCTAACCAGATCAGCCACACCATCACTGGTTCATTCACCTGCACATCCACCAATGTAATATACGCCATCATATGCCAGCAATGCCCCTCTGCTATGTACATCGGCCAAACTGGACAGTCTCTACGGAAAAGGATAAATGGACACAAATCAGACATTAGGAATGGCAATATACAAAAACCTGTAGGAGAGCACTTCAACCTCCCTGGCCACACTATAGCAGACCTTAAGGTGGCCATCCTGCAGCAAAAAAACTTCAGGACCAGACTTCAAAGAGAAACTGCTGAGCTTCAGTTCATCTGCAAATTTGACACCATCAGCTCAGGATTGAACAAAGACTGTGAATGGCTTGCCAATTACAGAACCAGTTTCTCCTCTCTTGGTTTTCACACCTCAACTGCTAGAACAGGGCCTCATCCTCCCTGATTGAACTGACCTCGTTATCTCTAGCTTGCTTGCTAGCACACATATATATATACCTGCCCCTGGATATTTCCATTACATGCATCTGAGGAAGTGGGTATTCACCCACGAAAGCTCATGCTCCAAAACCTCTGTTAGTCTATAAGGTGCCACAGGATTCTTTGCTGCTTTTACAGATCCAGACTAACACGGCTACCCTCTGATACTTGACACCATGCAAGGCACTGCATTTAGCCGTATGGAATGGAAATCCATCAACCTCATGAAGAAACTTGCACAAATACAGACAGATATCATCTTCCTTTCCAAATGCAAACGGATGGACATCATACCAAATGGACTAAAGGTAAAAAAATCCACTGCTATCTACATACTACACAGACCACAGTGAGAGATTATGTCATACTCTATCAAAAAAACTGAGGAACCACCTGATCAGCATCCTATACAGCAAACAGGAAAACATCAAAAAAGAGCTCTCCAACCTGGAGACTCTCATTAATAACCAAACTTCTATACAAACGGACTTCACTAGAATAAGACAGGAGATCTACATTACTCACTTCACCTCTCTTCAAAGGAAAAAGGACTGTAAGCTGTCTAAACTCCTACCTGCCACATGGAACCACAACAGTGGTACCCCTAACCCACCCAGCAATATCGTCAATCTATCCAACTACACACTCAGCCCAGAAGAAAAGTCTGTCCTATCTCGGGGACTCTCTTTCTGCCCTGCCTCCCCCACCAACATGATACAGTTCTGTGGCGATCTGGAAGCCTACTTTCGCCGTCTCCGACTCAAAGAATACTTCCAGGACAACACTGAACAGTGCACTGATACACGGGTGCCCTCCCACCAACAGCAGAAGAAAAAGAACTCCACATGGACTCCTCCTGAGGGTCGAAATGACAGCCTGGACCTATACATCGAATGCTTCCGCCGGCGTGCACAGGCAGAAATCGTGGAACAACAACATCGCTTGCCTCACAACCTAAGTCGTGCAGAACGCAATGCCATCCACAGCCTCAGAAACCACCCTGACATTATCATCAAAGAGGCTGATAAAGGAGGTGCCGTTGTCATCATGAACAGGTCTGACTATCAAAAGGAGGCAGCCAGACAACTCTCCAATACCAAATTCTACAGGCCACTTCCCTCAGATCCCACTGAGGAATACACTAAGAAACTACAGCATCTACTCAGGACACTCCCTACACTAACACCAGAAGAAATCAACATACCCCTAGAGCCCCGACCAGGGTTATTCTATCTACTACCCAAGATCCACAAACCCGGCAATCCTGGACGCCCCATCATCTCGGGCATTGGCACTCTCACTGAAGGACTGTCTGGATATATGGACTCTCTACTCAGACCCTATGCCACCAGCACTCCCAGCTATCTCCGCGACACCACTGATTTCCTGAGGAAACTACAATGTATTGGTGACCTCCCAGAAAACACCATCCTAGCCACCATGGATGTAGAGGCTCTCTACACAAACATCCCACACACAGATGGAATACAAGCTGTCAGGAACACTATCCCTGATGATGCCACAGCACAACTGGCTGCTGAGCTCTGTGCCTTTATACTTACACACAACTATTTCAAATTTGATGACAATATATATCTCCAGATCAGTGGCACTGCTATGGGCACCCGCATGGCCCCACAATATGCCAATATCTTCATGGCCGACCTGGAACAACGCTTCCTCAGCTCTCGTCCACTCACACCCCTTCTCTATCTACGCTACATTGATGACATCTTCATCATCTGGACCCATGGGAAGGAGACTCTGGAAAAATTCCACCAGGATTTCAACAGCTTCCACCCCACCATCAACCTCAGCCTGGATCAATCTACACGGGAGGTCCACTTTCTTGACACCACGGTGCAAATAAGTGATGGTCACATTAACACCACCCTATATCGAAAACCCACCGACCGCTATGCCTACCTTCATGCCTCCAGCTTCCATCCCGGGCACATCACACGATCCATTGTCTACAGCCAAGCACTGAGGTACAACCGCATCTGCTCTGACCCCTCAGACAGAGACCAACACCTACAAAATCTCCACCAAGCCTTCTCAAAACTACAATACCCACACGAGGAAATAAGGACACAGATCAACAGAGCCAGACGTGTACCCAGAAGCCTCCTACTGCAAGACAAACCCAAGAGAGAAACCAACAGGACTCCACTGGCCATCACATACAGCCCCCAGCTAAAACCCCTCCAACGCATCATCAAGGATCTACAACCCATCCTGGACAATGATCCCACACTTTCACAGGCCTTGGGTGGCAGGCCAATCCTTGCCCACAGACAACCTGCCAACCTGAAACATATTCTCACCAGTAACTGCACACCACACCATAATAACTCTAACTCAGGAACCAATCCATGCAACAAACCTCGATGCCAGCTCTGCCCACATATCTACACCAGCGACACCATCACAGGACCTAACCAGATCAGCCACACCATCACTGGTTCATTCACCTGCACATCCACCAATGTAATATACGCCATCATATGCCAGCAATGCCCCTCTGCTATGTACATCGGCCAAACTGGACAGTCTCTACGGAAAAGGATAAATGGACACAAATCAGACATTAGGAATGGCAATATACAAAAACCTGTAGGAGAGCACTTCAACCTCCCTGGCCACACTATAGCAGACCTTAAGGTGGCCATCCTGCAGCAAAAAAACTTCAGGACCAGACTTCAAAGAGAAACTGCTGAGCTTCAGTTCATCTGCAAATTTGACACCATCAGCTCAGGATTGAACAAAGACTGTGAATGGCTTGCCAATTACAGAACCAGTTTCTCCTCTCTTGGTTTTCACACCTCAACTGCTAGAACAGGGCCTCATCCTCCCTGATTGAACTGACCTCGTTATCTCTAGCTTGCTTGCTAGCACACATATATATACCTGCCCCTGGATATTTCCATTACATGCATCTGAGGAAGTGGGTATTCACCCACGAAAGCTCATGCTCCAAAACCTCTGTTAGTCTATAAGGTGCCACAGGATTCTTTGCTGCTTTTACAGATCCAGACTAACACGGCTACCCTCTGATACTTGACACCATGCAAGGCACTGCATTTAGCCGTATGGAATGGAAATCCATCAACCTCATGAAGAAACTTGCACAAATACAGACAGATATCATCTTCCTTTCCAAATGCAAACGGATGGACATCATACCAAATGGACTAAAGGTAAAAAATCCACTGCTATCTACATACTACACAGACCACAGTGAGAGATTATGTCATACTCTATCAAAAAAAACTGAGGAACCACCTGATCAGCATCCTATACAGCAAACAGGAAAACATCAAAAAAGAGCTCTCCAACCTGGAGACTCTCATTAATAACCAAACTTCTATACAAACGGACTTCACTAGAATAAGACAGGAGATCTACATTACTCACTTCACCTCTCTTCAAAGGAAAAAGGACTGTAAGCTGTCTAAACTCCTACCTGCCACATGGAACCACAACAGTGGTACCCCTAACCCACCCAGCAATATCGTCAATCTATCCAACTACACACTCAGCCCAGAAGAAAAGTCTGTCCTATCTCGGGGACTCTCTTTCTGCCCTGCCTCCCCCACCAACATGATACAGTTCTGTGGCGATCTGGAAGCCTACTTTCGCCGTCTCCGACTCAAAGAATACTTCCAGGACAACACTGAACAGTGCACTGATACACGGGTGCCCTCCCACCAACAGCAGAAGAAAAAGAACTCCACATGGACTCCTCCTGAGGGTCGAAATGACAGCCTGGACCTATACATCGAATGCTTCCGCCGGCGTGCACAGGCAGAAATCGTGGAACAACAACATCGCTTGCCTCACAACCTAAGTCGTGCAGAACGCAATGCCATCCACAGCCTCAGAAACCACCCTGACATTATCATCAAAGAGGCTGATAAAGGAGGTGCCGTTGTCATCATGAACAGGTCTGACTATCAAAAGGAGGCAGCCAGACAACTCTCCAATACCAAATTCTACAGGCCACTTCCCTCAGATCCCACTGAGGAATACACTAAGAAACTACAGCATCTACTCAGGACACTCCCTACACTAACACCAGAAGAAATCAACATACCCCTAGAGCCCCGACCAGGGTTATTCTATCTACTACCCAAGATCCACAAACCCGGCAATCCTGGACGCCCCATCATCTCGGGCATTGGCACTCTCACTGAAGGACTGTCTGGATATATGGACTCTCTACTCAGACCCTATGCCACCAGCACTCCCAGCTATCTCCGCGACACCACTGATTTCCTGAGGAAACTACAATGTATTGGTGACCTCCCAGAAAACACCATCCTAGCCACCATGGATGTAGAGGCTCTCTACACAAACATCCCACACACAGATGGAATACAAGCTGTCAGGAACACTATCCCTGATGATGCCACAGCACAACTGGCTGCTGAGCTCTGTGCCTTTATACTTACACACAACTATTTCAAATTTGATGACAATATATATCTCCAGATCAGTGGCACTGCTATGGGCACCCGCATGGCCCCACAATATGCCAATATCTTCATGGCCGACCTGGAACAACGCTTCCTCAGCTCTCGTCCACTCACACCCCTTCTCTATCTACGCTACATTGATGACATCTTCATCATCTGGACCCATGGGAAGGAGACTCTGGAAAAATTCCACCAGGATTTCAACAGCTTCCACCCCACCATCAACCTCAGCCTGGATCAATCTACACGGGAGGTCCACTTTCTTGACACCACGGTGCAAATAAGTGATGGTCACATTAACACCACCCTATATCGAAAACCCACCGACCGCTATGCCTACCTTCATGCCTCCAGCTTCCATCCCGGGCACATCACACGATCCATTGTCTACAGCCAAGCACTGAGGTACAACCGCATCTGCTCTGACCCCTCAGACAGAGACCAACACCTACAAAATCTCCACCAAGCCTTCTCAAAACTACAATACCCACACGAGGAAATAAGGACACAGATCAACAGAGCCAGACGTGTACCCAGAAGCCTCCTACTGCAAGACAAACCCAAGAGAGAAACCAACAGGACTCCACTGGCCATCACATACAGCCCCCAGCTAAAACCCCTCCAACGCATCATCAAGGATCTACAACCCATCCTGGACAATGATCCCACACTTTCACAGGCCTTGGGTGGCAGGCCAATCCTTGCCCACAGACAACCTGCCAACCTGAAACATATTCTCACCAGTAACTGCACACCACACCATAATAACTCTAACTCAGGAACCAATCCATGCAACAAACCTCGATGCCAGCTCTGCCCACATATCTACACCAGCGACACCATCACAGGACCTAACCAGATCAGCCACACCATCACTGGTTCATTCACCTGCACATCCACCAATGTAATATACGCCATCATATGCCAGCAATGCCCCTCTGCTATGTACATCGGCCAAACTGGACAGTCTCTACGGAAAAGGATAAATGGACACAAATCAGACATTAGGAATGGCAATATACAAAAACCTGTAGGAGAGCACTTCAACCTCCCTGGCCACACTATAGCAGACCTTAAGGTGGCCATCCTGCAGCAAAAAAACTTCAGGACCAGACTTCAAAGAGAAACTGCTGAGCTTCAGTTCATCTGCAAATTTGACACCATCAGCTCAGGATTGAACAAAGACTGTGAATGGCTTGCCAATTACAGAACCAGTTTCTCCTCTCTTGGTTTTCACACCTCAACTGCTAGAACAGGGCCTCATCCTCCCTGATTGAACTGACCTCGTTATCTCTAGCTTGCTTGCTAGCACACATATATATATACCTGCCCCTGGATATTTCCATTACATGCATCTGAGGAAGTGGGTATTCACCCACGAAAGCTCATGCTCCAAAACCTCTGTTAGTCTATAAGGTGCCACAGGATTCTTTGCTGCTTTTACAGATCCAGACTAACACGGCTACCCTCTGATACTTGACACCATGCAAGGCACTGCATTTAGCCGTATGGAATGGAAATCCATCAACCTCATGAAGAAACTTGCACAAATACAGACAGATATCATCTTCCTTTCCAAATGCAAACGGATGGACATCATACCAAATGGACTAAAGGTAAAAAATCCACTGCTATCTACATACTACACAGACCACAGTGAGAGATTATGTCATACTCTATCAAAAAAACTGAGGAACCACCTGATCAGCATCCTATACAGCAAACAGGAAAACATCAAAAAAGAGCTCTCCAACCTGGAGACTCTCATTAATAACCAAACTTCTATACAAACGGACTTCACTAGAATAAGACAGGAGATCTACATTACTCACTTCACCTCTCTTCAAAGGAAAAAGGACTGTAAGCTGTCTAAACTCCTACCTGCCACATGGAACCACAACAGTGGTACCCCTAACCCACCCAGCAATATCGTCAATCTATCCAACTACACACTCAGCCCAGAAGAAAAGTCTGTCCTATCTCGGGGACTCTCTTTCTGCCCTGCCTCCCCCACCAACATGATACAGTTCTGTGGCGATCTGGAAGCCTACTTTCGCCGTCTCCGACTCAAAGAATACTTCCAGGACAACACTGAACAGTGCACTGATACACGGGTGCCCTCCCACCAACAGCAGAAGAAGAAGAACTCCACATGGACTCCTCCTGAGGGTCGAAATGACAGCCTGGACCTATACATCGAATGCTTCCGCCGGCGTGCACAGGCAGAAATCGTGGAACAACAACATCGCTTGCCTCACAACCTAAGTCGTGCAGAACGCAATGCCATCCACAGCCTCAGAAACCACCCTGACATTATCATCAAAGAGGCTGATAAAGGAGGTGCCGTTGTCATCATGAACAGGTCTGACTATCAAAAGGAGGCAGCCAGACAACTCTCCAATACCAAATTCTACAGGCCACTTCCCTCAGATCCCACTGAGGAATACACTAAGAAACTACAGCATCTACTCAGGACACTCCCTACACTAACACCAGAAGAAATCAACATACCCCTAGAGCCCCGACCAGGGTTATTCTATCTACTACCCAAGATCCACAAACCCGGCAATCCTGGACGCCCCATCATCTCGGGCATTGGCACTCTCACTGAAGGACTGTCTGGATATATGGACTCTCTACTCAGACCCTATGCCACCAGCACTCCCAGCTATCTCCGCGACACCACTGATTTCCTGAGGAAACTACAATGTATTGGTGACCTCCCAGAAAACACCATCCTAGCCACCATGGATGTAGAGGCTCTCTACACAAACATCCCACACACAGATGGAATACAAGCTGTCAGGAACACTATCCCTGATGATGCCACAGCACAACTGGCTGCTGAGCTCTGTGCCTTTATACTTACACACAACTATTTCAAATTTGATGACAATATATATCTCCAGATCAGTGGCACTGCTATGGGCACCCGCATGGCCCCACAATATGCCAATATCTTCATGGCCGACCTGGAACAACGCTTCCTCAGCTCTCGTCCACTCACACCCCTTCTCTATCTACGCTACATTGATGACATCTTCATCATCTGGACCCATGGGAAGGAGACTCTGGAAAAATTCCACCAGGATTTCAACAGCTTCCACCCCACCATCAACCTCAGCCTGGATCAATCTACACGGGAGGTCCACTTTCTTGACACCACGGTGCAAATAAGTGATGGTCACATTAACACCACCCTATATCGAAAACCCACCGACCGCTATGCCTACCTTCATGCCTCCAGCTTCCATCCCGGGCACATCACACGATCCATTGTCTACAGCCAAGCACTGAGGTACAACCGCATCTGCTCTGACCCCTCAGACAGAGACCAACACCTACAAAATCTCCACCAAGCCTTCTCAAAACTACAATACCCACACGAGGAAATAAGGACACAGATCAACAGAGCCAGACGTGTACCCAGAAGCCTCCTACTGCAAGACAAACCCAAGAGAGAAACCAACAGGACTCCACTGGCCATCACATACAGCCCCCAGCTAAAACCCCTCCAACGCATCATCAAGGATCTACAACCCATCCTGGACAATGATCCCACACTTTCACAGGCCTTGGGTGGCAGGCCAATCCTTGCCCACAGACAACCTGCCAACCTGAAACATATTCTCACCAGTAACTGCACACCACACCATAATAACTCTAACTCAGGAACCAATCCATGCAACAAACCTCGATGCCAGCTCTGCCCACATATCTACACCAGCGACACCATCACAGGACCTAACCAGATCAGCCACACCATCACTGGTTCATTCACCTGCACATCCACCAATGTAATATACGCCATCATATGCCAGCAATGCCCCTCTGCTATGTACATCGGCCAAACTGGACAGTCTCTACGGAAAAGGATAAATGGACACAAATCAGACATTAGGAATGGCAATATACAAAAACCTGTAGGAGAGCACTTCAACCTCCCTGGCCACACTATAGCAGACCTTAAGGTGGCCATCCTGCAGCAAAAAAACTTCAGGACCAGACTTCAAAGAGAAACTGCTGAGCTTCAGTTCATCTGCAAATTTGACACCATCAGCTCAGGATTGAACAAAGACTGTGAATGGCTTGCCAATTACAGAACCAGTTTCTCCTCTCTTGGTTTTCACACCTCAACTGCTAGAACAGGGCCTCATCCTCCCTGATTGAACTGACCTCGTTATCTCTAGCTTGCTTGCTAGCACACATATATATATACCTGCCCCTGGATATCTCCATTACATGCATCTGAGGAAGTGGGTATTCACCCACGAAAGCTCATGCTCCAAAACCTCTGTTAGTCTATAAGGTGCCACAGGATTCTTTGCTGCTCTTACCTCAGTGAGTAAATCTAAATACATCAACTTCAGCTACGTTATTGACATAGCTAAAGTCGCATAACTTAGATTCTCCTCCCCACCCCTGAGTGTAGACTAAATGAAAGAACCACATACATGGTTATGATCTGAAACAACCAGGAGGGTTGGAAGGGAGGTCAGGTGGCTTTGTGCACAGTATTGGGAGTAAGAAGACCTGACTTCTAGTTGCAGAGCTGCAGCTAACTTGCTATATGACCTTGGCCAAGTCACTTAACAGCTCTCTTCCTCAGTTTCCTCATTGGACTCTGATTTAGACAAATAGCCAATATAGTACTAAGGGAGCTTTCCCATATACTGATATTGACATTGAGCCATATTCTGCCCTAAGATGCATCTAAACTAGCTATCTAGGCAGTTAGGCTTAGATTTTCAAGGATATTTACACATAATATTCCCAATGGGAGTTAGGCACCAAGGTGCTTTTGAAAATCTAAGCAGACTCTGAACTGCATCTTTAAATGCCTTAATACCTTTAAAAAGCTGACCATTAAGTCCTTACTCTGAAAGGTGCTGAACATCCCTTAGCTTATGTTAAATCCCACGGGAGTTGACGGAGCTGAGCACCTCTCCAAAGCGTTCACAAGGCCCTTACTGCGTACTACATTCATCACTGTGAGGCCAGTGAATGAATGTTGTAACTTTAACTGTCAGTTTCCTGGCTTTTGCAGGTTTAAGTCAAGGGTATGTTTGTAGTTGATGCCTCCTTCACCTCACAGGAGTGTTATAAGAATTGACTGGTCAATATCTGTAGAGTGCTTTGACAAAAAGGGATATGTAAGTAATAATAATATTATTATTATGCAAGGTGTCCCTAAGGACATGAAACATCTCACAGCCAAGTTTCATCCACTCCAGGTGTGTTGATTAGACTATATAATCTTCTGAATGCATTCTTATGAGCTCTATGGATATGTCTTTGATTCACATCCTGAAGATTGGGTATGCTTTCAATTATTGTGAAAGCCATCCATCAATAGCACTGGTCTGTGTATACACACACACCAGTGCTAATGATCGGATGGCTTTCACAATATTATATATAAACCAGTGATGATAACTTTATACACATATATCCTCTCAGCACACCTATCAAAGTGATATTTTTGATTTAGTAGCTCCATTAGAAGTCTCTCGTGTGAATTTCCAGTTCGCCATTGACTTCATTTCTAAGGTACCCATTTTAACTTGCTGACTTTTTCCACACCATTACTTCTTACTCCCACCTTTTTTCAATAGCAAGTTTCCAAATGACTTGACATTTCAGAATAAACGTCTTGCTGAAGGATTGTATGAAGTGAAAATAGCAAAGAATCTTGTGGCACCTTATAGACTAACAGACGTTTTGGAGCATGAGCTTTCATGGGTGAATACCCACTGCGTCAGATGTGACGAAGTGGGTATTCACCCACGAAAGCTCATACTCCAAAACATCTGTTAGTCTATAAGGTGCCACAGGCTTGTTTGCTGCTTTTACAGATCCAGACTAACACGGCTACCCCTCTGATGTATGAAGTGAGGCATCCTTCTATCTAGTGAGTTCCTTTAAATGAGCTTCTTTAAACTAATGAATACCCGGCATTTCACCTGGTTGCTTAGATTTCAGATAATATTGAAACCTGTCTGTACTGTGACATGGTACCTCTGAAACATGAATACCACCTCTGATATTGGGCTGCCAGTAGCATTGATGGGATTTCTACATGCCTTACTTGGGTTTTTCAGTGGACTTTTTTGCCTAGGAAAAAGAGGACAGGGGTTCCAGAGCTAAGAGCTCCATTGGTCACTTGCTCAGCTATCAACACAGCCATCAGTCATTTCTATGATTCATTGAAATTCAAGATGAAGAAGACCTGTTAGACCATCCAGTCCATTTCCATGGCAATATAGGCTTGTTTCCCATAGTACATCTTTAGTGTCTTGTGCAGTGACTACTGAAGGTAAGCAGAGCTGCTAGTCTTCACATTGCAAGTTACAGTATATAAAATATCTGTTAGACCCCCAAGTTGGGCCCCAGGGCCAGACAACAGGTGCTCCGGCCTCCACCCCCCAACGGAATTTTCCCCCAGCCCCCAGAACTGCCACTGATCACATAGCTGCTCAGAAAGCAGAACTTGTAACAGGAAACAGCACCTTGCGGTCGGCCGACCTGAGGAGGGGAAGTTCCCCCACGACAGTCGCTTCCTGGGTAGAGATGCTGGGGCCCGATTGCCTCCCTTGTATGGGCATGAGCCACTCGCGACCCTGCAATTGGCTTATCATAAATTATGACGAAAAATTCATTATATATTCCTGACCCCCTCCCGGGGACGGGCGGAGAGAACTCGAATTCCCGTCGAACCGTATCCAGGCCTGATCACCCTGAAGCTCTCCCGGCTCACGTGTTTCCTGAAGCCTGACTGCTTGCCGGCCGTAATGAAACTTTCGTGGTTTGTGTGTGTAAGTAGAATTAGCTGTTAAGTATAACTGTATTGTTAGATAAGAGGCAAAGACTGGTTCCAGCCGCCCCAAGGCTCCTGCTAGGGGAAACCCGTTAACCAGGAAGCCTTGAAAGCAAGGGGGGCCAGTCAAGCCTCACGACCTGTGTTTAGTGAGATTAGCTGCTGCATTTATGGTTAATAATAATACCAATATCACTTTTACTAACCCCTGGGACGACCTGCATAATTACTGGGACTTAGAAAAATACCAGGGCCAGCTTCTATTTGTAATTGTAGTGTTTGTGTTATTTGTTCTAGTATTATATTGTAAGCCCAAGTTGTAACTAATCGTGTGGTCCCTTATCCCGATCTGTGACTCATTTAATAAATCCTCAATCTTTAACACTACGACTGATTGCTTGCGTTATCCCCGTCACTACCCTTGGGCACTTGTCACCCCCCCCCAGGGCATCCAGTGATCGAACCTCCGCCCTATTCCAACGCTCATTACCCGGTAGATAACGGGCACCTGGTGGCCATATCGGTGGAGCGAGGGGCGAGAGCAATCTGTAATCAACAATATCAACTCTCACTACTTAGGTGTGAAGGTATTCAAAAGATCCAAAATGCACATTCTCTGATCAAACAATGGACTTAAGCCTACAGAGAATCAAAGTGGAAAAGTTTTGCTAACTCTTCTGAGAAAAGAGTTCTACTGATGGGACTTGTGAATAACCCATAATGGAATTGGATGGGGAACAAAGGACCCGGCATAAAGCAGTGACTTGGAATAATTGAATGTGAGCAGGGGCTGAAGGCAGCCTTAGAAAAGAAAATAAGAGTGATGCAGCAATTATATGTGGAGATGAAGGACACTTATTTAAAGATCACTTAAGCAGCGTATGAAAAGGCTAAGGTGCATAGTGTCTTATTTCAGAGACAGCTAACATTTGAAGGACATGGGGAAACAGAAAGGAGAAACTAGGTTTCCTCTCTTCCTCAGGCAGAGTAGATCATCAGACTCCATCCCCACACCCGTTACGCACAACCCCACCTTCTTTCTCCGAAGCTTTAATTACTGCAGTTTGGAGGCATCTTTGAGGAGATTACAGATATCTGCACACATAGAAGAGCCAATCCTTCAGACCTGCCATAGGCAAAACTCATATCTACGTCAAAGGGAGCAAACTATGCATACTGTGAAGGCATGAGGGCAGCAATTATGAGACTCTGCGCTGAATTAATCCATCGCGGTAAATTATTTATTTAGTGAATTTCACTTCTCCTTGATTTTGACTTTCTGAGTTTAAAATAATCATTCATTATTCTAAATTATTTGTCAAATAATTTTGGCTGAATAGCCTTGGTCTGTAGATTGGGTGTCAGCAGTTCGCTGCTAATATATGATAGTCAAACTTTGAGCTGCCTTGCTTAGTTTTGACTGGCCATGTAGGTCATGTGATATGTTTCCACTCCCTGAGTGGAAAAAGTGTATCTCTTAAAAACATGTGAATACTCATGCTTATTAATTCAAAATTTTTTTTCATAATGCTTCTCCCACCTAACAGTCCTGCCACTAAACTCATTTTCTGGACTTTGCCTAGAAATTAAACATCAAAGGAACATGAAGACATTCTAAGTGAATTCATTTGAAAAATGGAATGGATATTCGTAGATTTTTTTATATATAATATAACTCAACTCTGACTATGTTCAACCTCAATTCTGTTCCCTTTTTTTGTTCTGCAACGGAAATAACCTGCTAGGAGTATATACTGTTGATTTTATATATAGTTTAATATGTATAATAATGACTTGGAAAGGAAAATAATCACAGGCTCATAATGTCAGAATTCTGTAAGTTTTATCATAGTATGGTGTGTGGATGGAGTAGAAGAATATTTTAATGACTGCACAATCTGTTTGGTGTTCTGAACTGTGTTGATTATATAAAGTAAGTTTATGTATGGGAATGTAGACCTTACACATTCGTATATTGAACTGTAGGGTGTAGCAACTAACACATGTAGCTTGTTTTTAGTTCTGAATTTGTACCCAACAACAAAAGACAAAATGAAACTGCCCGTAGCAAATAATCATCAGGAAATATTCTATGAGGAACGCAGAGTAATCTACAAGAGGAAATATCACGCATCTTATTCCAAAGAACATGAAAAATAATTCTGAAGAGTAAAAAAACCTCAGCATTCCACACTGTCAATTTTCCATTCTCGTACAGTATAGATCAATGAAAGCCTCCAATGTCTATTCATGAATATGGAGTTTATTCAAAGGTGAGTAACAGACTCTATTTTCACTGTCTTTTAGTGCTCTCATCCAGTCAGCTGTACCTTGGAGGGATTTTCTTTAGCTCTCTCTAAGGAAAGTCCACGGGGATCAAAAGTGGTCTTGAATATGTGGTCTTGTTCTGTGAAGAACTCACCAAAATTCTTGTCAAAAAATAAGTCTAGTGGTCTTGTCAAATTCATACTGGGATGCTTTGTCATTTGGAAATAGGCCTTAAAGTTCTCTTCTTTAGTGCATGGAGGGAGAAAATGCTTCAATACTGTTCACTTTGATGTAAAATCAAAGCAGTAGGGCTATCTTTGATTAATTTCAGGCACACAGGGCTTGATCCAAAACACATTAAAGTCACTGAAAGAATTTCTGTTGACTTCAGTAGGCTTTGGATAAGTCCCATAATCCAAAAAGCACACATGTCAACTTGAAGGCAAGCACATCAGATTTCTGCTCTATGATTTCCAGTCTTAATAAGCAAATAATCACCAGTCCATTGCTTATCGTGGGGCCAAGAGTAGACCAAAAGCAAGCAGCCTTAGCCCTTTGTAAACTCTTTGTGATTACCAGCAAAGCTCTGCCTCTTTGAGGCTTTCCTGCTGGGCCATCTGTACTCAATTATCTTATTCTCTAACACACAGGAATTGCTACACTACAACAGAATTGCAGGAGTATATCTATTACATCAGGCCAAAGGAAATACAAATTCATCTTGCAGTACATAAAACGGATGGGATGGGGGGTTAATATTTCCCCCTAAAGTCCTCGTTCTCTTTGAGTTTAGCGATTATTTCTGGTGGTCATCCCAGGAATAGATTTCTCCTGGTTATTGCCATAACTGCCAACACATATAGTGTACAAAACACTTCCAGCTCCTAGGCAATCAATGGGGATATTTCTTACACTGGCAGCCTGTAAATCCTGCAGCATGAGGCAGCCTTATCCCTGGTGTTAACACCCTTTTCACAAAGACAAGAGCTGAAACAATCATCCAGCTATAATTGACATCTGCAACCCTATTCTTCAAACAAGACATCTTTGTTCCAAGTCATTTTTAATATCCAGGCTGACATTCTTCAGCAAATGTTTTCCTTTGAGGGAACAGGTTAGAGTTTGTGTGAATGTGACTTTATCTTCTTAGTCTGAGCTGTCATGTTGATTGATCCCATCTGATTGATCTTAACTAAGCCATACCTGCAGTATCTCTATCAATTACTTCTATTACAAATCGTGTGGTAATCTGCATGCTGGCTGGGTCCTTGCCAAGTGGAACTAGGGTGACCAGACAGCAAGTGTGAAAAATTGGGATGGGGATGGGGGGTAATAGGAGCCTATATAAGAAAAAGACCCAAAAATTGGGACTGTCCCTATAAAATCAGGACATCTGGTCACCCTAAGTGGAACAACACTGTGCTCAGTGCCTCACTGCCAGAAGTTGTTCAGAACCTGGAAGGTCTTAAGAGAAAAACACAGATGATGAAGAGATGAGAAGGTGTGATGCAGGAGAAAATATTACATTAACTATGTGCATCAAGGCAGAGCAACACCTGAGGAGTGGAGCTGGTTGCCTGTCATTTGTTGAATTATTTCATAAACCTTGCCATTGTTTGTTGGATGAATTATGTGATGAATAAGTTTGCAGCATTCACCCACCTCTGCTAAGGAGGAATATAATCCTGGGTGGGTATTTGGAGAAAGTAAACCCCAAGGATGGAGAAGAATTCCTTTGGATACTGAGAATTAAAGCCATCAATCTCTTTCTCCACTGGTTTTGGCTGTCAACCAAAGAATTAAACCACTAAAAAATGGAACCCATTCTTTACACCATCTCCTTCCCCCATGGCCATAACATGCATCATAACTCACACCCCTTCCTGTAGTTATTTGCAGGAAATCCAGTAGCCTGATAACCATCTTTGTCCACTCTCTCCTCTTTGGCTGACTTCCTTCCCTATGCCTGGAATTTCAGTGGGTGGCCTATTGGCCATTTCATGTCTCCAGGCTGGATTCTGCCAGAAGATGTAGGGAGGGCTGTAAAACACAAGGCTGTGCCTCCCACGATTTCTGTTGGCAGATGTGCATTGAAGTGCAGGATTCCTATCCATCCTCCCTCAACCTTTCCACAGCATGGCTACCAGAAGGGATTCTTCATTCACAGCTAGAGTGACCCTAACTGAGAGCCTGAGATGCCCAAAGACTGCACCATGCAGTAATGGAGATTCTGATAACATCTCGATCCTATACTGGGGCGGGAGGTCCCATGGCTTTCAAAGGAGGATGACTAGCCTCACTGTTTGAAAATGGCAAGTTATGTGATTTTAAAGGGCATGTGAATCTGTGCAACCTATACCAGCCAGTGGTCATTCCTGCAAACCAAAGGCAGCAGGAGAATGGAGGCTGCAGGGCGATTCGCTGAAAAGGTTTGGCTTTGTTTCCTTTAATCTCTGCCAGGCTGTTCTGCTCCAGTACAGGTTCAGAGTTGTTCTGTCCTCACCTCCTTCACAGCAGCACTAGATATCTGATTCACCTCATCTCCGGGAAGAGGGTTCAGCTCTTGCAATGCAGTTTAACTGACTTTCTCTCTCTCTCTCTTTTTTTTTCCAAAATGAGCAGCATTTCCAAGAGGCTGCAGAACATTCCACCGGCACGGCAATGAGGCAAAACGAGATGTATGTAACACTGCAATAGTGCTCCAGGGGCCAAATTTGTTCAAAGCCTGAGTAAACCGGCCTCATGCAGGAGATCTCCAAAAGGGGCAATGGGAAACGTCCTTCCCCCTGCCACAAAATAGTGTATAACACTCATGGTGCTGCTGTAACCATGACTTTTAGAGCAGCTGTGGCTGCCACCTTAACCCTAGACATTGAAGGTTTGACAGGTGGAGATGTAGCCCACATCTCTCCTCTGCTTGGCTATGAGCAGAGTCTTACCAGAGCACTGGTCTGTGCCACACAGGAGCTGGGAATCCCTCTGCATAATCACTCCATGGCAGTTCCTTGTAGCGGACGGGCTCTCCACCCCCATAGAGTGCGGTGAGGTGGATTTACCCTGCACATAGCAGACGGCCCCCTAGGTACTTTGGACAAGGGGGACAGAAGGCTAGAACTGAAGGGTTAACAAATCCCACAATATTTGGTGTTTCTCTTAAAACCCCTGCTCCTGGAGGCATGTGATTATGTGAGGCTCTTAGCTGCCCTTTAAAGAAAGAAAAGTAAGATTTTAGAGCTCATGGTTGCAGAGAAAAGCAGAAAAATGTGACCCAAGTAAAACCAAAGAACCCCAAAATATAAGGCAGAGGAAATGAACCTAGTTAAAATCTCACGGTTTTTGACCCAGCTTTAAGATTATTGGGAGGGGAGAGGCAGAGAAGGATTGCCTCGTTATTTTTGAACATCTGAGGTTAGCAATGCTGCCACCATCTAGCAGGACTGCAGTGTGGCAAGCCAGCCTGCCAGGGGTTAAATGGTTGGATCCAGCTGCCATGCATAAAAAAGGGGAAGAGGTAAGGTAGGAGCCTGGGGGAAATTATGGTCCTCAGCTGAGTGGGAAAGAAGGTGTTTTATTGCATCCTGGGAAAGGGAGGGAGCTTTGTCTTGCCTGCTTGCAGCCTGGAAATGGGAAGGCTTTGACCTGGATACAATTCACCTTTGCTCTGGGAGCTCCTGGTGCTGAGTGGGGAAGCTGGACCTTCTACAGGTACAGTGAGTCTGAAAAAACAGCTGGGCTGGAAAAAAGTAGTGAGACAAGAAGCTAGGGAGGCAGTTGTAGCACATAGTTGGGGAAAGAGGGCTCCTTCCTATCGGGTGACAAGTCTGCTCTGAGAGCTGTGCAAGCATTCATAGTGCCCATGACCTCACCACCTGCTCATCACCGCTCCCCATTCTAACCTCAGGCACGCTCTTCCATTCCCAGTGTTTGTGCTGTGCAGCACCCAATCAGCCCCTGGCAACCTACAACCCTTTCAGAAACTGCTCTGCCTCTGCAAAGGAAATGCATTGTCAGACCAGAGCCACTTCCCCACCGAGTACCATTTTCTTGATAAGCTGTAGTTTGCAATACAGATGACTGCATATTCCTCTACTTGACAGCCCCCACCTCCCTAAAGTACATCTCGTTATTTAGGGTGTGTCTACCCTGCAGCAGAGAGCATGCTTCCAAGAGTGGGTAGACAGACATGTACTTGAGCTAGCACACTCAAAATACCAGTGTACCAGCCAGGGGTAGCACAGGCGACGACACGGGCTAGCTAGCCAATCACATACCCAGGGGTCTGGACAGGTTTTTACCCAAGCTGTTTTGCATGCATCTGTCTATCTGCTCTGGGAAGCACATCCCCAGCTGCAATGCAGACACACCCTCAAGGAATAAAATGCAGCTTTAGCTGGTGCAGCATCTCCATGTCAGAGCAAACTGTTCAGCTACCTGCAAAGCTACACCGACTAACGAAAACGTGTTATTTATAGTGAATGCCTGTACAGTGGTTGTGCATATATAGCCTGGAGTCCACTGAATAGCTGTGAGGCTGCTCTTGCACCAGGTGACTAGACAGCTGAGGTCCTCCACATGAAATATAGGCAATGCATTGTGAAACCCCGGGGAAGTAAGTAGAATACAGGCCTTATGTACCAGCCACAATACAGGCATCGTACTATGAAAAGGAACTATGTCAGATGCACAGGATTTTACAGAGATTCCAACAGGAGAGGGCATTTCTTTTAATACTAACACCAAGGAGAATGGATGGTGACTGAAGTGATTTCCTTCTCATTCCCTATCAATGTCAGTTTGCTTTGGCACATAAGTTCTCTGTAATTTCACTCTCATTGCTATTTTTTCCCCTCCAGGGCCTGCATTTCACATTTGGATTTGGAATTGAATTGCTCATGACTCACCAGTAACCTTATTATTTTCCATGTAAAAGGCTGCGTTTCCTTCAGCTGTGCATTTTGGTTCTACTGTTATGTTCCCTTCTAGAAGGGGTCAATGAGGCTAAAGGACTTGCTTGGAACCACACAGTGAGTCAGTTGCACAGATGGGAATAAACTCAAGACCTCCTTGGTCCCCCGGGCCATTCCCAAGAAGGCCATAACTGCCCTTTGAATTTAGCCTTTCTGCTGACTGGAAGATATTGCTGGAAACTATGCTCTGAGCTGAAAGTTGCACTCAAAATCTGCAAAGACTGAAATAACTTACCCTAGACTTAGTTTAGAAACAATAGGCTAAATTATTTATTTACACACATTGAATGGGATTGCTCAGTGCTGAATTTGGCAATTATTACCTAACTACCACCATTTTTGCTGTCCTTCCTGACAGTCACAACAGGGTGGGCTTGAACACAGTACCTCCCTGTGGGTGTCCTGGGTAAAGAGGGGCCAAAACTGGGACCCCAGTTCCAATATGACCAGACTTTGGCAAAGCTTGAATTCAAATCAGATCTCAGCTCCAAGCTTCCTGACTTGTCCCCATAGTGTGAGGTTTTCTGAACTGTTGCAAAGTGTTTGTAGCTGCTCAGATGGAAAATAGCATTATATATTGAAATGTAAAATATTAACCCTATAATGTCTTTAATCCCAAAGAATAACATATAGCACTATTGAAATGATTTCCTGTGTATATGAAATGGTGCGGAGCATAGCAGTCATGGGAAGGGTACATATTGCCCAAAAGTGTCAGACTAAATTCTTGTCCTACAAAAGTGCCCAGGAAACTTTGATCTGTACACAGTTACATCTTTGGCATTAGATACCAATGCCAATAGCTACCCATTCAGTAAAGACAAGTGAAAAGTACTACACTTGGGAAGAAAAAATCAAATGCACGATTACAAAATGAGGAATAACTGGCTAGGCAGTAGTGCTGCTGAAAAGGGCCTGGGTGTTATAGTGAATCACAAATTGAAGATGAGTCAACAATGTGATGAAGTTACAAAAAAGGGCTAATATCATTCTGGAGTATATTAACAGGAGTGTAAAACACTAGAGGTAATTGTCCCGTTCTACTCAGCTCTGGTGAGTAGAGTAGTAGTGAGTAGAGCTGGAGTAGTGTGTCACACTTCAGGAAAAATGTGGACAAATTGGAGAGAGTCCACAGGGAGGAAACAGAACAAATGTTAAAAGGTTTAGGAAACCAGATTTATGAGAAAAGATTTTTAAAAATAAGGCATGTTTAGTCTTGAGAAAACAATATTCGGGGACTGATAACAGCCTTCCAATACGTTAAGGGCCATTATAAAGAGGATGGTGACCAATTGTTCTCCATGTGCACTGAAGGTAGGACAAGAAGTAATGGGCTTGATCTGTAGCAAGAGAGATTTAGGTTTGATCTGAGGAAAAACTTTCTATCTGTAAAGGGAGTTAAGTTCTGGAACAGGCTTCCATGGGAGGTTGTGGAATCCTCATCACTGGAGTATTTTAAAGAACGGGTTAGACAAACACCTGTCAGGGGTGGCCTAAGTATACTTGGTCATGCCTCAGTGCAGAGGGCTGGACTACATGACCTCTCAAGGTCATTCCAGACTGTGCTATTGGCTTTACATAGTCACACAGTTCACTTGCAGGACGCTGGTGTTATTTCAGCACTACCTAGGCAGCAGCGTTTGTGCTGGCATTGTGGCTTTAATTTAATAACAACACATAATATTTAATATGACTCATGTGGAGATGGTTGAGCTTCCTTCTAGCTCAACATTCCATCACTGAATAATGTTGTTTCACAGTGCTCTGTTTATTAATCATTGGGCCGACAGAGCAAACACAGACCTAATAAAAATATTAATAATTATGGTTATGATTATTAAGCTTCCTGCTTTATCCCCAATAAGATGGTAAATTAGGCCCAATCTCATTCCTACTGAAATAAATGGGAGTTCTGCTACTGACTTTGCTGGAGAGAGGATCATTATTAAGTTTTATTATTATTCATTTGTATTATTGTTGTGCCTGGGAGCACCAGTCATGGACCAGAACCCCATTGTGTGAGGCACTGTGTAAACACAGAACATAAAGATAATTTCTGCCCCAAAGATCTTACAATTGCCACCTTAAGTTAACCCAGTTGTTGTAGCTATAGTATTTATAATTCAGAGAACAACTGATTAATAAATATATTCAACTTTGCATTGACTTGATTTTATTTAATTCTCTTTTTCAGTAAAATATGTGTTAAGGTCAAATCCTGATGTTGGCAAAAGCTGCTTGTCTTCCTTGAGGCTCCTGGACTAGTAGATATTGGGTTTTGAGGAGCCACTGGACCAAATCATGAAGTAAGTGATGTATGAAACAGAAAATCTCTGTACAGAGAATACAGATGTTACTTTGCAATCATTGTTGCACTGGTTCCTATGTGCTAAAGAGACTCACTGGTTCCTATGTGCAAAGAGTCTCTTTAGCACATAGGAAACTCTGCTCTATCAAAAACTGCAAAAATGCCAGCCAAGCCAGCTGCACTAAACTCCCATGTAAAAGGCATTAGATATATAAAGCTAAGGAGCAAATACTTATCTTATAGGTTCAGTGCTAAGAGTATGAATTCATTAGCCCTTCCATAGAATGATTGGTTTGTTTCTTGGAATTATGTTTTGCAAAGGGACTGTCTTTATAAAGACCATTCCTATCTGACACACAGATGTTTCCAATGAGTAAAAAGTAAGACTAGAGGGTTAAAACCTGTTGGCCTCACTCAGAGAAAACCCCTGTTGACTTCAGCGAGGATTTGGCTCATGAGAGCAAACCCTTCCTCCATGTGAGGAGGGCCCTCTTGCAGCACAGCTGGGATGGTACCACCACATAAGGCTGATAGCAGGAAGGGGAAAGCCATGCAGTAGTAGTGTGCCCTTTTTTGGTATGGAGCCTGGCCATGCACATAAGGCATTTGGGGCTGGGCCAGGAGAGTGGCTGCACCAAGGGCTCTCATTGCATGCCTCCTCCAGCTCCTTCCCCACTCCCGGGCCAGGGAGGCTGCTTCAGCCACTCCATGGTTTTGCTTAAGGATTCCTACTTCCTCCAAGGTAGACCACAGCATCCAGCCCAACAGCTTGACCTGGGTCTTAGGGGGAGGCCTGCCTCATAATGATTTAAGGTATCTTCTGTAAATGTGGGTAATAACTTAAGCATCAAGTCTTGGCATGTGTGCACTCTCCCATAGCAATATAGTGAGAGGAGCGGCAGACAAGTAACTTTGATCCAGCAAACACAGGGCTCTTGAAAGGTTAGGCAACATAACAAGCCTGTCATATTGCCATATACTTACGGCACAAGTGAGCATGAAATCTTGAAATCATGTCACAGCACTGGATTAAGTTGATTAACAAGCACTGAAATCAAGGTATTCGTTTGGGGAACAATATTGACAAGAGAAAGCATCACCAGCCTATTTTTTTCCCCATGTGTGAAATATCTCTGGATCCCATGAAGATGTTCATCCTTCTGGCTATCTCTGCAACCAGAGATCATGCACTGAAGAACTGTCTGGAGAATATACAATACAGCATAAGCCCAATGCTCCACTTACTGACTGACACTGGTATAAATATGGAGTGGTTCCATAAACCTCAGTGAAATTACCCTGGTGCAAACCAGTGAGAAAAGAATCAGGCCTTTTCTGTCCAGTTTGGTGGGTTTAGCAGCACAAAATCATGAACTGAGTACTCAGTTATTCCTAGGTCTCTTAAGCCATCTACTGGAAATACGCATAAACTGCAATGCAAAAGAGCATGATACAACATATAACATGGTTTTGGTTGCATTATATCTGAAGCGCAAGGCGTCCAGGAATTAATGAGAAAAGTAGACCACATAGCTACTGCTTGAAGTATGCCATGTCAGCCAACAAAATGTTGAGAAGTTAGTTGCATTCTTGTCTTGCATGGTGAAATCCCTACAGATTGAACCTATCCACTTAACAGCCCTGAGCCCTTTGAGCAGTCACTCTTGTGTGCAAATGGAGATAATGGGCTGTTACAGGATTCCTCCAGCTCTACCACAGAGACCAAACTTACAGCTGTTTCATGGGCAAAGGAGCGAGGGATAAGGCAGTTTTCATGCCTTCCTTTCCCTGGCTAGCAGCTATTTCTGCCTGGTGCTTGCCTGGGCACCTTTTAGCTCGCATCCTGGGGAGGTTATTTGTCTATCAGTCATCACACTTTTGTCTGAGAATACATCTAGTTTTCCTAAAACGTCAGATGAATCTTTCCTATCATATACGATTGAATTGGCTGTCACAAAGACTTCTTCAGCCCCCATTTGTTTAAGTAATTCTAGAGTTGTCATAAATGCTAAGGTCTGTAAATCAATGGAATTTCTGAAACAGTCTAAACCTATTCATCAATTAGTGGCCACATCTCTCTCCGGTTTCCACCACAGATGCTAGCTGCCTTGAAATGCAGCCACAAAAGAGCTGTTGAGCCACCAGGCAGTGCTGTCCCAGCTATCCAGTATGATAACTAAATGCACAAGTTAGATTAAGCAAAGGGAAGTCACCAAGATTTTGAAACGGCCCTCAAAGATTTTTGTATCATAAGGATGAACAGGAAAATTGAGGGCATGCTTTTGATGTGATATGTAATATATTTATACCGTATAAATGTTCTGGGAACCTTCCATAGACCAGTGCATTTAAAATAAACTTATAAGGATTGCCACTGTAAAAGTCCATAGTGACCATAGCAAATGTCTCATCTGTGACCCATTGGTCCCCCTGAACCTATAAACCAAGCCACATCCAAAACCTTTCTGTTTAAAGCAAAGCAGAGCGGACAGGGAGCTGCAGATGGGAATTTGAAAGAGTTTGACAGAGGGAGGCTTACGATGGTTAGGAGGACCCGCAACACCTGTGGCAGCACTGCTTCTGTCTCCTCCACCTGCGCCTGTAGCCAGACAGAGCACCAAAGCATGGATGCTTTTACCCAGATTCTGGTGTAGGTTTGCAAAGACTGTAACTTGCAATTTCCACTTACTGATATCCAGGCTGGAGGCGGCATCCAATGTGAAAGGTGCCTACTGGTGGAATCTCTCAGGCAGCAGGTGAGAGAGCTACAGGAGGAGGTGGCTAGGCTGAGGAACATCCGTATCCATGAGCAATTCCTGGACAGTATCCATGTGGAGACAGCTGACGTAGCTGTCCCAGTTCACAGGACTACTGACACACCAGTGGAGGAGGAGATGGCTCAGGGTGTATCTGACACACCAGTGGAGGAGGAGATGGCTCAGGGTGGACACTGGCAGCTGGTTACTTCTGGCAGCAGGCAGTGCTCCACCTCTGCTGCGAACCCTCCTGCTGTGGTAATAGATAACCGTTATGCTCTTCTTGATACAGGAGAGAAGGAATCACCCCCAACAGTTAAGGAGGGGAAGCCTCGTACCCCTAAGGCTGGGAGGTCTGCTGCCACCACTGATAATAAGAAACGTAGGGTAGTGGTGGTTGGAGACTCTCTGCTGAGGGGGACGGAGACATCCATCTGTCGCCCTGACCGTTCATCCCGGGAGGTATGCTGCCTGCCAGGGGCCCGTATCCGAGATGTTACAGAGGCATTGTCGAGGATTATCCGGCCTTCTGACTACTACCTCATGCTACTCATCCATGTGGGCACAAATGATACTGTGAGGTGTGACACTGAGCAGAGCAAGAGTGACTACAAGGCTCTGGGAGTACAGGTTAAGGAGTTTGGAGCGCAGGTGGTATTCTCTTCGATTCTTCCTGTCGAAGGTAGGGGCCCGGGCAGAGACAGATGCATCGTGGAGGTGAATGCCTGGCTGCGAAGATGGTGTCGCCAGGAGGGTTTTGGCTTCCTCGACCACTGGATGCTATTCAAGGAAGGACTGCTAGGCGGAGATGACGTTCACCTTTCGAGGAGGGGAAAGGCCTTATTTGCACACAGACTGGCTAACCTAGTAAGGAGGGCTTCGACGGGGACAGGTGAGCAAACCCCACAGGTAAGTGGGAAACAAGACCTGGGAGATGGGTCGGAAACAGGAGGGAGCGTGGGCTATAATGGCAGAGAGAAAGGAGGGTCAGGGAAAAGCTGGGAGGCAGGATCAAACCAGTATCTTAGATGCCTATATACAAATGCAAGAAGTATGGGTAATAAGCAGGAAGAACTGGAAGTGCTAATAAATAAATACAACTATGACATTGTTGGCATTACTGAAACTTGGTGGGATAATACACATGACTGGAATGTTGGTGTGGATGGGTATAGTTTGCTCAGAAAGGATAGACAGGGGAAAAAGGGAGGAAGTGTTGCCTTATATATTAAAAATGTACACACTTGGACTGAGGTGGAGATGGACATAGGAGATGGAAGTGTTGAGAGTCTCTGGGTTAGGCTAAAAGGGGTAAAAAACACGGGTGATGTCGTGCTGGGAGTCTACTATAGGTCACCTAATCAGGTGGAAGAGGTAGATGAGGCTTTTTTCAAACAACTAACAAAATCATCCAAAGCCCAAGATTTGGTGGTGATGGGGGACTTCAACTATCCAGATATATGTTGGGAAAATAACACCGCGGGGCACAGACTATCCAATAAGTTCCTGGACTGCATTGCAGACAACTTTTTATTTCAGAAAGTTGAAAAAGCTACTAGGGGGGAAGCTGTTCTAAACTTGATTTTAACAAATAGGGAGGAACTCGTTGAGAATTTGAAAGTAGAAGGAAGCTTGGGTGAAAGTGATCATGAAATCATAGAGTTTGCAATTCTAAGGAAGGGTAGAAGGGAGTACAGCAAAATAGAGACTATGGATTTCAGGAAGGCGGATTTTGGTAAGCTCAGGGAGCTGATAGGTAAGGTCCCATGGGAATCAAGACTGAGGGGAAAAACAACTGAGGAGAGTTGGCAGTTTTTCAAAGGGACACTATTAAGGGCCCAAAAGCAAGCTATTCTGATGGTTAGGAAAAATAGAAAATGTGGCAAAAGACCACCATGGCTTAACCACGAGATCTTGCGTGACCTACAAAATAAAAAGGCGTCATATAAAAAATGGAAACTAGGTCAGATTACAAAGGACGAATATAGCAAATAACACAGGAATGCAGAGGCAAGATTAGAAAGGCAAAGGCACAAAATGAGCTCAAACTAGCTATGGGAATAAAGGGAAACAAGAAGACTTTTTATCAATACATTAGAAGCAAGAGGAAGACCAAGGACAGGGTAGGCCCACTGCTCAGTGAGGAGGGGGAAACAGTAACGGGAGACTTGGAAATGGCAGAGATGCTTAATGACTTCTTTGTTTTGGTCTTCACTGAGAAGTCTGAAGGAATGTCTAATATAGTGAATGCTGAGGGGAAGAGGGTAGGTTTAGAAGATAAAATAAAAAAAGAACAAGTAAAAAATCGCTTAGAAAAGTTAGATGCCTGCAAGTCACCAGGGCCTGATGAAATGCATCCTAGAATACTCAAGGAGTTAATAGAGGAGGTATCTGAGCCTCTAGCTATTATCTTTGGGAAATCATGGGAGACGGGGGAGATTCCAGAAGACTGGAAAAGGGCAAATATAGTGCCCATCTATAAAAAGGGAAATAAAAACAACCCAGGAAACTACAGACCAGTTAGTTTAACTTCTGTGCCAGGGAAGATAATGGAGCAAGTAATTAAAGAAATCATCTGCAAACACTTGGAAGGTGGTAAGGTGATAGGGAATAGCCAGCATGGATTTGTAAAGAACAAATCGCGTCAAACTAATCTGATAGCATTCTTTGATAGAATAACGAGCCTTGTGGATAAGGGAGAAGCGGTGGATGTGATATACCTAGACTTTAGTAAGGCATTTGATACGGTCTCGCATGATATTCTTATAGATAAACTAGGAAAGTACAATTTAGATGGGGCTACTATAAGGTGGGTGCATAACTGGCTGGATAACCGTACTCAGAGAGTAATTATTAATGGCTCTCAATCCTGCTGGAAAGGTATAACAAGTGGGGTTCCGCAGGGGTCTGTTTTGGGACCGGCTCTGTTCATTATCTTCATCAACGATTTAGATGTTGGCATAGAAAGTACGCTTATTAAGTTTGCGGACTATACCAAACTAGAAGGGATTGCAACTGCTTTGGAGGACAGGGTCAAAATTCAAAATGATCTGAACAAATTGGAGAAATGGTCTGAGGTAAACAGGATGAAGTTCAATAAAGACAAATGCAAAGTGCTCCACTTAGGAAGGAACAATCAGTTTCACACATACAGAATGGGAAGAGACTGTCTAGGAAGGAGTATGGCAGAAAGAGATCTAGGGGTCATAGTGGACCACAAGCTTAATATGAGTCAACAGTGTGATACTGTTGCAAAAAAAGCAAACGTGATTCTGGGATGCATTAACAGGTGTGTTGTAAACAAGACACGAGAAGTCATTCTTCCGCTTTACTCTGCGCTGGTTAGGCGTCAACTGGAGTATTGCATCCAGTTCTGGGCACCGCATTTCAAGAAAGATGTGGAGAAATTGGAGAGGGTCCAGAGAAGAGCAACAAGAATGATTAAAGGTCTTGAGAACATGACCTATGAAGGAAGGCTGAAGGAATTGGGTTTGTTTAGTTTGGAAAAGAGAAGACTGAGAGGGGACATGATAGCAGTTTTCAGGTATCTAAAAGGGTGTCATCCGGAGGAGGGAGAAAACTTGTTCACCTTAGCCTCCAATGATAGAACAAGAAGCAATGGGCTTAAACTGCAGCAAGGGAGATTTAGGTTGGACATTAGGAAAAAGTTCCTAACTGTCAGGGTAGTTAAACACTGGAATAGATTGCCTAGGGAAGTTGTGGAATCTCCGTCTCTGGAGATATTTAAGAGTAGGTTAGATAAATGTCTTTTAGGGATGGTCTAGACAGTATTTGGTCCTGCCATGAGGGCAGGGGACTGGACTCGATGACCTCTCGAGCTCCCTTCCAGTCCTAGAGTCTATGAATCTATGTGAAAATTGGAGGGCATGTTATGCACTAGAGCTTCCATGAGATGGCAGCATTTCTGGAAAGGAACATAATTTATAAATAGACAAATCGGACTGTTAGTGAGAGCTATAGTAATCTATATAATAAGATTCCAGGAATGTCACTGGGTCAAACCGAAGCCTAGCCTAGAATGTCCATTGAGTCTTGCTAAGAGTCCTAGACCATTGTGTTATCAAAGATAACTCAACATATCACCTTTCTTCCCCTACACTTGATTTTCTTGCAACAATTATATTGGTTATACGAGGGAGACTGCACAGATGTGGGGTTACTAGGTCCAACTGCCACCCACACAAATCAACACAACAAATCACCCCAGCAATGCCCCCGAGACACATCAACACAACTACCCACTCTACAGCACAATCAACATATACAATCCCAAACACACAGAATACCCCAGCACAGCATACCCCCTCATTTGCCACTACACAAATCCAAACATCAGCTATAAAAAAAACATGGAACAAATCAAAGGCTAGATTCTCCTTTATACCATTCTGGCCATGTGAAGAGACCGTGAAGTGGGAGTAGGTTACATTTACATCCATTCTAAGTCCCCGTTCCCCCTGACAGAGTGGTGTACAGGGGCCTTAGGGTAAAAGGGAATATTATTCCTGATGTTTCACTGATGTATTTGTCAGCATTCTAGAATTTTGCAGACACAATTGCCAGAGTTCTAGAATAATGAATGTATTGCTAAGGGTCTGACTGAATGCCCAGTCATGCCCTCCCCACTGGCATTATAATAGGGGACTGGCCTTTTAAGGTCAGAGGAGGTAGCTTGAGATGGCAGCTACCCCATTCCATGTGTCCAGAAAAGTGAATGAAGCAGTCTCTGGGAGAGAGGAAGTTGGATCTGGGGACCAATTAATGACTGTGAGGGGAAAGCTAGAGGAAAACCCAGACCACTGTTCCTTTAAGAGCCCCAGGACCATGATCCTTATACAGTGGGTGGGACTCACCTATCGCCAAGGCAACATAAACAGGTGTTTGGGATTATTAGACCCAACTGGGAAAGATTAAGGATTGTTCAGGTGGCTGGGCAGATAATTTAAAAGCTCAGTCAAGGAGTTGCTTGAGGAAGTTGTGGTTGGGAGCCTAGAAAGAGCAAATGTGCAGCTAGTCCCCAGTTCTGGGAGGAAGACTGTAAAACCCTGATCTAAGGGGGTGAGTTTGAAGGCTGGGGCAGCCAGGATTAAAACTGCACATTCCAAAAGGAGCTCTATGGAAACCCTGCACCTAGCAAAGGGTGAAAGAGAGATGGATTATATAGAACAAATTAGATCCCAAGAGAGGGGAGAATACCTCATTTCTGTGAGTGGCTTACTTCTGAGAACCTCTGAGGGAAACTGTGGCAGAATGCCTGCAGAGCCACCCCAACCATACTAGAGTGCCCTGGAAAGGCATCTCCCTACAATCATCAATGGGTGTTGGATCATGCCTCTAGGCTCTTACTTCCATTGACTTCAAGGGAAATGAGGAGCCTAAATACCTTTGTGGATCTGGGCCTTAGACATACTAGATGCCAAACTCAGCACAGCTAGATGTCACTCATGTTATAAACAGGGCTGGATTAAGGCAGTCTAGGGCCTAAGTATACCAAACCTAGGCCCATTGGGTCTCCATCCCTGAGGCCCTCCCCCCACACTTTTGTCTGGCCCTATAGTGGGATTGGGTGGGGGCATTCCCTCTCAAAGAGGAAGGGCAAGTAGCATAGCACCCCTATTGCTTCAGCATCAAGGCCCCTCCTCTGGTCAGGGGCAGCAGCAGGAGTCCCCACTTGCCCCTGGAGATGCAGCACCATGAGGTCACTGTAGTATCTCAGTACCTTCCAGTAGTGCAAGAAGTGACATGTGGTTTCATCCCTCATCCTTAATGGAAGGTTTTGTTTTGGTGGTTTCTTTTTGTTTTTTTGTCTTGGAGTTAACACCCCACTGAGATGCAGGAGGCAATTCACACTTCTCAGAACTCTTGCTCCAGGCTATCTGCACACTCAGGCAGATGTCACTGCAGAGGTTTCATTCCAGTCATGATGTCAGACTATGTGAAATGAAAGCTGAGATTCTGACCTCATCACAAAACTTGGGACCTGTACACCAATGTATAGTGACTATGCTTTAAACTGGTGCTGGTTATAGCAGGGATCGACAACCTTTGGCACGTAGCATGCACCGCTTCCCACAGCCCCCATTGGCCTGGAGCGGTGAACCTACGGTTTGCCGAACCTGCGGATGCGGCAAGTAAAAAAACTGGCCCAGCTTGCCAGGTGGCTTACCCTGGAGGGTCACGTGCCAAAGGCTGCTGATCCCTGGGTATAGGAACACTGGAAGCTGATGTCAGCTGTTCATCCAGTGATAGCCCTGAGCTGAAAGTTGGTGGTCTGTCTTGGCTGCCACAGGCTGCCATTCAGTGCCCAATGAGCGAGAGGGATGAGGGGTGTTGTTTGTTTGTTCTCACTAACAATAACTCTTGCTGGCCAGGTAAGAAGAGTAGGGTTGCTGGGACCCTCAAAGGAACTCTAACAAACCCACAGCTGCGGAGGAATCTCAGACCTCATCTATTCCCTACATATCCCTGTGGTCACATAGACCTTATGGGTGTAACACAGGCCTAAAGAAGTTTGTGGTACTAAGAGGTATGGATGATGTATCCTTTGTAGGATGCAACTGCTAAAGGGAGAAATGATCACATACTTGAGAAGACCTGCTCTTAAAGCTTAAATAAAAGTCCAGAGTGACCAAATGCTATGTGGGAAAGCAGTCCAAACAAGCCAGCACATTTATCTCACTCTGGTTGGACTCTGGCAAGAGGCAAGCTACCCTGTTAAGTTAGCTGCTCATGAAGGGGAGTTCACAAGGATAATATCCCACCAGATTTCATGAACATGTGCATATGTGACTAGCTGTCCTCTGTCTCGCTTACTGAAGCTAAACATTCATTCCCACCACTTTGCCTGGAAGTTGCCTATCTGTGGAGGAATAGCAGCAGTGCCAGGCTGGGACAATTTTGAGATAGAAAAAATGAAAACTTCATGAATCTGAAATTCTCAGATCATTTCCTGGAAGGGAAAGAAAGCACCACACATTACAGGGGCAAAATTAACACAATGGGTCATCCTTGCTTATTTAAAATAAAAATTAAAAACAAATCCAAACCTAGGTCTAAACAAACTGAGGTGCCGCCATAATTCCCAGCCAGGCCTGGAATCTTTGCCAAGCCAGAAGGGGCAGCATTTTAAAAGCCTCCATTCAGCTTCTTCACTGCACCTGGAATGCAAAGAAACAGAGGCTTTGCTTTTAATCCTAACTCTCCTTCTCCTTAAAGAAGACAAAACAAAGTTCCATTTTATCTTTAACAAACAAAGAGGGTATAATTCAGCCTTCCCCAAAAATGCAGGATTTAAAAAAATGTAAAAATTGGGGGTTTGGGACAGAAAACCTAAACCACATCCTGTGCATGAGGTCTCCAGTCTGCAGGAGTTTGTTTGGGTATTCAGCTCCATTTGAATACTTCACATATTAATCAGCAGAGAAATGTTTTGATGGAAAATTACTTCTGGTGTTTTTCCTCTCCAACTACATAGTACAAGAGTTCAGGGACAGTCTGCAGAATGGTCACTTAATTGTGCAGTCCGGGCCCCAATGAGAAATGAGTTGTGTGACAACCACTAAAATGTTTACTGCAACCAAGAAAAAATATTTAGTGCATTAAAATTAGCTGAAGTAGAAAATGGAAGCCATTGATTCAAGATTTCAGCAAGTTCTATGGAAATAACAATGCATTTTATATGGTACAAATACTCATTTTATTTGTGAGTGAATTCTCTTCTGGAACACGATGTAATAAAATATGTCCTTTTTGACATTACACTGCAGGGTTTAGCCTAACAAAAACAGTGTTTGGAAACTGTTGGAATTATTATTTATGCAGGGTATTACCACATTACTAATTTAACCATAAACATTTCTTAAAGTCCAAAGGCCAAATGGTATTTTATACAATTGCTCTACACATGCTTTTAAAAAGCCTAAATCTTAAGCCATTTACTACATCCAAACAGTGACACAACATTTACAAGCATTTGATCAAGATACAAGTGGGCTAAACCTAGGGGTGCTTAGACCCAGATTGGTCCACTCCAGAGTGCTCAGGCAGATATTAGCAGTGAACCCTTTAAGAGTTAACTTTTTTATACCTTGCAACAAACAAGTGATGTCATCCCCAAATACTGACTTCAGCTTAAAACCAATTGGAGACAATTCACCCTATTACCAGTCTTAATCCAGATAAAATTTACAACCTTCTTTCTTCTCAAGGACTTTCCTCCCCTCCTCCTTACTGACCACCAATTTTTCCATTGCACCAAGTTCACACAGGCTGCAACAGTGGTGTGTGGGTTGGAAGGATCACGCTGGTTTATTTGAAGACAGATTCTCTTTGTCTTATTTAAAACCATTTGCAGCCACTCCTATTGGTCACATGCCTTCTTTTCACAAACTTCCCCTTATCCCATTAGTTATTCTTTGAACCAGACGTCCTCTCTACTTCACTCCTTCCGGCCTTGTATCTAATTATTTTCAAGGCCTTCCTCCTACTTACTACTCAGGGCGTTTCTTTATAACCCATTTTCTTAACCAAACTCAAACTAACCGTAATTCTTTAATTTCATATTTGTCCTGTAGAATGTGACCGCGGTAGTGCATTGCAATTGATATTCACATTTGGCTTTTAAAAATTAGGTTTATTTAGCAAAATCCAGTACAATATCTAAGCAGAACCTGTGGTATGATGGGAAATATCCTTTGATATGCTGAGTATACTCAATCCTGACTGCAAACTTCAAAGGGTATTGAAAGGCATCAGCAATCTGAAGATTTAGGCCCTTTATTTGCCTGAAAGGTACCATAATAAATTTGAGATATGGGAAAAAATTAAAATATAGTGAGGCAGAGAAAACATGAGTGCCAAACAAGACCCATCAGGCACCTGGTAAAAATCAGGTGATAGCCAGAAAACTTTCCTAAGGAAGAACAGGGTATCCAGAGGCGGCTTCTAATAGAAAAAGACTTTTCACTTCAACCTTGGTGATGAGCGCCTGTGAAATACTCTCACATTGGGCCACATGCTCCCATTCTCTGAAACCAGAAGAACAGTCAACATTTCTTGATTCTCCTCCTCATGACACACTAATCAAAATCAAACTTACAGCTAGTCTTGATGGGCAGCAGGTTCTCCCACCTGCCAGCAATTTGGCCCTGAGGGAATCAGATGCCCAGCAGGTGGGATGTAATAAGTGTCTGAGGTGAAGGTGCTACTACCAGCTGTGCTTCAGCATGCTCCCAAGCTGACCAGTTCATAGAACAGCAATGAGACAAGTCTCTGAAATACAAGTTCTCCCAGGAGAGGAGCTGAGGGTTGATGGTAAAATGTACATTTTACCTAGTCAAATGTTATGCTTAACCATGCTCTTGCATTTCAAAGGTGAAAGCAACTTGGAAATATTTGTGCTCTGGAGAAGAAGTTTTATGCAAAAATCCTAGTTACCACTATCATCATGGAAATGGTCATTCTCTCTCCTTCAGCGATCTTCATCCTGGCAGTGCTACAAAGCCAGCAAAGAGTGATAGCGATTCACAAAGGCACACAGCAAATGGTCTGACATTCCAGTGACGTGTTTGAACTGTGGCAACAATGCATCCCTGTCAACACAACATGACGTGAGAGGCTACAATGTAATGCAATTGCCTGACATTGTTTCATATTTATTGGGTAACTCTCTGCAACTCCATTTGACTAACATTGCCTTCCTGCTCCACCACCCCCAGTATACCTACATTCCAGTAGTTCTCAAACCGTGGGTTGCAACCCCAAAGTGGG
Source organism: Gopherus flavomarginatus (assembly GCF_025201925.1). Lineage (NCBI taxonomy): Eukaryota > Metazoa > Chordata > Testudines > Testudinidae > Gopherus > Gopherus flavomarginatus. The sequence continues at coordinate 13,447,899 of NC_066630.1, read as the reverse complement.
TCGTGAGTTTCTTTTAATGTGGTCGCCACGGCTGGTGTTGGACTCCTGCCGCCAGAGGCAAAAGCTGAAGCCCAAGCCCCGCCGCTCAGGACTGAAGCCATGCATGAGCAACTTAGCTTCACTCGGGTGCCTGTGGAATGGGGCCACGAGCAATTGCCCTGCTTACAGTCCCCTAATGCCATCCCTGATTCTAGAATCTAGAGTAATACAGGACACTGGGGTCATGTAGTAATTTTTGTTGTCGGAAGTGGGTCGCAGTGCAATGAAGTTTGAGAAACCCGCTATATTCTGACTATTCAGGAGAACTGGAAGAATAAAGAGACAATACTCTAGGCCACCTAGATAGGACAGTGATAGTTGCCTTAGAAAAGGTCCAAATATGGGACCTTATGTATGACACAAAATATTCATGAAAGAAACTTAAAATACTCTTAGATTCTTTCATTTTAAATTGGTGCCCATAGCTCTTCATAGTCAGTGTCTATGTTCAGAGTCTTTCTAGTCTTCAGTGTATGAGCAGACAAATTCCTGTTATGCATCCTACTTTGTGTAGTAATAATCCTGCTCCCCCTCTATCTCTAATACATAGCATAGTCTTCTTTTTAACTATAAAATTTCCTTGGAAAGAATGGGTTAACATGACAGGAAAGAAGATTATCCATCTCACCCTCCCTGCGCAAACCCAGAATATGGCTAATCACATTTACAAAACCTCACACACTAGGAGGTTGAGCCATCCCTTTTCCAAACGTACAACTTCATTTAGTCAGTATCCATGTCCTGCTTCCTAGTTCTGGGATGTCAGCCATAATCTCCCCTTATGCTTGCTTGGTCTGAGCTCAGATCTTTTAAAAAGGCACTTACAAGGCTTTGGGGGACTGAGGAAATTGAAACATACAGTAGTTTTCCAAGCATGACTTATTCAGTGACTTGAAGAGTTTGCAAACCTGTTCCATTTAACTGAAACAAGTACTGTGTATGTTATCCAGTGTACTCCATGCTTTCTACCTTAGATAGTCATGAAATAACATTTGGAGAGAGAATTATGATAGGGAAAGAGACCTCACTCTCAGCTTTATATTATCTACTTTCATCTACCATGTTAGTTTCTCAGGTTGTGCCACTTGAAATTCCACAGGTTGGCAGTGGCTCACTGTAATTCTTGGCAGCTTTCAGATTCTCTCTACAACAGACAATTAGCCACAAACTCAAGAACTTTTCTATCTAAGCCGATATTGGTCCTGTTTGTCAGAGTATGAAACTCTGGAGAACAACTTACTGTAACTCCAGAAATAGCTATTGCAACAACATGTCAGTTTCACATTTTGTCCAAGCATGACATGACACACATAGTAATCTATTAGCTTCAAGACCTGGAGGAGGTGGTAAACCTCAGGTATGAGGGGATAGCCATGTTAGTCTGTATCCACAAAAACAACGAGTCTGGTGGCACCTTAAAAACTAACAGTAAAACATAGTTGGCCAAAAAGCAATATTTGAACAGCTTTCCTTTGAACAGATCAATGCATTCACAGTCTTAAAAGGTCTGTTCACCAGCTGTGTTTTATTTGCAGCTCTACTGACTCAGGAGATAAGTGAATGACATGACCATCCTTTACAGTAACTTCTTATTCCATGCAACAGGAAATTATTCGTGCATCCACACCTATTTCAGGAGATGAGCCCAGCATCCAAGTCTGGCTCCACATAGATCTCTTAGTATTCGATGTGTAGCTGCATGTTGTTTCCACAAACTTGTTATATACACAGTGGAGGCTAAGAATGGGTTATTCAAAGCCAGTTTGCAGCAGCAGATAAAGATCTGACTGCCAATAGGGCATACTTTCTACCCTGAGCAGCCTCCATGGACCAACCTGCAGGGTCCTATAAACAAACCTATCTCATTTTCTGAATGACCTTGTTATTGGAAAGCAAGTACGGACAAACTGAGAAAACTGCTTCTAAAAACCCACCTGGGTCACTGAACAATATCGTGGATTATGGCTTTTGCAAGTTGGAGGTGATCATAAGACCTTGTCTAAACACACAAGCTGAACTGATTTAACTACACCAATATAGTTAAAGCAACACACACCCCTGCGCGCGTGCGCACGCACACACACACACACACACACACACACACACACACACACACACACACACACACACACACACACACCCACCCACCATGGATGTGGTTACACCAACATAAAGGTGCTTGTACCAGTCTAGTGTAGTCCTCTAGGGGAAGGAAAACAAACTATATTGGCATAAGGGACCTTTACACTATATAACTCCATCCAGACTACGGGTATATTCTCTCCAATTTGTCCACAACTTTCTTAAAGTAGGGTGCCTAAAATTGGACACAATATTCCAGCTGAGGTCTCATCAATGCCAAGTAGAGCAGAACCTTTATCTCAGTTTCTTACATGGGACACTCCTGTTAATACACCCTAGAATGATATTAGCCTTTTCCGCATCTGCATGACATTGTTGACTCACATTCAATTTGTGTTCCAGTATAACTCCTGGAGCCTTTTCTACAATACTACTGCCTAGCTAGTTATTCCTCATTTTGTAGTTGTGCATTTGATTTATTTTTTCTTTCCCAAGTACGGTACTTTGCACTTGTCTTTACTGAATTTCATCTTGTTGATTTCAGACCAATTTTCCAATTTATCAAGGTAATTTTAAATTCTGGTCCTATCCTTAAAGTGCCTGCACTCTTCCCAGTATGGCAAATTTTGTGTGCACTCTCCACTTCATTATCCAAGTCACTGATGAAATTATTGAAATGTATGATTCCCTTTGTACCTGATCCACAGAGGATATGAGTATGTTACAGTTCTCAGCTTGGTTGCTTGGCTTTTTTAGCTCATGCTGTAGAGACTCATGCTTTCAGCTATAGTAGTTGACAGTTCAGTCTCTGGTGTGACAGCTTAAATGGCAGCCATCACACTTATCTACTGTGTTTTCAAGGCAGACTATATGTTTGCATACATGACTTGTACTTGGTCAGCAGTATGCCAGAATGCCCACTACTACAGGACCCTGTTGTGCTGTGGTTTTTAAGAACAACACCAAGGAGTTAACGTTACTGTGGCAGAGACTTCATTATGCTGATCTAACATTACTGCAAAGTGCATAGCTCCTCTGGCGAGAGGGCTAAAGAGACCTACTCATACTTTATATTAAAGGTACATTTATAAATAGTTTTTAAAGGGTTAATTAATTCTTAATAGATGGTTTAATGATTAATCAAGTGTTATGGATTGTTAGAGTCAAACAGGTTGTTTATAGCAATCATTAACACCTTCTCCTGATGTCCTGATAACCAGGGCTTGGAAACAGACCTATGCACTGTACAGGCACATCTCTGAAACTATTATCTTGTTCTCCTGAATCTCAGTTTTTTTATCACTCTCCCGCACCCCCAGCTGTTCTGGTTGTGAAGAAAACCTCTCAAATGGAAATGGAATGTAGCCATTCAAAGATGTCAAGGTGAGTCTGAAACAGCTCCAACAGGTATGAATGGCCCCATTCATCTCCCTGCGGTGTGAACCCAGACACCCAATGATGATTGTTTGAACATCCACATAGTTAGCTATTCCATTCCTCATGTAAAAGAGGAGAAGCCAGGTCACAGATCTGCACAATTCCTTGTGGGCAACATCTCGTTTTTGTGCCACAAATGGGCAGGAGGTGCCACCGCTTATTTTTTTTCCTTCTAATCAAGAAGGATCCAGGCCCATGGAGGATAGCAGATTCTGTGGGTATAGTCAAGACCACCCAGGGAAGCCTGATTTAAAGAGCCCCGTGGACTTCAATTAACTGAGAGTCCTTTGATTCTGATGACTTAAGTGAGAAGCGCTTATTGTGGGGAAGAAGGCTGGAAGAGTACCAAGACTTTCTCCCCCAATCCAACCCTAGTCTATAACACATACCGCTCATGTCAGTAAACTTGTAACATCTATTAGTCACTTATTAACCCGTTGTATACTATTGATAAATGTACCCTTTATAGAAAGTGACCAAAACTCCTTGGAGAGCTACAGAGCTCAGTCCTGCTGCTAAAGAACTCAGTGGCAAAACTCCCATTGACCTCAATGGAAGGAGGATCATGTCCATTGTCTATTTTTAATTGGCTTAGGCCAGACCTATTTTCAAAAAGCTGGATGAGAATGTTGCTAAATGTTTCTATGACATTCATGTAAGTAGTCTGACTGTATCTCCTTCAAAGTGACAATGCACAGATGTATGTTTCTTGAACGCCCATTTGCTTTTCCATGACATTCATCCTCAAAGTTTTAAAAATTACTCCTGAAAAATGGAGTTCACTGACAGCAAAACAAATAAATTGTTCAGTTCTGGTATAAGCTCGTAAAATGGATCTGTTCCAGCTGAAATCAGTTGAAGAGGAGGAATGAGAACAAGGGGGTACCTTATACTGCAGCCAGCTGAAGCATCAAACACATTTCGTAAGCAAGGAGTACAGCCAACTCTATCCCTACAGTTTTATAAAGCTGACCTCAGGCAGTTCATATTGAGCTGTGGCTGTGTGATTTGCTCTCTTAGCTGCTATAGAGACTCTCTGGAAGCTTCTTATTAGCTTTTGAAAAGAGACATGGCACAAACTGGACTTCTAATTTTTCTCCTCATTAGCATACTACTGCTGGATCAAGCTACTGGCCAGGCTTCCAAGTTCAAAGCCAGAAAGCACAGTAAACGTCGAGTGAAAGGTAATCAGTTTAATTTGGGGGGGTATATGTCAAGGGCATTTACAATACTCTTAAATATTATTTGAACCAGTGGTTAATATTATTTTTAAAATGTGTTATCAAACGATATTTGTGCCTATATTTACTCTGTCTAGAGAGAAGATTTTGTATACGTTATGTGGGTGTAGTGTAATGTGCCAAACTGTATTACATAAATATAGGGTAGAGAGCAAAATACTGTCCTCTCAGCTCCATTGACTTTATTTGCGATTCTGAGTTGGAAATGAGGTCGCAGTTTGGCCCATGATCTCAGTTACAGATTATGTAATGGATATCACCAAGAATGGAATATCGTGTGCATCTGATCAAAACAAGCTGAAGAAACTAAGAGACTCCCAAGGATTTTTGTTGAGATTTATTTTCCATGACCTAGAACTTTTTTTGTAACTTTTTAATGGGATATTTGTAGGATATTCTTCTATTCTAATTCTTTAGGAGTGTTGTACAATGAGGGACAAAAGAAGCCAGAAAGAATTGGTGAGAAAAGTATAGTTTACCGCTAAACATATGCAGAGCAAAGACAAAAACCTTGAATGTTGGGAAATGTGTGTATTTAATTTAAACTTACTTTCCATTTTTTAGAAAGCATAATGTAGATTACACAGTTGGTGAATATTTACTTGTTAGTCAGTGAAAAGTAAGCAGCTTACACAAGTCCATTTCTTGCTATGCTCACACTACTCTGAAAGTCAGGAGACTATATGGCATTTGTTTTCCCTTCTCATGAATCTATGTCTAGTTTTGAGGGTTTTCCACCATGCTCTTTACTGTGTTATCTGAGAGCCCTGATTCCTATTTTAACCCATGTGCATTTTTGTGTAGTAGCAAAGTAAATCTCAACATCGGGCCTTTTATATTTAGGTGACTAACTTTAGACACCCAAAATTGAAAATGTATGCTATAGCATCTTTTGGGATTGTTTGGGGTTCTTTTACCAAGACAAATATATAAGGCAGGTTGTAGCCCAATCATTAAATATAGTTTTCAATGCGAAAATTCCATGAAAACAAGCTCTCAACATCTCCAACCTACAAAATTATGTCAATCTAACTTATATACGCGTACAGCCACCGTAGTTATTAAATCGCTTGTGTGTGTGCACAGTTGGCTCCTTGTGTCAGCGGGGCATGTCTGCACCAGGAGTTCTTGTACCAATTGAATTGTCAGTGTAGGACATTGTGGGATGGTTTTTGAAAGTCAGTAAAAGTTGACGGAATTAACTCAGTGACCACATTGACCTTGCATTGACCTAATTTCATCAACCTTGACTCTACCCCATTTGGGGAAGTGGTTAACACTAAATTGGTGTAGAGAGGCGCTTATGTTGGGGGGAGCCAAATTTAAGTGAAGACACTTCCACAGCAAGGTTGATGTAATGCAGCTTACATTGACCTAACCATTTAGCATAGACCAGGCCTCAAATGTACAGCCAAAACCAAATCTTGTCAGCAGCCCTAATACTGACTGACCTCTAAGCAATAGTCTGAATTTATAATTCAGTAACACATTAAAAAGTTGGAATACGTGAACTACTATGAGAGTGCATTGGAATTTCATGTGTATTTACCTAAAGAGAGCCCAAAATGCAATTCAGTAGAAACTAATCACAAAAGAGCAAGCTGCCATTTTAGTATTATACTGTACTTAATCTTGGGAAATTAATTTTAGTAAACCTATGTATTTTAAAATGTTAAATATGCAATTTATTTGTTTATGAATATTTGTAGCTTTATTCTCATCCTGCATAAATTTTGTGTTGGTATAATCTCGCTGATTTCAATGGAAGAAGGTGCACTAGTGTCACAGAGAACTGAGTCTGACCCAGGTGAACATTTCCTTTGGCTTATAATGATTATTAGAATTGCATTGCTTTGATATTGTGATTTTTATGGCATGTGAATTATTGCTACTTAATTTTATTGCATTACAGTATTTTGATTGTCTCTGAACATTGTAATTACTATGATTTTTCTCCCAACTAAAGAGTTATGCAAATCTCATACCTGCAGAAGCCCATGATATTTTAACAGGGCTTCTGATTTAAAGATATTCTTGAATGTGTATATTTATTCATTCTTTTTTTCTTTTAAGAAAAGGATGGTGATCTAAAGACTCAGATTGACAAGCTGTGGCAAGAAGTAAACTCCCTGAAAGAAATGCAGGCACTTCAGACAGGTAAAACATGTTTTGTTAGTCTGTTTTACCAGGAAATAGAATCATAGAATATCAAGGTTGGAAGGGACCTCAGGAGGTCATCTAGTCCAACCCTCTGCTAAAAGTAGGACCAATCCCCAACTAAATTAACTAAATGTCACTAAACATTTTATCAGTGAAACCAAACATTTCCTGCCCCCACTATAATGTTCAATGAGAAATCATACTTCTTTGACAAGTGGGATTCCTTAGCAACATGTCACTGAGATGTTGGCAACATCTTCCACTTGATGAAGCCAGCAATGACCTGGACTTTGGAAGAGCCATGCTAGCATACCTCGTGGTCTCTTACCACATAGGGAAGCATAGCCAAAATTAAATAAGATTTAATAAATGAGACTGTTGTGCAAATCAAGCATTGAATGTAATCTCTCTCTTTTAAAAGGCATTTCTAGTTTTAAATCACCTTGGGTCACTTGAAATTAGCATTTGAAGGGAGGAGGATGGTGGAAAAAGTGACTGGAAATGAAGCCCTAAAGAGTTTAGGTCCTCTGTATGTTATCCTTCCAGTGACAATATTTATCTATCAATTGCCCAAACAGAGATTTGAATTATGAATTTCCAATCAATATCTGACGACCAGGACATATTGTAACTAACCCTTTCGCACTTTCTGTCTTCCATTTATTTACTAGGCACTAGGCACAGCTAATGCATAACACACTTTACTTTGGCACTTAAATGTCACAAGTATGAAAAGACCTTTAGATCCTTGTTTTTGGTGTGAAGCCAAGAATACACCTACTTCCTGGCAACTAAGCCAGCTCTGCCAACAATACAAACATCCATTTCTCCTCAGCATACGTTATGAACCCGATGAGGTGAAGCCAAATATGTAAAGTTGGCAGTAGGGACTATTTAAGAAAAATAAAAAAAATTAAACAAACAACAGGCCTACACCGTCTTTGTGTGTATGTGTGGTCTCAAACAACAGCATAAATAATCCTGAGGAAATTAGGTTCCTGGCTGGATCCAGGCTGAGAATGGTGAGCCAAGTAGATTAATATAAAAAGCTTAGAGGTGGGATTTTCAATAGCCCCTTCTGAAATTAAGATCACAAGTCACGTTGACTTTCAGTGGGACTTGTAGGCCTCACTCCCTTAGGGGCTTTTGAAAATTTCCCACTAAAATGTCAACTCTGTTCTGGAACATCCCTGGCCATTTTGCCAGCCAGGGCGGAAAATGTTCTTGGTGCTCTCCCCACCCCCACCAACCTGCCCATGAGCAGACAAATGCACAAAATAAAAAAACAAAAGCTGAGTGGCGCTGCTCTGCTCACCTGCCCCTAGAACTGGTCCAGCCTCTATTCTAATATGTGACTCCGTTTCTTAATCAACATGCTCAACCATATCTATTCACAGTCTGTCTTCGTGGAACAAAGATCCATAAGAAGTGCTACCTGGCATCTGAAGGTGCCAAGCACTTCCATGAAGCCAATGAAGACTGCATAGCCAAGGGAGGGACACTGGCTATCCCCAGAGACAATGATGAAACCAACTCCCTTCGAGACTATGGCAAGAAAAGTCTGCCAGGGGTTGCAGACTTTTGGCTGGGTATCACCGACATGGTAAACGAAGGGAAATTTGTTGATGTCAATGGGATGGCTCTAAACTATTTCAACTGGGATCGCTCCCAACCAAATGGGGGAAAGCGTGAAAACTGTGTCTTGTTTTCCCAGTCATCTCAAGGCAAGTGGGGAGATGAAGTCTGCCGTACTGTCAAAAGATATATTTGTGAATTTCTAATCCCATAATTCCATTCCCATTAGCTGAACCAATATTTGGTTATTAATGTGCAGGTTTTGCATGTTAGTAGTTCCTCCTACTTACAATGGTGAATTGAAAATACTTATTAAAATGCACATCTCCCACAATACACAAACCTTGCCCTAAGGCAGGAATTTTCTTTATTAATTTATTTTCCATTCAACTGTTAAAAAGGTTGTGTTTAGTGAGGTCTCTCACCATGCAACCATCACATATGCTGTACGTTTTGTTTTGAGATGTATTGCATCATATTTTGCCATATTCTCACAGTCTGATGTTCATGCTATCAACATCGTAAAGTCAAAATTCATCTTTCAAACCCACACTACATATCTCTATAGATTAGTGTTTGCTTGAACCCCATCCAGAACTCCGGTCAATATTTATGAAAGTTCCATACATAGAACATTCACTAGAGAGTGAAGTTTGCCAGTATGAGGCTATGGATGCTTAAGCAGAACTTTAGTGGTGTATAAACCACTGAAAATGGATGGAATTCATCTGCTGGAGCTCAACAACGTAGCTCTGAGATAAGATTTTGATCTAAAAGGAAGAAAAAAATGAATAGAAGCTGATGTTATTCTGAAAGATTATGGAGTTAAAAATGACCCATTCCTAGAAAGTAGGGGAAATATTCCCACTAGCGATCGAGACATCATGAAACGCCAGCTGTGGAAATCTTTTGTATGTACTTGTCATTTGGAAAGCATTGTCTTTGTGTTTCTGCCCTGACTTGTTTACATGCAAATTCCAGTTAAGCACCTGATGTTTGGAAGTGGAGGAATTACAGTGTTTATTTTTTGCTATTCTTAATCTTTCAAAAGAACTGTAAATAAATCCTATACATATAGAGAAATGGAAATGATAGAATAAAAGAAGCCAGCCATATACTTTGCTTTGCATCACCCAAGTATGCTTTATCTTAGTGGTATATACAATGCAGTTTGCAAATAACCTCTTGCATCCTAGAACCTGAATTCTGTTACTTGGAGGCCAACTCTTAGTTTTCCTTTTAATTATACAATACTTTTTAATTGCTAATAAATCAAACATATAATTCACTAGTGGGTTGTTGAGTGTTTTTTGAGAACATGAAGACACGTACAATCAGCATTTCAAAGATAAAGTGTACAAGATTACATGTATTGTGGTTCTGTAAATATTGTGTATACATCCTGTATGAGAGAATTCCATCAACACTGAGGCTGAGAGAAATCTGAGTGAAGCTGCTATTCCATAATATTGAGTACTCAAGGCGGGTTTGTTCAAGATGCATTGAGAAGACTGGGCTCAGACACAGATTAGGTTTAGGATAGGGCTTGGATTCATGTTCAAAGCCAAATCTGGGCTAGGATCAGAGTCTAATGTCACCAGAATCTTGCAAGACTCTGGGCCAGAAAAATAGAAATCATAAGAGTTCAGCTGTCCTTGTGACATTTCTGCTATCTTGGGCTGAGTTTGATGCTGTTGAAGTCACATGAGAGATACGGAAAATAGGCCCTTTCTGATTTCAGCTCCAGCCAAGAACCAAAGCTAATGCAGCAGGTCTGGTGTCAGCAGTGGTGCAAATGGAATCCATTTCTTACCAGTACAGGGGCAAGGGGGACACCAGGAGCAGGTGACCTCTTCACATGACATTCCATGTGACTCCTCTCCACCCCCAACCTGGGGTCCCCATGGTCTTCCCATCTACTTCCCGTGACCACACCCCTTACCTTGGGAGACGGGGGAGTCTGTCCTCCTCCCACTGCACCTTCGGGACCATAGCGGGGAAAGCAGCAGAACGTGGGGCCGCAATACCACCCCAGCCCCGCCCTTCGCAGCCCTGTCCTCTGTCAGGGCTGCTGCTGTACAGATGGAGGAGACCCTGAATGGAAGGGCTGGGGGTGGTACAGCTGTGCCGGAGGAGTTGCTGGCATGAGGCCATTCAGCTCATTCAGTCGTGTTCTGCTGCTCCTCTTTCCGGTATGCAGTACCACCTATAAATATCTTCTTGTTACGGTGTACTGGACCGTACCACCCTACCTGCACTGCTGAGTGTCAGTGACTCAGAGTGGAGGTTCCCCTTCCAGTTGGGCCCATCACTAGTATTTGTAAGTGGAATGTGATACCTTTGGGTAAATGAGTTGCTCACCCACAGATTTCTCTAGCCAGCTAAGGCCAAGGTCACATAATTTCTCACAAACTAATCACCATTAGGGCTGGTTGGCACCTGGCTAGAGACCACCAAAGACGGTGCAAGATGCTGCAGCAGGAAATGATGTAGTCCTTTTTGATAGGTGTCACTCTTCTCACTGATCCAGCATTTCAGTATGGCAGTAAAGGAACTGACATGTTTGTGGGATCATATTCCAGGTGAGATGCTGCACCAAAATCCTGACCCCATCTAGTCTTTTGCTGTCCATAGCCCTTATCACAAGAGTAGTGAGAGTGAGTTCTGTAGGCAGATTTCACTGTAAGTAGTTAGATTCTGGCTAACTAAATTCCCCTGAACTTTCAATCAGATAAGCTTTTCTCCTCATCTTTAGCTGTTGCGTCATGTTGCTGTGTACTGGTAAACTGCTGCCCCCTTCCATTCCAGAGATGGCCACAAATCAATAGTGGACAATGATACCTGTACATATAGAACCATTTTATACATAAATAGTTATTATTGCTGCACCTTCATTGGTGAAATCATTATTTCCCTAGACGAGGAACCTGCAATGGAGGTTTAACTGTCCACCCTGCTAGCCATCCTCTGAATTAAATTACAGGAGCAAAGCAGGCTATCAGGAGCTATCCATCTCTATTAAGCTCAGCAGATGCTATGGTCCCCATTTGGTTTTGTTCATAAACTGTGATTTAAATAAATGGAGAGCCCTAAAGTAGTTTGATATGGCCTCCTGAGTGCGGGTTCATTGGGTTAGTTAATTATGTAAATATATCTGAAACTACATTATGTTCAACATGTAATTTTACCACAGTTTTGGAAACCTATTCACATGCGCAGTAGCACAAATACCTACCAAATTCCAAGGAAGTTACTCTTTATTTCTACTTCATTTTCATCCATTTACTTTAGGTAATAGCAATATAAACTGGTTATGGACACTACTGGGGGACATTTTTCCATATACAGCAGATGTCATACACTTTGTTAAACAAACAGACATCTGTGCCAATTAATTAGTTCACAAAGTTACAGTCAGTATGGGGGACTGAGACTTAGGTCTTCACACTGGCAGACAGATGCTTTGTCTAATAACTGGGATATCTGAAGTAGACCAGAAGGATAGGGTGAAAAAGGCAGGGCAAAGAGAATGGAATGGCTGGCAGGAAGTTGAGGGTGGGTAGCAGGAAGTGGGCAGGGGAGAGAGAGGAGTTGGGATAGATGAAGAAGAGGAAACAGAGTGATGGTAAGAGTCAATTGCTGGTAATTGGGCCAAAGCAAAGAGTGTTCCTCTCCGCCCATTCACTCACATCCATGAAATAGGTCACTTGATGAGCTGCACGGAGCTTTGCAGTTGTGGCTCCAGACAGTAGTGACTAGCGAGTCCTAGAAGGACCTCGTTAAATAGCACAGACAATCTTCTTCCATTGCCCCCACCCTCACTCCTCCACCTAGCCTATCGCATCCTGTAGATACCATGTAGCAATTGCACAGAAGTGAGTATTGCCCTCTCACCACAGAAAACAGTCAGTTTCACCTCCTAGCTCCTCTCCCTTCAAGATGGCTTGCATGGCCTTCCTAATGCAGGGACCAGCTGGTGCCAGCAAAGGGTCTAAGTGCACTAGCAAGGCACAAACTGCCACATTCCTCTGCTTTTCCTCTAACTGTGATCCTATCCCTGAGTGAAGCCAGGACAACTTAGCATTTGGGGATAGGTGTTTGATGCCTGATAAGGAAACAACCCTGTCCCAGATGGCTTGAATGACTTCATCAGAGCCTCACAGGGGAATGTATTTCTTGTAGCCTTTCTGTGCTGCAGCTCCACTTTTATCCCAGAACAGTGAGTGAAATGGAGAACGCTCCCAAAGCAACGCACTGCTCTTGGGTTCGAGGTAAGAGGTACAAGCTGGTAAGCAGCATGAACAGCATTTGAGCCATCATGGCACAGTGGAAATCACACTTCTCTGTAAATAATCTCAGTTTGGGAACACTGACATAAATCCTATTCACTCTGAAAGAGAGAGAGTAAAGTTTTGTTGAAGAATTCTTGTCCCAAGTGCTCAGACACTACTGGGATGGAACCCATGTAAGCATTTTGACAGACAAAAAGACTAGAGATCAGACAGGCAGAGGGAAATTAACCATTTACAAAATATTTCTTGCCAACTTTTCTACATGTTAAATAGTTTTGTTTCTTCATCTGTGGTTGTAAGCGCAATTAATTGTACAGCATTAATTAGCTCTTTTTCTTTCACTTGGATTATTAGTGAAATAAATTAACACAAAAAATAAAAATAAAAAACTAAGGAAAATATTGGTTCCTGGTTAGAAAGAATCAAAATGGGACAAATAAATAAGATTCAACAGACAATAAAGTTATTTCCAAGTCAAGTAGCAATCATGTAGCCTCTGTTCCCTATCTTCAAAACAATGAGTACAGCCTTTTGAGAATTTAGATGCTGTTTTATCATATATATCATCACTTCAAAGTTGTTTTCATTTTAAAATATTTGAAATGGAACAATGAATAGTTGTTTTTTCCAAAATATTTGAGAGGTTTTTTTAATTCTCACCATTTTTATTGCAAATGTTAATGAACTAGTTATAGACGTTTTGTGTTTACTAAAAATTGGTTTTTGGTAAATGAGAAATATTGATAATTGTTTTGATAAAAATTGCAAAAAAAAAAGGTCGTCTCTTTTGTGAAAAAATTGACAGTGTCAACAATTATTTCATTAAATGTTATTTCTGAAAACAGACCATTTTCCAATAAAACATGCTTTTGTTTGAAAAATGTTGGCTACCTGTAATCTGCATCCACATTTTATTTTATACAGATATAATGTATGTCAAGAGTCTCACTATTTCTTTCTTCCAGCAGAGGTCTACCTTTCCTTAGTAAAACCCAGAATGATTTTCAGACTATAACTACATAAATACACACACAGAGCTACCAATTCTCTCAAATGATTTTTTGCTTTGATGTAATAAAATACAAGTTTGACAAACAGTATATGACAAGGATTGAAAATCAAACAAGCATGATAATAACTGATAATAGCTTTGAGTATCTGTGAAACCATGACCACAGAGAACTTAAGGCTTGAACTTAAGATGGGCTGCGGCTCTGCTGTCTGAACTCATTGATTGGGATGTGGGGCTGTCATCTTCATATGAATTATTAATATTGCCTAGGTATCCCAGTCAGAGATCAGGACCTCATTGTGCAAGGTGCTGTACAAACAAAGGACAAAAAGACCATCCTTGCCCCAAACAGCTTATACTCCCTCCTGATAATGGAATGTGTCGCATAACCCATGGATCTTGATTCATCCCCTAACCAGATCCTCCAGTCTAAACACCTTGCATTCCCAAACCCCACCTATAATCCTATTGATGTATTTCCTTCAAATTCCCCTTCTGCTGTCTTCCCTCGACTCCAAATTCTGATAGTCTCTGCTCTTTGCTCCTGGTTGTACAGCACCTAACATAATGGGGTCCTGATCTCCTTTGAGGCTCCCAGATGCCCCTACAATACAAATAATGATGGTCTCTACTGAACACAGCCAGGGTAGCTTTGTTTTGATCACTGTTAGAGCAGCACATGATAGGTGGTTGGTTAGTTAGTGATTTCCCATTGATGACTTTCCTTAGTGATTAGTTGTGATGGCAGACCTGGAAATCAGCTGGTTCCTTTGCATGGACTGGAGGACGTTGAATGTGATACATAGTATTCCAGTTAAGTAAGTTACAGTAAAAGTACCCAAGATGTGGAGTAGAAATTGCAGTAGTGACACCTAGTGGTATAACAAAACAATGTGGTTCCTACTTAATTTTTAAAAATGCCAGATGATCTTAGTAGTAAGTACTGTTAAAACTGCTTTTCCCCCCCTTCTAATTCAATGCTAAAGAAATCAGTGCAGTGTAATAAATCAACCCAGCTATTATTACATTAGGAAGGGATCCATATTTTGGAAGTTTACATTAACACCTATTTAAAATGTTCTGAAGGCAAATGTATTGTCTGACTTATTTCTAGTCCATTTAACGGATGATGACTTATGTTCAACCTATGTTATAAGATTACACTTAGAATGACCCTTATGTGGATAACCAGGACAATGCAAGGAGCACAGAATCAGGCATACTCTTGGCAGGTCTATGAGATCAGATGCATGTAGCGTGGTCTCAAAAGGCCCGAATCTGGGATATCCAGGAGGAGAGAGAACCTCTGTTATCTGACCTGCCAGATTAATTTTGAGGAGACTTAATTTGATGAGCCACAGAATTGGTTAAAAGTGCACAGGTCCATGTAACAATGATAAGTAGCCCATGATTCACAGGAGCAATGCAGAGAGTACAAAGCCAGATTACCTGCAGTTTGGCTTTGAGGTTGTCTCTGGTTAGACCAAAGGCACTGATGGCCATGCAGATTTAATGATTAAACTCATGGCTGGTGGAATATCAAGAGGATCCTGCTTACATTCAGCAGAGACTTGTGTAAATAGAATTAATAAGTTAACCCATGGAAAACATAGGGAAAAGGAGGACGATCCAAGCATTTAATTCCTGAACTTTGGAATTAAAAAGATGTGTGATGACAAGTTATTCCCCAGAATCAGAAAAATCAGAATTACTTCATGATGATGCAGGACAAGATGAGCAGAATAGGAGATCATAGTTAGGATCCTAAAAGTGCTGACCATCCAGCAGCTCCCATTGAAGTCAATGGGTGATCAGTACTTGTAAAATTCAGGCCATTTATTATGGAGCCTAACTGTGGATGTAGGAACCTAATTCTAGGCTCCTGCTTTTTAAAATCTTGGCTGTGGTGACTAGGTAAAAAGTCCATTGGAAACTCTGGTGCCTAGTGTCTCTTGGGGGAAGTCTCTATGCTATCTTGTAAATACTGTGGTAAAGGGCCCATGTGACTATTTTATCTGCGCCATCAACCCACTGTAAAACTATAGCACTAGTTAGCAGGCATGCAGAAGGAACCAATATAGAATAACCTTGTATTGATTTATGTTACTTTTAGGGGTAGATTTAGGAGTTAGTTCAGAACAGATGGGATTGCCCATGGACACTAAAAATAGGAAGAAGAGAAAGGGCCCAAGTACAGAAGTCTTAGGGGCAACGAGAAACAGTGAAAGATGGGGATGTTGATGCAGAAAGAGAAGGAGCAACTATCAGGGACACTACAGTGTAGGCTCAATGTGCATGAAGTAATTATATGTAACAGTCATCTTGACAGCTGCTGAAGAGTCTAAGTGATTAGGCCATAAATGTCACAAATAAGTAATGAATCTAAAAGGATGCTGCTACTACTATGTATTTTAGAAACCAGCTGTAGGTTGGTATCTGGAAAAAGAATGATCCTGGTGTTTCTCGGGCATCTGGTTTAATTGTGCTTAATAAATATATACAACAGAACATTTTCTGCCAGATCATATTCACTTTGAATCCTCTAGGATTATTACAGCTAGATGATCCTATACCTCACTACTATAGATATCAACAATTTAAGACTTGCAGCAGGAAACGTGGAAGGACAGAGCAAATGGTTATCTTGTATGGAAGCAAAGTCTCTGGAGAATGGCTGTGTATGTTTTAGTGAGTGTGTGATACAGCCATATCACAATGGACTAGAGATCTAATACATGCACCTGTGCATTCATCTAACAAGCAGGTGCTCCATCTTCCAAGGTTTGCATAATGAAGTCAGTATAAGCTAGTGAGAAATATTTCATATATATCATTAATGGATCTGCTAGGTATTGACTTTTAGGCACAGCACTCAGTGAACTGACACAAATTACATCAGATTATAGAACCATACATGTGTAGGACTAGAAGGGACTACAAGAGATCTTCTAGTTCAGCCTCATGCACTCAAGGAGGACTAAGTATTATCTAGTATAATCCTGATGCTTTACAAGCAATGCCAATGGTAAGGTCCTGCTGTATGTTCTAGTTTTTTTAGTTCAACATACATAAGTTATTTATAGCGTAATGAAGATTCTAGGATATTCTTAATATTTAAGTGAATGGTTAATATAGCTTCCATTAAACAGCAACTCATTTTTAACTAGTATTGTATATTGCTCTTCTTCATAGATTTAAAACTGCCTGGCTGTGTGTCATAAATCCTAAATTGCTCACAGAGAACAGAGATTCATCCTTTAGCTCTACCAGAAGGTGTCTGTGCTTTTGGAGCCTCTGAGTTCTGTGCTAACCATTGGGAAGTTCTGAGCAGCCATAGGGCCTTGTACACAAACTTTAAGGAAGAGGCTTAAAATGTTCAATATTTGTAAAAACTAAAAATCCTGCCTGCAGTTTATCAGCATCTTAGCTAATTCCTATCATATGCTCTTCTCCCCACTTATCCTTCCACCTTGGCCTCTGGTGATGGCGATGAAAGGTCCTTCCAGGAGCTCAGGATTGGATTGGAAATAGCTCCTCTCAAGGAGTCCTCCTCTAGTCATTGCTGCCTTTGTCTTGCCCTGGGAAAAGTCGCTCACTCGCTTCATTCCAGCCTCACCACTCTATCTTTATTGGGGAGGCACCAGCAGGGAACTGTCCCTTGTATAAAAGATTCACCCCCAAACACATGACTCAATAATTAATATTTTTAAAAATACAATTAGCTTCAGCTTGTCATATTAGGCAAACAACTCTTATTAAGGCATGAGGTTCTAATCTCATACTGTCATTGCTCATCAACTCACTGGACATAACAACAGGGTCTCGCTCCCCCCCCCTACACTCATCTGTATTGGGTTCTCATTCTTCCCCCACTATGCTGGTCTTGCCTTTTTACAGATTTTACAAATGATATTTTACCTCAGTATGAACTGAGCGGCAGGACTCTTGGGTCTTATTCATGACTATGGGATTGGTCCTCTGTGAGTTTAGGCAAGTCACTGTTCAGTTTTGTGCCCCAATTGCCCTTCTCACTTGGAAGTTTAGAATGCAGTGCGAAGTTCCACTAGGCTGGTTTTGGCTGCGGTAGCATCTGCAGGGTGGATGTCCATGTGCAATGGATTTCAATACAAATAGTCTGCAAAGAAGAAAGTAGCCTAGGGATTTCTAAATAAAATGAACCAGGGAGCCACTAATAGACTGGGAAACAGTTTCCAGAGTTTGAATTTCAGGATTCTTGCTCAGTTTAAACCTTTCCCTGCAATAAAAACCAGCTCTATAGACCACAGTAGCTGCTGTGCTGAGGTATACGGTCCTTCAGTATCATCTGGGAGAGATGTGACAGCCCTGTTATGCCCCCACCACTTAGGGATCTATAAAAGAAAAGCCCTCAGAGCAGCATAAGGTTTGGGAGATTAAATCTCAGCTGGGGGGTTCAGAGTACCAGCTGAAAGTACTTCCCTGAGCTCAGGCAATCAGATGCAGATGTGACTAAATGGGCTCAAAGGCTTTAAAAGGAGCTTTAGTCACATGATAGTAACTACAGATAGGTGTTTGTTAGCTAGGAGTTGTGATTGGGTGCACTGCAGATGTCAGAATTGCTGTCTGCCTGAGGACAAACTGTTGAGTTGTATGAAGGGTACGTGGCCAGAGACTTTAACAGTTTACATCCATTTGTTTGAACAAGAACTCTGTGAGTAGACCAGAAACCTCATAGAGGGGTTTATTTTGTCTATGTGGAACTCCTGTGAACTATCTCTATAGCACAAACCCGGGCCTTGCCGCATTCCCATCCTGTTAAGCAGATGATGATCTAGAAATTTCTTGGTAGGATTCCATGAAACCATCTCCTTACCTGACCACTAACAATGAACAGAAAGCAAAGGGCCACCAGAACCCAGCCATCTCCTCCTCAGACTCTACTAGAGATTACTCTAGCTGACATGATTTTGAAGATCAGATTTTTAAATAAAAAGAATGTGCTGATGTACAATCCTCGTCCTCTTTCTGCCCTCCCTAATTTCCATGTTGTTGCTTTTATATAGATGAAGGCAGAATGTGGCCTATCTAGGATGGTTCACATGCAATGTGTGACTCTTCTGGAATTGGGGGAAAAAAGAGTAAGACTTACAATATAAATATTTATCTTTTAAAAAGAGCTCTGTTACTCTGTGGTGTTTACTTTGTTTATCCTTTGTGGTTTGCCATTGCTGTTGAGAGTTTGGTGCTATTTTCTTCCCTATTGATTTTCTGTTTAGGAGACTGAAGGGTTTTGTTTTGTTTGCTGGCTTTCACCTACAAAGCCTCATTCTGGCATAGTTGCTTTTTGTTAAATTCCTTATCTGTGATTAGCTTAGTTAACAAGACAAGAAATGTCAGAGCTCAGATACTACACTGATGGGAGCCCTAGGAACATTATACTACATAATTAGGGCCTGGTTCCTTTCTCACTTACAATGATGTAAATCAGGAATCACTCCACAGATGTCAAGGGTCCTGATTCTTGGTTCTCTTTTGCCTATGTATGTGGCAGGAATGGAAGCAGAGAGTAAAGGTGCTTTTAAGTTACTTTGCACTCCCCATATTCTGGAGCAGTCAGGGTCGCTCAGCCACTAGTGTAAGATAGAGCAGTATGCAGGTGCTGGGAAGCAGAAACCAGCTATAACAGAGTGAAGGCCAGCCAGACTCCTTTCCCATCCTCAATACACCCCCTGTTACAATGGTTGGGAGTAGGGTCAGCACAGAGCCTTTATGCCAGCCTCTGTACAAGGGGTATATTCAGAGGTTGTTTTCTCCCTTTGCACTGCCATTGGAGCATGGAGGAGGCCTTCTGTGTTAGACGCAGCACAATGGGTATGGTTTTGAGAAAATGTGTAGCACTTTGTGACTTCTTTTCAGAGGCCTGTGAGGTTCCAGTGCTGAGATGAAACAAGGAGAAAACTGGCAACTTTAAATAAGTTTTGTGTTGAGTTTGGGGCCCTGATCTCTTTGAAATGCATGTTTGCAGAAGGTCCAGTGAATGGGTTGAGTTCAAGTATTGGCTTAATGAACTGGGTAGGATCATTGTAGCAGTGGTATCGTGGCATCGTATTATTATAGCACAGCATCAAAGAGCAATCCACCAATCTCTTTGGCATGTCAAATGGAAGAGAGGAAAGCTTCTGTGAAGCAAAGTTTGTTCTAACTAAAAGAACTGACTTAGGTCTGATGGCCTGTGCCCAAGGAAGATGGAGGTGCAAGAACCCAGGCCCTCTGTTTGTATGACTGCCGAAGAGCCTCCCACAATAGCAATCGTTGCTCTTCCTGTGCTCTGGCCTCTGCTCCTCACCCAGAATAAGTTGGCAAAAAGGGAGTGGAGAGGGCAGAGTTCAGAGAGAAGGACTAGCATGAATGCAGGAGCACTCTGCTGCAGCCTAATGAAGGAATCAGCCTTCCATGTACACAGAGCAGCCCCCAGAGAGCAGGAACATGCCTGCCTGAGGTTGTGCCTGCACAATATAGTACCTCTAACTAAGTCCTGTTTCTACAAACCATGTGCTGAAGCCCATGCCTAATTAGCAAAGCACTTGTGAGCACATGCTGGATAAGATAAGTTTATTGAATTGGGGACACAGTACAGAGGAAAATGGCATTATCCAAACCTGAAAACCATGTGGTATGTATAACAACACTGTGACTTACCTTCAGATTGCCAGGGAACTGCAGTATGGAAAATTCTGCACAAATAGACCAAGTTGTCAGGGTAGCACAAGAATATAAGCTAACAAAATGGAATTGGGGCCAACACTTGTAAAAGTAGAGTTTGAAAATCTCCTGCTTCTTCAAATAAATACTATACTGTTATGATGGGCTGGATTCTCTCTGTAAGGTGGCTGTATCACCAAGCTCTCAGTAATTAATAAAGTCTTCAAATTTAAACAGAACACTCTTCTCTTAGCAACTGTAACTTGAGCCAAAGTTATAAAAAGATTTCCCCTGATATTTAAGCTTCTCTGCAGCTTCCCACTCACCCTTAAGGGGAATGAATTAAAGTAATGTTACCCACAATTCCAGACGGGCACCAAATGACAACTTTTGCATCATGTATGTGCCCACCTTGTATGTGTAGCTGTGTCTGGTTTGTTGAAAGAGGACTCCTTTTTTTCTACTTTTGTTAAATTTACTTGTGTTGCAAATTTCCTTTATTGTTTAAAAATGGGCCTGGAATTAGTGTGTGATCCAAAGCCACTGAAATCCAGGGAAAGTACCCCCCTGACTTCAGTGATCAGACCTTCTCCCCCTGCCACTGCCCCCACAAGCTTTTGGCCACCTGTAAATAAAAAAACAATACAAAATGAGTACAACAATCCTTAAAGGCTGGGATTTCCAAAGCAGCCTAAGGAAATTAGGAGCCCAAATCATTTTGAAAATCAAAGAGAGATGTTTGCCTAACTTCTTATGGCTCCTTTGAAAATCCCAGCCTAAATGAAACAGATCTGCTGAAATAACTGGAAGTATAAAAATTGTGCTCACCAGACAACAAGATTCAGCCAAATTCTGCATTAACGTCCACCAGTGTAAGTGCAAGGGAACTCTATTGATTACAATAGTGTTACTCTGGATTTACACTGGTGGGGCTGAGGGCAGAATTTGCCCTATGAATTGAATGAAACCACAAAATTAATGTTCGTTCATGAAATAAAGTAGGATTTGATCCTAATTCTCTGCAAATGAATAGCTGGTAAAAGTAGCCCGGGTACTACATGCTATACCCATAAGCCTCCTATACTCAAACTTCATTTAGAAACTTCACTTCAATGTTCCTAGTCCTTTCCATTATTCAGCCTTATTTTCAGTCCTTTCTCCGCCTCACGTTTGCTCTGTAATTTATACATATCTGAGTGCAAAGTAATTTATCCTGGACCCATAAGTATAAATTCTATTAACATTGGCTTTTGTTTAAATTGTGACTGTGAGAATCAGGGTTTCTTGATCTCAGATCAGTTCTAGCTTTAAACACCTTAATGCCTCCTTAGCCTGCTTCAGTTTCTTTAGTGCTGTTTACATGCTAAATAATTACTTAGCAAAGCTAAATCTTATGTATTGCTTCATTCTCCTATTTAGGTCAGATGTTGCTTTGCTCTTTTCTTTTTCTCTTAGGTGTTCTCATAAAAGTCAGCCTGTGGTGTGCATGAGCAAAACAGCACTTGGGGGCCAGTTTAAATAGGGGCTTCCTCAGATAGTTCCCTCAGACGTAGAAATTCACACTCCCTGGGGCAGGGACTCCCTTTTTGTTGTTTGTGTATAGAGCCTAGCACAATGGGGAACCTGTAGGTGCTACAGCAATACAAATGAACAGCAGGTAGTTTAAAAATCCAAAGCCGCGGCAGATGTTGGTTTAGAACTGGATTGTCAGTTCCCTGTATTGTTGTATATTCTGAGAAATCCCAATAAGCCTGTCTTACTTTGGGTACTGGCATATCCTTGTGAATCCAGTGCCTTCTAGCATGTACATATGGAGACAGGAGAAAAAAAAACCTGTTAGGAGGTGAACTATAAGTTTTCTCATACATACTCTGGTGAGCAGCTGAGACATTTGTTTCTTTAAAAAGCCCACTTCATAAACACTGTTTATTTTGACTATTTTTTTCAGTTCTGTGAACTAGGCCTCATTCTTACTTCTTCTACAGCCTCTTTGCACTGCTTAGGCAGCATAAAGGGCCTTCAACATATAATTAAATGTCATTTCCCACCTACTGTATAGCCCTTGTATACTAGCAGAGCAATGTAAAGATGCTTAAATGTGACCACATACCAGAGCGTCTCCATGTGACAGGGTGTAGACCCCACACAGGCACCAGAATTGACTGCACCTAAGGAGGGTCTGGGCAGGTGAAGGGGATGGGTTTAAAGGAGGAGACAGAGAAGACAGTGAGCTCCCCCTTGCTGGGAAGGGGCCTGATATAAGGTGGGAAGAGCAGAGAAATAGGCAGTCTTCTGCTGTGAGGATATTACACTATAGTTGAGGGTCTCCTCTAAAAGAGAGTGGTGGCCAGCTGAGCCTGATTAGGGCTGAAGGACATCTTTATATTTCTGTTGGATGTGTTAAAGCAGAGTTAGTCAATTATTTTTTGTCAATGTCCAAATTTCTTGGTCAAGGTCCAGATTCCCGAGAAAATAATAATTTAAAAACCCAATAATGGAAATAATAAGTAAATAAAAAGATTTTGGGGTCCATTCAAAAGCATCTGGTGGTCCAGATTTGGCCTGCAGTGCACTTATTGACTACCCCAGTGTTAAAGGATGCTGAAGGGATCAAATGCTTGAATGCGTCTTGACCAGAGGTCAGGTCACGAAACACAAGAGGGGAAACTGGGACACAGCTACTATAATCCTACATCCACCTACTTGAGAGTGTGATGCAGCAGCAACTCTGCTGCATTCCCCTAGAAAATATTACTGGCACCAAGCTCCAAAACTCCCCCAAGCGTGGATACATTTATTTCAGTATAAAAGTGCTTGCAACTAGTATTGCTTATCCTATACCAATACAAGAAACTCTTATACCAATATAACTACATCCACATGGCTTAACAGTATAACTAAATCAGAAAAAAAGCATGCTTCTAACTGACAGTTATATCAGTAGAAATTTAGTGTATACCAGGCCCAGTAGTCAAGGTTGGGGAAAATGGAAAAAGACACTGTACATTAGATTGCCTCATGCAGTTTTAAATGATTTTAGACTTGTGTGACCTCACGTGCAAATTAATTTGGCACAATTTCTTGCTGAAAACCTAACTACTAGATAAATTGTAAACCCCTTGAATTCAACTTACCCTCTTAGGGGTGCTGGAACAATTTGTATAGTGGGGGTGCTGAGAGCCATTGAACCAAACTGTAAATCCTGTATATAATGAAAATCACTTCAAGCCAGGGGGTGCTGCAGCACTGCCCCCCTACAAACACACACACACTTATAGTTCCAGCAGCTATGTACCCTATTTACATCCTGATCCTGACCCCATCAAAGTCAATAGACATTTTGCCAGTGATGTCAGTGGGAGCAGGATTGGGCCCTTAGCATTCTGTATATCTAAGGACTGGCTTATGGTGGTATTTAAATGCTTTAAATAAATAGTCTTGGAAATAAAATCTGTGGCAATGGAAAGACTCCTTCTGACTTCAATAGTCTCTGGATGAGATCTTGAATGCAGGCTGCTTATTGCAACTAATATGATACTGACAGCCCAATAGGGGCTTCTAATGAATTCTGAAAAGTGTTTGCTTGTATGGACAATAACTTTTCTGTCAATTTTATACAAGGCTTTTGTCTCTTTCTAAATAGACTGCAAGGGACAAGCAGCTGTAAAGGCAACTACCACAAAACAGCATTGTGTCTGGTTTGATAAGTGAATTGCAAAAACCTAATTAAGCACCTTTGGTGTATTGTAATTGGTTCTCTGCTATGAATAAGCTTTTCTTGATTATATATCAACCATGTTGTTTGCTGAATAGGGGTGTTTTACAGAGGAAAGAAGAATGCTGAGGTGGGTGTCTTCTTGTGAAGCATTAGTATAAATGCAAGAGCTAATTATGTGATTTCCAGAGCATCTTTCTGAATGTTAAATCTAGACATGTTTGTATGCAGTACAGAAGAAAGAGCAGATGCAAGCATACCATGTTTAAGAACAAGACTGTGCAGTTACTAAGGAGCCTTTCATAGATGAAAATGGTAGCCCATACTATTGAATATATTTAATAAGTGGAGCACTGAAGCTTTGCTTCTAAGTTAAAAAAAAACATAGATGAAAATGCACATTGGAGATCCCTAATCTTCATCCCAAATATTCCTTCCCTCTCCTGCATGAAGATGAAAGCTGGGCTCATATGTGACACAATTAGCAAATTAGTAGTGCATCAGATCCACCCTTCCCGGGCAAGCTCATTAAACAACCCCCTGCATTCAGCTTTAAAGCTGAGGCTTGATAGATCTATATTTTTAGGATAGGCTCACTGCCTTTTCTCTGCAAGCTTGCAGGGACTCCTTCCCAGGAAAGGACTGCAGCTCTACAAACTCAGCCTGGAATTTGAAACTCATGCTACTTTCTTTCTGGTTAATGCAGGCCCAGAGTCTGCCCCTGGTTAAATGAGTACAATGCCATTGCTTTCAGCAGGGGTGCACTAAAAGTTATAAGTGAGAGCACCATTTGGTCCCTGCAATTGGAACTGAATGAACAATTCTGTTGTGAGCCAGAGCACAATCCATCTCCTATTAGCTTAGTTGTGTTGGCTGTGCCACCTCTAACAGGTACAAACTATTTTATTCCCAGACAGCAGAAATGTTTCAGACTCCACCTAACAAGTGGATCTCCATAAAAAGGTGCCATTTTCACACAGCCTCTTCTCACAGTAGAAGCGAGTTTTAAGGTTATTCTTCAAATTATAGCAAACAAGACCCCATGTCACCACTTTAAAAAGCTAGGTTATGCCTGGTCCAGTAAATCCCAAATATGATAAAATAGTTTCAGGTAAAATGATAGGCTCAGTCTGAAGGATTTATTGTACACCATTAAAGGATGTGGCTGGTGTAACACAGCATGTTTACAGCTTGCGCTAAAGTTGTTTTACCAATATAAAGAGGGGAAATTGCTACAACCACTGGGATTCAGATAGGTGCAGCGAACTGTTCAAAGGCAGACAGGTCTCTGCAATTATGTTGCTTATCCTCTTTCTGGGCACAAGCAGTGTCAACCCATTTTAATGCTCTCAGAGCAGAGATGGAATCCATCCTCAGGAACTAGCTCCTTCCAAGAACCAGCATCAGACAGTGTCCTATCATCACACTGGTTGTGGAGCCAAAGAACCCTGATAGATACACACCCTTCATGAGGTTGGACAAAGCTGATCAGTTAGTGTGTCATAATGTCGATGTTTCAGTTTTTCAGTTAACATTTTAAACAATTTCCAGTTTTGGCAAAAAAAAAAAATGGGGGGGAGGAGAATCTGAAAAAAATAATTGAAATGTGTTTCTGCTTTTACCATCTATAGAGCTGGTTTAAGTATCTGAAATGTTAACATATCAGTGAGAACTTGGATCAAAATTTCAATGGAAAAAAGATGGGGAGAAAATCATGCTGCTTCTTCAACCATTCTGCCAGACTCTGACGTGTTCTGCCCCCTGCTACAAAGTTGTACCCTCAAAATGGAGAATCTGCTCCTAAATCTGAGTACGAGTGATCAATCTGGGGGGAGGGGAGGCTAAAAAACCAACCAAAAAACCGAAAAAGTTTCTGGAGCCCGCAGGCTCCAGGTGCTGTATGTACGTTTTGGTGCTGCTTCTCCATCGCTTTGCAACGCGCGTCTAGGTTCTTGAGTGCACTCCTAACTGCTAAATAGGGTTTATCTGTTTAGACAATGAAATGTTGCAGGATCAGGATGAAAAAATGTCTTCATCGAGCAGTGTCCACAGACCAGACTAGCAGTTTTCCAATGAGATTTGCCACTACAGCAAGTTGCACTACAGACTTTTCCCCTGAAGGAAGAGCAGTTTCACTTGTGTTTTTTCGAGTGTATACTCTGGAGCCAACAATTGCCAGGGAGGAGCTGGATCTGGATTTTTGCAATGTTAATGTGCGGGGATGTGTCAGGGTCTTAGAACTGGCGGGAAAGGAGGAAGCTAGACTGGCTCTATTTAGACGGTAGAAAGTGAGGGCTCGGAACCGAAACGCGGCAGCATCCCTGCTGCTGGATCTGCTTTTCTTTAGCAGCCCTCCTGCTCCGGGACGCGTGGGGGCGAGGCTGGAGTTCGCTGGTTCTGACTGTACAATTTCAGGGCTTGGCCCCCACAAATCGGCTGGATAGATGCAGCATGACTTTCCGCCAAAGCTCCCCGCCTACCCCAAGTCCCCCTGCCGCACTGAGAAACTGACCCCTTGGGTGAAAAGGGAACTGGGCGGCACCTCCTCCATTGTTTATCCTGGCTCCCCAGAGGAGGAGGAGGGCCCTTGATTTCACCAGGAAACAGGAGGGGAGAGAATGCTGCTGGGAGCCAAGAGGCGAGCGGTGCAGCACGGGGAGTGACAGCCGGGGCGGAGGTGCAGGAGGATCCGCCGCTGCCAGGGCGTGCGCGCCGCACTGGCGCTTCCCTGGAGCCTGGGTTAGGGCACGCAGCGTGGGGACAGGGAGAGCCGCTCCTCTGCCCGGGCGCCTGGGGCTGCTGGCCGCGCGGGGAGCATGGAGGAGGCAGGCGGGCGCCTGGATGCGCAGTACGAGCGCCTGGCGCTGGACACGGCGCTGAGCACCCTGCTGGCCGTGCTGCTGTACGTGGCGGTGAAGGTGAGCGTGGACGGGCTCCGCCACTGGAGGGCGAGGGTCTCGGTGCTGATCGTGGGGGCTGGCCCCGTGGGGCTGACGGCCGCGCTGGTCGCTGTCCGCTCGGGCAAGGTGCTGAAGCTGACGCTGCTGGACCAGCGCTACCGGGCAGCCCTGCTCTGCAGACCCCAGCAGATCGCCCTGCAGCCGCGCAGCGTCCGGTTCCTGCTGGCCCTGGGGGTGGATTTCGATAACATGGAGGGCTGCTGGGACAACGAGCACTTCTTCACCCGCATCGGCGTCTTCCAGGAGCACCTGCTGAGCATCCTGGAGCAGCAGAAGTACAGGCAGGAGATCCGGATCCTGCTGGGCACCAAGGCAAGTACCTGGCTCCCTGCAGTCGCGCTGCAGCTGCAGGGACGCGCCGAGTTGCACTGGCTCTGGCCGGGGACTAACTTCGGCTTGCAACTTACACCCCCTCCCCACCGGTTCCTTAGAAGGGGGAGAGGGAAAGAGAGGAGTGAGGGCTAGAGCCTGACCCACTAGACTCCTGGGAGCTGTTTTGCCAATGATTTAATTGGGGTGCAGAACTGAGCCCCTGAGGACTGGTGAGTAAACTCGTCTCTGCCGTCTCCCCCTACCCCCCGCCAACTTGCTTCAGAAAGGGCCCGATCCCACTGAATTCGGTGAGGTTGGGGGGCAGCACCTCTCCGGACTGGGCCCACTGCTTGGGGGAGGAACCTCCCCTGGAGTGCTGTGTCCCAGTCGTTGGGAGGGAACTGTGCAGGCAGCAGTACCCCTGCTAAAGCGGGAACGGGAGGGAGGAAGCATCAGCAATTTGTCTCCCGTATTAGAGCAAAGCACGTGGGAGGGAAAAAGGTAGAAAGAGGAAAGATGTTCTGGGTGTGAGTGCTACCTGAAGTGTGGGATGACTTATCTGGAAAAGCTCGTTGGGAAATGGTTCTGCCTCTGTCCTGTGCACACATTTTTGGGGAGAAAACAATATTTTTGCAATGTTTTGAGATTTTCATAATTTTATTTTCAAAAAATGTTGGTTTCCAAATATTTTTTTGGGGGGATCAGGGGTTGCTTGGGTTTTGGGAGGACCTGTTTTTGACAATCACTCCCCCCAACTATTTTGTTAAAAATTGACTTTCAATGGAATTTCTACTTTAGTTGACACCCTTTTTGTCATTTAAAAACTTTCGACCTACTCTAGTAAGCATGTTTATTTGATAAGCTTCTGGGGTAGGGGAGAGAGTTAGGGACACCAGGACTTCGGGGTCCCCAGGAAGAGAAGGGGAAAATAAACATTGTTGGCAGGACATGCTTACAACTAGCACTATCAAGCAGGCACCCTGCATTTTGGAGGATTAACTTATTTTAAAGTAGGACTTCTTATCTTTTGAATTACTGTTGTGTGACTGAGATCAGGGCCACCTTGTGTTACCTGCTCTATACAGAATCATAGAAAACTTGGGTTGGAAGGGATCTCAGGAGGTCATCTAGTCCAACCCCTGCTCAAAGCCCGGACCAACTCGAACTAAATCATCCCAGCCAGGGCTTTGTCAAGCTCAGCCTTAAAAAGCTCTTAGGATGGAGATTCCATCACCTCCCTAGATAACCCATTCCATTGCTTCACCACCCTCCTAATGGATTAGTGTTTCCTAATATCTAACCTACACTTCCCTCACTGCAAATTGAGACCATTGTTCTTTGTTCTGTCATCTGCCACCACTGAGAACAACCAAGCTCCATCCTCTTTGAAACCTCCCTTCAGATAGTTGAAGGCTGGTAATCCTTCCTTCTGTAATGAGGGGCCCAAAACTGTACTCAATACTCCAGATGTGGCCTCATGAATGCGGAACAGAGGGAAATAATCACTTCCCTTGATCTGCTGGCAGTGCTCCCACTAATGCAGCCCAATATGCCATTAGCCTTCTTGGCAACAAGGGCACAGTGCTGACTCATATCCAGCTTCTCATCCACTGTAATCCCCAGGTCCTTGTCTGCAGAACTGCTGCTTAGCCAGTCGGTCCCCAGCCTCTAGCAGTGCATGGGATTCTTCCATCCTAAGTGCAAGACTCTGCACTTGTCCTTGCTGAACCTCATCAGATTTCTTTTGGCCCAATCCTCCAATTTGTCTAGGTCACCCTAGACCCTATCTCTACCCTCCAACATATCTACCTCTCCCCCCAGCTTAGTGTCATCTGAAAACTTGCTGAGTGTGCAATCCATCCCATCATCCAGATATAGTTACAGGGCTTCTGCCCCAGTGATCTTACAACAGAAACAGACAAAGAAAAGATGATTATCCTATTTTACAGATGAGGAACTGAGCCACAGAAAGATTAGTGAGCTGATGAGTGTCACACATGGAGTTTGTGACAGAGCAGGGAATAGAAACCTACATCTTGTGGATCCCAGTCACAGCCTTAACCATCAGACCATCCTTAGTGCTAGACCTGTAGTGTGTGACCAGAACTGCAGCTAATAGACAGTAAATTGGAATCTGAAACTTGTTCTGTATCTTCTTTGCTGGGTGAAAATAGGTTGACATAATTTATTTTATTACACACAATCTTTATTTTTACTATTATGTTATTTTTAGATTCCAGCGCCATATGTTTTCTTGATTCCAGTGTAATGAGTCAGATGACACGTTAAAGGTTACATTGACACACTGTCATTTTATATTTACTTCAGCATGTATTAAATAATTAAGTTAGTGTACATTACAGGATTAGTTTAGCCAGTAATGAGTTGTTATTGAACAGATCTATAAATCTAACATGCTGTTAAACTAATTACCATCATATATTTAGTAGAGTAATCTGTCTCAGCCAGCTAAAGTAAACAGAGTGAAATATAACAAGATTGAAGGCACTAAACAAACTGTAGCCAGCATCTAATTAAGCAGGGAACAGATATGCTGAAAGGTGACCTCAGAAGGTTCAGTTTGGATGTGAGCATAATTTAGAAAGATTGTCCAGATTTAACAATGGAACAAGCTTTGGTTAAATCCATCCTTCCCAATTGAGGATTAAGATACTCAGCTCCAGGGACCTAAATTCAAACAAGCTTGGTCTCCTCTCTTCTCCCCGGTGGACAAATAGAACTAAACACATGCACAACCCACCACTAGCAGAATTCAAGCATTAAGACATCTGTGCTGAAAGTGAGTCCTGGACGTGAAATAGCAGGAAGTGCTTTTGCAATTCTAATGCATTGACAGAGCTATGTGGGGAATCATAGAACTGGAAGGGACCTTGAGAGGTCATCTAGTCTAGTCCCCTGCACTCAGTGCAGGACTAAGTATTATCTAGACCATCCCTAACAGGTGTTTGTCCAACCTGCTCTTAAAAATCCCCAATGATGGAGATTCCACAGCCTCCCTAGGCAATTTATTCCTGTGCTCTACCACTCTGAAAGTTAGGAAGTTTTTCCTAATGTCCAACCTAAATTGCCCTTGCTGCAGTTTAAGCCCATTACTTCTTGTCCTATCCTTGGAGGTTAAGAACAATTTTTCTCCCTCATCCTTGTAACAACCTTTTATGTACTTTAAAACTGTTATCATGTCCCTTCTCAGTCTTCTCTTGTCCAGACTAAACAAACCCAGTTTTTTCAATCTTCCCTCATAGGTCAAGTTTTCTAGACCTTTAATAATTTTTGTTGTTCTTCTGTGGACTTTCTCCAATTTGTCCACATCTTTCCTTAAATATGGCACCCAGAACTGGACACAGTACTCCAGTTGAGGCCTAATCAGCATGGAGTAGAGCAGAAGAATCACTTCTTGTCTTGCTTACAATACTCCTGCTAATACATCTCAGAATGATGTTTGCTTTTTTTGCAACAGTGTTACACTGTTGACTCATATTTAGCTTGTGATCCACTATGACCCTCAAATCCCTTTCAGCAGTACTCCTTCCTAGGCAGTCATTTCCCATTTTGTATGTGTGCAACTGATTGTTCTTTCCTAAGTGAAGTACTATGCATTTGTCCTTATTGAATTTCATCTTATTTACTTCAGACCATTTCTCCAGTTTGTCCAGATCATTTTGAATTTTAATCCTATCCTCCAAAACACTTGCAACCCCTTCCAGCTTGGTATCTTCCACAAACTTTATAAGTGTACTCTCTGTGCCATTATCTAAATCATTGATGAAGATATTGAACAGAACTGGAATGCTTGCATCACACTAGCCTATACAATATTTGCCTATGCTCTTATTAGTCCCTTACTAAGGCCTTAATCAAGCGAGTATTGAAACATGTGAATAGTACCATTGCATTCTGTGGTTGTTTCTTCATTGGAGACTACTCATGTGCTTAAACTTAAGCAAATACCTTGCTGGATCAAATCCTGTACATCCTCATTGAAATCAGTCCAGTCTTTGGATTTGCCTCAATATTCCACTATTCCTATTTTGGAAAAATAATATCCTCCCCGTTCTTTTTCAATAATATTGACAGAGATGCAAAATTGTGAGCCAATTTCAAAACAGCAGGGGAAAGTATTCATCTTGACATCTTTAAACATTGTCATTTGATTTCTTAACTTTTAACTTAATTTTGTGCTTCTTATAGGAACTGAAGTGACAGCTTTGGAAATCCTCCTCTAGTTAACCCAGAAGGGGGACAGCATTGGCAATGCAAGTTTCCCTCCATACAGCAGTGCATCAATTCACTTTGAACCTGCCTTGGATGGACCACCTGTAGGGCTAAAGGGTATGACCAGGTAGAAAGGTTCTCCACAAGTCCTAGTGCATGAGGGGTTCCAGACTCCTGTCTGTCACATGGGTCATCAAATGATAGGGATATAAAGATAGAGAAGTAGCTATGACAGCAGCTAGCTAAGGGGAAGAGTGTGTCTTCCCTTCCCAGCTGACCAAGAGGTTGGACAGGTCTCTGTTCAGAGTGGCTTGTTTTTGTCTGGAATCCTTTGTTTAAGAATCAGTAAAAGAAAGCCCTGAAGAAAGTAACTGAAACTGCTACTGATGAGGCTATTATTCATCTTCTCTGCATAGGGGTTCTTCTCACTAGCCTACACAGGGCTATTTTATTCTCCATGTCCATTCAAGCCTCGGCCTTTATTAGGCTGTAAACAAGGGTGACAATTGTAAAAGTGGCTTTGTGATATCAATATCTATCCAGGAACTGGGCTTGAGAACAAAATTCCTATCACATTATGCTAAATTCAGCTCAATACTGACCTAGATGTAAATATAGCTCTGGGGTATACATCACATTACCGATCTGTTGTCATCCAGTCCTCACCACAAAACGTAGCCTGTAATATTGTTAACTAAAGAGGGATAGTCCAACTCATTAGATGTGTTTATACAATGTATCAAAATATTTTATGTCTGCACAAGGCTTCACTCTGTGACTTTATGAAAACAGAGTACAGATTGAAAAGAAAATTGGTCCAGTCTTGGCTGGTATAAATCCATGTAGTTCCAGTGAAATCGTCAGAGCTATGCACCAGCTGAGGCTGTGACCCAGTATTGCATACTCTTTAATTTTAAGAACTACATATTAACAAACAAGAAGACTCTCTCAATATTGGCTGTTTGTCGGACATGGGATAATTTCCAGCTAATGGGGACAAATTAAAGAATGAATAATGTTCCATTTCTTGTAGTATAATAGATGAGCTTGATTTCAAACAGGACATTTTCCAAATGATAGGCCTGATCCTGTCTGGTACTGAGCAAATGCAACTCCCACTGAAGTCAATGCCTCTCAGTCAGGTCCTAATGTGTTGCTAGAATTCACAATTTCTTTGGAAACCTGGTTTAAGGAGTACCTCTGGCTGCCAGATGAAATAGCTATCAAAAAGGACATGACACTTATGTACTGAGGGGTGCAGGCACATTAAATCATTCTCCAATATCCCCTAGTAATTGATCTATAGAGTGGAATAAGCAGCACTGCCGGAAGAAATTATTTGTTCTGAACACCAAATGTACACGTATGATGCACATGTATTTGAAAAGTATAAAGGATAGGCTACAGGGAAAGGGAGGCTGGGAAAGTAAACACTTCCTTGGAATACTTCCTTGATTAGAAGAGTGAGGTAAAGCCTCCATGTGTTTTTGTTTTTATATGTCATGGTAGACTGGCTCCAGCCTACCTCAAGGACCTTTCCTTTCTTCACATCCTTCCCCTTCTTTTAATCTAGCACTGAGTTCCTCAACCATTCCTCTGCACAATCTGGCCTCTTTTGAACCAAGAGTCTTCTCTTGTGCAATTCCTTTTGTCTCAAATAGCCTCCCTGTAACATTGACTCCATCTCACTGAAACTCTCAGATTGGGGAGGACCCCAACCTCTTGTCTCTTGTACATCTCTCCCTCGCTGTGGAGCCTTCTGGCATTTGTATGGGAAAAAAGGGCATACATATCACTATTGTAACCATGTAACAAATCCTGGCCACAGACATACATGCGGGGAAGAACCCAGGCCCTTTAGCATCAAACACAGGTCTAAACCTCTTGAACAAAAGGAGAACCCCTTTAGGCGTGAGGAAGAAACACCTGGGTTGGGAGGCTGGTGTATTACGCTTGCTCACTTGGTTTTGGCAGCTAACTCCTATTGCTGTAAAATTTCTTCATGATGAAATTCAGCACATAGACAAAATTATAGCTAAGAAATTTTATAGTCTGAAATATTCCAGCATGTATTTAGATTGATCTTGCAGTCTTGCTCATTTTATACTATTAGTTTTTTGGTCAGGCAACATGGCCAGTGACTACAGCACTGAAGTGGGATCAGCGGCTGCTCCAGGCACCAGTGCTTCAAGCGAGTGCCTGGGGCGGCAAGCCACGGGGGGTGCCCTGCTGGTCCCTGCGAGGGCGGCAGTCGGGCAGCAGGAGGTCCACCTGTCCCGCGGATTTGGCGGCAATTCAGTGGCAGGTATGCCAAATCCGTGGGACTGGGGACCTCCAGCAGGCACGCTGCTGAAGGCAGCCAGCCTGCCATGCTTAGGGTGGCAAAATACATAGAGCCGCCCGGAGTGGGATCCAACACATCTACAGTCTATTCTTGGCTTTGCCAGTGACCTGTTATGTGATTTGGGGCAAGTCACTTTTCCTCTCTGAGTCTCTCACTGTGTTTGTATAGTGGCTAGCACAATGAGGCCTCTAGGCACTTCCATATACTGTCATTTCTAATAATATGTTTAGAATTTTTTATTTTTATTAGAGTGGTAGAGAAGTAGAAGGAAGAAAAGCAAACTTCCAGCTCTGATGCAAATTTATATGTATCATGCATGAGGTTAAGATTTTGTCACGGTTGTTTTTAGTAAAAATCACGGACGGGTTGCAGACAATAAACAAAAATTTGCAGAAGCCCGCAACCTGTCTGTGACTTTTACTAAAAATAACAGTGGGGAGGAGGGAGGGCTAACTGCCAAGGAGATGGAAACCCGACCCCCCCCCCCCGGCGGTAGGGGCACCAGCCCCCACCACAGCCGTTGCGGTGGGGTCTAATGCTGAAGAAGTCACGGAGGTTTGTTAAAGTCACCAAATCTGTGACCTCCGTGACTAAATCGTATCCTTAATCATGCATAGTGCAACAAAGGTAGAGATTGAGAGTAAAATGTTGCTTCATAACTCAGAGCAGAAACCAAGCTAATGGGAAAATTTAAGGTTATATAAGCAATAACGTCATAGTAACAGTAGTACTGTTAGGCAATAAATGTCTCCAACTCATAAAAACCAAAGATGCAGCCTCAAATTTTACGATCTTCTGAGATGTTTATTCATGGGTGACTGGCTGTTCCTCTAGAGTTGTTGGTTTTATTTGACCACTTTCATAGTTAATATAAATAGATCATTTTCAATGTGAGCTTTATGGTGAACAAAAGGTCAAATATGAGAAGAGGTAGAGAAGCAGAAGGAAGAAAAGCAAACTTCCAGCTCTGATGCAAATTTATATGTATCATGCATGAGGTTAAGATTTTGTCGCGGTTGTTTTTAGTAAAAATCACGGACAGGTTGCAGAAAATAAACAAAAATTTGCAGAAGCCCGCAACCTGTCCATGACTTTTACTAAAAATAACAGTGGGGAGGAGGGAGGGCTGACTGCCAAGGAGATGGAAGCCCGACTCCGGCCCCCCCCAGCGGGAGGGGCACCAGCCCCCACCACAGCCGTTGTGGTAGGGTCTAATGCTGAAGAAGTCACAGAGGTTTGTTAAAGTCACGAAACCTGTGACCTCTGTGACTAAATCGTATCCTTAATCATGCATAGTGCAACAAAGGTAGAGATTGAGAGTAAAATGTTGCTTCATAATTCAGAGCAGAAACTGAGCTAATGGGAAATTTTAAGGTTATATAAGCAATAACGCCATAGTAACAGTAGTACTGCTAGGCAATAAATGTCTCCAACTCATAAAAACAAAAGATGCAGGCTCAAATTTTACAATCTTCTGAGATGTTTATTCATGGGTGACTAGCTGTTCCTCTAGAGTTGTTGGTTTTATTTGATCACTTTCATAGTTAATATAAATAGATCATTTTCAATGTGAGCTTTACGGTGAACAAAAGGTCAAATATGGCAAATGCAAAGATAAGACCACTGGGTTAATAACCAAGAACAGTAAACAAACAAAGATTCTTTTGCTACTTTCATCTTAACTGATTTGGAATTCTGTATACATTAGAGATGTATCAGATCTAACTAGTGAAAGCAAGTAACAGTACCATATAATTAAGCAACCATTCCAGCCAAACTGGCATTTCCAGTTAAGTTTGTTTGCACTCTCACCAATAAAAAGCAAAACCAAACCATATGAGTCGTTTCAGCAAACTAGATGTAGGTGGGTTTATTGTTCTGGAAACTCTAACATGAAATATACAATAATTATAAGATCGTGCCCATTGTCATAAGCACATAAGCCATAGTGCAAAACGGGAGGAAGGGGGACCTAAACAAAATTTAAAAGTCCCTGAAAACCCTGTCAAAACAAGATACATCACTGCACATGCTTCTCCCCCTAAGGAGGGGATGAGGGGACAAACACATGATATATGTTTTTCATAAGAACAACCATACTGGGTCAGACCAAAGGTCCATCTAGTCCAGTATGCTGTCTTCCAACAGTGGCCAATGCCAGGTGCCCCAAAGGGAATGAACAGAACAGATAATCCTCAAGTGATCCATCCTCTGTTGTCCATTCCCAGCTTCTGGCAAACAGAGGCTAGGGACACCATCTCTGCCCATCCCGGTTAATAGCCAGTGATGGACCCAGCCTCCATGAACTTATCTAGTTGTATTTTGAACCCTGTTTATAGTGTTGGCCTTCACAACATCATCTGGCAAAGAGTTCCACAGTTTGTGCATTGTGTGAAAAAATACTTCCTTTTGTTTGTTTTAAACCTGCTGCCTATTAATGTTCCTTAATATGCTACTGGAAAGCGATGACTGCAGTATAGGAACCTACAGAGAACAGACTACTTATACAGATAGGTGCTCACTAGAATGAGTCGGGGTTATACCATCTAGCCCTAAGTGAATAGAAAGATGTGATGCAGCGATATAAGTATTAAATAATGGATAGGCTAAAATATAGATGCAAAAGCAAAGTGGTTGAATATGTCCCCTTTCAGGGTCGAATTTGTGTACAGTGAACTCCAGGGATTCTGGAGTTATGCCAAGGCTGAATGTTTTCCCATTATATTGGACACATTCCTCTATTTTATTCATGATTATGCATTAAAGTGTAAATCAGAATCAGTTCTGTAAATTCTATTGGTGTAATTTGGTTATGTTAAAGAGACTGTTCTGATGATCTAATCTGATCTCCTGCATAACCCAGGTTATTTTTACCTCCGTTTCACTCTCACTTGTAAATTTATAAATCTTTCAAAATTGTTTGTTGTTGTTGTTTTTTGTTTTTCATTTCACAACATTCTAAAAAAATTTTCTGTTATTAATCTCTTTAAAACACAAGCTAAGAGTTTCAAATAAGAACAGTTTTAATTTATAGGTACAACTGTTAATACTATTACATCAGATGTTGCCACAGCTACCTTATATCATATATGAAATATCTGACTATCAATACAGAAATGCTTACCATTTCAGGTGAACTAGAGCAGTGAGTGCTCAGAAATAGTTGCAAAACCGTCAGACACATTAATTCTACCATTTAGAGTGTACTTTGCCATTTACAATGTATGTTTGATGAGAATATTGTTTGGGAACGACTATTGTCGCTGAGTTTGATCATTACAAAATTTGTTTGAAGAGCAGCTCTAAAAACCCCTTAGGCCACTTTCTACATTCCATTTAATCTGCCATGCATAGTTAATAACATGAACATTCTGTTTAGACATCAGTTAATGTAACAAGGGTCCCACAATCATAGGAATGGCTGTACTGGGTCAGACCAAAGGTCCATCCAGCCCACTATTCTGTCTACCAACAGTGGCCAATGCCAGGTGCCCCAGAGGGAATGAACCTAACAGGTAATGATCAAGTGATCTCTCTCCTGCCATCCATCACCACCCTCTGACAAACAGAGGCTAGGGACACCATTCCTTACCCATCCTGGCTAATAGCCATTAATGGACTTAACCTCCAGGAATTTATCCAATTCTCTTTTAAACCCTTTTATAGTCTTGGCCTTCACAACCTCCTCAGGCAAGGAGTTCTACAAATTGACTGTGCGCAGTGTGAAGAAGAACTTCCTTTTATTTGTAATAATCCTGCACAAGGTTCTCATTGGAATTATTCTGGATTTACATGCTGTAAATGAGATCAGATTCTGGCTTCTAATCTGTCTCTGTTTCTTCATCAGTAATATGGGGACAACAACTCTTAGCTGTTCCACAAGTGTGTTATGAGATTATAAATTTAATTAATGCTGCTGAAGAATTTTGAGATTCTCTGGTGGAAGTCTATCAAGAAATGTGAAGTGTTACTATTTTGTGGTTACATCTCTGGGGCCAAATTAAAAGAATGTAATATGCTTTTCCGTTGCATTATAACAGTAGACCTGAATAAGGTTTGGTCTACATTTTTTGACTTAGCTGTTGCAGGTGATCTTCCCAGCATTTAGTAATCACTTTACTAGATGCTGGAGGTAAACCACTGATCCTAGAGTGGAACCAAAACTCCATGTGCATAGGCTACTCTCTTAGTACAAGCCCAGATCTGGGAAATTTGATGGTTGCAGAAAGTACCATATGCCAGAGCTGTGTCTGTCTGCTGCCAGTGTTGTGCCTCACTGATCATTTATCTTTGATAATGTAAGGGGTGCTGCTGGGCTAGATGAAGACCAATTTTTTGCTGACATTTACCCAGGTATAAATCTGGAGTAATACCATTGGAATAATTGGACCTGGTCCTTGGACCAAATTCTTGGGACTGGCCTATCTATGTTCAGAACAGTTCAGGTTAGGGAGCTGTGAAACACATCAATTGAATCATGGAGCTGGTCCTCAAGGATCAATTCTGAAGCACTTAGAGGAGAGGAAAGTGATCAGGAACAGTCAGCATGGATTCACCAAGGGCAAGTCATGCCTGACTAACCTAATTGCCTTCTAGGAGGAGATAACTGGCTCTGTAGATGAAGGGAAAGTGGTGGATGTGTTATTCCTTGACTTTAGCAAAGCTTTTGATACGGTGTCCCTCAGTATTCTTGCCGGCAAGTTAAAGAAGTATGGGCTGGATGAATGGACTATAAGGTGGATAGAAAGCTTGCTAGATCGTTGGGCTCAATGGGTAGTGATCAGTGGCACCATGTCTAGCTGGCAGCAGTTATCAAGTGGAGTGCCCCAAGGGTCAGTCCTGGGACCAGTTTTTTTCAATATTTTCATCAATGATCTGAAGGATGACATGGACTGCACCCTCAGCAAGTTTGTAGATGACACTAAACTGGGAGGAGTGGTAGATACGCTGGAGTGTAGGGATAGAATACAGAAGGACCTAGACAAATTAGAGGATTGGGCCAAAAGAAATCTGAGGAGGTTCAACAAGGACAAATGCAGAGTCCTGCAATTAGGACGGAAGAATCTCATGCACTGCAAAAGACTAGGGACCGAATGGTTAAGCAGCAGTTCTGCAGAAGAGGACCTAGGGGTTACAGTGAACAAGAAGCTGGATATGAGTCTTCAGTGTGCCCTTGTTGCCAGGAAGCCTAGCCTCATTTTGGGCTGTATAAGTAGGGGCATTGCTAGCAGATCGGGGGACGTGATCGTTCCCCTCTATTTGACATTGGTGAGGCCTCATCTGGAGTAGCGTGTCCAGTTTTGGGCCCTACATGACATGAAGGATGTGGAAAAATTGGAAAGAGTCCAAGAGCGGAAGGCAACAAAAATGACTAGGGTGCTGGAGCACACGACTTATGAGGAGAAGTTGAGAGAACTGGGACTGTTTAGTCTGCTGAAGAGAAGAATGAGGGGGGATTTGATAGCTGCTTTCAACTACCTGAAAGGGGGTTCCAAAGAGGATGGATCTAGGCTGTTCTCAGTGGTACCAGATAACCGAACAAGGAGTGATGGTCTCAAGTTGCCATGTGGGAGGTTTAGGTTGGATATTAGGAGAAACTAGGAGGGTGGTGAAGCACTGGAATGGGTTACTTAGGGAGGTGGTGGAATCTCCTTTCTTAGAGGTTTTTAAGGTCAGGTTTGACAAAGCCCTGGCTGGGATGATTTAGTTGGGGATTGGTCCTGCTTTGTAGCAGGGGGTTGCACTAGATGACCTCCTGAGGTCCCTTCCAACTCTGATATTCTTTGATTCTATGAAAGAGGTGGGACTTTTTCACATTGTTTGCTTTTTAGAGGAGATCAACACCCTAAAGTCTGTGTTTTACTGTAATAGGTTGACATACAACATTCACAGTCAACTCTCCTTTTCTTTCAGTTCTCAGATGACTTTATAAGGAAGAGTTTAGCCTCTGAGTGGCCACAAATAATTGTGATAGCAGATGGATCCTGCGGAGAATCAAGTTCAGTTCTTGGAATCAGTCCAGATTACATTGTGGAATCCTGTAATGCTTATGGAGCAAATGCAGCTATTGAGAGGCGTGATCAGAGACAGGTAATGAGAAGAACACTCGTTGCTATCAGTTGTTTACTCCCGTCCGCTGTATGATGCTCTATACTATAGAAATATGGTGGGGATTTAAGGGCTTTTATGCTGTCATGTGACATTTCCTTACTCACCTAGAGTTTGCTTGCAAATTATTTTTCCCACTGAGTTAAATAGGTGATGCTTTATATTCTGGGGTACATTTTAGAAGGCTTTATAAAGGATGAGTAAATTATTAATAGATGTCCTAAACATGTTACAGACACATGAGGAGTATGTGTTGTAGATAGCTCTAAGTACATCGGTAGAAGATCTTATGGTTATAAGCAACTTATTGACAAGTTGGGCCCTGTAACAACTGAATAACAATTTCTTAAAACATATATATTAATCATTTCTTACTTCATCAATACCTTATATAAGGTTACAAATGTTACTATTATTTTGTTGCCTGAGTTCAAATTAATTTGTTCTCAATATTAAGAAAAATAGACAACCCCAAAAGCTTCACATTCAACTTTCTTGGCAAATACAGCAAGAAGGGCTGAACAAGACTACATAAAGGAATAACTGATTAGAGGAAATGATTACCATGTGCAGTGGATAGTTTGACTGCTAGAATATTAAGGGAAGATGACAAGAATAGATGAATTGCACACTATGCCAGTTGCCTTTTCCATGCATTGCTTATTAGTATTGCTGTGCTAATCCCGTCGTCCTTTGAAAGGAAAAAACAAGCCATGAATGAATAGGAAGGGAAATGTCAAGCTTTATGCAAGGCTTAGGAGATGCTGTTCATTATCCAGGGACAAAGACTCTTGAGAAGAGAGCTCATAAATAGGCTTGGCATAATTCAATTCTTTTATAATTGCAATAAATACCAATGTTTGTTTTTAAGCATTTTTTAAATTTCTATCTATATACATTTTCACAGTTGTGGGAAATTCTGGTGGGATCAAATGTGAGGAATGAGACAATAATTATTTAATGTCAGATATTGAGAGTTAAAAGAAATAAAGCTTTATAACTATACAAACACAAATTGTCAACCTCATAAGAATGGCCCTACTGGGTCAGACCAAAGGTCCATCTAGCCCAGTATCCTGTCTTCTGACAGTGGCCCGTGCCAGGTACCCCAGAGGGAATGAACAGAACAGGTAATCATCAAGTAATCCATCCCCTGTCGCTCATGCCCAGCTTCTGACAAACAGAGGCTAGGGACACCATGCCTGCCCATTCTGGCTACCTACCCTCCATGAATTTAGTTCTTTTTTGAACCCTGTTATGGTCTTGACCTTCACAACATCCTCCAGCAAGGAGTTCCACAGGTTGACTGTGCGCTTTGTGAAGAAATACTTCCTTTTATTTGTTTTAAACATGCTGCCTATTAATTTCATTTGGTGCCCCCTAGTTCTTGTGTTATGAGAAGTAGTAAACAACACTTTCTCTACACCAGTCATGATTTTATAGATCTCAATCATATCTCTTCTTAACCGTCTCTTTTCCAAGCTGAAAAGTCCCAGTCTTATTAATCTCTCCTCATACGAAAGCTATTCCGTACCCCAAATCATTTTTGTTTCCCTTTTCTGAACTTTTTCCATGTCCAATATATCTTTTTTGAGATGGGACGACCACATCTGCACGCAGTATTTAAGATGTGGGCGTACCATGGAATTATATAGAGGCAACATGATATTTTCTGTCCTATTATCTATCCCTTTCTTAGTTATCTTAATTATTTGACTGCCACTGCACATTGAGGGGATATTTTCAGAGAACTATCCACAATGACTCCAAGATATCTTTCTTGAGAGTGGTAACAGCTAATTTAGACTCCATCATTTTATATGTATAGCTGGGAGTATGCTTTCCAATGTGCATCAGTTTGCATTTATCAACATTAAATTTCATCTGCCATTTTGTTGCCCAGTCACACAATTTTAAAAGATGTCATCACATGTCGAACTATACAAAGTACCGTATATACTTGTTCATTAGCTCGTTCATTCATAAGCAGACCCCCCCAAAAGGAACAGGTAAAAGTAGCAAAAACTGTATGATTCTTTCATAAGCTGACCCTATATTTCAGGGGTTGGAAAACTTTGGCTTTTGGCCCATCAGGGTAAGCTCTGCTGGGTTGAAACATTTTGTTTACTTGGAGTGTCTGCAGGCATGGAGGCCCTCAGCTCCCTGTGGCCGTGATTCGCAGTTCCCGCTGCTCCCATTGGCTTAGAACGGTGGACCCTGGCCACAGGGAGCTGAGGGGCTCCATGCCTGCAGACACCTCAGGTAAACAAAACAACAGTGTATTAGATAATCAATTCAATGATTCCATAAAGTTTAAAATCATCAAATTTTGGTGTAGACCTGTTTATAAGCTGATCCCCGCTCTTTGGTGTGTCATGTTTTAATAAAAAATATTTGGCTTATGAACGAGTATATACTGTAAATATCCTTAAATCAAACTCTGAAATTCTCAAGCAGCATTATTTTTACTCTGCTTGTCTGTAAACTTCAATTATTATCGATGGAAATCTTTTTTTCAGCGTTTTGTGTGTGTTAGTTTACCAACTAACAAAAATTGAATCCTTCCAGGCACACTCATAAATCACAAGAACTTTAATCCTCACAGGTATTTTTTTGTTACTTTTCCATAACCTTACAAATATTGTATGGGCTTTATTTTCAGATGTGTCAAGTGCCCATTTACTTTGAAGAGAGTTTGCAGTGCTCAGCATCTCTGAAAATCAGGCAGTATGTGTGCGGAAATAACTAGCATTCTAAGCATACTACCAAAATGTCTCTGGACTGCTCCCAGTGCTTTTGGAATGTTTTAGTACCAAAAAGGAAACCAAGGAGGGACTCTATTAGTTGACCTATTTGTTCGCATTATGGTAGCATCTGCAAAGTGTGAGGTCCTCACACATACTGCCCCAAAGAGCATACAATTTGTTTTTCTTCTTTTGTATTTAGCACCTATTATTCTATTCTGAAACAGAAGAGTCAATTTCAGGAAATATACCATGACTTTAATCTAATATCTGTTTTATATTACTTTAATCCAGTGTGATATTTGTTACTATATGGCAAAATAAAATTAATTAGGGCTGTCAAGCAATTAAAAAAATTAATTGTGATTAATCACATTGTTAAATAATAATAGAATACCATTTATTTAAATATTTTGGATGTGTGTGTGTGTATATATATATATATTTGAAAATGTAGAAAAAATCTCAAAATTGATATATATCTATATATAATCAATTACACTACAGAACACAAAGTGTACAGAGCTGACTTTTTATTTATTTTTGATTTACAAATATTTGCATTTAAAAAAAAACAAAAGAAATAGTATTTTTCAATTCACCTAATAGAAGTACTGTAGTGC
This sequence comes from Gopherus flavomarginatus, assembly GCF_025201925.1. NCBI lineage: Eukaryota > Metazoa > Chordata > Testudines > Testudinidae > Gopherus > Gopherus flavomarginatus. Next base: position 13,404,341 of record NC_066630.1, on the reverse strand, counting down.
AATCTCTTTATCATGGAAGATGAATTTACAAATGTAGAATTATGTACAAATAAAACCTGCATTCAAAAATAAAACAATGTAAAATTGTAGAGCCTGCAAGTTCATTCAGTCCTACTTCTTGTTCAGCCAATCACTCAGACAAGTTTGTTTACATTTGCAGGAGATAATCCTGCCTGCTCCTTGTTTACAATGTCACCTGAAAGTGAGAACAGGTGTTCTCATGGCACTGTTGTAGCCAGTGTCGCAAGATAGTTATGTGCCAGATGCGCTAAAGATATATATTTCCCTTCATGCTTCAACTACCATTCCAGGGGACATGCATCTATGCTGCTGATGGCTTCTGCTCAATAACAATCCAAAGTTGTGTGGACTGATGCATTTTCATCTTCATTATCTGAGTCAGATGCCACCAGCAGAAGGTCTTTTTTGTTGGTTTGGGTTCTGTAGTTTCTGCATCAGAGTGTTGCTCTTTTAAGACTTCTGAAAGCATGCTCCACACCTTGTCCCTCTCAGATATTTAGAAGGCACTTCAGATTCTTAAACCTTGGGTTGAGTGCTGTAGCTATTTTTAGAAATCTCACATTGGTACCTTCTTTGCATTTTGTCAAATTTGCTGTGAAAGTGTTCTTAAAATGAACAACATGTGCCACGTCATCATCTGAGACTGCTAAAACATGAAATATATGGCAGAATGCGGGTAAAACGGAACAGGGGACATACAATTCTCCCCCAAGGAGTTCAGTCACAAATTTAATTAACACATTATTTATTTAACGAGCAGCATCAGCATGGAAACATGTCCTCTGGAATGGTGGCCGGAGCATGAAGGGGCATATGAATGTTTAGCATATCTGGCACATAAATACCTTGCAATGTCGGTGTGATGTTGCACTCTATATGATTTTATGAAAATCTGTTCATCAGTTTAGATATAATGTAACTGGAATATGCTTCATGCAAAAGGTCTCTTGTAAGGTATCATTACAAAGCTTATAATCTACTGAATGTGGTCATCCTATTTGTATAAATGTACTATTCTTGTATCTGAACCTAGAAATATGAAATATAACTCTGAGGGCCTGTTGTAATTATGCAAAGTGTGGGCCATTAATGGTGGCTTGGAATCTTGATGACTTCCATTAACCAGGACAATTGTCTGCAGATGGCTCTGTTCTACTTGTAAGTCTCCCTATATACGTGTGTGCTGGCGAGTGGGTAATGAAGTCTTACAGTGACGTGTGATCATATCACCTGAACTGGAATCCATCTTTAACCTGGTGCTTTTCCATTGAGAAGCAGTGGGTGGGAACTCAGAGAGAGACAAAGGATTCCTGCCTTATACAAAAGATATATAAATGGGTGGAACAGAACAAAGGGGAAGCCATCATGAGGAATCACCTAGCTACCACCTGAGCTGGAACAAGGGCTGTATCAGGGGAAAGGACTGTGCCCAGACTAGGAAGGCATCCAGTCTGTGAAAGAGACTTATTGAAACATCTCTCAGGATGAGATTTTTATCTCTATTCAGTTGTATTACTGTATTAGGCTTAGATTTGTGTGTTCTATTTTATTTCACTTGGTAATTCACTTTGTTCTGTCTGTTACTACTTGGAACCACTTAAATCTTACTTTCTGTATTTAATAAAATCACTTTTTACTTATTAATTAACCCCGAAGTATGTATTAATACCTGGGGGTAGGGGCAAACAGCTGTGCATATCTCTCTATCAGTGTTATAGAGAGCGAACAATTTATGAGTAAAATGGATTTATTTGGGCCTTGGACCCCAGTGGGAGTTGGACATCTGAGTGTTAAAGACAGGAACACTTCTGTAAGTTGCTTTCAGTTAAGCCTACAGATGTTAGGGGATGTGGTTCAGACCCTGGGTCTGGGTTTGCAGCAGGCTAGCAGGTCTGGCTCAAACTAGGCAGGGCACTGAAGTCCTAAGTTGCCAGGGCAGGAAAGCAGAGGCAGAATTAGTCTTGGCACATCTGTTGGCAGCCCCAAGGGGGTTTCTGAGATCCAACCTGTCAGTCGGCTGCAAAAGTGCTATGCAAATGCCTGTTCTCACTTTCTAGTGACATTGTAAATAAGATGGCAGCATTATCTCCTGTAAATGTAAACAAGTTTGTTTACCTTAGCAATTGGCTGAACAAGATGTAGGACTGAGTGGACTTGTAGGCTCTGAAGTTTTACATTGTTTTGTTTCTGAGTGCAGTTATGTAACAAAAAAGCCTACATTTGTAAATTGCACTTTCATGATAAAGAGATTGCATGACAGTACTTGCATGAGGTGAAATGAAAAATACTATTTCTTTTGTTTATCATTTTTAGAGTGAAAATATTTGTAATAAAAATAATATAAAGTGAGCACGGTACACTTTGTATTCTGTGTTATAATTGAAAGGTATATTTGAAAATGTAGAAAAACATCCAAAAATATTAGTAAATTTCAATTGGTACTTTATTGTTTAACAGTGTGATTAATTGCGATTAATTTTTTTATTCATGATACATTTTTTAGCTAGTCGTGTAAATTAACTGGGATTAATCAACAGCCCCAATTTAATCTTTAGATAACAGATTCCTGTCCAATACAATTGGTAGTGACTGGAAGCCATTATTGTTTGATACATCTGGCTTGTGAAATGACCTGCACTCATTTACACACTCATTTAAGAACATGAGTAGTTCATTGAAGTCCTCTGCACTTCCTATTCTGCACACCTGTCACAAGCACTAGACATCAGTAGAGAACCATAGACTGGAGGGAAGGATTTGGCCTCAAGCCTTTTCCAACTTTCTTTTTGGTGAGGAAGGGAGAGTTATGGTGATATTTCATGTGTAAAACAAGTGCTGAGAAGATATATATATATATATATATATATATATATACACACACACACAGGGATTTATCTCTAATGTTTCTATAGTGCTAGAGTGGGGCAGACCTTTACAGGGGTGCCCAGGAGAGGGTGGAACATACTGGGAGGCTCCACAGCTGGATAGCTCCAAAGAGGCTGAAAGAAAGCCATGCTCTGGTCCCCTGTTCTCCTCTCATTAGCCCATACCATGGTTTGAGCTGGAGCAGACTACATCAGCCTTAACACCTTAACAAATACTTTACGCTTGTGAGTAAAGCCTGAAGAATTTGGTGCGGTAGTAACAAGCTGAAATATATGGAACAAAGACTGGCTATTTGACAAAACTGGCTCTATTGAACGATCTCAAGTTACAATAGTCTTAACACATGCAGAACTTTTTTTCTTTGCATTATTATGTGGGACAAATTCTAATGTATCTGGGTCCTGCAGATCAATGGATTTGTCTTTGAATGTGAAATTAATTTCCTGTACATGTATAGTATAAGATGTGGCAATTGTAAATTACAGACAGACACAAGTCGTGTTGGAATTTTATGGTCTCTCTTTTTTCCCCCTAAGAATTCTGACACCAGCAAAAGTGCCTGAGCAGCTTCAAATAACTGTCTGCCTTATAAATTATAAACATGTTCAGTTAATTAAAAATGTCGCAATTTACATCATATAAAATGTAGTAAAGAGAGATTTTTCCTTTTCTGAGGCAGTTAATTTCTAATAACACAAAAGTACCACCCCCATAGCCTTACTGAAAAAATTATTCTCTAAGAATACTTTGCCCTTACGTGTAACTTTCCAAGTATTTTACAAAAGAGTAAAGTACATTATTCCCACTAACAGATGGGGAAACTGAGGCACAGGGGTTTCATGGCCTGCACAAGATCACACAACAAGGCAGTGTCAGAATCATGAATAGAATCAAGTTCCTTGATCTCATGGTTGAACCAGTGCCCAGTCCACTGGACCATGCTATGTTCCTATGGAAAAGGCAGTTTGCTTTTAGAGTTTTTAGTGCAATTTCACTGAACTGAAAACATGATATACTAGTATCTCAGAGGGGTTCTTTTCTCAGCCTTCAGCATGAAGAAAAATCATCTAGAACAGGGGTCGGCAACCTCTGGCATCCCTCGGCCTGTGCCGCTTCCCACTGCCCCCATTGGCCTGGAGTGGTGAACCGCGGCCAGTGGGAGCCGCGATCGGCCGAACCTGCGGACACGGCAGGTAAACAAACCATCCTGGCCCACCTGGGTGTATATCCTGGCAAGCCGTTTGCCAGAGGTTGCCAATCCCTGATCGAGAACAACACAGGAAGGAAATGAAATGGCAATGCAAATGCATGGGGTAACTTTCTGAATTCTTCTTATCTGGAAACAAAACCTCACTCTCTAAATATTTAATTCATTGCAAGGCATCCCATATGAGGGTCATCAGGTGGAATCCATGAAATGAATATATTAGTTAGATTAGCCCTTAATTATTTTTCCCTTTTTTTGCATTTTATAGGTGCCAACTCCAGAGATCCGTGCTCACAGTCTATATTTTGATCTCTCTGCTTATGGAATGGATATATCTTCTATGGGTAAGGAATCTCTGAAGCCAGGATTTCATCTGAAAATCTATGGGACATTCCGTAATCGATACATGGCTTTGGCATGTCCAGCTTCTGATTCCAAAGTTGTTAGATTTCTACGGCATACTCTCAATTCCTCAGTGAGTATATTCAGAACTATCGCTTTTCAAAGGGCCAGGAAACTCTTTGAGAAGAGAATTATTTTTCAGTGTTTTAAATTTGGTAACACCAAGCAAAATTATGCCGCCCTTATTCAAGGAAAACTTTCATTTATGTCAACTGGAGTTTTGTTCAGTTGCAGAAAATTGGCCCAAAACCTATGATCGGATGCACACGTTCTTGGCTTGGGCCACTATATAAAGAGTTGAGGTTTCAGTCGCAAAGACTGGACACTCAGTTAAAGTTGCTTCTTTCTCATGAGCAATATGGGAAACAATCTATACCTGGGTACCTAAGGTATGTCTACAGTGCAGCTGGGAATGTGCCTCCTAGTCAAGGTAGTCAGACACATGCTAGCTCTGCTCTAGCAAGCCCAAAATAGCAGCGTGAACATTGAGGCATGGGCTAGCCTCTAAACAAGGACCCCAGGGGAGCAGGCTGGCTTGTACTCTAAAGCAAGGGCGGGCAAACTTTTTGGCCTGAGGACCACATCGGGTTTCCAAAATTGTATGGAGGGCTGGTTAGGGGAGGCTGTGCCTCCCCAAACTGCCAGGAATGGCCTGGACAATGCCCACTATCTGCCCCCCCTGCTTCTTTCCCCCTGATGGCCCCCCTGAGACTCCTGCCCCATCCACCTCCCCACACTCCCTGTCCCCTGACTGCCTCCAGACCCCCTGCCCCTGACTGTCCCCTGTTGCCCCATCCAACATCTCCTCTCATTCCTGACTGCCCCCCCCAGGACCTCTGCCCCATCCAACCACTCCTTCTCCCTGACCGCCCCCGGAACCCCTGCCCCGCCTGCTCCCTGCTTCCCCATCCAATTCCCCCTCTCCTTCCTGACTGCCTCCCCGGGACCCATGCCCCCATGTTCCCTGCCCTCTGACCGCCCCAACTCCTATCCACATCCCCGCACCCTGACCACCACTCTGAACTCTGCTGCTCCCTTACCATGCTGCCTGGAGCACTGGTGGCTGGTGGCGCTACAGCCACCCTGCCCAGAGCACCAGGACAGGCAGCCACGCCACCCGGCTGGAGCCAGCCACACCACCGCGCAGCACAGAGCACCGGTCAGGCTGCGGCTCTGCAGCTGAGCAGCCCCGGGAGCTCGCAGCCCCACCGCCCAGAGTGTTGTGCCAGTGGCGCAGTGAGCTGAGGCTGCAGGGGAGGGGGAACAGCAGAGGAGGGGCCGAGGGCTCAGGGGCTGGGCAGGAGGGTCCTGCGGGCTGGATGTGGCCCGTGGGCTGTGGTTTGCCCACCTCTGCTCTGAAGGCTAGATTGCAGCACCACCTGTACCCAACATCTATAATGCTATGCTTAGCATGCTGGCTGAAGTAGAACTAGCGTGTCTGTCTATGTGGGCTGGGAGGCATGCTCCCAGCTGCAGTGTAGATATACCCCAAGTCAGCTAAGGTTTGGGATCCATCAGAGCTGCTTCTCTGTGAAGCTGCCAGAGACTACAGCTCTTCAGAAATATTGAATTTTGATATTTTCATGTGTATCTCCTTATGACAGAGTGCTGGAAGCTAGCAATGGAGCCAGCACTGTGATCACTTAGGCGTTAGTCAGCTCCCCAGGAAAAGGCTGATTTGGGATATGCAAGCTAATTAGCTGAATAGGCTGGGAAGGCTGATAAACCAATTAGCCCATCAGCTGCAGGGGCTATACAAGACACAGGAAGGAAGTAGGAGGAGTGAGGACCCAGGCTAGCTGTATGGAGTGTGTTCAGACAGCTCAAGAAATGGAGATCTGTGTTCTTCTTTGGCCCTGTGGGAAAGGGATAACAGTAGAAAAACACTGTAAATATTGCCGCACAAAACTGTCTTGGTGTTTGGTGATGGGAATGTAAATAAATCACACAAAGTTGTCACTTCCCAGAGAAACCTCTCAAGCTCTGTCCAGTCTGTGAGAATGGTGACGGAGCCTGCCCCATTACACTCCTAACAGCAGAGCTGGTGAGAACGCTGTCAGTGAAGTTTGTGGTGTTGTTGAACAATTGTTTCATCAAAGCTGAAATGGTTTATGAAGATGCATCCATTTTGAATAAGTTTTTGTTGGGAAGGTTTCTGAGGTCCACAGCAAAGTCTCTGGTCACTTCCCTAGAGACACTTTTTCAACGTCTTTTAACCAAATAAATAAATAAATAACATAAAATAAAAAATAATTTTTTTCATTTCTCATGAAAACAAAACAAACCTCAAAAAGTTGTCCCAAAACTCAATTGTCATTCTTTGGCTAGCTCTACCTATTAGCATTAATAAGGTTTATCTATGTGAATCCCACAGCAACTGATGGGAACATACATGCTAGGGGTAAGATTGAGCCATTGGCTCAATCCTGAGTAAGGGATGGCACATAGCGGCCCTGCCGGGGCAGTGCAGCTGAGAAGGAGTTGTGCCACAAAGTAACAATTCCTTCCCTTTTACCACTTTGCTTTGGTGGTGGTTAGGGTAACTTACTACTACACTCTTTTCCAGGGTGTAGTATATTGTTACTGCACTGCCAGCTTATTTGTACTGCCGTCAGCCAGTGCTTAATTGGTTATGAAAGAGGTCCGGGGCTTAAGTAATTTTTTTACTTTCAAAATTGGTGCAGCAAACCCAGACACACATTACTCACTGCCTTTAGTGAATAGGAATGAGGTCTGTTTTTTACCACTGTCATGTCTAACGTTTTTGAGCCTTTAGAACATGAAGAGAATATGTATTGCAGAAGAAATCTGTGTGAGTACCATGCCTAGTGAAGGAATACAAGTGTGTGCTGAAGGCTTTTTTAACAGGGTTTCAGAGCTCATGCCACCAGAGATCCAGTAAACATGAAGTTTTTACGAGTTTAATCACAGAGGTCCCTGTGTATACGTAGGTTGTGCCAAGAAAAGCAATTGAAATGTGAGTAATGAGGGCACATTATAAACCACTATTTTTCAAAGATCTATTTTTCATTTTAAAAGGCTGGGTAAGTGCAGCCTTTTTTGGGAGTAGCTTTCCCTTTCAATCTCTCTTGAAAGACAAACTCTGGTTCAGATTCAGTGACAAAAATTAAAGCGTCAGTGCAAACATCTTGTAGAGCAAGGGCCAGATTTTCAAGAAAATCATTACTAGAGCTGGGTGGAATTTTCAGCAAAAGATGCAGTCAGTGACACCAAATTAGTTTACAAATTATGTTGACTTCACCAAATACTTCTAGATTTAAAAAAAAATCCAAAAAATGTATTTAGATTTTGGTTCAAAATTTCTTTTTTAATTTTATTAACAATCAAATAGTTTAAAAATGGTCAAAATCAAAAGGAAACTGTGTAGGTGGCTTTTTGGAATGGCAAGCAAATGAATAAATCTTGTTGTCCACCTCTGCTTATGACCAGATTTTTTCAAGTGCTCAGCACCTACAATCAGAGTTTCAAAAGCGCCCAGTACCCAACATCTTGAGCCTCTCTGAAAATCTGGTCCTATGTGGACACATCATTTAGTGAAAAGTTTGCAATATACTTTTCAGGCTGCTGTATTATATCTGAAATTAAACACAATGTAACCTTTAACATACATTTCTATAATTCCTTGTGGTCTCACTGAATCAGCTTAACACCCCATTAGTAGGCTAAGCAAATGCATCTGCTTTTTAAATTTGTTGATGGTGTTACAAAATGATGGAGAATGCAATTGATCTAATATAGCGAACCTTTACTAGTGTGTTTGATAGTGTCTCACGAAGCTTTATTTGAAACTAGTTCAAATTGTTTTTGAATCAGAATCAAAAACTGGTCAAGAGACCATAAATAAGATGCAATATACAACTGAGAAGTATCCAGTGAAATGCTTCAGGGACAGGTGTTGGGACTAGTGGTATTAAATATCTTTTTATTCAAGTGGCAATTTAAGGTTAAGGTTGAGCCTCTGGGGTACCATTTCCAGTTCTACAAGGGTGAAGCCCATTGACTTTAAAAGGACCTGGTTGATATCTTACAGAATTCCTGACAATATAGGGGCCTAGAATTAACCCATGCTTGTTGTGCCTTCCCTCCTCCCAATTGCATGATTTAAGGGTACTATGCTAATTTATCTGGGTTATAAGAAGACAGCCAGCCACATGGTATCTGAGCACCAGCTGAGGGTGGTTTGACCATGACTCGGTGACAAATGGCAATTGCATAAAGGTCGTCATGATGTACTTTGTTTCTGAAGTTCAAGGGTGATATGAATGACTACAAATTGAATTTAAATGTGTCCCTTTTTTCAGTTTGTTGCCTTTTCTACAGACTTAGAGACATGTCTAAAATGCTCAACACTGTCACGTGTCCAAGAATTCGAACATTCCGCACTCGTTGATAAAGCATCTTTAAAACAAGTTTTATTCAGAGAGGTTGCTATGCTGTTATACAAGTGGATTTTTGTAACACGTACATCTCCAGGGCCTTGCTAGTGAGAGAAAGATAGGATTGCAGCCAGAAGACATGACATGCATCACTGAGATGGCACAAGAAGCAGCAGGTTGGAATGAGAGATGGAGTGGAGGAAAAGAGGCAAGGGGTTTTTGTTCAGCTTTTTTTGTTGTTTGTTTTAAAAGCCCTACTCAATGCACGGTCACCGTCAGCCAAAAGAACCTTTGTTGGGCACTTCACAGAAGGGTTTATGATCCTTCTTTGTTTAACTTGCCCAAATTGCTTAACACAAAAGGCCCGATTCTGATCTCACTCTTAGTAGTGTAAATTAGGAACCAGGGTAATGAAAACTTACTTACTGGTGGCGCCAGTATAAATGACATCCAGAATTGGGCCCAAGATTTTTCCAAACCAGGTATTTCGTTAGTGCAGTAGTCCACATTAAACATATACAGTATAGAGTGCAATCTCTCCGAAAATGTACAGATTAGATCAGAGGTGGGCAAACTACGGCCACTTCCAGCCCACGAGACCTTCCTGACTGGCCCCTGAGCCCTTGGCCCCCCCTGCTGCCATTCCGCCTCCCCCGCAGCCTGAGCTCACTGCGCCGCTGGTGCAATGCTCTGGGCGATGGGGCTGCAGAGGCATGGCCTGACCCAGTGCTTTGTGCTGCGCGGTGGTGTGGCTGGCTCCAGCCGGCCAGCACAGCTGCCTCTCCTGGTGCTCTGGGTGGCACAGCTGTATCGCCGCCAGCCACCGGTGCTCCAGGCAGTGCGGTAAGGGGGCAGGGAAGTTCGGGTTGAGGTCAAGGCGGTCAGAGGGTGGGGAACATGGGGGCAGGGATTTCGGGGGGGCAGTCAGGAAGGAGGGAAGGGTTGGATGGGGTGGCGGGGGGCAGTCAGGGGCAGGAGGTCCAGGGGCGATCAGGGGACAGGTGGCAGGGTAGGGTGTGGATGGGGCAGGAGTCCTGATGGCCCCCCTAGGTGACAGGGATTGGGTGGGTTGGATGGCGTAGGAGTCCTGGGGGGGGCATCAGGGGGCAAGAAGCACGGGTGGTTGGATAGAGGGCGTTGGCCGGGCCATGCCTGGCTGTTTGGGGAGGCATAGCCCCCCCTAACCGGCCCTCCATACAATATTGGAAACCTGATGTGGCCCTCAGGCCAAAAAGTTTGCCCACCCCTGGATTAGATAGATACAATTAAAAAACAGGTTGGCAGAGAGGCTGATTTTTTGTTGTTGTTTGCTTTGTTTTTGTCTTTTTCTGCAGCATGGGGCACAGGTCACTTGCAGATTTAAATTAGAGTAAATGGTAGATTCTCTGTAAATCGTGTTTTGAGGACTCAGTAGCTCAGCCAGAGGTGAGGAGTCTAGTACAGGAGTGGGTGAGTGAGGTTCTGTGGCCTGCAATGTGCAGGAAGTCAGACTGGATAATCATGATGGTCCCTTCTGACCTTAGAGTCTCTGAGTCTGAATACTCTGAGTAGGCACACCTAACCCTACTACGTTGCAGGATCCTGCTTTACTGGTAGCAGCATTACTAGTTTCTGCAGTTTCAGCATACGTTACTGGAGAATGGAAGGATATAACAGTTGGATGGAGGGGGGGGAATAGAATGAGTATTGAAACTGGACACCACAATCCTCAATTTGAAATGTCTTCCTCGCAGTTTTGTTCTTTATTCTTTCCTGTTTCTGGTGCCCTATCATTGTATGAACCCTGTTACTGCATAACTTATCACAGCAGAGTCAGCCTTTGACAAAATACAACACTCTTTGATATAATATATACATTAGAAATAGTTTTCTTCACAGCAGTTTAGCAAGGATTTTTCCTTCCCTCTTTCCCCATTCACAGTATGGCTATTTGAAGTACACAGGATAGGGTTTTGTTTTTATTTTGTATAAATATTGTGCTTTCTTTTTGACTTTTTTTCTGTATCTAAATAATAACTTTTCTTCTCCATATCATCAGTGTTTAATAGTCATTCTGGTGAGTCATCTTCATAAATAGTCTTGTGCTAGGTTACTAACCTGCCAGATCAAGGAAATGAGCATGTGGTTACTTAGTTACCACTTAAGTGGCAATTGTCTGTTGTGCTGAGTGAATCTTAGGCTAGAATGAGCCTTTTCAGAGCAGAATGCTGGAGATTATTCTCAACAGCAAACAACTTTGCTTTGCAAAATGATGGGTAGATACAGTTGCGAAGAAGATAAGATTTTGCACCAGGAAGAGATGAGAACAAGTTATAAGCTAGTTACCTTTTTGTAATTGAATAATATGTTTTATCTGAACACAATGAATATCTTGTACAAGGTGAAATTATTGTTAAAGTTTAACAGGAAAAACAAGTCTGCAGACCTACCATCTTCTAAATAATCTTTTATCATTTTTTGTTTACTGAACTCTAGAATTTTTTGAATAAAATCACTATGTTCTTTGAGTGACGCAAGCATCTGCTACAAAAAGTCAACAGTTCATTTCTATCACTTATCAATGTATAGTGACTTGGTAAGTACTTCAAAACAAAACAAAACCTTGCATTTAGCCTCAGAGCTACAAAGACACTTTTGATGTTTGGGCTGAATACTGTGACTGGTTAGCTTATTGTTGTAATATAAGTTATTTGTTTTGATACCACCATTTTCTAAGATAACTGCTTTTCTATGACAATTGTTAAAATACCAATGTTGATGATAGAACTATTCATTAACCATGAATTATTAGTAGAACTAATTTTAGCCTCAGGAATTACATGTGTTTTTAATCTTGTTTGAGTGGTACATATTGATCCAAGTGGTACATACTAGTTTTCATAAACACTGGGATATGACAATTTTGTCCATGCCCTGAAACATGTGAACATTAAGGAATACAATTACTCTCTATTCTTTAATATTAGTATTTACTAAAGATCAGAATGCCAGGAAGTCTGAACATTTTGGCTTATTTACCGGGGTATAGAGTAATTATCTATCTATCGTTCAGTTGTCTCTCTTTTTTAATAACACTTCTTTATGGAAAGGATGAGGGTTTATAGACTTCACAGAAGAAGTGTGTTTTCAGGAGACAAGGCTTGATGCATGTCAGAACAGGCTAGGAAAGGAGTTCTGGGCATAGGAGGACACATGGAAGAAGACACAAATGAAATTAGGAGAAGGAAATAATGAGATCAGTTAGGCATGCATCTTGGATGGAATGGCACATAAGGATGGGTATCACTCTGTGCCATTCTACTATAAAGTCAGCCATGTGACCACACAGCTTCAGTAGCTTAGTAGGTACACCATTTCCTTTTCCCCCAAAATGACACAATTTCTCCAAGTGCAGTTTCAATCATTTTAGCATTCTGGCACCAGAGATTCTTCTGGAAATTACATTATCCAAGGAATTGGTGATCAGCAGTCCAGCAAGCAGCAACAATCTCTGTATACAAATAATCATGTATGTGAACAGGCTCTATAAATACTCCCAGGGAAATAGTCAATTCTTGGCTAAAGCTTCCAGGTTCCCACTGAAAAAGACTGGGGTAATGAGGCAAAGCTCCTGAATGACAGTTAAATTGGGAGCAGAGGTTCTGAACACACAAGCTTTATATGCCGGCCTAATTTTCAAATGTGGCTAGTGACTATGGATTCCTGAATTTTTGGATACCCAAGTTAAGACATTTTGATTTTCAAAGGGCAGGTGGTCAAGCTGTTCTGTGTTACCCTGGCAGCAGCAGCAGCCCCACAAGCAGTATTGGGAAGAGTGCCATGCACTCCAGCCCTGGCCCTGTCTACTTCTAGCCATGACCTTGGCCTCCCTCCTCTGCCCCCTACACGGAGTAAAGGTTTCCCTTTAGGGCTGCTTTGTTCTGTCTGAGCTGTGCAAAGTGGCCAGACCAAGGACCAAGTCTGGAGCCTATGGCCTTCGATAACAGTGCTTTTGGAAAAGTTAAAAAGCCAAAAAAAAAGTATTGCCAATTTTATTAAAAATCACACAGCCCTAGATCCTTAAAATTCCACCTGTCCTGTGCGCATGCGCGCACACACACACACCTCACCAAAAAAAGAGAGAGAGGGAGAGCTTGGTTTCTTTATTTAAAATAGGAACTTCAGGGTTGGCCAATGGAATTTATTCTATGGAGGAAGTCCTCAGATAAGTAGTTTCACAATTAAAATATGTTACAGTAGCAACAAATTTGCAACAACCATCCTCAATCTCAAGAGAGCCCTTGAAAGAACAAAAGTCTTGTCTGCATTTAACCAGTAACTTCTGCTCTTTATCTACTGGCAAGGACAGACCATAAATCTCCAGCTATGCATGTCTATTTACCATGCTGCACTGAGCTCAGATGAAGGACATTAACCAGGCAGTTGAGTAATTTATTCATTATGTCTGTCAAATTAAAAAGTTAAGAATGAGTCTTCCTTATATTAAGCATTTTTGAGTGCAGATGTTTAGTTTGCTGTTTGTGAACCAGTGTATCACTTTGGAAGGGAAACAATTAAATAACCTTATCCAAATCCCAACCCAGTTTTCAATCCTACTCTGCACAATCTACAGGGCTGTTGAAGTCTGGAAAGTAGGTTGGTTCAACCCATCATAAAAACGAAGGACAGGGACAAGGCAAGAAATTCTGACTCCACTCCAAGATCAGTTTCCAGTTCTCCTATTGTAGTCAATGGAAGCTGTGGGTGCTTAGCACAGTACTAGCGTGCTTAAGAAAAACAAGTTAAGGAAATAAACTGATTCCCTTATAGAAATGCTTTATGCCCTTTGCTTGATATATTAGATAAATGTGGACAATTCCCTGTACTTTATTAAAGTACATCTGTTTTCTTATTGATAGGTATGTTTAAAGCAAACATGCTGTACGCTTCCAGATAAATGGAAAATCATGCCCCCTGTGACTGGTATCTGCTTCTCATTAGTGATCTTTCTATTGGTTTGTACATAATTGACCTTTGGGTTGCTGCCTGATTTTAAACTGGTTCTCCGTGTGTGAAGGCAGGGACTAGATTCACAAAGAAACTTGGGCATGGTTACTGGGAGCATCGCCATACCTGGCAAATCACTGGGATTCACACAGCTTGGGTAAGATTCCTAAGCTCCTCTCATAATACAATTAATGGGGAGAGATTCAGAAAAGCCACCATGCTATGCTGCTCCAAACCTCTGCTAGCCAATGGGAGATGCCAAGGTGAGGTGTGGTGCTAAGCTCTGCCCCATCTCTGAAAGATATGTGCCTGCGTCTAGGTGCAGGGAGGCATCTCCCTCTGCTTGGGGTTTTCAAAGCTACCCACCCTCTCTTGGTGTTAGGCACCTATGGTATTTTAGCAAGAAGCTGGGGGAGAGAATGAGCTCCCTCATTATTTTTAGCCCACAGGCTAAGATACTCACCTGGGATGTGGGAGACCACTGGTTCAGATCCCCCACTCCACTAGAGGGGGGAAAAGGGATTTGAACTGGGATCTGATATCTCTCAAGTGCATGTTCTAACCAGTAGCCTATAGGATATTCTGATGAGGCAGTCCCTCTCCTATTGCAGCCATTCCCTGTGCCAGAGGGATCTTGCAAGCTTGAGAATGACATTGTAACCTGGTGCTTTGAGCACTCAAGGGGGGAGATCCACGATCTAGTCCCTCTGCTTCAATGAATTTTTAATTATTTAAGGAAACTTAAGCCAGAGGAGGGGGAAACTTCAAAAAGTAATGAAAAACTGACAACTGGGCAAGGAGGATGAATGGAAGACCTCGTCCAACCTGAAATATAGCTGCTGTTCATTTTCCAGCTGTAGTGCTGCCAAACAAAATACATTTCATGTTCTCTTGCTAAGAATGTGGGAGGAAAACCAACCAAGCAAAACATGTTTCACAAATACACGTTTTCTACTTCCCTTCAATGCATGTAATATTTGTAGCTCCCTTTTAACTTTATTGGAGAATTGTGCACTTCTTTCTTCTAATTACAATGAGAGAGTAGGGTTGGTTTCTGTTGTTTTGTTTTATTTAAATGAAGTGAAGTGTTTTCCTGTCCCACTCCACAAAGCTGGTATGCAGTTTTGATGATGCAGATAAAATCTAAAATCCTCCCCCTTTATCAGTAGCATGGAAATTAGGATACTGCAATAGCTTGAAAATGAGGCAACCAGTTAAAAGTTCAGCCCAGATAATGACTGTACTGTTAACGGCTCACACTTTTCTAGTACCTTAATCACGTTCAGCTAGAAAATAATTAACTGAGCTCTCTGATAACGTTATGGGTATCTCCAAAATATTTGAAAGGAGACTGTTCTACTGTGTTAACCCATTTTAAAAATAAATGTAATGTTGCTGTCCCAGGGCAGGTCTCCCTCACCCTGGATTCCTTGCTGCATACAGTCCTCACCCAGACCTATGGCAAGTTCGATACCATGTACTTCATTTCCATTATGCTATATAACATGACGCCTGAGCTACCCTAAAGAGTTAGGGTTGATGTAAGCTGCCTTATGTCGACCTTCCTCTGTAAGCATCTACACTAAAATGTAGCTCCCACCAATGTGACTTGCCCACTGCATGACTTAATAACTTCACCTCCACAAGACGCATAGTGCTTAAGTCAATGCAGTTAGGTCGACGCAGTGTCAGTGCAGACGCTATGTTGCTTACATCATCTGTTGCTTCCTTTCACGAGCCATCCCACAATGCTCCACACTGAGAGTTAAATCAGTGCCAGAGCTCCTGGAGAGGACACAAGCCACTGTAGTGTGGACATGCAAAAGCAATTTTATTACTGTGGTGGCTGTATGTCGATATAACTTAGGTTGACTATTTTGTAGTGTAGACTTGCCCCAAGTCCTTGTTCCTCAGGCTTTTACCTTCTCTTAGGGTACGCCTATACTACCTGCCGGATCAGCGGGTAGTAATTGATCTATCAGGGATCGATTTATCGTGTCTAGAAGAGATGCGATAAATTGATCCACGAATTGATGCCTGTACTCCACCTCAGCAGGAGGAGTAAGCAGCGTCGACGGGGGAGCCGCGGCAGTCGACTTGCTGCCGTGAAGATGGTCAGGTAAGTTGAACTAAGATACTTTGACTTCAGCTACGTGAATAGCATAGCTGAAGTCATGTATCTTAGATTGAACACCCCACCAGTGTAGACCAGCCCTCAGACATGGGGGATGGTGAAGGACTCTTACCTGCCTGAGATCCTCAGTTTCTCTGGCCTTCCTTAAGCTGAATCACCTTGTTGTTTGTTTAATCATCCAGTCCTTAAACAATTATCTCCTCGGTTTGTCCCAGTGGTGACACTTGCCAAGTGCACAGAGAGGTGAGTGAGTCTTAAGCTAAACACTCTCTGTCACAATTGCAGAGTCCTGGTTTAAGGAGCTTGGCTATAAATTACCGTTACTAAGGATAAAACTCCCAGCATTTATCCACTGGCAGATGCTATGGTGAAGTGAACTGGGAAGCTCATCTTTGGGTATCTCTACACTACAAGAAAGAAAGAAAGAAACAAAACCATAGCAGTGAGTTTCAGAACCTGAGTCTACAGACTGAGGCTCATGTCACAATGCTAAGAATAGCCATGCAGATGCTGTGCTGAGGCTGGCACTCGGGCTTGGAAGCCCACCATACATCCCAGGCTTTAGAGCCCAAGTTCTGCCTTGCTATGGAACGTCTACCTGGCTACTTTTAGTGCTGTCCTGTGAGCCCAACTCTGTAGACCCAACCTCTGAGATTCACTACTGGAGGATGTTGGTTGTTTTTTCCAGTGTGGATCTAGCCTTAGTGAAGGGACCACAGTTAAGTCTGACAATAAGGTGTGACAACAAACAACTCTTTACAGCCAGGCTGAATAACAGAAGAAAGAAAAGTGAAGAATCATGAGGCTGAAGAGCGGGGAAGGGATATCCAATTTCCCACTGCAAGTGAGTGAGTTTGAAGTTACTAAATAACTATGCAAAAATGCAACTTCAAGAAACATCAGGCACTCTAACAGGTTGATATACTTCACTGCTACATGCTAGCTGGAACAATAATCCATAAGGAAATCAAGAACTTACCCAAAACAAGGTAGAACCTAAAGTTGAGGTGAAGCCTGAAGAGAAAAGTTAGCAGTCTCCTCCACCCCACAATTACATGGAGAATCAGCTATATTTCTTTGTGGGGGAGACAGGACTGGGACTTTTATTAGCAAAAATATCAGCTGAAATGGTCAATTCCTTTCATTTTACAGAAATCCACTAAAAATATAAATGTTCTCTATGGTTTTGCCAATTCTGTGAACAAACTATAGACATCGCTATTTAATAGGAAAAAGGACCATCTCCCTAGCCATAAAGAATCCCTAGCATTCTGACAACTCCTTAGCAAAACAAGTGTGATTCAGAACTTGGGTGGAATCTGAGTGCTGACTGGCTGATTTGGAGCCAGGAACTCTGGAATTATATTTTCAACTCCGCTGCTGACTTGCTGCATAGCCTTGGCCAAGTCACTTAATTCCAGGATCTCCACTTCTGCAAAATGGGATTCATGGCCTCAACCAACTTGAGCACATGCTTTAACAGACTTGACAGGAACTTAAGCATATTCTTAAGTGCTTTGCTGAATCACTCCCATGACTTGTGCTCTATAGGAGTGGTGTTAGGATTGGCTAGGGCTGCACCCTTCAAGTTTGACACACATAAGTAAAGATTACTTATGGGAGTAGTGTCTCATTGACTTCAATGGAACTATTAGTATGAATAAGGAATAATTTACATGAATAAGGGTTTACAGGGTTGAGACTTATCTTGTTCCTACTGAAAATATGACAAAAATAGTGTTGGCGTTACTGATAAAGGATCAGGCCAAACTATTCATGGGAAGTGCTACGTAAGTGTTGAGCATTGTGATGCTATCTTCTGGTGTTAGTATTCCTTTTTTATTTTTCTCCTCCTGTAGTCAACAATAACAGTTATGTAGCTTCCTTGCCTTTTGTGTTGTAGTCATGGCTTCATTTTGCTCAAAAAATTATGGCCTATTTTCTTGCTATTCATTTTTTCCTGAGTCACAATTTTTGTGCTAAGAAATTGGTTTGTTTAGAAAAGCCAGCTGATCATCACCTGTTTGTGTGTGTCGGAGGTGGGGTGGGGCTGGAAGCCTCTTATAAGTGAATTGATTCTGTTGATTCAAGTTTGTACGTGTAACTGAAGATAATTCGGTTTCGGGGGAAAGTGTAGTGATATTATTCCATATCATGAAATTTCCTGGACTTCCCCCCACCCTACACTCATTTTAGTAATAACCATGCATTGCCATGCAACCTGTGGGAACCTGGACTTCGCATCTGATATTTGCAAAAAGTAAGCAAAGCTTCTTCTGATATCCAATTCCCTACATAGCAAATGGTTTAAGCAAGCAAGAAAGACCAGATCAAATCATTGTTTGGACATAGGCTTAGAATGTTCTTTGAACACAGCATTCTGCTTTCTTTTAAGAGACACATTTAGATCTTAGAAGTAAATGAACAGTGTCATGCATGGGGGTTGTATTGTTATCAGTGTAAAGAAACTAAAGATAGCATTGATCAGGAGTGAAGATTGCTGCTAGTGATGGTTCATTTGATGAAGAAAGAGTGCTTGTGATTAATATTCATAAACAATGTTAATGATTTTTTTATTTCCTTTTACTTATGCTCCATCTCCTTGATTTCTCCTCTGTAATTAACTAATTATCTAACCCCAGTTTTAAAGCCTTCACAGTGAAAGCTTCATTTGTTTTCATTTTTGTAGTTAATGTTCAACTCCATCCTCCTTTCTAAAGGGGCTGGTAATCACCCTTCCTATTCCATTTTTAGTAGTTTATTATTGCTCCATGTTTATTACAGGAGTGCCTAAAGGCCTAATGAGAGCCCATTGTGCTAAGGGTTATACAAGGACAAAAACGATGCAGTCCCTTCCCTGAGGAACCTCAGGGGACTCCAACCTGCAAACTCTTTCCTATGTTCTTAATTTTTTTGAAGTCATTTGGACTATTCATGTGTAAGGCTAAGATTTTGTCATAGTTATTTTTAGTAAAAGTCATGGACAATAAACAAAAATTCATGGAAACCGTGACCTGTCTGTGACTTTTGCTGCTGCGACTGTTTTCCCCTGCCCGCATGGTGGCTGGGAACTGCCAGGTTCCCTCTCTGCCATCCGCAGCTAGGGGAAGGGGGGGCACTCCACCCACATTGGCTGGGAGAAAATGGGACACCCCCAGCCACTTGCCCGAGGTGTACCCCTCTCCCTGTGCAAGGCTGTCGCCCATTGCTAGAACTCTGAGGAGGGCCCCCTCAGGAGTCTGTCACCTGTCGCTGGAACCTTGCAGGGGACCCTCTGTCACTTGTTGCTGGAAAACCCTGCCAGGGCCCTGCTGGCTGCCAGCTCCAGAATCCTGCAGCCCCTCGGGCTGAAGCAGAGAATGTCAGGGAGGTCTCTGTGGCTTCCATGTCCTCCGAAGGTAGCCTCATTCATGTGTAAAATTAAGCATGTGTATACCTTTTTGGTGCCTTGAGGGAGGACCCTAATAAACATCACTAATTTTCACTAATTTTCTTTTGCTCACTCTTCACTCCCACCTTTTTCCCTTGCCCGGTGCAAGACACTGATTTCTCTCTTTGAGCCTATGATTACCCAACTTTGTGCGTCTCTGTAGATGCACAACTGCCTAATATGCATGCACAAATGTTTGTTGGGTGTGCAAATGTGGGGTTTGCAATTAAGATTGTTACCTTTCACTAGTCACTTTGTTGTTTTTTAGATAATGAAGAACATATTCCACCAATCTTTCAATGCCTACAAGATGGATATTGAACCCAGGGTGAATGAATTGACTCTACATCATGTCCAGTGTAGTAGAAGACTCTTTGAGATCATGCTTTCTCATAGGAGGGTTACAGCAGCCTTTATTGAGGGGGATAATGTAGTGGTCACTGTCGAAGGAGAAGCAGCCAGAGTGCTGAATTTTGACACTGGTGAGTTGGAATTTGTGTTACAGATTTGTAAGCATAACACCACAATAGAAGGTAGAAAGGAGAAAAAACATCCTGTGTACACAAAAAGAGATGATTGCCAGTATTATTCAGTATCAGTGATTGAGCAAGCTGGTTGCTCTTATGAAGGTAAGCAGTGGTAGAATTATATGGACTTTAGAACAGTCAAACAGTATCTCAGTTAGCTGAAGTAACAAGCAAAGCAAGGTCAGATAGTTTCCCACAAGGTAATAGTGAGGGTAATTAACCATTGGAACAGTTAACCAAGGGTTGGGGTGGATTCTCTATCACTGGCCATTTTAAAATCAGGATTGGGTGAGATTCTAAAAGATAAGCTCTAGTTCAAACAGGAATTAATTCAGGGAAATTTTATAGCCTGTGATATACAGGAAAGCAGAGTAGATGATCACAGTAGTCCCTTCTGGGCTTGTAATCTAGGAAGCTATGAAAAAATCACGGTTGCTCCTCACCAGTCTTGACCTTGGAGTCTACCTTAGAAGTGTAATTTCAGAACTATGTATTATAACTAGAGCAACAGAGAATCGTTTAAGAAGTTATCCATGTTTATTTTCAATTTGTTTTCCATATGACTGTGATTCCAACTATGCCGGATTCCATGAATGTTTCATTAACGGATTGATCATGCAAACTGTACAAGATTGCTTCTGGTTAGAAATGAGAAAATTGAAACATACTTATCAGTAAGGTCCATTCGGAACCTGTTTCAACCTCCAAATATTTGAGGTTGTTTGTTTGTCTTTGTATGCAAAAGATACAAACTAAAATTAATTTATTGGACCTACTAGCAATTCCTAAAACTAAATTTGAATAAAAACTAAGGGATTTAGAAAGCTTAAATGGATCTTGCAATAACAATGAATGATCTTAAATTGGAATTTAATGAAACAATGATGTAGTAAACTTGTTTTATGGCCTGCATGTAGCCTCTAGCAAGCTAGCTCTGTCTTTAGCTCTGCTATAAACGTAAATATGAATTATTACAAATGGGCAAGAGCCTGAGAGTCAGATATTTCTACAGAATGGGCTATATTTTAAAGCCATTGGGAAACGAGTGACAATGTACAATGCACTGTGTAGTCTAATCCTGAGGCATGAATCATGGAGGCAAGATCTGTATTTGGAAGAAACAGTTGCTATCTTTATAAATACACTATGACTACTGCTGATAGTTGATCATCTGAGAGCAGCAGGGAATTTACCATATCTCTAAATTGTGAAAAAAACTCTTTGCCGTATCATCAGCAGTGGCGGAATAGCCACTGGGCCCACGGGGACTGGGACCTACCAACTGGGGCCCCCCCCAGCTTCTGTCACCTGGCGGGTGGGGCCGGGGAAGTCCTCACGCTCCCCAACCCCATCCCCAGTAGAAGCTGCAGGAAAGGGGAAACCACCGCAGCATGATCTCCCAACCCTGACAGAAGCCACGGAATGGGGGAAGCCTCCCCAGCAGAAGCCCCCAGTGGCCCACAACTCCATCCTCAGCAGAGGAAGCCCCCTGTGCCCCGATCCTACTCTCCAGAAGAAGCAGTAGGTGGGGCGGGAGAAGCTCCAGCAGCTCGACCCTGGTTCCCTGAAGAAGCGCAGAGGATGTCAGGGGAAGCCTCAGCATCGGGACCCCCATTGCAGCCCGAGACTGGAGGAACAATCCCTCCCTGCTATGACCCCGGGGCCGTGGCATGGGGCCAGAGCTTCTCCAGTCTTGGGGCCGCAGTTGATGGAGGGGCAGAAAGGGGTGGGACTGTGGTGTGGGTGGAAGGGGGAGAACCCTGGGAGGAACAGGGGCGGGTTTCCGGGGAAGGGGCAGAAAGAGGTGAGGCTGTGGGCGTGGCCACAGCTAGAAGGGGTGGGATGGGGGTGGGACCGCAGACGGAAGGGACGGGGAGGAGCCCTTCACTTGCTCTGGCTCAGGAGCCCAGGAAACCTTAATCTGTCTCTGATCATTGGGTTGCTTTCTGTAACATATCAGCATTACTTTTGTCTTAGCCAGACACCTCTTCCATCCCCCAGTCTCTGGCAGACTATACAGGCCCCAATCCAGTAAAATACATAAGCACATGCTTAAAGTTAAGAAGATACTTAAGTGCTTTGCTGGGTCAGGGTTTCCAATAGATTATATATAATCAAGTTTAAATCAATATTTCTATTGCTGAAACCTATAAGACACTTGATTTTGATTGCTTAAAGCAAAGGAGATCAACAACTCCATGTGCTAATTGGCAAATGTCGCAGCCCTAAGGTCTTTATTCCAACATGGTGTCTGTATGGCCAATTGTCGGTCATCTAAAGGTCACACTGGTACTGTGTGCAACACCATAGTGCGGTGTGCAACATTAGAGTGCCGTGTGCATTTTTCCCGCCCTTTTTCCTGGTCACCTAGGGGTCAGGCTAGTGTCGTGTGCAGTCTCCTGCTCCTCTGCTTGGTAACCCAGGGGTCAGGCTAGTGCTGTGTGCATAACACCAGCGTGCCGTGGGCAAAGGGATCCAATCTGACCAATCATAGTTCAGTTCAAACGGTCAGATTAGGGTTGTGTGCAAAACTATGCTAGTGTGCTGGGTGCAGCTTCTAGTGTGCTGTGTGCAAATCCTATCTGCGTAGGGGGCAACAGCTGGGAACCTGGAGGGCGTAGGAGCTAGGGACCAATCAGATCCTGACAAGTGTAAAAGAGTCTTTGAATAAAACCATGCCTCGTGCCAGGATCTGCAGGAGTATCCACGTGCTGACTGAAGGACCTGATCAACCCTTCAGCCAGGGGTCTCCTCCGGATATAGCCGGCTCGGGATGTGTCGTTTTATTGCGTTTTCAACGTTCTCTTCTACGGATTCGGTATGCTTCTGGTGTCTGTTCTGCTGGTCAGCTGCGCCTGGAATACAGAACTCGCTTTCTAATCTTTCTTTCTGTGCCTTGCTTAACCTTTTCTCTTTTCCCCTCTCTTATTTGGTACAGAACTGCATATATTGTTATCTGATGTGAAGTTGTGTATATATGGTATGTAAGAACTGAGTTATTGTATGAACTGCTATTGAAGTTAATTGGTGTATTTAATGGTAGTACTTGGTTAGTGTGCACACAGTTTATTTTATTTGGTGTATTCGTTTACCTTTTTCTAAAGAGCAGTTAATTTTGAATTATTTGGTTCCTTGTTGATAAATGTAAATAGATTGCTTCAGGTTGTGTAAAGGTTTCTTGTTCCACTAGTAAAAGTAAAAGTGCTCCTCCCCAGCCCAAGTTGTGATTTTCTCCCTGTTAATAAACGGCCACGTGGTGTTTTGAAGTTTACATTTGTCTGTTTTTAATTTTCCCCTCTCAATTAAAAATTAACCGAACCTGCATTAGGGACGGACAGCAAATATTTCATTGTGACATTAATCCGCATTTCTAAATGCCTTTTTATTTTATCCCTTTTTTCTGGCAGGCTGTGGAGTTAATCTTGGATTGAGAGGTTTGGAATCCTTGGAAGAATTACTTTACAGGGTTGCTACAGCAGTGGATCAGAATGATATCTTTGAAGCACTGTCTGCCAAGATACGACACTCCAAGCAAGTGTCAGAGGATTTTAAGCAGAATGGATTATTTACCACAGTTTTTGAATAAACAGGTGGAAGGAACGCAATGCAGCACTGTGAAGATATGGGCCTATTTATAGGACAAACAAAATGAGTAGTAACTGCAAAAAAATCCAGGACCTCAAATTCAGCACAGCTATATAAAACTTAAAGGGGCCTGCTCAAATTTTTTAGGATCCAAAGTCACTTTCGCCGTGCCCCACCCCCAATGGAGGAATTGATGTTCTTTTTGTTGATACTACAGTCCTTGCTCCATGGACTAGTCTGAGTGACTTCACGGGGATGCTCATGTGATAGCGGGCTGCAGGGGCAAGCCCTTAATTGGGGGAAAAAAATTAAGTGGCCTCAGCTCTTCCTCTGAGATTGTGGTCCAGCTCCTATTGAAATTATTGGCAAACTTCCCACCAATTCCAGAGGTGCAAGCCCCAGGTCTGCAATGTGATGCACATGGGCAGATCCTTGGGCCCACATGGAGACCCACTGAAGTCACAGCTTAATCTCAGATGTCTGGTTGAAGACTCATGTATCCATTTTCTACTCTGGGGTAATACAAATGAGATGAGAGTAATGCTGGTAGATTGGGGAATAAATCTGGATGCGGTGGCAAAGGGTTTGGGTGCTCTCTTGAGAGATGGTGTGTCCCCCACTTGTCAGAATTTGCAGTTTAAAGGTAGGGTTAAATTCCCAGCTGCTCTAAGAGAATCAAGTAGTAGTGGCCAAAACATTGTAAAGACTGCAACTGTTTCCTTCAGGTGTAAATTTTGTTGTCATGGTTTCAGCTAGAGCTGGTCAAAACATGGAAAATAAAATAGTGAAAGATGTCAATATGATGTAATTTTTGTTCTATAGGTTTTGGAAGGGAATACATTTTTTGTCTGTTTGAAAAGTTCTGTTAAAATTTTCAATAAAAAAAACTCAGTTTAGAATATTGGGGGGGTGTTCCTTCCTATTTTGGGGGGAGGTTTGGTGTTTCTCCCACTCTTTTCCTCCCCCCTTTTCTCCCTTTTCCATTTTACCACTCAGAAATGGTTTGTTTTAAAGGTTAATCCAGTGTGTACTGTATCAATTTGAATTGGGAAACAAGTATTTGAGATTTCTGCTTACTATTGCAACAGGCAAACTGGTGAAAACCTACAGTCAGTGGAATCTTAGGAAGGTTCTTGTACAGATAACAAAATATTCACATGTCCTCAATTTTCAGAAACCCACTTTCATTAAATCACAATTCTAAGGTGAAATTATTATTTATTGTATCAGATTATTTTGGCTAGTGTTTGTCAAAAGGGCAAATAATTGCCATGGTATTTCTACCATATATATAATAAACCTAAACTCTTGAAACTCTTGTTTCAAGTCAGAATTTAAAAAGTCAAAAATATGTATATCAGTGTGTGTGTATGGGGGTGTGTGTGTGTGTGTGTGTGTGTGTGTGTATATATATATATATATATATATATATATATATATATATATATATATATATATATATACACACTCACACACACCTCTACCTCGTTATACCACTGTCCTCGGGAGCCAAAAAATCTTACCGCGTTATAGGTGAAACTGCATTATATTGAACTTGCTTTGTTCCACTGGAGCATGCAGCCCTGCACCCCAGAGCGCTGCTTTACCGCGTTATATCTGAATTTATGTTATATCAGGTCGTGTTATATCAGGGTAGAGGGGTGTGTGTATATATATATATATATAAAAATATATAAAATAAATGCTTTTTAAAAATTTATTTGAATCAAGAATTTGAATAATTTGGCCTGGATCCATAAATGGACATAAGTGTTGCAATACCTAACTTCTAGGTGCCTTGAAAATCACTGAAATCCACAAATCCTGAGATAGGGGCCTAGGCACCTTATACCATGCATAGGGAGAGACAGGCACCAAAGAAGGGGATCTATAAAAGCTGGCACGCTAGACAAGACATCATGTAAGTTAGCCAATATCAGATGCCTAACAGAGGGAGTTTCCTAAGCCTCATCCCTCTTATGAAGATGGGCACCTGACTCCACGAGAGGTTCCTGACTGTGTATCTTAAGCGCACATATCCCATAACTCCCACCAGTCCATACTTAGGTACCTAAGTGGCACATGTGTCACTCCACACAAAACATATGTGAGGCCTCTTCATCCACCTGGCTACCTTTTAGCCCAGAGTGGGGGAGCTCACTTGGGACGTAGGAGACCTCGTTCAATTCCCCCCTCTTCCTGATGAAGAAAAAGGATTTGAACAGGAGTTTCTCATTTCCCAAGTGAGCTTCCTAATTATTGAACTATGGAATATTGTCATGTAGGCTGCTCTCAGTCCCGCTGAAGCTGTTTTATTGTGTACTGAATATGCAGCGAGCTAGAGAGAGAGAGAGTGAGAATGACTTTGTAGTGCAAGTGAGCAGGTGTTTTGTAGATTGACCTAAATCTGGGCTTTATGGATCTGGATCTTTGTTTAAATTTTTACAATAAATATATATAACTTGGAAAAAAACTTTTCCAGTAAGAAATATGAGAGTCATATGTATCCTGTGAAATTTCAGGATTTTTTTTTAAAGGGCTGCTTCACTGTGATTATCTAGACATTTTCCTGCTCCATTTTTATTGTGGCTTAAAATGTGAGGGACTTGAAGGTTAAACCCAAGAAGTTTCATAAAAGTTGGTTTTGTAATTGCTGCAAAGAAGTACTTGTATTTGGTGACTTGTCCAAACAAAGGTAAGAGAAGAGATTTTATCTTGGTGATTTTTAAAGAGTTGCTATCTGGGGTTGGGAAGTCGGGGTGGGGGTAGGAGGGAAAGGATTTTAAAAGAACATTGCTATATGTATATAAATAAATATTTAGTTTTCAAAACTAAAAAATAAAATATTTAGTTTTCAAAACTAAGATAGTACAGGTGTGTATGCAATTTTGGTACAAAGTGCGTAAATGATTGATGACAAATTACATTAGGGTAACTCAGCTCAGTGTATTTGGGCTCATGGGTTTACACACTGAATCCTCACTAATGCTGAGAGGACTGAATGTTGTAAATGAATCTGTGCTTTAGGGTGGGATTTTGTGATGTGCCTAAGAGAGTTAGGTGCTTCTAAAAAACTCACCCCTAAGTCATTGAGTGTTGAGATAAGATGATACACCTAAAGCAGGGGTTGGCAACCTTTGGCACACGGTTCGCCAGGGTAAGCCGGGCCGGTTCGTTTACCTGCCGCGTCTGCAGGTTTGGCTGGTCGTGGCTCCCATTGGCCGCAGTTCACCATCCCAGGCCAATGGAGGTGGCGGGAAGTGGCGGCCAGCATATCCCTCAGCCAGTGTCACTTCCCATAGACCCCATTGGCCTGGGACTGTGAACTGTGGCCAGTGGGAGCCGCAATTGGCCGCACCTGCGGATGCAGCAGGTAAACAAACAGGGTGCTTACCTTGGTGAGCCGCCTACCAAAGGTTGCCGACCCCTGACCTAAAGTATAGTAAATCTGAAAGGATGCAAAACTAATCAGACACCCAAAAATCATCAGAGAATTTTTGTTTAAATCCTAGCCCTATCTTGTTTTGTGCCTGCAAACAGTAGCACCCACAATAAATTTTTGGTGTAAATGGTAGACCTTCCATTTCTAAGTTTCTGATTGTGCCCATAAATAAGATAGCTAGACAGTTAAGTGTAAACCATTTTTCACCTGCAGTTATTTCTGGGTGAAAAGCAGGAAGCAGCGGTTCAAAAGTGGGTTTTGGGTGTGGATAGAGAACTGAATTGGAGCTCAGGTTTTCTGGCTCTGCTTCTAGCCTGCTGGGTTACCTTCCTTGAGCAAGTCACTTCAGCCCATATCATCAAAGGTATTTAGGTGCCTAACTCCCATTCAGGATCTGGACCATCAGCTGTGTACCTCAGTTTACCCATCTGTAAAAGGGGGATAATGATACTGATTGCCTTTAAAAAATGCTTTGAGTTGTACTGATGGAAAGAGCTGGGTATTATCATTTTGTAATTTACCGTGATAAATATAAATATTACTACTCCTGTAGCAGTAATATTGGATACATGGATATTTCACAGAAAACATTGTAAACCCTGAGGGAAGCCATAAAGGTATCTCACATAGACACAAGGACAGGGATTTTAAGACAAAACTCTTTTTGTATTTTATCTTTCATACTGAACATGTCACATGAAAGATAGTGGTTATTTACAGTGCATGTGTGTATATATACAAACACACACCTACTTTTAAACTTGCTATCATTCTCTTTGTGATCTGAAGGGTATTTATACACGTACTTTAATATAATCCTTCGTGATGCTGTCTAATTGAGAATGTCCATTTGTATCATTGCTATCACTGTTTTACAATTGCAAGAATTTTTTTTACAAAATGTACCATGAAAGGTGTCAATGAAAAAGTTAGTCTATCAAGTATGATTATTCTGGTGAAATCCATGTATCATCAGTGTATCTAAAGTTATGAATATTGGCTCTGTATCTGTATCTCAAATGTGTTTGTTCCTGGGGTAACACCCCCAATCTCGCCAGCCCATTGTGAATAACTATTCAAGCTTGATGGACCATTAAGAAGAATCAACTCTCCAGGTCCTCTTCCTATGGATGTCTCAGCAAGAATATGGGTGAGCCATCAAACCACGTGAGGACATGTGATATGCTCAGGTGACCCTCAACTCCATCTTGGGTTAGTAACTTTCGACAAACAAAGGCTGTGCGCTTTGTTTGAGCCAATACATTTCCAGGCACGTGGAAAAGGGTATAAAAGATGCCTGAGATTTCTCCATTTTGCCTCTTTGCTGCCCTCATTCTCTGGACCATAGATTTACAACTAAAATTTTTTTGGAAGATACCAGAGAAATTTTACAAGCCTACAGTTTATTCCATCACTGCAACAAACCTGATATAAGGACTCTGCAATTATTTGTATGTATATGATTTATTAACTCTCTTATTTTCTTTTAGTAACTAAAATCTAAAGTTTTATTAATAAAGGATTGGCAGCAGTGTGATTATTGGGTAAGAGCTGAGTTATATATTGACCTGGCTAAGGGGCTGATCTCTTGAGATTAGAAAGACCCTATATTTGATAAAATTGGTTTTCTGTAATTACTCATTATAGAGTCCAATGTCTGGGTGGTGAGACACAGCTGGAATGTCTAAACAGACTGCATCTTTGACTTCCTGTTAACTTCTGTTTACTTTTGTTACTGGTTTGCTATAATCTAATGATAGAATTATCCCACATCCGGAGCGAGTCCGCCCTATTTCTCAGCAGATGGTCCTGAATCTGGTATTCCTGGCTGTGAGCCACTGAGGCACGGTGACACCCTTTTAAATATTGAAGGACTATTTACTAGGACATTAAATCTTGCATACTGTTAGCACAGGGGTCAGCAACCTTTCAGAAGTGGTGTGCCGAGTCTTCAATTATTCACTCTAATTGGGTTTCGCATGCCGGTAATACATTTTAATGTTTTTAGAAGGTCTCTTTCTATAAGTCTATAATATAGAACTAAACTATTGTTGTATATAAAGTAAACAAGGTTTTTATAATGTTTAAGAAGATTCATTTAAAATTAAATAAAAATGCAGAGCCCCCCAGATCGGTGGCCACGACCTGGACACTCTGAGTGCCACTGAAAATCAGTTTGCATGCCATCTTTGGCACGCATGCCATAGGTTTCCTACCCTGTGTTAGCATATCTTAGGATATATAGATACTTAGGCTGAATATCTTCGATTCCCCCTTAGAAGAGAGCTGGCTGACAACTAATTTCCATATTCCAATTAACCTAGCAGCATGCAACTTCAGCCATTGATTGTTGGGAGGAGGTAGCGAGGAGAGGAGAAAACACTCTTAAAATAACCGCTTTCTGCCAGTAGTCACCGATAAGTTAATATTTATGGATTTCAAACCTTGGAGCTACAATCTTGAAACAAGTGACCTTTTTAGCTACTAGGTAGATCTGGAACACTCTTCTGTCACAGGTCACTCGTGTAGGCGCTTCCCAGGGCTGGCAGGTCAGAGGTGAGCATGTCACTGAAGTGCCCCTTCCCTTTTGGATGCCTGCACCCAGCAGGGAGCTTGTTGCAGTGCTTTTCAGTACTCCCAGCCCTGCTACTATAAGTTCTCTGCTGTAAAAATTGGCACATCCATAGCCAACACCTCTTATGACTGACTGACATGAGGAACTGCTTCAGTGTCACTTCTCAAACAGGCCTTCAAAGTGATGGAAGGGCAGGCCAGGAACTAATTTAAGTCTTTGCAGACAGACAGGTATGGGTATGCAATTATTGGGGAGCAGGTGAGCTGTATAGCGCCAATAGTGCATATTCAACTTTATTTCTTTATCTACAGTGCCATCTGCTGCAATGTCCAATAATTACATTTACAGCCCAGCAGTCTGTATTGCTCACTCATTCAAGGAATGACTGTGAGGAGGAAGAGGCTGAAGAACAACAGAATATGGTTAGCAGAAGAATGAAGACATTTTGTTTAACACAGACTCTGAGTGTCTCTCTCTTAGAGAGATGGACTTTGTTACAGGAGACAAATTCTATATCCCAAGTACTCCAGACTCTATCGGTATTTACCAGACCAAAGTCCTGGGTTCTAACCCCACTGATGACCCATGACATTATAAATGTTCACAGGCAGCAGACCTGATTACTATGTATAGTTATCAGGATTTCCAATTCCACAGATCTGAAAAAGGAGCCTATGGAGACTGCTCATTTAGGTGGTCTGAAGCCACCAAAGAGAGGAGATTTTTCCCTGAAGAAAGTTATGGTATATTGATACCATACCAGGCTGAGCGCTACGTAAGCTATGAGTAAGGTATATATCCTAGTTCTTGAGTCCAAATGGAGGTCTTGGCAAGCTCTAATCTGTGGTCATAAATTTCTCCATTGTTTGAATCTTTTGCCAAAGCGTGTGCTCATGTTGTCTTAACTTCATTATGGCAGGAAAATAACTTAACTTTTCTTTAATAATGAAACTTGCTTTTGCGTTGTTCCTTTATCCTGAGGCCTATTCTTTGCTTTCACAAAGAAAGGTATGGTCTTGTGTTTAAAGCCCAGGGCTGGGCATCTGACTTTTATTCCTGGTTCCACCACATACCAGCTGTGTGGCCTCAACCTAGTCACTTAATCTTGCTGTGATTCAGTGCCCCAACAACCCAGTGAGGGATAACACCACACCCATGAGGTGTGTTATAACTTAATATATTAACAAATATTAAGCATTTTGATACTTTCTGATAAAAGCTGCTATAGAAGTGTAAAGTATTATTCTAACAAATCCTAGAGAAAGAAACAGAGAGACTATTTCTTGCCTAAAAAGAAGCAGTAACAATGTGATGGTACTAACTAACAGTATTACTACTGTGGTCTAATAACCTTAGCCCCTGACAAGTTATTGTATCTCTTGGTTGCTTCCACTATAAGCATGTTGCTTGGCTGTTTGCCCTCAGCTACTATGTGGCTTACACATTGATCACTAGACCATGACCATGTGTCACCATGATCATTTACTCTCCATGATTCAAAGTTGAATGAATGGCTGGAGAGTTAATACAAAGGGGACACAATAGTCATCATCGTCAGCAAATAGCCATACATCACTGCAGTCATCCTGCTGCCCAGTCTTGGGAAATGGGCCATGCACTGGTCATGCAGAGTAGTCCTAAGTTGCAGTAAAGTGAAGGCAGGGGCTGAGACCTATCCAAGTGTCATTTTGGATGCAGTTGTTAGCTCTGAGGAACTGGCAAATGTATTTCTAGCCCACTAAGGGCAAGGTAATGCAATGCTGGCCTGGCAGCTACAGAAACTAAAATGGGCAAATAGAGCAAAAAAGTGGTCTAGGACAAAGTCGTGGTCAATGATTTTTCCTTCTAACCAAAAAGCGATTAAATAAATCATCAAGTAGCGTAAACCTGTGGCATCCACTAGTGTACAAAAGTTAGCAAGCTCAGTGATCCTCATCTAAGTGTTCAGAAAAGAGCAATGAAAAATGATCAGATGCCAACATGCAATTTGGAAACTATCTTGTTTGATTATTTAATGCTGTGGGTTTTAGTATTTTCCAATTGCACCAACCTACCATATACAACCAACCAGACTCTGAATCCCCTAAATGATGAAACTGGCTTAAAATGAGGATTTCTTAAGTGCTACAATTGATTTGGGTTTTTGAACCTTTAGGCTCCACCGACTTCACGCTTTTCTCCGCTCTCACTCTGTAATGCAGGCGAAAAGAGTCAGGAGACATCACGATTCCAACATGAGCTCGCGTTTTCGCACAAACGCTGAGCCGCCCTGGAGGCACCAGCGTGAGAGCTGCAGGCGCGCTCAGGCAGACTGTGAGCCCAGCCCTCATGCAAGAGCTCCAAGGAGAGGCGGGCTGAGAATCGCGGCTTTACAGCCAAGGTGTGGGCGCTGTACCTGCAAGCTGGGCAGCGCCCGGGGAACGTGTCTATTTGCAGCGGTGGGGCTCCCTGCGCCCGCCTCACGCACAGCACCTGTGCGGCGCGCCCCTCTTGTCCGGACTACATTTCCCAGGGGGCACCGGGCTCCCCTCACCACGCGATTGGCGGAGTCCACCGGAAGGGGCGGAGCCTCGAAGGGAACGAGTCGGTGGCGGTTGCTGTGGGGCTGGTTGGATCCTCTCGGCCCAATGGCTGCTCTGAAGTACGCGGGGCTGGAGGACACGGACAGCGAGGAGGAGCTGCCGCCCGGCTGGGAGGAGCGGACCACCAAGGACGGCTGGGTTTATTATGCTAAGTAAGGGGGCACCCGCCGCGCCGGGACCCTGCTGACCTCTCTTCTCTCTCCCACCCCGGGGGTCGGAGGGGCGCGGAGCTGCCCCTCCCTCTCCCTCTCCCGCCCTGGGGATGGGGGAGGCACAAGGACACAGTAGCTGCCTTTTGCATCTATCCTTGCTGCCTTTCCTAAGGGTGTGTGTGGGCGGGGGCAGAGAGCTGCTTCTTCCTTACACAGAGTAGCACAAGCATAAACGGGGGTGGGTAGAGAGCTCTATGTGGGAGGGTGGGTCGTGAGAACTGGAATTAGTTAAGTCACCTGTTTCACTGCATGTCAGTTTCCTAATCTGATACTTACCTCATGGGGTGTTGGGGTGATAAATCTACTAGTGTGTGAGGTGCAGTAAGGTACTATGGTAATTAAGGGGGCAAATAAATACCTTAGATAGAGAGAAGGGGAGGGGGCAGGAATGCCCTACACATCAGGGGAGACTGGGATAAGGGGAATGGAATAAATTCTGCTTTATCTGTGGGGATCAATAAGTGTAATACTAAGTACATGTAGGTGTAGCTGTAGTCTCTTACCTGGTAAGTGGTAACGATAGAGTGCTACGTAAAAGGGGTAAAACTCCACTGGGAGGGCTGTAACACAGGGCATGTTTGGGGGCAATGTTGCTGTACAGTTTTTGGGCTCAGGATATAACTTTCATATGTTTTGGGATATTTGTGTATATATACTGGGGCAATAGTGTCCGACATAAGGGATCATGATGCTCTCAGTTTTGTCCTGTGCAGGAGAGGAGAAACAGGTTCCAAAATATTCTGTGGGTGGGTGGCTATTGAAAGTGATAAATAGGGGTGTAGCTCAATCTGGATGTTGAGGTTTGCCAGAGTTTTGGCTGGGTGATTCATGGGCCCATAGCTGCCACCCTGTGCCATTATGAAAATGTTAAGCCTAGACATTGCCATATTCTGGGCATTTAGCAAGAGCAGATGCACTACAGGGCTGACCTGTGAGAGGAATTTCCCTGCTTTTCTATTAAGGCTCCCTTAAATGGAATGGCAGTGAAGTCAATCTGTATTGAAGTCTGAATGATGGCTCCGGTTATAATGCTAGCATGATCTCCCTTTGTGGAAAGAAAAAAATATAGTGCCAGTGTTTTCTCCTATGTACTGTCAAATGACTTCTCTTCTCCCTACTTCTGCACTCCCCAGTGTACTTCCTACCTTGTCTAGCATGTGAGGAGAATTAAAAAAAAAAAAAATTCTTCTCCACAAACTAAATTATTCCATCTAGATTTTAATTTTTTCTTTATTCCCACCAACTTCAGTGAGCCCAACTTTTGGTAATCATTACTAGCATGTTTTTAAGTAAGATCCTATGCATGTGATCTCTGTCAGACATAATTGTGCTGGCAAAAGCCCCTAGTGTAGAGTAACAAAACTTCAGTTTTGCTGCCATAGCTTATTTCTTTCGGGAGGCTGTAATAAGCCATACCACAGTGGTCTCAAACTTTTTTAGTGGTGACCCCTTTCACACAGCAAGTCTCTGAGTGCACCCCCCCTTACAAAAAAAAATCACTTTTTTATATATTTAACACCATTATAAATGCTGGAGGCAAAGCGGGGTTTGGGGTGGAGGTTGACCGCTCGCGACCCCCCATGTAATACCTTTGTGACTCCCTGAGGGGTCCAGACTCCCAGTTTGAGAACCCCTGCTATACCAAGACTAAGTACAGCTTCGCTGATATAAGCTGTGGCCACACTAGGAATGCTTTCCTGGTGTGGGATACTGGTATAGCTATACTGGTAAACCACTCCTAGTATAGATCTGGCATGTGTGTGTGTGTGTGTACACACACATATTTTATTTTTTTTCCAATAATTTAAAACAATATGCTAAACCACAGGCGAAGTACCTTATGCAAAAGAATTCACTCAGTGGGTCAGACTGTTAGCTGGTGTTGGGTTAGCTCTATTTAAGTTAGTGGAGCTGTGCATATTTACACCAGCTGAAAATCTGACCCAATATATGCAAATATTGCTGACTTTTTTTTTTAAAAGAAAATGTTTGGTTTGTAATTATATTTTGGTCTCTTTTATTTATATGGCAATTTTTTTTAAATAACCTGTTATCCTCTTAATTAATGTTACACTTGCCATGTATAGGAAATAAGATCTAAAGGCTCTGCATCCTCATAGGTCTTGCATGCTCAGGATCTTATTTATTCACAGTTCTTCCTATAAGTTTACTTTGCTGACAGTAGCCTTAACATGTACCTGTATTTTCTCCCTTTACCAGAAATATCTAACTTTATACTGCATATGTCTTGACCAAGTATTCTAGTAACTTACCAGTATGCACTGTAAACTAGTATTATTCCTCTGCATACATAGGTGTCAGAAATTTATATTGATCCTATCATTAATTTTTGTACAAATGTGATCACGCTATCAATATTTCTAGTATGCACACACACTGGTAGAGAGTGAGGGGCAGTGGAATGGAGCCCCTTCTTTCTCCTGTGGTATTAGAAGGTATCCTCTTTCTTCTTACCCACTGAGATGCACAAGCAGTATCAGGGATGCAGCAACAGAACTTAATCCAGCTGCTGGAGTGTTTCAGCTTAGGTGAACATCTCTAGTCCATCCTACTCTTTCTTCTGCTCAGGTGGTGTTTGCAGAGGCCCCCAGAGCAGTGGGTTAGCATGTCTATTGAGATCCAGGGTCAAGTCATACCTCACAGAGCCATTGTTTCTAGCTGCCTGCAGACTTGGGCAGACACCACTGCAGCAGTTACTCTTGAGGCATGCTTTCAAGCTTTTCTTCCCAGATGTGGGGGCTAGAAATGCCCTTTATCTTTTAGATGAAGAGATTCTGATTTAATAACAAGCTGGTGTTGTAAGCGTGGGTCTATAATCTATATGCTTTAATTTGGCCCTGCTTGTTTACCTGAGCTCAAATGTAGAAAGCTAAGTGGTATTGTTAGATCTGTTCCAATGAATATTTTTCAAGTGAATAATGGCATTATATCCCATCTAGTGCTATCTTCCATCTTATTAAATAACTAAGTAATGAATAAATCAGTGGTTTGCTGGCCTATAATTAACTACTGTTCCTCCCTTTGGGCTCACTGATAAATTTCTTTTAAGACTTGCTATGACTTCCACTTGCTAAGGTGGAAGTTCCAGCTCTTTTTTACATCACATCTTACATATGAAAATTTCTTGGGCAAAAGTTTGAAAAGGATTTTTGTGACTTCAAACTTTTTTATTATGTATTCCCATTGGAATCCTGTGGATCCCATTCATGGTGGCATGTTTCGTGCTCTTCCCTTTAAGGCCAGCGGCTTTTGTACGCAATCTCTGAGTCTGTTAATGTTGCTCTTTAATCATCCAGAGGGGTTGTTTGCTCCCTGCCAGCCTGAGAAATGAGACTTGGATCCAAACTTGTGTTTCAATTGTAGTGGCTTCTGTTCTGTGTGACTAGGTTTTTCTCAAAAGCCTGGCACCATAGAATCTAGTTACCTGAGGCAGCACTCGTGAAACTTCTTTTAAACGGAGGGGATGTTATTAATATGTATGGGGAATATATTTCTTTCCTCAGAGGTTTACACCACAGAAAGATATAATCAGATTGCAGCAGGAACACTACTATGGTGATATATTGTATTGCAGGTAAATAATAGAAATGCATCTTTAAGTTACTCTTTAATTATCCTTTTTTTTTTTAAACAGTCATCTTGAAGAGAAAACCCAATGGGAGCATCCTAAATCTGGAAAGAGAAAACGCGTTGCAGGAGGTTTGTGTTGGGCTTTTGTAACACAGTAAGTTACAAGTAATTATCAGAATGGATGGAGGATCTAGATGGCCGATTTATGCTGTATTTGGTCTCAATCCTGTCAGCTACTTTATGTAAGTAAAGCCCTGTTGATTCACCAGGGCCCGACATGTTTGCCGGGGGCCTGTGTATGTGGATTAGTTTACATGACTTTATTTCTACATAAAGGCAAAGAATAGGCAGAAGTGCCAAGGTCTTCTGTTTACTGTCCTTGTAATGGACGCAGAGACTCATGGCAAGATTCGTGAATTGTGTTATGGCCTCTTTCCGCCACTTGGGTGACACAAAGGGACCTTATTTCAGATGCGAATGCCAGCACAGAATTCTGCTTGTGTAGGAGAATTCCCTGCCAGTGCCGCAGACTGTTCCATGTCTCTCACACCTGGGCTAGGTATATGTCAAGGAAGGAGTGGGCAGGAAGAGAGCGTGGCAGAACTTCAGTAATCTGCCACTGGGAAAGTGCCCATTTAAGGACCTTCTGTCAGTGGCTCAGGTTAGCGTGCTTTGAGAATCAAGGAACCCAGACTGGTTCCCTGAAACCTCCCTTTGCCTGTGGTAGCCCAGCTCCAGCACTGGAGAGAATAAAATCCCTCATTTACTAATATGATCTCATCTTGCTTAGCAAAAAGATTGTTGATCAGGG
The DNA here is from genome assembly GCF_025201925.1 of Gopherus flavomarginatus. Lineage (NCBI taxonomy): Eukaryota > Metazoa > Chordata > Testudines > Testudinidae > Gopherus > Gopherus flavomarginatus. Next base: position 13,367,553 of record NC_066630.1, on the reverse strand, counting down.
GAAAGCTTCAATAAATATAGAGGATAAATAAAAACAGTGTATTTTAAAGGAGGCAAAGTTTTATATATACTGAAAAACAGTCCTGCATTAAGGCTAGATGATGCATATTAACATTTTCAGTAGATTAATATTAAAGGGATATTCGTAACTTTTTGGTTGGGGCGGGAGGATGAGAGCATTATAAATAGGCATGCCAAGGAGGGACTCTATTACTAAATTTGAGGTTTTTTTATGTGATCTTTTATTGTGTCAGTAAAATCTTTAAAGCCATTAAACAAAGGGATAGGCTGTTCATGTGCTGCTGATGTCTCATATATTGTCAATAATGTGCACATACCTAATTAGAACGTTTTCAGTATATTTGAACCACCACCCTGATGAATTACAGCTCATATTTTCAGCCAAGTTTAGCTTCTTTGAAATAGCAGGAAAATTCCTTGATTTCAACGTTTTAATGAGTATTTTATAATAAGATTTGGTTTGTAGGAAAATATTCTGTTACACTTTTTATCGTTTCTTTCCTTTAACATATCACCTCCTATAACGGTATTGTCTGCCATACACTGGGGCTTATTCTCATGTTCATATATGTAATGTGCATTATATACAATATTGCAGAATCCAGTATTTTGATAGCTGCTGTACTTGATCGTGCATTCACATCAGCTCTGCCCAAAATGCATGGGACATGTGCAACATACTACAAGTCAGGATCAAATCATGTGGGTTTGTACTGCAAGTAAAGTAATTTTGTGAAAGGATTACTAGCCTCCTGCAAACATCTCTATATCCTCGTTAGTAATGACCATATGCCACAAATATTATTTATTCTAGATCTCCTGAATATTATACCTTTCATCTGAGAACCTTTCCTTTGTTTTGATGGTTTGTGAGCAGTTCTTGTTTTTAAACTTAGCTTCAGTGTACAAGTCAAGCAGGTAGGAGTACTAGGGATGGAAATGCTTGTATATGTTTCCCATATTCAGCAATGCCAGGAGTTATATTTTCTGTATTCTAGATCTGCCATATGGGTGGGAGCAAGAAACAGATGAAAACGGACAAGTCTACTTTGTGGAGTAAGTACTTGAAAACATAGATCATGAATGAATAGGAGGGATGATGACACATACAAGATGTATGATCAGTCAAGTGAGTTGCAATACTATGATTCTTTGAGTTAAATACACAGAAACCTGTAAACAAAAACTTAACATTTTAAACTTTTAGGCATGTAACAAATCTCCCCTCCCCACCAAGTTAGTAAATTGTTTCATGTAAACATAAGTATAAACTTGCAGTGCAGAATTGAGAGTGATTAAAACTTAATTCTATAACACAATACAGTAACTCCTTGCTTAATGTCTTAGTTATGTTCCTGAAAAATGCTATTTTAAGCAAAACTATGCTAAGCAAATCCAGTTTCTCCATAAGAATTAATGTAAATGGTGGGGTTAGGTTCCAGGGAAATTTTTTTCACCAGACAAAAGACTATTTTTTATATATACACGCACAGTATACGTTTTAAACAATTTAATACTGTACACAGCAATGATGATTGTGAAGCTTGGTAGATGTGCGGGAGTCAGAGGGTGGAAGAGGATGAGATGTTTCCCAGGGAATGCCTTGTTGCTAAATGATGAACTAGCACTCGGCTGAGCTCTCAAGGGTTAACACGTTGTTAATGTGGCCTCACACTCTAAAAGGCCGCATGAATGGAGGGAGGGGGGACAGCATGGCAGAGAGAGACAGAGACACACACCATATGTGTGAGAGAGACACGCATTTCCCCTTTAAGTACACTGATCCCACTTTAAATACGTTGCCTTTTTAACTAGATCAGCAAGTTGAGACAGCAGCTGCTGCCAGCAAGCTCCCTCTGTCCTGAGCCCTGTTGTGTGTCCCCCTCACCCCCAGCTCTGTGAATGGGGTAAAGGAGTGGGGGGGGCATCCTGACATTAGCACCCCTTTCACGCTCCCCCTCCCCCCACCTTGCACAGCAAGCAGGAGGCTCTGGGGACCAGCTCCAAGGCAGAGGGCAGGAGCAGCACAGGGCAGTGGGAGGAGGGACAGCTGAACTGCCTGACAATTGATAGCCTGCTGGGTGGCTGCCGGTCCACCCTGGTTCCAAGCCCTCCCCCGCTAGCTCCAAAGGGCTGCTCTTTCTGCAAGCAGTAGACAAAGCAGGCGGCTGCCAAACAATGTTATAAGTGACCATTTGTCATGGTATAATTTCCCACTCTGAACCTTAGTGTCCAAAAGATGGGGTACCAGCATGAATTCCTCTAAGCTCAATTACCAGCTTAGTACTTGTAGCGCTGCCACCAACCAGGAATTCCAGTGCCTGGTACACTCTGGTCCCCCCAAAACCTTGCCCGGGGACCCCCAAGACCCAGACCCTCTGGATCTTAACACAAGGAAAGTAAACCCTTTCCCTCACCATTGCCTTTCCCAGGCTTCCCCTCCCTGGGTTACCCTGGAAGATCACTGTGATTCAAACTCCTTGAATCTTAAAACAGAGAGGAAAATTCACCTTCCCCCCTCCTCTCTCCCCCTCTCAGACTCTCCCTGAGAGAGAAAGTAATCCTGACACAGAGAGAAAATTAACCTCTCTCTTCCCCCTTCCCTCCTTTCTCCCCACCAATTCCCTGGTGGATCCAGACTCAGTCCCCTGGGGTCCCACCAGAATAAAAAAACAATCAGGTTCTTAAACAAGAAAAGCTTTTAATTAAAGAGAGAAAAACCAGTAAAAAATTATCTTTGTAAATTTAAGATGTAATAGGTACAGGGTCTTTCAGCTATAGACACTGGGAATACCCTCCCAGCCTAAGTATACAAGTACAAATTTGAACTCCTTCCAGCCAAATACACATTTGAACTCCTTCCAGCCAAATACACATTTGCAAATAAAGAAAACAAACATTAGCCTAACTCCCGTTATCTACCTAGTGCTTACTATTCTGGACATATAAGAGACTGTATCAGAGAGATTGGAGAGAAACCTGGTTGCATGTCTGGTCCCTCTGAGCCCCCAGAGAGAACAACAACCAAAAACTAACAGCACACACAAACTTCCCTCCTTCAAGATTTGAAAGTATCCTATCCCCTGATTGGTCCTCTGGTCAGGTGACAGCCAGGCTCACTGAACTTCTTAACCCTTTACAGGCAAAAGAGATATGAAGTACTCCTGTTCTATTACCCTTAACTATCTGTTTATGACAGCATTACACAACTTTAAACGACCATGTTCCCTAATTCAGCAGCAACATAACAAGGAAGCAGTGTTAACCGGGGCGACTTTAGGTGAGGAGTTACTGTAATTATGATACCAATAGATTTCCAGGATCCTCTCCCAGCTAGAAACAAATTTGGGAAATAATAATAATAATGAAATGAGGAATAATGGAGTGATTCAAAAGATTGGGTTCCCAAAGAGAACACCCAATGATATGTTAATATCCTCTGTTGTAAAGTCAGGACAGAAAGAATTGTGAATTCTTCATACAAGAAATTTTGACTCTGGTAGACCAAAATTCCTGCCTCTTCAAAGTGTGAGTAGGTGAGGCTGTCTCTTTTTAGCCAGAAAAGTAATTTAAGAAATTCAATAGGAACTTGATTTTGTGATCTCAGCTCAGAAAGATAATTATATGGATCAGTTTTTGTAAAGCAAAGCCTGTTTCACACTTTCTATATGTGACTTTGCTTATATGGACTGCCACGCTTCCGTAATTGGTTGGTCTGTTTTTAGAATATGGTAGTGCTCAAAATGTGTTGGATGCTGTGAAAAACAGAAGGAACAATCCCTGCCCCAGAGAGTTTACAATCTAAAAGATGTGGGGGGCTCAGGGGGAAGGACAGAGGTTGAACAAGGGGCAACAGCAGGAGGGGTGAGGTCGTAGGAGCAGGAAGAGGAAAGAGAGGAAGGAACGAACGATCATAAGGAATACTGAGTCTGGCTTTGAATAGACATTGGTAGAGAGGAGAAGGGAGGTAGTTTCAGTAAACAATGAATCAGCAGAGAGGGGAGAATATTTACAGTCCATACTCTAGAATCTGCTCACACAAGGGGAGCACAGTTGTTGTGATGATCATTAATCAGAAATGAGTTGAGAATTGTTTTGTCAGAATGATTTTCTGACAGAAAATGCGGTTTCTGCAAAACAGAAATTTTCCATGGAGTGGGTGGGGGGAATGTGGGGTGTTTTTTTTTTGGGGGGCCAGACTTTCTTTTTTTTCCCATTGGGGAGGGAAATCTAAATGAAGTATTTCATTTAGGGCCAGTTCAACCCAAAATAGAATACTTTTTTTGTTGAAGATTTATTGAATTGAATTTTGAATCAGTTTAATAAAACATCACATTGCATTTCTATTTCAGCAGATTGCTTTATGGGAGTTATAGTTCAAACCCCGGTCTCTCCTATGGGCTGGGCTGAGCTCCACTCCCTGGCAGGCTGTATCTCCCATAATCGAATGTAGATTTCCCTCTGATCAAGTTCTGCTTGGTTCACCATGGGAAATGTGGCCTGGATAGGGAGCCTGGCACAGAGGGGAGAATGGAGGCCTCAGGCTTCTGAAATGCAATTCCCAAGAGTCAAAGCATTACAATAGGAAAATGCAGTTTAATGTTAAAGTGACTCAAAGTGAAACATTTCTGTTCACTTCAATTTCAGGAATGTTAAAATGTTTCCATTAAAAATCATAGAATATCAGGGTTGGAAGGGATCTCAGGAGGTCATCTAGTCCACCCCCTGCTACAAAGCAGGACCGACAGCAACTAAATCATCCCAGCCAGGACTTTGTCAAGCCTGACCTTAAAAACCTCTAAGGAAGGAGATTCCACCACCTCCCTAGGTAACCCATTCCAGTGTTTCACCACCCTCCTCGTGAAAAAGTTTTTCCTAATATCCAACCTAGACCTCCCCCACTGCAACTTGAGAGCATTACTCCTTATTCTGTTATCTGGTACCACTGAGAACAGTCTAGGTCCATCCTCTTTGGAACCCCCTTTCAGGTAGTTGAAAGCAGCTATCAAATCCCCCCTCATTTTTCTCTTCAGCAGACTAAACAATCCCAGTTCCCTCAGCCTCTCCATAAATCATGTGCTCCAGCCCCCTCATCATTGTTGTTGCCCTCTGCTGGACTTTTTCCAATTTTTCCAAATCCTTCTCGTAGTGTGGGGCCCAAAACTGGACACAGTACTCCAGATGAGGCCTCACCAATGCTGAATGGAGGGGAATGATCATGTCCGTTGATCTACTGGCAATGCTCCTACTTATACAGCCCAAAATGCCATTAGGCTTCTTGACAACAAGGGCACACTGTTGACTCATATCCAGCTTCTCATCCGCTGTAAACCCTAGGTCCTTTTCTGCAGAGCTGTTGCCTAGCCACTCAGTCCCTAGTCTTTTGCAGTGCATGGGATTTTCCATCCTAAGTGCAGGACTCTGCACTTGTCCTTGTTGAACTTCATCAGATTTCTTTTGGCCCAATCCTCTAATTTGTCTAGGTCCTTCTGTATTCTATCCGTACCCTCCAGCGTATCTACCACTCCTCCCAGTTTAGTGTCATCTGAAAACTTGCTGAGGGGGCAGTCCATGCCATCCTCCAGATCATTAATGAAGATACTGAGCAAAACCGGCCCCAGGACTGACCCTTGGGGTACTCCACTTGATACTGGCTGTCAACTAGATATGGAGCCATTGATCACTACCCGTTGAGCCCGACGATCTAGCCATCTTTCTCTCCACCTTATAGTCTATTCATCCAGCCCATACTACTTTAACTTGCTGGCAAGAATACTGTGGGAGACGGTATCAAAAACTTTGCTAAAGTCAAGGAATAACACGTCCACTGCTTTCCCCCCATCCATTTAATCTTTTCTGAATTGAAATTGTGGGAGTTTGTGTTTCGTGAAAAATGTGGACATTTCAATTGAAATGCTGGAATTTCCTTTGGGACAGAAATTCTGAATTTCACTTGGCTCAACAGCTCTGCCAGGTTAGTCCTGCTGTTCCTGGGGAAAGGCTGTGACCAAGGATGCAGATACTGCTTCTGTTCCTCCTCCAGCTTATTTGGCTGTGGAGTGGTGGTGGATCCTGCTACAGTTTGAGTCCAGAGGTATAGCCCTTTCGAACATTGGCAGAGTTCTCATTAATTTCAGTGGGGTCAGGTTTCACCTCCAGGACCCAGTCACAGTGAGCGGGGCGGGGGCAATCCGTGCAGCAGCATCTTACCAGCTCTCATTTGACAGAGTGAGCACATCGAAATTCAGAACGTATTGTAAACAGAACTTGACACTAGCAAAGCAATAAAGAGCTCTCATTGGAGAGAGAGAGAGAATTATATAAGCAGGCACTCTCAGATAAGCCTGGCTCAGCCTGCGTCCTGCCCCATTGCTTCTTAACAGGTCACGTGGAAATAAAACTGACTCAAGCACATCTCTCCCTCTTTTTGGATAACATCTCTCATTGTGCAGCAAAGTGGAACCGCCATTTCTTAACAAGGGGGTGGAGGTTTTGTGGAATACTGAAATATTACCTGAAAGAGCTGTCAGCAATGGATGGATATTTCACAGTTCCTTGATCGGATGAAGGTGTGGTTAAAGCACTGGAATTTGAGCCAAGTGTGATCTGAGTTTTAGTTGCAGCTCCTCTACAGGCTAAACTTCTTTTGACTCACTTCTGGTTCCCCCCTCTGTGAACTGGGTATCATAATCCTCATATACTTTATATAGGTGTTGTGAAGCTTAATTTGTTAACGTTTGTGAAGTGCCTTGACCACCTCAAATAGAGTGAAGATGAAGATAATTTTGCACTTAGAAATGCTAAATATTTTTACACTCACATGTCACTTAAAAGCAAGCAAAACATGTTGGAATGACTTGCTGTGAAGAGTAGAATGCAGACAGCAAGGATAAATGAGGTGGTGAGAAGTGGGAAGTAGCATAAACGATCCTATATTGGAATCAGTAAGCACTTGACTATTTTGTTTCTATTCTTTGATCTTAAAGGCCTCCAACTTGCAGCAGTAAAGGGAAAGCTAGATTTCACTTCAGCCAAATGATGACAGCGTTCGAAAAATCTGAGTTCTCTCTCTTTCCACTGGTCTGTAGTAAAGAGTAGCCGTACAGCTATCATGAGATTGGACTGTTTGGGTATGGCAATTCGCTATGGGAGACTGCTGGTCTACACTGGGAACTTATATCGGCATAGCTGTGTCTCTCAGGGGTACGAAACATGCACACCCCTACAAGATGTAGCTATACTGACCTAACCCCTGATGTAGACAGCGCTAGGTTGATGGAAGAATAATTTTTTTGACCTAGCTACTGCCTCTCGGGGAGATGGATTACCTGAGGTGACGTGAGAACCCTTTCCGTTTTGTGGTGGTAGTGTCTATGCTGCAGCAGTGTTTCAAGTATAGACAAGTCATAACTCTTAAAGGGCTTTGTCCCTGAGGTAAAAAGGAGAGAACAAGTCACATGTTCTGTTATTAACATTCTTGATATTAATAAGACATGCTTATTGTAGAAAATTGGCAACACTTCAGTGTTTCCCTAATGCTTGCAACCTTACTGCACAGCATAGAAGAAACAAAAATTAGTTTGAAATCTTGTTTTTGATTTTTACAGCCATATAAACAAAAGGACTACGTACCTTGACCCCAGACTGGCATTTACAGTTGAAGATAATCCAGTGAAGTCTACGACTAGACAGAGATATGATGGAAACAGTACTGCAATGGAAATCCTTCAGGGTCGTGATTTGAGTGAAAGAGTGGTTATAATCACTGGAGCGAATTCTGGACTAGGTAGGTCAATGTGACACTTAAGTGAGTAAAATATTATGGTTCATCTAGTTGCAAGTCGTTTTGATCTAACATTGGTTAGGTCATATTTAAAAATGTACATTCACTCTTTAATTCTGGATTGAATTCACACCTATTATTACTAAGATTAAGTTGCTTGGAGAATTAGTTCTCCCAAATCATCCTGATCATTCATCTTCTGCAGTAGTTGGTTGTATGGTGGCATTGGAATAGGTGTAGACAGTGTATAGTTAAGGCATTTTTTTAAGTTACTGAGTAGTTAAAAAAAATTTTTTTTTTGATGAAATTTAAGAAGGGCTTAATTACTTTTCTCTCAGAAGAGGATCCCATAGACCTCAGTCTTTCCCCCCTGCCCCAGCCACTACCTTGGTTTGAGTCGTTGCCACTGTGATTTGTAGTAAAAGTAAATTGTACAAGACATCTCTTCTGTTTCTGCTGTTTGATTTTTTTGGAGGAGCCAAAGTTGCTGAGACACAGTTGGATGGGGATTAGGTATTAAACTTGGTTCTCTCTCAGGCCTGTGCAGATAATCCACTGAGCCCTCCAAAATTTTATTTAAAATTTAAATTGCTGTTCGTCCTTTTTTGTAGTCTACGTTTTGAGTTGTAGAATCATCACAATTGTAGTCGTTGTGCAAATTATAGCTATTTTTTAAAAAAAGAAGCAGATTAAATAAAAAAAAAATATTTAAGATTGCACCTTGGGGACCCATGGCCAGCTTGCAGCTCTCTTGAACAATGAAAGGATTTTTGGACCAAGTGTCAGTCTGAATTTCCTTTGGTGCAGTTCATCCTTAAATCATTTGAAAGGGAACATTCTCTGAAACAGTATTTTCAGGCTACAACAAGCTCTAAGCTTTTCTTATTGTCAGTTACTGGTTAAATTTGTTTTTGGGAGATTTTATATCGTTAACTGAATAACTTTAAATTTATGTAAACATTACCAGAGCTTGCAGTACTACTCTAAATTGGCTTTACCTCATGCAGCAAATTTGCTTATATAATTATTAACTAAATTTGTTTAATCAAATGGTGCACATTTAAAAATATGTAAAATTTGGGGGATAAATCAATCAAAGCTTCTCCTGCCCCCCTTTAGAGTATTTTTAATTGAGTCCATTGCTAATAATCTGAGACCGTGTATCTCAGAAATAACCTAGCTCTTCTCTCTCTTAACCTTGAACCAGGTGAGGTTAGTCTTATCATGTGAACATGTTGAGTGAAACAGTATTCCACGCTTCTATAGAGATACTGTAGTCAAAGGGTTTAACACCTCATCCAGATTTGTGATGCTTATGAAAGGCAACTGTTGTTATCTGGAGAGGATGTCTGGATTTGTATTGTGGTTCCTCTTCCTTTTCCCCACCCAACTTGCCGTTCTGGGAGGTCATAGCTAAATACATGCACCGCGGGACTAAGTGCTTGCTACCAATGGCTATTATATAAACCTATCAAGCTAGCAGGAAACTACTTTAGAACCCTGTTTATCTGACTCTCCATTATCTGGTTCCCCATATTAACTGAACTACCAGCACGCACAGGTCCAGAAGTGGGCGATCTCTCCTTTGGCTGCTAGATGGCGCTGCAGCCTTGCATTTGCCCATTCTCTGCATTATCTGAATTTTTGATTATCCGATCTGTCCTGGTCCCAGTTAGATGGATAAATGGGCTCTGCTATATATTAAGAAGAGAATAGAAGCATAAGTGGGTGTGCAAGACTAGGCAGGAAGTATGGCTAACTATATGGACTGTTTGAAAATCTGAGTGTCTTGTGCTTTGCTCATTTTTCTTTTGAGCATTTTCCTCATCGTGGGAAATAGCCAAATAAATAAGGCTCCTTGTCTGACTGGAAAACTTGTAGTATTAATTACAAAAGTGCATCTGAAAAGGCTGCACAGAATAATTGACATTCAGCACTCTCTCATCCTCATAGAGCAGACTTCTCAGCAACTTGATTGTACCTGGATGATCAAGACCCCTTCGGTGACCTGATCCTTAGCCACCCTTCTCTTTGTTTTAAAGCCTCTGCAACAGTCAGGGTAATGCAACAAATGACATTAGTGGCATTAATGGAGTGAACGAAATGTTGGGCCTGTACTGGTTCAAATTGTGACGATAAGGTTCAGAAAACCTGAAGTCCAGATGGTTTTTCTCAGTCGAACTTGAATCCTATGTGAATGCGTGAAGTGAAGACATGGCCTATGAGCCTCAGACTTCTCAGATACTGTAATGTCTTCGACATCACTTCAGGTTCCATCTCTACATCCAGCACTAGTTAACAACTACCAGAGAGCAAGATGTTTCAAGGGTGAGGCCACTGGGACTTGGGTACAGGGGGATCAAGTAGAGTCCTGTGCTGTTTGGGCACCCTGAGTTGTCCTGATTTTGTGAGGCCTCAGTGTGAGGCTTGCTTTCTCCTTCACTGCTTACTGTGAAGGGGAGCCCTCTTCCTTTGCTTCCATAGAGCATGGCTGCTAATGTTCTTTTCCAGTCCATTTGGATGTATCTTGTAAGTCTTGAAGATCTGTTGAGATGGGGCTATCTAGAAGATTGAGATAGGACTAGAAATCAGTTCAGCCACTGTAATGCTGTGGGGCCTTGGGTAAGTAACTTGCCCTCTGTATGCATCAGGGATAGTACTTCCCTATCTCGCAGGAGTGTTCTGAGGATTAATTAGTTAGTGGTTGTATAATGCTCTGAAAATAAAGTACTCTGTTCTGTGTTTTTTAGTGTGATTGGATGTTCTAGAGCAGTGTTTCCCAAACTTGGGACACTGCTTGATATAGGGAAAGCCCCTGGCGGGCCGGGCCGGTTTGTTTACCTGTCGTGTCCACAGGTCCGGCCAATCGCAGCTTCCACTGGCCACGGTTCACTGCTCCAGGCCAATGGGAGCTGCTGGAAGCAGTGCGGGCCGAGAGATGTACTGACCGCCGCTTGCAGCAGCTCCCATTGGCCTGGAGCAGTGAACCGTAGCCAGTGGGAGCTGCGATCGACCGGATCTGTGGACACGGCAGGTAAACCAACCGGCCCGGCCCGCCAGGGGCTTCCCATACACAAGCGGCGTCCCAAGCATGAGAAACACTGTTCTAGAGGAAAATATTGCTGTGTTCCACTAGCTAAAAAGTGATTAAAAGAAAATTTTGTTCAGCCTTGGCAGCTTGAAATTTCATAAGGTCAGAAGCACTCAAATGTTGTGTTTTTTTTTAAAAATAATGAAATATTAAGGCTTCTCATCAAAATCAGTTTGCAACATACTTAAAGACTGATTTGACTGTCTCAGTGAATGGAGTTTCTGCGCATCATGGGTAGAGAACTTTGTTTATTTCATAATGACCGTCAGTTAGCTCCAAAAGACCAAATGTATATTTTGAACTCATTACATTTGTTTCTTTTTGCTCAAACGTATCTTTTGACATTTTACATTAATGAGTTAAGCAAAAAAGATGGAGTTCAAACAAATCCGAGAATGCATTTTGAAAAAACCACTAAACAACCCAGAATAAAAACCTTCTTTCATTCACCAACACAATCAGTTGATTATGCTAAAGGTAAAAAACCAAACTGTTGAGTTATTTCTAATAATTTATCAATAGGTATAATACATGGAAGCTTATGCAGGTTACTAATTACTAGAATTTTATTATATAATTGTCCTGATCTAGTAAATGTATGTGGAAAAAAATCACTTTCAAAGTGTATAATGTCACTGTTGTCACTGAGGGGCAAAGTAGGAAAAAATAAAGATACAATGTGTAAAAACAAAATGACTTCTCGGGTCTTAAGCGTATTCAACTTTCAATTTCTATGTTCTGACTGTCATGGGAATATTGAGGAAGGTCAGATAATTCAGGGATTTGTCACTACAATTCATAGACTCTAGGGAATGCAATCCTTTTCTGGACAAGAGTTTCAGATTATTTAGGTTTGAAAAACTTTGTTATAGTATTGCATACTATACTCCAGCTCAGGGTGTGGATGAGCGACAAACTGTGAAATCATGACTCCATTGGAGTCAGTGAGAGTTTTGCCATTGACTTCGAAGGGGCCAAGATTTCGCCTTTAGTCTAGGTGTATATACAGTTGGGCCTCAAAAGCTAAGCAACTAAATCTGTGTGAGGGCAATTAAGTAAGTTGCCTATTTTTCACAGGGACAAAGTTTCTACAGAGTCCACTAGGAGTTGTAGGTGCCATACACCTCTGAAAGTTGAGCCACTTATTTAGTTACCTGAGTATTAATTTTTGTGCTCAACCTTAGGATCTCATGTTGGGAAATATTGGATGAAATCTTGGCCCCATCAAAGTCCTTGGCAAAACTCCCATTGATTTTAACAGGATAAGGATTTCACTTATTGTCTTGACCTCTGTGCTCATCTATAAAATGGGAAAAATTATATCTACTACAGAAGTCTGTTGTGAAGATTACAGAACACTTGTGTAGTTTTTAAAGTGATGTTCCTTATTTTACTTGATGTAAACTGATATACAGTTCAACAGTTTATGGCTGTACTACTAACTGTAGAAGTGGTGGTATATTTTCTGCAATTCTTTCAATATATCCAACTTTCAAACAAATTATTTCTCCCTCCCATCAGATATTTCCTTTAACATCTATCTTCTTATTTAAAGCTAACAATTAAGCCATTACAGGTTCCATTATGAGGAAAACTTGTTAACGAGAGTATGGAATTCAAGTTCAGATTTCTTGGTTTTATCTAATGGCTGCTTTCCCATATCTTTATATATTTTGTTGTACTTAGTCTTAAAAAAAAAAAAAAGGGTACCATAAAACATATTCAAGAAATAGTCCCGTCTGTCCCCCCCGAGGTATATTTAGAATATATAATGAATAAGTGAAAAGATGTAAAACTTATGTTGAAAAGAATTTATTAAATATATCCACTAGTTGCTTCGCTTGAGGCAATTTTTCTAAAATACTTAGATTTTTATCAGGGAGTGAATGCTTACCAACGTCTTTAAAATTAATGCTGGTGTTTGTGTTGTGAGGATGGTAAATACGAAATGTTTTTCTTCCTTTCATTTTAAAGATCTCTTCTAGCCATGTGATAAACATTATTTAGGTCTTGATTAGTTTTAGCCAGGACTGAATTTTCATGTTCTAAATATTGTGTCAGACAAATGTTAATTATTGGTGTACTGCAACACTATATTATGATTGATTTTAACTTCAGCTATGAATGGTCTTGTAATATAAACCCATCTAATTTTAGAAACAGACCCTGTTCCTGTAGAGACTTACTCACACAAAAAGTAGTTCTTTTAACGTCAGTGAGACTACTTGCAATACATAGTTAATAGTTAATGCATAGTTAAGTTTTTGAAGGACTAGAATCCTAGTTTGGTTACGAAGAAAGAGTCCTTTAGTTTGAATCATGCATACAAATAAAAATAATTCTTTAATTTTTTTTTGTTTTTGTTTTTTCCCCACTAGAGGGCTGTATTGACCTTTGAAAATATTAAACAAAAGAGATCTTTTATATTTTTTCCTCCTCTGTGGTTTTTTGTTACATTACAAAAATTCAAAAAAAGTATTTATATTATGTGTTTTTAATTATCAGCATTTAAGTTCAAAATATGAGAAGTATGTTAGTTGTTTCATTGAGTTCTGATCTATAAGAAGATACAATATTTTCAACTTTGTTTGTAATCAGTTCTGCCAAATTACACAATGTCCATATTTTTAGTAGTATTTGTTTTTAATATCAGGGAGCCTGTGGTGTGGTTTATATATTTGTAGGAAGCTGAATTACACAACTATTACTGTACATTTTAAGGCTCATCTAAGGCTATACTAAATGACCTTGAAACTGCATGTACCTCAGCTTCATTTTTTATACAGTACACATTGGCTACCTAATCTATTGTGAATATTAGACTATGTAAGAACAGTAAAATATAAATGACACAGTACTACTTAGGCTATTTTACTGGCATATTGTAGAGCAGAGGTAGGCAACCTATGGAACGCATGCCAAAGGCGGCATGCAAGCTGACTTTCAGTGGCACTCTCCCTGCCTGGGTCCTGGCTACCGGTCTAGGGAGCTCTGCATTTTAGTTTAATTTTAAATGAAGCTTCTTAAAAATTCTAAACTTTTTATTTACTTTACATACAACAATAATTTAGTTATATATTATAGACTTATAGAAAGAGACCTTCTAAAAAGGTTAAAATAAATTACTGGCACGCGAAACCTTAAATTAGAGTGAATAAATGAAGACTCGGCACACCACATATCTTTTTGAGCTGGGGCAGACTTTGGAAAACTTTTTTTTTTTTTTTTTTTAAGAAGCCATCTTGTATGAAACTGTTCTTTTAATCAGTTTCATTTTTTCTCTTTACAAAGCCATCATGCTTTTTGTATTCAAAGAATGGGAAATAGTCCTATTTTGGTTATATCAAGGTCAAAGCAATCTATTAATTACATATCTTAGGGAATGCCCAAATCAAACACAGAGGTGACCTCAGAAAATTAAAAGCATTCTTGGCTTTGTGCAGCTTACTTTTTTAACCAAATACTGAAAAAATTCCAAAAACTCTTGTGCTGAACACGAACTGTCCATGCTGCATTTTCTTAACTCTTGAGTTACAAAGCCTTTTTTCAGTCCATAAACTTAGTTGATCTGCAAACATTTCCACTATTTCAAAACCAGTAACTGTGTATTAACACTTTTGTTAAATAGAATATTATTTTGTATTGCAAACTCCTAGAGACTCCAGTCAGGGGTGAGGTCCTATTCTTCTACTATTTCTTGTTTCTACTATTGCCAATACAAAGCTGCAGTATTCAAAAGTTTTGTAACATCATATTGGTGCCTAGAATGAGGATATGTTCTTTTAATATATCAAAATTAAGCTTTTGCTGTATAATTTATTAATCTGTTTTGGATAACTGGCCCTTGTATGTATAGAGGCTTTATAAAGATGTGTATTTCCCTTCTTTCACCCTTGTCTGAATTACCTGTGGTTATAAGTGGGCTCTGCCTTGTGTACTGGAGTTTGACTTGCATGTCATTACTAGAACACTAGCCTGAGACAGCTGTTAATAAAGATTAAATAGAGGGCTTAATTAGTTCCTAGTTTTGTAGTACAGTATTAAGTTTTAAAATCCAGAAGTCTGTCTTGGATTACCATTTTTAACTATAATTTAAGTTTCAAGAGAAGAGGACATGCTTCATTAAGGCTTGCTTATATAAACAAAGATAACACTAAGCAACCTGCATTGCTCATCTTAACTACAAAAAAATAGGTGGTACCTCTATCCCTTTAGTCTGTCTTAAATTGAATTATATTATACTCATTGATGACTCTTTGTTGCTTAAACAAACAAGTAGTATCTGTGCATTAGGCTATGGAATTGGGGAATACATTCTCTACGTTAGCTAAAACTCTTCGCTTTGGGCACTGCTATTATGTATCTTCTGAATGGAATGTATATGTAATGAATATAGCACAGTAGCAAGTGCTATAGCTAGGGTTTGCTTCAAAATGACAATTGTATGTTCCTAAATACATCTGTCTTGTAAAGCTTTGCTTACCCCAAGAAAGTAAGTATCTATTAATTTGCATACTGTCACCATGCTAATGTATGGGTGATGAGGTTTTGTTCATAGGTGGTCATGATGTTTAGGTGATTGTATTTATCATGCACCTTTGACTGTCTGTCTTGCTCTCAGCCTACTAATCCATCTCACCTGGAACTTTAACATTTCAAACCCGTAATCAGTATGGAACATCTACCTTTTTTTGAAAATCAGTCTGCTCTCCAAAAATCATGAATTCAACTTGCTCTTTGCCCAGAAAATTAAAAATCATTTGCAGTGGGCTAGCCAAATTCAGCCTTGGATCTGTGACACATTTGAGATTTGGTACCTTGAGGGGAATATGTGAACTTCAGACCATTGGAAACTCAGGAATATCTCTCCACTCCAGTTAAACACATTGTTGTGGTTTGTGTGTATATATATCCCACACAAGTGATGAAAGGGCTAACTGGAACCTCTCTCTCCTCCCCCCACCAAGATGAGTCCCACCTGAGGAAGGAGCTGAGCATAAAGAGAGGAAGCCCAGAGCAGAAGAGAGGTCTGCAGCAAGATGCTGTAGGAAAGGGTAGTTTCCTGCAGTAGTCCCTGGAACAGGGAAAAAGACCCCAGAGAAGAAAGCCCAGAGTAGTGCCCCTGGGGCCCCTATACTGAATAAGGGACAGGGAATTGGGAGAGAATCTAGAAGCCAAGGGGCGGGTGGACATTGTTTGTGTTGGTCCTTTGTTTGGGCCATTTGAACTCTAGTAGGGATTCTGGAGCTGAGAGCCTGCCATTGTGAAGGAAGATTAAGACAGATGAAGAGCCTGGGTTCACAGAAGGCAGCAGAGCCAGAATCTTTTGAGTTACGGTCTTGATCTTAATTGTTCGATTTGACGTGGTGTTAGTCCAGCAGTGTTGGAAAAGAACAGTATTCTTCAGGAGTCCTGAAAAGGGAATGCCTGCAATGCTATCACGAGCCATGGGGGTGGGGGAGGGGGAACACTCTGAGATGACAACCCTCGAAAGACAGACAAAGACACACACAATGTTTACATTTAGTTCTAGGAGCGCCCAAAGTTTACCATCAAAGCATAATTTTAGATACGGTCATTGTAAGTAACAGTGTCTATTCTCTCTCTGTATCTAAAGCTTGTACAGTTAGACAAAAGCTAACTAAGGGCCCTGCTTTAGTGATATGATGCTTGTGTGCTGGTCCATCTAGTCACATCACACTGCAGAATTGAGGCCAATGGCAGCTTCTTTTACAGGCGGAATGATGCGTCTCATAATCCCAGTAAAAGTTCTAAATTCAAGAATCTTATGTTTTCTCACTAGGGTTTGAGAACTTACCATCATCATATGTATCAGAATGACTTTAAAGTACCTGTGTTTGTGACAGGCTCAACAACTTGAAAAAAATGGTTCAGAATCTGCCTTCAAGGAGCTTCATGTAAGGGCAGATATGTAGCATTCATCCTCTTTGCAAGTCTCAAAACACTTGGATAATAGAATAGTTTTGACCACTGTCTTCAACAACTTTCTAAACTGCTTATGGAGAGGTTTTCAGGTCTCCGGTACTTGCCAGCTAGCTCCTTCACCAAAAAGCTTTCCAGTATAGGTAGAAAATGACAAACTCTCGTATATGAAACATATACACTTTTTGTTTGGGGTATGCGCTGATGCTCTTGAATATCACAAGGTGCTTGATCCTTCTTGGATCTATGAGCAGAAAGCAAATATAAATTAAAATAACCACTGAGATGTTCCTTTTGATTACTTCTTTTTTTCATAAATCAGAGGTTGAATAATGTGTTCTGAACCTCCCAAAAAGATCATTTAGTGCATATAGGGAAACATGCCACACGAGAGTCTGCTCAGTCATTTGGCAGAGGGCACAATACTCTTTATTATGAAGAGATGGTGGTGTGTGTGTGCGTGCGCGCGCGCTCATGAACGATGTAGTAGTTGCCCCTAACTAGACAGTACATAGAACAGTATCTTTAGTCAAATCCAGATCATATGAGAGGAATAAAACAGACCCAATAAATATCAATGGGGACTATCGTGTTAATGATAGTAGTCTGATTCTTTAAGTTTGTTCACTGTCTCACTATATTACATAGCTCTTGGTGGTCTCAGCTCACACAGACCCTTGTCTGAGTTTGTTAGTAAGGAATTGTTCACCTCTGCTTTGGAGCTAGAGGACACATTTTTCTTCCCCTCTAGAAGCATGCATACATTTGTCTGAACAGACATTGGTTTATTTTCTAATTTATGTCTTTATCGTCTTTCTGTTTGTCTCCAGATTAAATAA
This sequence comes from Gopherus flavomarginatus, assembly GCF_025201925.1. Classification (NCBI taxonomy): domain Eukaryota; kingdom Metazoa; phylum Chordata; order Testudines; family Testudinidae; genus Gopherus; species Gopherus flavomarginatus. Next base: position 13,349,877 of record NC_066630.1, on the reverse strand, counting down.
TAGTTAAAATGATTATATGAACTGACATACAACTTCTATAAATGATTCACTAGACATGCTGTCCTGTCCTAGACTCATTTTCTGATTTGTTGCAAGTCTTCTGAGTCGATTTCACAGTTTAGTGTCTGATTTTTACCAATCTTTCTTTCCAGCAGATAGTACTTTAAGTGTGTGTGCGTGGGGGTGGGGTAAGGAATAAGATTTTGAAACCAATGTGAAGCACTCAGTCTTGGTTGTTCAGTTGTACTGAAAAATAAGAACATTTTATTTAAGAAGGATCTTTTTATATGGAACTTTTCTTTTTGTTTTTGGTCTGCTTTGTACTGTAGCTATTGTCAAATGCACAGCAGTAGTACTAATGCAACCTTTCATGCAGCAGATCGCTTTAAATGCAGATTAGCTGTTTAAATGCTTTTTTTTTTAAACTCGCTGTAATGAAATGCATACATCAAGAAAACTTGCTTGTATATTGCTTCCACTACTTGCAGTGCCTCTTGTGGTATGTCCTCACTGCATAGTTAACCTGGGCTTCTTACCTGTGTTTTAGCCCCCTACCATCCTCGCAGAAAACCCTCTAATCTGGATTTGGGTCTGAAGACTGGGCTAATTTACCCATCTGGGGTATAGTTTAGAACCCAGACTCTAGTTTAACTCTGGATGGAATCCTCCCACTTTGCAGTGAGCATGCAGACAAAGTTACTTGAATGCTGATTATCCTCCAGTTCCCTTCCCACAATTCCCCTAAAGGATGGACAGGGTCTCACTCAAATTCTTTCCCAGTCAATTGTGGATCTCAGCACAAAGAACCATGGGATATGCCCTCAGGGAGACGGGTGAGTCTAGAAACTAGGAGGACATGGTAACCCAGATAGGGCTTTGGTGTGAGGATGCTCGCATCCAGTGTAGGCCAATCCAGGTGTTTAGGCCTGGGTGTTGATCACCCAGAATAACTGGGTAGTGAAGATTTAGGGCTTGTCTACACCTGAAATGCTACAGCTGCTTCGCTGTAGTGCTTTGACACCATGTATGCTGACGGGAGCGTCCTTAGAGGTCGTAGCTGGGTTGACAGAAGAATTCTTCCATTGACCTACCGCTGTGTATGCTGGCTTAATTATGTTACTCAGTGGTGTAGATTTTCTTATACCCCTGAGCGACATAGCTGGGTTAACTTAACTTTTTTTAGTGCAGACCAGGCATAAGTCTTTCCCTCCTCAGAGGAGGAGGAAAAAGGAGATGGGGGAGTTAAGGCCTAATTCAGCACAGCCCTCGAGGAAGGCAGCACTTGCTTACTCCACAGGCCTTGTGGTAGAACTGCTGCTGCAGTAAAGGCCCTGTGGAATCCAGAGGAGGGAGTGTGGCTCTACACTGTTCCATCCGTTGAAAGATGCCTTGTTCCCTGGTTGCCAAGTCTTTCTCCCTCTGGGATCAGCTTAAGGTAAACCACATTTTGTAGCTTGGATCAAACAATTAGGGAGTGTCCAGGCCTTTACAAATGTGATGAACTCAATCTGTTCATTGGAGTTTTTACCACCTTAAATTAATTTTATTGTATTGGGGTGAAGGAAGGCTGGAGACTTTGAGCTGTAGTTGGATCTTGTGCCCTCATCTGGAATTGCTTACTGGATATCTTGTTGTGGTGGCTAACTCTTATAGCTTTTTTGATTGGCTTTGTGGGTTGATCAATGCTGCTACTAGGAATTGGGGATAGGGAGAATAATAGCAGGTATTTGTTTCTGCAGGTTTGGGCTTTTAGTCCTTTTGTGATCAGATGTAGCCTTTCAGATTTAGGCCTGCAGCTAGTGGCTTTATCCACACTGGACTTTTGTTAGCAAAGCTTTTGTCGTTCAGAGGTGTGAAAAAGCCACCTCCCTGAACCACAGATGTTTTGCCGCCAAAAAGCACCAGTGTGAACAGTGCTTTGTCGGCAGGACAGTGTCTGCCATCCATGATATCATTTTCTAATCAAGACTTGGCTATTTTGGAGATGACTGCAGGAGTGTGCATACAAAATCTGAGACACATGCATACACAAAAGTTGGGAAGTCTGGGTCTGCATTCTGGTAAGCATATACCAGTCTTTATTTTTCATGTAATTACTCCATTTCTCAAACTCTGTGTGTCTACTAGATAATGCTTCATTGCTATGGAAGCAGAGATGTAAGCAGTGAGAGAGACCTAATATGTCATCAAATTAATTTCTCTAATAATGCAGCCGAGCTCGCCACTTTGTCTCCTAGTGTTCTGAGAATTCTAGTTTTAAAGGTCCTAAAAAATGGGAGTTTCTTCCATTTCTGTGGAAAGAGACTGTCCTACAGCTTCATACATTTCACTTTTTGGGATGCAGCCTGAAGGAGTCCTTTCTTAGTTTCATAGTGTTACTTTGGCTCCAACAGAATTTATTTATTCTATAGGGCAGGGACTGACTCCAACACTGCAGGTCTTAAGCTTCATACCAGTTGAGGATGTGTCCTGCATGTCTTTTAAGATGCATAATAGTAGAGTGCTTGAGAGGCCCACAGTGTTGGGGTACGTGGTTGTTCAGGGCGCTTTGGGGCAGTGGCCAGGAAGAAGGGTAAATTGTGTGGGTAAGAGCTTCAAGACAGGCTTTTGGAGTTCTAAGTTCCACAGATCTGAGGTCCCTGTTCTGATGACTCTTACGAAGTTAGAAATTACCATTCATAGGTCAAAGTGTATTTTGAATGACTGAAAATAGTGAAAAGCAAACTGGCTTTTTAAAACTGATTTAATCACATAAAGTGTTAATTACAAAGATAAGGACCCTTTTTTATTTTAAAATGTAATTAAACTGCTATCATCCTTTTAAACGAAATTTTTGTTGCCTAAGATTTAGCTTACATTAAAGGATTTTTGGAATGTATCTTTTTTTTTTTCTTTGTGGCTTAATTTATTTGAATACTAGGTATTGCGTTATTTAACACATGGCTCTTATGTTGTCATTGTTATAGTCCATAACAGTTAATGAGTACATTGCATTAATCAGGAAAGTTCTTTTGAGGTAGACTAGAAATGGTATCCGATTTTCATATTGCTTTTTTCATGTCCGTTTTGATGAATCTATTTATTACTTCTGTAATGAGTAGTACACATGGTTGGTTAGCCAAGTTATTGAACTTTATCAACCTTGGCTGAAATTCACAATGCATGCCAAACTTCTTATAACATGTAAGAAATTACATCTTGGCTAAAAGGTTCAATAATGATTACTCTTGTAATGGAATCTGTTCACAAAGAGTGAGATTTAACTGTGTGCCTATGCTTTTCAAAATTCATTCTGACACTGAAATAACATGCCTATAGATCAAATTAATTCACTTATGATACACAATCACATTTAAGAACATGTTCAATTATCTGTTATGAAAGGGTTAAAAAAAACTTGTCTATGTGCCTTGGGAGGAACTGGATCTTTCTTGTCAAATGTCTTTTAAAATATTTTACTTGGAAAAGTTTTTCTGCTTATAAATGTTAATATAATAATACCTTTCATGGGATGTGGAGATGGAAAAGATCTTTTTGATGAATCAATCCATCTCTCTACCAGAGCAGGATTTATTTCATATTCTGAAAGTCAATAGCACTAGAGCATCATGGTTGTCTGAGTGACCTTAGCTGTGCATTTTAGAGTTGGTTAGGAATTTTCCATCAGAATGATTTTTCCAACAAAAAAATTGACATTTTCCATGGAAAAATTCCAGTTTTGCTTAGTACATCTCTACCCCGATATAACACAACCAGATGTAACACAAATTCAGATATAAAGCGGGGAGCTGCGCACTCCGGTGGATCAAGGCAAGTTCGATATAACGTGGTTTTACCTATAATGCAGTAAGACTTTTTGGCTCCTGAGGACAGCATTATAGGGGTAGAGGTATAATTTCAATTTTTTACTGGGCAAATGGAAATTTTGTGACTTCCTGGCTGCTTGCCTAAAAGATTCTTGTCACTTTTTTTCTTTCTGCCTGCAGGAAGAAAGTGGAATTGAGAATGGCCTTCAGGCAGGCAGCAAAAAAAATCCATTTTTGGTTCTCCTAGGACAGGATCTTTCTGGAAAGCCCTTCCCTAGAAAATATTTCATGTTTTTGAATTTTCATCTCATTCAGGGCAAAATTTGTTTTACAAAAACACAAAATTTTTCTTGGGAAGGGATTTTCATTTTCTGGCCAACTGGAGGGCATTTGGATTCTCTACAATGCTTGTGATTTCTTAAGTAAAACAGTAACTATTGATTTACAAGCTTCTTAATATTTGTTTTCTAAGAACATAAGAACAACCGTACCGGGCCAGGCCAATGGTCCATGTAGCCCAGTATCCTGTTTTCGAACAGTGGCCAGTACCAGGTGCTTCAAAGAGAACGAACAAAACAGGCAATCATTAAGTGATCCATCCCCTGTCGCCCATTCCCAGCTTCTGGGAAACAGAGGCTAGGGACTCTTCAAAGCATGGTTTTGCATCCCGGCTAATAGCCGGTGATGGACCTATCCTCCATGAATTCATCTAGTTCTTTGCTATATGTTAATACTCTTCTTATTCTTCATCTTTTGTTTCAGAACAACTCCATCTCCTGCCTTACTTTGTATGTTGGAACCACATGATGGATCATTTGAGTGACATAACAGCTCCCCTTCTCTCTCTTTCCTATGTAGTTAAAAGCATTTCTAAAAGGTCTTCCAGTTTTGAACCCGGGAGGCCGATACCCATTCTGTTTTAAATGGAGCCCATCTAATCCAAAGACGCTCTGGTTGTAAAAGGTGTTCCAACGCTGTGTAAATCCCCAAACCTCCACACTCCAGCCTCTTCCATTAGTCGCTCTTCAGTGTCAATCTTTGTTTGAACCTGAAGAATCTTTGAAAAGATGAACTGCAACATGCCAGTATTAAATTCTCTTCACAGAATCCTGAAGTGATTCATGACTGAAGGCCAAATGTTGACGTGTCATCTTAACTATTTCATATTTGGTTGAAGCATGCAATTAAGGAGCGATGAACATGCACACAATCTACTGTGTATGACAGCTCATTTTGGATTCTAGAGGGATGGACTAGAATTACAGGCTGAGTTTGGGAAAAGATCACCATTTCCCCTTTCTGAGATTTAAAACAAACAAACAAACAAACAAACCCAAAAAGGAATTCCCATGGGGGGAAAAAAAGTTAAATCTGAAAGTTACAGTTAAAAGGACCAATCATTTACTTCAGTCAAAAATCCATCAAAGAGAGTATCATTTTCCTTAGAAAAGATAAATGCAAAGTAATGCACTTTGGAAAACGTCATCCCAACTATACATATAAAATGATGGGGTCTAAATTAGCTGTTAGCACTCAAGAAAGATCTTGGAGTCATTGTCGATAGTTCTCTGAAAATATCCACACAATGAGCAGTGGCAGTCAAGTTAACAGAATGTTGGGCATCATTAAGAAAGGGATAGACAATAAGACATAGAATATCATATTGTCTATATATATGTCCATGTTATACCAACATTTTGAATACTGCATGCAGATGTGGTTGCCCGATCTCAAAAAAGATATATTGGAATTGGAAAAGGTTCAGAAAAGGGCAGCCGCAAAAATTATTAGGGATATGGCATAGCTTCAACATGCAGAGAGAGTAATAAGACTGGGACTTTTTAGCTTGGAAAAGAGACGACTAAGGGGGGATACAATAGAGGTCTATAAAATCATGACTGGTGTGGCAAAAATAAATAAGGAAGTTGGGGCATGGAGAAGACTGGCAAAAACTGAACAAATTTGTGTTTCATCCTTTTGTCACTCTTGTTTCTGTAATATGGATTGTAAGCTCTTCAGGGCAGGACCCTGTCATATATAAAATACCTGTAAAATACCTTGCACAGTTTTTAGACCACTACAATGTTTATGTAAATAAATAATAAACATTAAGTTTAAGAAAATGGGTTTGGTCAAATTTTATGCAAGTAGAGCTCACAAGTTTTATAGAAAATTTGGAATATCATGAAAAAAACTTGCAGGATAGTGCTTGCAGTATCCAGCTCTCTTTAGCCGGCAGCACAGTATGTCTTTTAATTATTCTGTCTTAGATAAAATATTCCTTTTTAATTTTATTAAATTTACTTCTCATATTAACATTGTGCGAATGTACTTGCCAAAAGGAGATTTAAAACGTGCAGCTAATTTTTTTTAAAGAATGCTTAATTAGGACTCAGCTCAGCAGTGGAGAAGCCTCTGATGCTTTTGGCTCACAGGAGGTCTGTGCAAAAATGTTTGCACCCAAAAAAGAAACTGGAGACATTTTGGCTGCCTTCTCTGTTTTGCTTTAGAGTGAAAATTCTGGTGTATGATTTGAAATTATGACTGAGAGGAAAAGCCATTCTAGGTGTGCCAAACTGCCCTTTCTCCTGTCTGATCCCCCTTTCTCCCCCTCCCCCCACACATGCACACTTAGGAAAACTATACAAGGTCCAATCAAGAGCAACTTTATAAACCAAACCAGTTTCTGGGTCCTACTGAGAGCACCTCAGGAAGCTGAGTGGACTTTCAAAACAGGTAAGACCGACCTATTAGTTGGGAGGAGAAAGGGATCCCGCTCACCCTGAACAACCAGTGTTCTTCTTGTCTGTCCCTTGTACAATTTTTTTGGTGTGAGTGGGTGGGAGGAATAGAGGGGGGGGGAACAGAAATAAATCATTTAGTGCACAGGATGGCTAACAATCCCCCAACACCAATATTTCACAAAATGAAAAACTTTGAACAGCTGTTGCTAATGGCAGTTCTGAGTGGTTATGATAGGTCTGAAGCAGAGTTTCTTGCTACTAATGTCAGGTGAATTCTTTATGTGTATTTTTCACTATTACTGTGAGTTTGCCTGGCATATTTTTTACAATTATTTGGAGTAAAAGATACTGAAGCATTACAGATACTTTAAGTAACACACTAAGACATTTATTCTCCCCTCCTGATTTTGTGTCCTTGGAAGGTGTGAAAGTAATAGCACTCGTAAGCAAGCTAGGTTTATTAACAGTTCTGATCAGTTGTCCATGAGCAGTTAAGTCTTCAAAGGCTGTCTGACAAAGAAAACATTCCCCATTGTAGAGTCATCTTTGTCAAGTTTGACTGCCATCATGAGTCTGATCTTCCTGTTACTGAAGTCATTGTGAACAGGGTTATCCTCTTCTTTTGAATATAGATTTTTGTTATGGTCAAGAATTCTTTTCTTTACCATATAAAGATTGGGTTTACAACCTATTTGTGGCATAGCAACATATTTCCACTGCCTATTATAGGTGTAAGTATATGAATTTCAGAATAAACAGGCATATGCTAATTTCAGCCAATATATTTTTCTAAGAAAATCAATCCAAATAACATTGGGCAATATGGGTAACACTATTTTTTTAAAAAAATAAGTAATTTTTTATTTTAACGTTACAGGCTCAGATTTTTAAAATTGCACATATGCATGCAGTTTTATGATCATGCCATCATGATAACTATGTGTAGATGTCTCTTTCTGATGTGTATTTTTTCATTTATGTCTAGCTACCTTGAAGTTGTATGCTCAATTCTTACGTTCAGAGGCAGACAGGAGAAAACCTGGCTACAGTGTTTAAAAGAACGAAATACTACAAAGACAAAAGAAATAAAACACAGTGCAAATGAAGTATTACTACACATGTTTTTGAAAATTTATTAACCAAATAGAAAATGGAGTGCCAAATTCAGATATTTTTCTTTTAAATGTAAAGAATGATTTGTGTCTATAGATGACTGGCTTTCTTGCTGAAAGCCAAACTGACACATGTAAAGACAACCAAAAGAAAGCATGAACTTAGCCCATGCTTAATAAAACACTGAGGAGATTATAAAGTTCAGATAGATCATGACTTGGTTGCAAATATAAAATTGTTCAAAGGTAGTGAAAATTTGTGTAAATGTCTACAAGGGATTGTAATGGTAGTAACATGACACTATAAGTGGTAGCTAGCGTGGCCATGGTGCCACGTGCTGCAGACAATTGGAATATTTAAGCACAATTTAATATTTAAGCACAATTTATCCTTTCAGAAGCATGCCCTACCACTGGACAGAATAAGGGAGTAAAAAGTTCAACAAAGAAACAAAGGCTGAGATTTTTGAAAGCCGTTTATGCTATTTAGATGCATCTTCTCTTTTAATGGAAGAAGTGTGTCTAAATCCCTTAGACTACTTAGGAAAGTATCTATTATAAGCCAAAGAGTAGGTTTCAAGGATCAAACTGGAACTGCGTTGAATAGAGTATATACTCCAAGCTAGTCTCCCACTGCACCCCACAGTCTACTGGTCAAATAAACAAATGCCTAATGGGCCCATCCTCTATAACTTGAAAAAGTGCTGCTCAAAAGGTCATCCACAAGTCTGTATTAAACTCAGATTTTGGTTCAGTAACTAATACTTGGTTATAATCTGATTTTATATTTTAAGTAATTTATATATCAAGATTTTTCTTTAGATTATAAGACTTTTTTCACCCCCCCGCCCCGGGGCATGTGCCAAGCCTTTAGTGTTTTGAGGCAGACACTCAACATGAAAAACTTTAGCCTGACTGGTTAGTTTCAGAACACTATAAGCAAGCAGAAAACAGGGTCTTATAATGGGAAGTGTCTGGTAACCCGAACTATAGGTGGCACTTCAAGATTTTCCTGTAATGGAGTGCCTGTCACAATGGGGCTCATTCTGATGGGAACATCTGGCTGCTACTGCAAGTTATTTATATTGAATAATAGCAATTTACAATATAAAGCCAGGAAATGCAAGTTCACGTACGTTAATAAGCAATAGTTTTTAATAGTCATTGACCAAAGATTTATAACATTTTGAAAGGGTAAATCTGATCAGCTATTGGAGATCTAGCTGAGTATGTGTGTGTCATAACTGCATAGATTTCTTCATGTAAAACAACTGTTTTGTTGTCTCATAAGATGGTAGGACTTTTCAGAAAGTGTAATTACACCAAATATTAATTTTTGGCTTGCTGAAGGCATTTGGCTCTAATCTTGAAGTGCATCTGCTGGATAGCTCTGATGTAATTGTAATATTTTGTGTTTACAGTAAATGATTAAACTTTCTTTGGTTCACTTGGTGCATTTGCTAGTTTTCCACAGGAAAAACAAATGAATGTTAGATACTTAAGTTTTCTATTTTTATAGTTTACAATATATTTGATCTAAGAAAATGCTTTTGTATTTTTATTTGTTGAAAGAAGATGGTCTTCCTTTCACATTAAATACATATTTGTAATTTTGTCATCTCAAATAATTGTGTATATGTAAAGTAATTACTTTGTTTTGTTTAGAATACGATGTTAAACTGAACAAAAAAGTGTAATAACGTGAAACTGTTTTTTATTTTAACATTGGTTGGATGGAAAACAGAACCAATACATTAGTCATCCTAATTCATTTTGGTTGGCTTTCTCCATAACTCTTGAATCCAAGAACAACAAAACTGTCCATTTTTCACTCTCTCAGAGAGGCAGGATATATCTTAAATTTAACATCAAACTTTGCAATGAAAATCAGTGTCTAAAGTTAGTGTTAGCAAAATGAACAAATAATATCAAAATACTTGATTCAGCTTGCTCTTTCTAAAGTCTTGAAAAAGTTTTTAAAAAGCATGGCATTCAGATTGCTTGATTTACGTTTAGTGTGACTCAATCAAACTTCTGGAGCTGAATTACCTTTCTTCAATATTGATATTCAAAAGGAACAACAGTTTGTTCCCAAACATTGCGGTCTATGTGTATGAAATTGTTTATTGCTTATTTTTGGACTCTGAAAAATCAGGAGAAGTGCATATAACTTCGTGACATATTTTGTAGTGGTTTGGAAATTGTTACATGGAGAATACTGTCTGGATTTATCAAGATCTCCAAGAAGAAGCTACAGGTATTTCAAGCCACCTCCAAGAAGCAGAAATCTGTTGTCATGGCACAAGAGACTTTGTTTTTCTTTGTTTCAAGAAACTTGAGTGTTAATTTCAACTGTCAATGACTCCTTGTAGTCTCTGCTAATGGTATAGGATTTAAAAAACTCATGTTTCTAGCACTATGATGTGCATTATAAAATGGAGTAAAGAAGTTTCTCAGCCTTAAAAATACTTGCAAGATGTTGCTCTTGTGGCATGGGACAGGCTGCGTTTATTGAAAATGAAAGATCTGGTTTATTGTATAACACCAGCTTACCATCGCTAGCAAGGAAAACCTTAGCTGAAATATTTGCCTACTCCTAAATAAAATGATCAAGTTGCGAGGATTTGTGATTTCATCGCAAAACGCCACTTTAAAGGGAGCACAGTGTACATCAGTCCTGCACAAGAACTTCATGCGTTTGGAATGCTTGGATTTGCCTTATTTATTCTAGTGAAGGAGTGTTTACAAGGGCAGCTTGATTATTCAGTGCTCACCTTTGTTGGTGCTTAGTTCTTTCTTTGTGTTAAAATTATCCCAGTGATGCATCTAGACAAGAACCAAGTCATTTTACCTTTGCTGCATGTAGTGAAGTTGACAAGGGTCTAGAAATTATTGTTGTGTATCAGGCAGTCTGGACCCTTGGTATAGAACATGGGACTGGAAATCAGGAGACTGGGGTCTATTCCTACTTGTAATGATGACTTGTTAAATGATCTTGAGCAGGTGCTTAATCTTTGTGTGCCTCGCTGTCTCCCTTGCAGAAATGGGGTTACACCACCTTTGTAAACATCTGTGAATGAAAGGTACAGAATAAATGCAAAGTGTTATTTAAAGGGGTGTATGTAATGCCTATAGTAAAGGTTGCATTAGTTTTATTTTTAAGGTGTCATTTTGATCTGATCTTTTCAGCCCAAAAGATAAATGTGGCAGGTTTGTTCATGGCCCAACAACCCCCCTCTCCCTTTAAGTTGTAACAGTAGTAACAAAGGTTGGGTGTCTGAGTCTTTTTCTCTTTAAATAAATTGAAAATATGCTGATCTTAATTAGCTCTAGTTCCTTAGTGGAACAGTAAGTTGAGTGTTTAAATTTGGCTGGGAGATGGAGGTTCTGTTGCAGACATACCTTGCGTGGTCTTGTAAAAATTGGCTATAGTCTATCAATATTTTTGAGGTTTTAAACGGTACATTGTGAGTACACACTGGATTCTGTAAAGCGAAGTCATAGCTGACTGCCAGTGTTCTGTTGGTTCTGTGCTTGTGTGCATAGCACAAGAAAATTCATAGGGAGTATTATTTTTATTTGTCTTGGAGCAGTGCCTCAGAGCCCCAGTAATGGACCAGGACCCCTTTATGCACTAGACATATAAACACAGAACAAAAAGGCTGTTTCTCCCTCAAAGCTTTTACAATCTAAGTAAAAAGCATAATAAATATCTTTATGCTGAATTAGAGGCAGGGTCAGAAAGGAGACCTACTTCTGATGAAAGTACCAACAGCATGGTGACAAAGAGCTGGGAAAAGGGGTCCTGTGCTACATTCCCCCTCTAAAGTGCCTCTTTGCTCAGAGGAAGGCCCTCTGGACTGACTTTGTGTGAATAATAGACATTACCAGAGTTGAAACTTGTATGGGGAGCCATATGGTCCTGAAGTTGCAGTTCAAATGGCCTGTATGGATGAGTAAGGAGTTGGAAAAGTTGCTATTTTCATAGCGTACACTTGTATCAGGAAAGTTTCTCTTCATGGCTGATGTTTTAGATTGCATTATAAGTAAAAGCTACTTATTTTTATTTTTATAGATTCATAGATTATAAAGCCAGAAGGGACCATTTTGATCAACTAATCTGACCTGCATATCACAGGCCATAGGACTTCCCTGAATTAACTCCTATTCTAACTAAGAGTGTGTCTACACTACGGGATTATTCCAATTTTACATAAACCGGTTTTGTAAAACAGATTGTATAAAGTTGAGTGCACGCGGCTCCACTAGGCACACTAATTCGGTGGTGTGCGTCCATGGTCCGAGGCTAGCATCAATTTCTGGAGCGTTGCACTGTGGGTAGCTATCCCATAGCTATCCCATAGTTCCTGCAGTCTCCCCCGCCCATTGGAATTCTGGGTTGAGACCCCAATGCATGATGATGCAAAAACAGTGTTGCAGGTGATTCTGCATAAATGTTGTCAGTCATTCCTTCCTCCGTGAAAGCAACGGCAGACAATCATTTTGCGCCCGTTTTCCCTGGATTGCCCTGGCAGACGCCATAGTACGGCAACCATGGAGCCCGTTCAGCCTTTTTTTACTGTCACCGTATGTCTACTGGATGTTGCTAACAGACGCGGTACTGCAGCGCTACACAGCAGCATTCATTTGTCTTTGCAAGATAGAGACGGTTATCAGTTGTTCTGTACCATCTGCTGCTGTCATGGGTGCCCCTGGCTGAGGTCGGCCGGGGGTGCAAAGACAAAAATGGGAATGACTCCCCGAGTCAATCCCTCATTTATGGTATCTAAAAATAGAATCAGTACTGCCTAGAATATGGTGCAAATGTACTAGAGAACCAGTGTACCAGAGAGCACAGCCACTCCGTGTCAGATCCTGCAGAAATGATGAACGACATGCCATTCTAGGGGATGCCCCTGCAACAACCCCACCCATTGCTTCCCTGCTCCCCCAACCCTCCTGGGCTACCGTTTGCAGTGTCCCCCCATTTGTGTGATGAAGTAATAAAGAATGCAGGAATAAGAAACACTGACTTGTTAGTGAGATAAAATGAGGGGGAGGCAGCCTCCAGCTGCTATGATAGTCCAGGCAGTACAGAATCTTTTTCTTTACACATGAAAGGGAGGGGGCTGATGGAGCTCAGCCCCCAGTTGCTATGATGAAGACGGTTACCAGCCATTCTGTACCATCTCCTGGGAATGACCGGGAGTCATTCCTATTTTTTCCCAGGCACCCCCGGCCGACCTCAGCTGAGGCCAGCCAGGAGCACTCACGGGCTGATGATGACGATGGATAGCAGTCATATTGTACCGTCTGCCACCGGGGAGGGGAGGGTAGAGGATACTGCTGTTCACTGCCACAGCATCGCGTCTACCAGCAGCATGCAGTAGACATAGGGTGACATTGAAAAAAGTCAAATGATTTTTTTCCCTTTCACTGAGGGGGAGGAGAGTAAATTAATGAGCTATACCCTGAACCATCCTGGACAATGTTTGACCCTACAGGCACTGGGAGCTCAGCCAAGAATGCAAATACTTTTCGGAGACTGCTGGGGACTGTGGGATAGCTGGAGTCCTCAGTCCCCTCTCCCTCCCTCCATGAGCATCCATTTGATTCTTTAGCTTTCCGTTACGCTTGTCACGCAGCACTATGATACAGCGTCCACAGCACAGCCTGGAGATTTTTTTTCAAATGCTTTGGCATTTCGTCCTCTGTAACAGAGCTCTGATAGAACAGATTTGTCTCCCCATACAGCGGTCAGATCCACTATCTCTTGTACGGTCCATGTTGGAGCTCTTTTTGGATTTGGGAGTGCATTGCCACCCGTGCAGATCAGAGCTCCACGCTGGGCAAACAGGAAATGAAATCCAAAAGTTCGCAGGGCTTTTCCTGTCTATCTGGCCACTGCATCCAAGTTCAGATTGCTGTCCAGAGCGGTCACAATGGTGCACTGTGGGATACCGCCCAGAGGCCAATACCATTGATTTGCGGCCACACTAACCCTAATCCGATATGGTAATACTGATTTCAGAGCTACTCCTCTTATCGAGGAGGAGTACAGAAACCGGTTTAAAGAGCCCTTTATATCGATATAAAGGGCCTTGTTATGTGGACGGGTGCAGGGTTAAATTGGTTTAACGCTGCTAAAATCGGTTTAAACGCGTAGTGTAGACCAGGCCTAAGCCATGTCCTTTAGAAAAACATTTAATCTTGATTTTAAAATGACCAGTGATCGAAAATCCACCGTGACCCTTGGTACTTTGTTGCAACCTTTATTTACCCTCATTTTAAAAAATGTGCACCTTTATTTCCAGTCTAAGTGCTTGTCTACATGGCAAGTTTACTGCACAGCAAGCCAGAAAGAAATTATACTTTTCAACTACCACTGCTGTTCTTTTGGAAATACTTAAATTATGTAAGAGTAGTATTGAAGAAGATTCTTCTTAACCTCCTTGTACTTAGAAGAAAAATATAATATTCTAGAAGATGTTCTGATTCATTCTGAAGATTAGGAGCTTATTGGGCTGTACAAATGGGGACCTTTGTGACAGATTGGTTTGCTTCAAGTTAGAAAGGAAACCTGAAAGTCTTAAGGAACAGAGAAATACAGACTATAGCAGTGAAAAGAGAACCAAGCACAGCTGTGAAAACAATATAAGTTTAGTAATATAATATACTCATGCTTACAAAGTCAGAGTTGGTTTCTGCTATTGTAGAGGCTATAAGTAACCCATCAGAGTGTAAAAAGGAAGAAACATGCATACCACACAGAAACAGGCCAACACTTTTCACTTCCAATCCTACAGGCCACTTTAATTCACTTAGTCAAACTTGTTGCTTTTACTCTATTACAAGAGAAAAGCATCTCTCTTTTGCAGTTTCTATTAGTTTATTTTTACATTTAAACCACCTGTGACATAGGGCTCAATAAAACTCATGAAGGTTCTAAATCTAAAATAAACTACATTGCAAGGATTTATAATCTCAAGTCTTTGAGAGTACTATTACAGGGTGAGGGAGAGTCAAAAGATGTTTCTGGAGAACTTTCAAAAAGTTTTAGGCTTTTAGTCTGGGGAGATTGGAGAGGAAGGCTGGATATCTTCTTTGTGGATGTTTTGTAGTTGATGTCTGGGAAAGAGGTTTTCTGAATATGGGGAAGATCTCCAGACACCTGGTCCTAGGTATTCATAGGTGGTTGTGTGAGCATTCCAAAAAGTTGAATCAGAGTTACTACTATTTAGCATATTTTAGCTTTCATCTTCTCTCATCTTTAATTCTTTTATCTCTGTATTGGGTAATACTTAGTTCTTATGAAGACTTAGAGTATTTTAAATTGCTTAAATATTTGGTTCAAGTTTGTCGTCATTAGTTTGTGGGATATTGTGTAACTAAACTATGCTCCATTCTCTCTAAGGTTGCTGGTTTGATTTAAAGCAGACCTACTTTTCTACCTACTAAGTAAATGCTATCTTGATTGTACCTAAGTGAGCATCCTATCAGGGAGTGAAAGGGTATGAAGAAAGTGTAAGGACTACTAGTCATTTAGTAAGAGACAACTTGTTCTTT
This sequence comes from Gopherus flavomarginatus, assembly GCF_025201925.1. Taxonomy (NCBI): domain Eukaryota; kingdom Metazoa; phylum Chordata; order Testudines; family Testudinidae; genus Gopherus; species Gopherus flavomarginatus. The sequence goes on along the minus strand of NC_066630.1, from coordinate 13,334,649 downwards.
GGAAGCTTGCTACTTGGATCGTGGTTCCAGGAGTTCCAGTGGGGGGAACTGTGACACCTCCCAATAAAAAAAAAAAACAGAAAACACCACCACCCCTGACGTACTGGCCCTGTAGAATGGTAGCAGGGCAACGTGCTACCCTAAAGAAGACCAATGTGGAAGAGCAAACTCAGGATGTTTGTTACCAAATTCCCTTAGTTTATTGAAGTTCTATTTATTTTTGATATGCCATCCTGTTGACTGTTCTATGGAGGATGGCCCTTGTCTGACAGAAGCAATATTCTCAGTTAGGTCTAAATCGACATTGCGCCATTGGATTGAATAGAGTTATACTGAATGTAGGCCAGTGATGGTAGTCAACAACTAGCAAGATGGGTACAGTGAGTATACAGGGGAAAATCATGGCCTCGAGAAGAAGTTATGAAACCTAGGACTCTAACATGTTAGCCTTCAGATAAGGTTATGTGTACTGAAGGGGAGGGACTGAAGAGGCTTCCACTCCATTCAGAATGACGAAGTATGTCTACACTGCAATAAAATACCTATGGCTGGCCCGAGTCAGCTGGTTTGGTCTGCAGGGCTATAAAATTGCAGTGTAGACATCTGGGCTTGAGATGGAGCCTGGGTTCTTAGACCCTCCCCCGCCTCACAGAATCCCAGAGCCCTGGCTCCCTGCCAAGGTTTGTTGTCTACACTGCCCTGTGAGCCTGAGTCAGCTGAGATGAACCAGTCGTAGGTTTTTTATTGCAGTGTAGACGTACCCTGGGTGACACAAAAATAGTAGTAAGTTCACCCAAGCTGCAGTGAAAACCTTTTTTAAATCAGTAAGAATAAGGCCATGTCCTGAATGCACTACTGGAATTGTCTTACCCAGACCATATTTTCCGTAACTTTAATATGAAGGACAATAAAATATTAAGGTTTAGATTAAAAAAGCCTTCTCATTTATAGATGGAGTACTTTAAAGTTCTATAGCCAATCCGGAGCAGTTATGCCTTTTTTTGTTTGTTTGTTTGTTTGTTACCAACCCATTAGGTCAGCCTTTGACAAAGAGAACTGTGCCATAATGTTTGTCTTCATGTATTTCTCATTGTTATTCTTAAACAGGATTGTCACTTGAGGGTCAGGTTAGAGCTCATTCAGCCAGAGCAGTGGCAGCAATAGTAGTCAGCCTCAGGTCAGTCTTGCCTCTTGAGATTTTCAGGGTAGTCACTTGGAATTTATTGTATAGTTTTACAAAATATTATTGCCTCAACATTGTACTGCATAGAGAATTTAAATGTAGTGTGGTTGTACCGCAACGTGGATTCCTTTTGAGCGCACAATTCTCCTTGCCATATTTTGGGAAATATCTTATTCTTATCCTATGTAGTAATCTTGTTTTGTAAGTAATTATATCCTTAATATGTGTATATATTATGGGGTGTGTGTCTGTCTGTGTGTATATATATGTGTGTATATATATTTAAAATGTACCGCATATTTTTGCATGTGGTTTATTTCCTCTTGTAAAAAGAAAAGTCACTATTAACTTATGTTAATACAGTATATTTTCATTATGTTAGGGGAATTCTCTTAGTTTTGAAACATCAGAGCAGGCCATTCTGTCATTTGCAGCCCAATGCAAATCAGAGGGTCAGAGGTGCTGCAAATATTGATGTACTGCATCTGTTTCACCCCAATTCTTCCTGCCAATACCCTCTTTTGCTTATTACACCAGTATTGGGAAGCACAGATGGCATAACATCTGTGCCACCAGTCGATTGCCATTTCACTAGGATTACCTGTTTTGCTGGCTAAACCATTTTTAAAGCTAGATGACACTGGTAGTGCTGTACAAAGTGGACTTACCTCTGTGGAGGGTATACCCCATTGTGTCTCTTGCAAAAAATTACCCTAGCAGGTTCAAACTTTTCAAAATAACCATTCAGTTATAATTGATGCTAATGGTATTTGGAGTCCTGAGTTTGAAATTGAGTTTTAAAGAAACATCCCTTCCCAGAGTGTTGCTGCAGGGGCAGAGTTAAGGTGTTCAGGTCCCTTAGCTGTGCATTTCCATACTTTAAGGTGCTTTAGATTTCTTTTATATGTAAACTTACCTCTGAATTTCCTGGATTTGTGATGCTTGTTTTGGATATAATTGAAACATCCTTTAATAGTTTACCCTTAAGTTACTGATATGTAATCAACATTGTAATGCAATTTTTATATAATGGGCTAGGCGGAACTTTTTTTTTCTTTTATAGCTTTCAAGTCTTTTAGTTGTCAGCACCGCCATTACAATTACTGTTCAGGGTTTGTATTTACTCTAGGCTGAAAATTAATTTGTAACATTTGAGTCCAAAAGCAAACTTTGTTGCCAAACTCCAGTGGTTTTGCTGTTAATAAATTCAATATGGAATTCCCAGACTGGATTAGACCAAAATATTTCCAAAATAATAGAAATTGGTGTGATTATGTTGTGTTACTCTGACAAACAAAATATGCAGAATTTTAAAATATTGTGTGCAAAATTTCTATTTTTTGGCACAGAATTCCCGCAGGAGTACTAAATACAATTTGTTTGAAAAAGCTGTACCTTTTTACCAGGTTTGAATTTGCTACCTATTAATTTAATAGACTGTCCCCTTGTTCTTGTGTTACGTGACAAGTAGAATGTAAGTTTCTATACCAGTCATTATTTTATATACTTTTATCATGGCTGCTGATTCATCATCTTTCTAAAGTAAACAACCCCAAACTTTTTTCAAACACTCTTTATGTGAGAGTTTTTAACCAGGGCTGTGATCATTCTCGATCCCCTTTTCTGATCCCTTTTTAGTTCTGCAATATCCTTTTTGAGATGGGGAGACCTGTACAGTGCACAGTATTTTAGCTAAGGCCACATTGTTGATTTGGAGAATTTTGTAATATCTTCTATATAAATCTCTGGCTTTACCTGCGCATTGAGCAGAAGTCTTCATTGAGCTGTCTACAGTGACACCCAGATCCCTTTCTTGAGGTAATACAGCTAATTTAGAATGCTGTATGGTGTATCAGTAGGTTAGATTTCTCCATCCAATGTGTATTACTTTCCATTTATCAATAAATTTCATTTGCCAACTTCATTGCATTGCTAATTCACCTAGCTTGTTTTGATCTCCCTTAATTTCCTAGACTTGATTCAGATTTGTGTACCCTACATGTGAGAGTTGCATTCACAGCTGGTCCCTCCCCCAAAAGGATTCTGAGGAAATGGCTAGAGGGTACTGTTTCCTCATTGAAGAGGACAGATGGTTACTGAAATATTGCCTCTTTGTCTTCCTGATGGCCACGTGCGTTTATTGTATTAATACACCTGCTTGTTCCCACCACTCCCCAAGCTCTTCCAGCCCCCGGACAAACGCCATAGTCTGCCACCTTTGCAACACACATCTGGTATATCCCTAGGACCAGTGCTGAAGCCCCATCCATGCACACAGCCCTCTCTTTCCCACCCCCATGCTGCTTCAGTTCTTCTGCACATCTTGCTCCTGCTCCCTTGCTTTCACCACACTTGGGTCCTGCTTTTTCCAGTACTTCCTCCACCCCCAGCTCTTGCTCTCCTGCATCTGTCATTTTCTGCTTCCCACCCTTAGTTCTTCTCCTTACCCCATCCCTAGGCCAGCCTTCTGGATTCTGCATCTTGTCCCTTGCTGTTTCTGAGGGTGCGGTGCTGGTGTGGTAGCACAGGATGGGCTCTGGTGGTTCAATGACTATTGCAGAGATGGTTCTTGATTATCAAAACAAGCTGTCTTCAGGGGTCATATTTATTCTATAAACATTGGGTAAAATCCTGGTCCCATTAAAGTCAATGGCAAAATGCCCATAGATGTCAGTGGAGTCAGGATTTCACCTATTCCCTGAGCTGAAATCTGGCATGTACATAAATGGCTGGAAGACAGTACTGGGGGAGCCACAATTGTTCTGTCCTCTCTTCCTCTCCCTACTTCTGCTGGCACCATTGTTACATGCTAGTGATTATGGAGGTAGCACCTGGCCACCACCTCCTCCTTCCTCTCCTCTCCTCTCCTTTCTTTCTGCTGCTCTAGGCTTTCAAGTCACACATTATTGGATAGTCGGATTATGACTTCAGAGGTATGCTTGCTAACCATCCTTTTCTCCATCTATCTTACTTAAGTGACCCCCATTATCATAGTATCTGCATGCTTCACAATCTTTAATATGTACTTATCCTCAGCACCCATGTGGGATAGAGAAGTGCACTTATCTCCATTTTACAGATGAGGAACTGAGCCTCAGAGAGACGAAGTGACTTGGCCAAGATCATACAAAAAATCTGTGGCAGAGCAAGGAATCAAATCCAGGTCTCCAGAGTCCCAGGCTTGGCCCCTAAACATTATCCTTCTTTTCTACCTCTGTACACTCTCTAGTGTTCACCCTGAAAAACTTCTCAGTTACTAAGAATCAAGATTGCTTCCTTGTATTGTGCTTTTTTAAAAGTAGATTTTTTTTTTATGGGTGATCTAAAGGTGCAATGTTTCTCCACTTTTGCCTAAATCCTGAATTTTTTTTGTTGGTTTAAGATTGTTATGTTTGTGTGTGCAGGGTAAAATTAGCTAAATTGTAACATGTAACTTTATTATTTCAATTTTAAACTTTGTCAAACAGTTCATATTTTTATAATAAAACAAGTTATTAACTGAAAATGAGGTGTGGAGTTAATTATTTTGCACAAAATATGGCACAGGGTAGACTTGGCTAAGCGCAGCTACATTTAGCTAATTAAACTGGTCATCAGCTCCACATTGCTAGTATTACAATACAAAAGAACATGATTCTCAAGGGTTCAAACCAGATTTTAGCAATATGTAGAGCTATTAAAATTAGTACTTTTTTGTAAAACAACTAACATATGGCTAGCTAACAATGTTCCAATACAACATGTGCCACGTTTGTTACATTTTAAAATTACCCTGCTGTATGTACTCAAAATGGAATTAGGAACAGGGGAAATATCCTCTGCATGTACTGAAGGTACATTTGTGCACATACAATGAATTTCCCAGGTAATTAAAGTTGCTTAGTACAATGAATGGTTTGAAAAGAGATGCAGGAAAATTGCTTGGGCTTAAATACCGTAAGTGTGTAATTGCAGAGAATGGTATACATTTTTTCTGGTGTCTGTTGTTTCTATAATCTGTTATACCCTATGTTGTAATTGAATTTCTTTTTGCCCCAGGGCATTTTTGGGAGTGAGGCAGCATAATTTAATACGTTTTCCCTGGTAAACAACTTTTTAAAAGGAAAACATGAATATGCTTTAAGCTACATCAAGCTGGAACAAATATCCTCCCCTTCTCTGTGACTTTCTAATATGTTTATACTCAAATTATTGGGCATTATGATTTGATTCTTCATGTTCTAGTTTTGAGCTTTTCTAATTGGAACTCATTAAGTGCTGTTATGGTGAGTTGCCTCTTTCAGTTAGATGGAAATTTCTCTTTCATTGTTACAGTGCTCCATAGCAATAGAACACCCAGTGATAATGCTGAATGCTCCACAAACACAAACCAACTTGCCCCAGGTGGAACCCTAGTTATTGACCCAACCCTGTGCATTGTAAATCAGGCACTCTGCACTCGCAAGGGCAGGTTCTCAGATGGTGTAAACTGGCATAGGCCCTGTCGTAATAGAATTCCCAATTCTGAACCTTAGCGTCCAAAATATGGGTACTAGCATGAATTCCCCTAAGCTTAATTACCAGCTTAGATCCTGTAGTGCTGCCACCAATCAGGACTTAGAGTAGAGTGCCTGATAAACTCTGGTCTCCCCCAAAACCTTCCCTGGGGACCCCAAGACCCAAATTCCTTGAGTCTCACAACAAAGGGGAATAAACCATTTCCCTTCCCCCTCCTTTCTTCCTCCCAGCTCCTTTCCGCCCTGGGTACACTAGGAGATCACCGTGATTCAAACTCTTTGAATCACCACACAGAGAGGAATACCTTTCCCCCTCCTCTCTTTCCCTTCTTCCCACCAATTCCCTGGTGTACACAGACTCAGTTCCTTTGAGCCTTAACTAGGAGAAAAAAATCAGACAGGTCTTAAAGCAAAGCTTTTAATAAAAAGAAAGAAAAAAGGTAAAAGTTTATCTCTGCAATTTAGATGGTAAAAAGTTACAGGGTCTGTCAGCTTATAGAAACTAGAAAGAAGCCTCCCCCCCCCCAGCAAAATACAATTTAAAATACTTCCAGCAAACTACACATTTGCAAATAAAGGAAAATAAATAAAAAGACTATACCGCCTTTCTACCTTTATACTCACAAAATTGGAACAGAAGATTAGAGAGCCTGTAGGTATGAGTGGTCACTCTCCGAGCCCAGAGAGAACAAAGCAAAACCCAAAAAACACAAACAAAGGCTTCCCTCCACCGAGATTTGAAAGTATCTTGTCTCCTGATTGGTCCCCTGGTCAGGTGTTTGGTTCCCTGTTTAACCCTTTACAGGTAAAAGAGACATTAACCCTTAACTATCTGTTTATGACAGGCCCATTTCAGTTAACTGTAATAAGCCATGGCAAATAACAGCAGCTTGAGGCTATGTACCCCAGTGTCTCGATACAGGCCCTTAACAAATAAAAGGGGAGTGGGTGGGAAAGATCAGCAAGGGAAGCAGGTATCTTCCACTGGCTGGCATCTTTATTTCTCCACACTGTGTGCATTGGACGTCCAATCCTGCCATAAGTGGCCCTCATATCGGTCAATCACAGGCCAGCTCCAGGTGTGTTAAATCCATCCAAGTCTGTAGGCACACCTGGGCCCCTCTCCTCATGCCTTTCCGTGCTGACTTGGCAAACATAGCAACATATGCTTCCATTCAAAGCTTGATGCAGCATTTTAAAGAAACAACAAAACTCACCTCTTCTGTTAATTGTGGGTAGGAAAGAACTCCATAATTTCATTTGAGTTTATGATCTCAGTTTTGAAGAGAAAATCTGGTCTGAGTTATGATCACCGTTAGCACTTATATAGCACTACTGCAATTCTTCATGTATTGTGGGCTTTAAGGATGAAATCCTAGCTCCCCTGAAGTCAGTGGCAAAGCTCCTATTGAAATCAGTAGGGCCTAGATTTCACCCTAAGTGCTAAATCTTCATAACTCTGTAAAGTAAGAAGTGAGGCTTCTAGGTGCTATGGTAATACAAATAAATAATAGTAATTATCCTCATTTTACAAATGAAGAAACTGAGGCAGAGGGGTTAAGGTGCTATACTTGTAAAAGCACATGTGGAGTTTTGCATGCACCTAAGTTTTGTGATCCTAAAGTCTTGCAGGTATTTGCCTGTATGCAGACTTGACTTGTATGTGCATGCTAGGCATTTGCTGGGCACAGCTCAAGTACATTCAAGTGTCCATCACCTTTTTCATGTGTGCCCTTACAAAGATAGGCTCAAGTAACTAGAACAGTGGAGATGCATATTAAAGAAATTCCTAAGTTTCTGTCTGCATCTCCCTTGAAACATAAGTTTATACCTCTTGCTAGACTCATCTTTCTCTGATTTGGAATTTTTTTTATTTTTTTTTTTATCATAGGATTTGAAACTGCAAAGTCTCTTGCACTCCATGGTGCCTATGTCATTCTTGCCTGCAGAAATATGTCAAGAGCCAATGAAGCTGTGCAGCGCATCCTAGAGGAATGGGTAAGGGGAAACGCACATTTTTTCAACGTTTAGCAAATTCTTCCGTCTTCAAAACAATGTGCAATTATGAGGTTGTTTTGTGCAGTGTATGCCATTTAATAAATGTTGTTTGTCACTTATCAGAATTAAAGAAAACAGCTTTCTTTGTATTGCAATAATCACTTCAGTACTTAAATGTGTTTATAGACGGAACAAAGGAGCTGTGCCATTTTATGATGTGTATGTACACTTAATTTTAAGCGTCATCATACTGTGCTTGGAAGGTTATTTTAATACTAAAAAATTCAAAAGGACTAATCAGGCGCATGCCATTGATGACAGAAAAAGAGAATTTTGTAAGCATCTAAATGTGTGCTTAATTGTTCCTGAAATTGTCAGTGTAATGCCCTTGCTACCCTAGTCACTATTACTTTGAGAGTTCCATAAAATTCTGCCTATAAGGTGTTTCAAGGAAATCATTTTTGTCTCATAAATACCTATTCTTCTTTGAGTACTATTCCTGTGGGTGCTTCACTTCAGGTGTACGTGTGCCTCTTGAGCTCTTGACTGGAGATTTTCTGTTAGCAGTGTCCATTTGGCCTATACAACCTCGTGATGTGCTTAGAGGGTACATAGGACTATGCAGGTAAACTGCCTTCCATTCCTCCTTTAATGCCTGGGCCTGAGATAGAGTTCTAGTGTGTCCACTTCATGCATGCCTCAGCATGTTTTGTAGTTGTTTGTTTAGTGTTTCTAGTTAGTATTATTGTTAGTCTAGAATTAGTTAGATAGTTGTGAGAAGTTTGTCATCTCTTCCTTTTTTCTCTCCCATTTTTCTGGGGAGCTTATTTGGCCTGGCTGGACATGGCTCACTCACTGGTTTTCAAACACCTGTCTTTCATGTCGGGAGGTTATCTCAATCAGCGACAGTCACTCTAAGTGTATCCATTGCTTGAGAGAGTCCCATATCTCCCAAAAGTGTAACTTTTGCCTGGCTTTAAAATCTAGAGCTCAGAAGAATCAGGAGACCAAATTGAAGCTGCTGCTGCTGAAGTGCTCTCTTCAACCTGTTCCTGAGTTCAGTCAGGAGACCCTCACATACATCTGTCTTCAGACAGATCCAGTGCCCCCTTTGACTTTAGCTAAAGTCTAGCCTAAGAAGGGGAATATCTTGGAGGACTAGGGAAGACTCCTAAGAAGAGGAGCTCAGTCTCCCAGCATAAGGAGTGAGCTCCCAAGAATTCCAATCTTGTGCTAGGTCTATAATATCAGTGGCCTTGGCTTCTCAACTTGGTACCATGGAGGCAAAAGTCTCTTCCTCTGGTACTGACGGAGCAGGGAGATCCCAAAACACTTTAGAAAAACACCGCACCAGCGGGGCCCTAGTACCATCTGCCTCCAAATTGGCACAGTCTATTTCAGACTTACCAATGGTGCCTTCTCAGTCGGCTCCATTGGTACTGACGAAATCAAAGCGCACACCTTTGGACCTGGCACCTACACACTCCAAACCAATGATACCACCTAACTCAGCTGCTGTGTCGGTATAGACCACTAGTACTGCAGGCATTGGGTTACTTTAGAGACTTGTCAGTGTTAGATGAGCTGGAGTCTCCACTGCTTATGGGTACTGAACAACTCTCAGTACTGAGACCCCAGTCTCTGATTTACCAGTGTTTCACAGTACCGCAGGATTCTCCACCTGTTTCTACTGGGGCCCCTCCATCAGAGAACATTGAGGAGGATGAAAGAGACGTTCAGTCACTCTCCTCCTTATCCCCTCCACATAATTACAGAAACATGTACTTTGACAAAGACCTTCAACCACATCAGGGATTGTGGGGTCGGTCATGGGTATCTCCCTCTCTCCCGTATGGACCTCCCCAATTGCTATACTGTGATTCTTGGATGGTATATCAACAGCAATTTGCCATACCTCTGGATCCATTGCACCAGGAAACGATGATCACACGGTCTCCTACCAACTTCAGGAGACCTTTTGAGGAAAAGAAGGCTAGGGGGTGGACGAAGAGGCTACCCCTCAAACTCCTATTTTGTCTTCATCTCTGGGCCAAGCAGTCATGCCTCCACCACTATACATGTCCGGTAATTGTAATCAATTCCAGGACCTTATGAAGAGGGTGGTGGACACCCTCCACATACCTTTTGAGGAGGGTACATCACAATTTCTTGGATGTTTTGCGGTTGGCAACACCCACTTAGATTGCACTGCCCATTAATTAAGTGCTCCTGAATCCAGCAAAAACTGTGTGGTACACTCCTGTTCCCATCCTGCCAACTTGTAAATGGGCAAATAAGGAATATTATGCCCCCCCCAGAGACTTAGAATTTTTGTTTTCCTATCCCTACCAACTCCCTGGTGGTGGACAGCATTTTTCCAGGTCTATTCCTTTTATGACAAGGACTAGAAAAGGTTAGACTGTTTTGGATGGAAGGCCTAACTCTTTTGCAACCCTCAGTTTGTGATCTGATATTGATCAGGTGATTGTGGACAAGTATGACTACTGAATTACAACAAGTTTGCATCCTTTATGCTCCCGTTGAAGATATTCAGTAGAGAACACTTCCAGGCCAATATTAAGGAGGGTCAGTTTTTAGCCCGAACCTCTCTCCAGGTGTCCTTGGATGTTGCAAAAATGGACAATATTTGACAAACCTTAAAGACAAGAACGAGAGATGAGAATGTGTCAAGGAACTATATGGTGAAGATATTCCTGAAAAGCTCAACTAGAGATGTATCAGGTAAACCTGCCAATAATGGATGAAGGAATCATGGCAGCAATAAAAAGACCATGAAGGGAAAAGCACTATGTTGTGATGGAATACTGGCTGAATTGTTTAAAAGCGTAGGGAATGAAAGTTTGTAAGCCCTGTCAGAGGAATGAAGAATATGTTTGAGACAGCAGAATTGCCAAAAGACGTTACAACCTCTCTGTATATCCAAATCCTCAAAAAGAACAACTCTATGGATTGTAAAGACTATAGAACAGTCAGTCTAATATCGCATGCCTCTAAGATACTATTGTAAGCTGAATACAAGGAAAAATTGATAAGGAAATAAGCAAACAACAGTATGTTTTAAAAGGTGGAAAGGGCACACTAAATGCCATTATGAACTTGAAGCTCATATTAGAAAGATCAATCGAAATGGGGAAAACAGTATACTTGTTAAGTATTTCTTTTTATTTGGGAAGTCATTCTACTCATACAAATTACTCAATATATTAAGGTCTGTAGGGACTGATGGATACAAACTGAGTAATAAAACAATTTATACTGGAATCGAAAGGTGATTATATTGGGAAACTAAAATGAAAATCTAGTAGGGATCAAGAGATGAGTTAGGTTTGTATAATATCACTGACTTTATTCAGCACTTGTATCAAGTTTAGATGAAATTAAGTAGAAGAAGGTATTAAGATGAATGGAAAATTGAATAATATTTGCTATGCAAATAACACGGCACTGTTGGCTGATTCAGAAGAAAGTCTGTGCAGTTAGTGGAGATTGTCATATGCATATATAAAGAATATTGTCTATGTAAGGTCGTATGTGGACAAGTAAAAACTATGGTGGCATGCAAGGATCCTAGAAAGACATGCAAGATTATAGTGCATAACATAGTCATGCAGCAAGTGAGACGTTATTGCTACTTAGGAAGCATCAATACAGAAGATGGAAGATCAGATACTGAAGTCAGCACCAGAATAGCAAAAGTGAAAGAGACATTCTGGAAGAATAAACACCTGAGGAGAAGGGACATAAATCTGAAGACTAAATTCCAACTCTTAAAACCTTGCATTTGGTCTGTGTTAAATTACAGCTGTGAAACATGGGCATTCAAACAATCAATAATAAAGAAACTACAATTCTTCTGAAATTATGATGTTATAGAAGAAATTGAAAAATATCGTTGATAGAGACGTGCTGAAAAAGTATTGGAGATTATTGGAACTCAGCGAATGCTAGTCGGAAATCATATGAAAAGAAAGATTTGATTTGTAGGGCACATTTTAAGGGCTTCAACAGGTGATGCATGTTTATGGGCACTGGAAGGGAAAATTGATGGATGATGTGTTATGCTGGATGAATCAAAAGGACTATTCATCCAGAAGAGATTAGTGGAGGGTCATACAGAATGTGCTACTGTGATTGCAAACCTCCTGTAATGGAGATGCCACATAAGAAGAATCATTATTTCTGGAGCCCAATTTCTTGAATAAGGTATTTTGGATTAAAGCCTTATCTCCCTTGGGCCTGTGAGTTCCAAATACTGTATTTTAAGGTTTGTTTTTTCCATAGTTCCTAACAGAAATGGAAGCTGCCTGTTTTCTTTGTTGCAATACCACCAGTGGAATATCTAAAGGGCCCATAGAAGACTGTGTTTGTGTTACTTTTAAATTTGGCTTTAGATTATCTTCCAACATAGCTGGATTTTTGAGTAGACCCTCATTTGAATTGATTTTAGTCTCTCTCTAAATGTCCATAAGTAAATGTAATTAAACTGTTTCAACAGAAGACTGAAATGACATGAAATAATGGTGAGTGCCTCTTACATATAATCTGCTTTGCACATTTAATTTAAAAAGTACTTTTCCAGAAGTTATCAAAATTCAATGAAAGCAAAAAATTGTTTTTAGTACTTTGTTCAGACAAGAGTACCAGACTACTTGTGTAAGTACCTATATTACCTCACTGAAAGTTAATGAATTGGTAATTGAATGAAGATTACTGTCTTGGTTCAAATTACTTAAAAAAACACTACAGTTATTTACTAACAGTTCTCAAATTCTAATTGTTCAGAATACAATCTCATCTGTAAACTCGGTAGCTGGAGAACCTTCAATGCATCTTTGTAATGGCTTTGTTGTTGTTTATTGAGAGGCACTAATTAACTTTGATTATTGCACTAATATTGTGGCATTTTGACAGTCCCTCAGATTTATGACTCTGGGAAAATAAACAAATGAAATGCAGGTGCTGGAGCAGAAAGAATAAGTTATTACTGAACTTTAATTACTTGGAGTGTGTAACCAGGAGAGAATTAGCTGGTGAATTACAAGGTGCTTAAAATTTACATAAAATTGTAAGCAATCTTGAGCAGAATTGTGGGGGAAGAGACAACAAAGTTATTGTAAATAAAAGGGAGAAATACATTTGTAATACTTATGCATGTTAGATTAATACTAATATTACAATATTGATACTGATATTTATTTTGTAATACATTTTTATATACATTTTTCTTATATGGGAGTGTGGAAGCTTGTTAACCTGAACATTCCACTTTTCTGAACAAAATGTCTTGTTAAAGAAAACATTACTTAATGTTGTTCAGTGGAATTCCCCCTACAGGGCAGGAAATACTGTACCGTGGTGGAAAGGAAAGCTTTTAAGTGGCCATGACCTTTGACTTTGTAGTTTTAGGGTAAGCTATATGATCAAGTGGACTTGGTTCACTTCAGCTGAACTTGAGAATGTAGAACTATATTTGGAAATATACCACCTTAAGGTGCAATCCTACATAGTTTAGCACACATAAGTAACTTTACTCTTGAGAGTAGCCCCATTGAAGTCAGTGGTGCTATCAACGTGAGTAAATTAACTCATATGCATAATGCTTTGCTGGACTGAGTCATTAATCTGCATTGTACAAACGTAAATTCTGCATTCCCTAAATTCTCCCATGAAGTGGATAAAACAGCTTTTAAAAAATTCATATTATTAATGGAAATCTGTTATTTCTCTGTGAAATTGTCTATGAATATTTTCAATAATATTTAATTTTATCTGATCTTTTTTGTTGGAAATACTGCATGTGTGATAATTTTAGAAATTTATACTACTGCTTATAATACCCATATAAAAGTCACAAATGTACAATTATAGCAACAAACTTAGTGTGTTTAAAAGAGTAGCAAATCTGTTACAAGTGTTTGTGTCCTATCTAAGGTTTTAGAAAAATGTTTGAGAAATAGTGTGATTAAAGATTTATATCACACAACTCAGTCAGCCTGTGGAACTCATAGTCAGAGGATGCTGTAAAGGCCAAAACTATAACTGAGTTAAAAAAAGAAATAGATAAATTCATGGAGGATAGGTTCATCAATAGCTATTAGCCAAGATGGTCAGGGGCACAACCCCATGCTCTCAGTGTCCATACGCCTCTGACTTCCAGATGCTGGGACTGGACGACAGGGGATGGATCACTAAATAATTGCCCTGTTCTCTTCATTCCCTCTGATGCATCTGGTATCATCCACTGTCAGAAGACAGGATTCTGGGCTAGATGGACCATTTATCTGACATAGTATGGCCATTCTTATGTTCTTTTAATATGAATGCATAACTGGGCGGAGTTAAGGTTGCGTGTTCTTCCTTAAGGTTCACGTTTCTTACTTTGAGTACTTCCCTTTGCAGCGTTTACATTCTGTTAAAGTACGCCAAATACTAAGAGATACTGAGCACTTACCACTTCTAATGAACCTGAGAAGTATTTTGCTTATTTTAAAGTAATCAGGAATGTTCCAACTACCCAGAACATGATTAAAGAAACAAATATTTTTGTTTAAAGTTTTGATTCTCTTGTATTATGTATTATATATCTAAACATTTTGTGGGAAAAATATAATTCTTGTTTAAAAATATGTGAAGACCTATTATAATATAGAATTCAAAAAAGTCATTATGAAGTACAGTATGCTTAAGTGAACTTATGAGAACAACCTGAGTAATGCCCTTGACCTTCTGGTGCATTTGAGTTATGAGATCATCGTCAATAGTGCCATAAAATGTAGGTTCCATTAGTATCAGTAGAGTGTTATCTTTTTTTGTTGGTGTTAGCTTTGTTACTACAAAAGAATCAAAAGAATCAGTTATTGTTACACAAAAATCAATTTTAGATTATCTCTTTTCAGTGAATGTTGCAATTCAGACATAAAAGTAAGCTTTTTTTAAAAAAAAAAAAAGCCATGTGGACTGAAAAAAACTTAACCTAAAGGACTTGAGGATAATACTAACGATATCCAGGAAAACACGGTTTGTCAGATCAGCAGTTGCATAGTTGCATGCACTGTAAATTAAAAAAACCACAGGGGATGACTTGGCTGATTGAAGATGTAGAAAACCACAAATTTTCTGCTATTTATATCCAAAATGTTATTTTGTGGAGACTGTTAGGATATAGATATTCAGGCCTGTCTGCAAAGGCTTATACTTTAAGAATTTAGGTGTATTTTTAACACTTAGCTAGTTATAGAGGTATAAAAGAAAGAATTAAAAAATTACTGTCTGTCTGTGTAATAACCTTTTTTTACTGTGACAGTTTGAGGCCTAGTGTTTTAGCTAAGCAGCAGAGGCCAGTCATAAACTGGGAAATGAACGGCTACATTCTTACATTTCAAACTAGTTACATTGAAATAAGGTGCTATTGGCTGTTAGGAGTATCAGAACAGGATTGTATTCCTATCACTTTCAGAGAAAGGGAAGAGCCTAAAAGATGTAAAAGGAAACTTAGTTTGATAGCATTTTGTCTGGCAAGAACTTATTTATTAATAGCTGGGATGCAAAATCCTTATTTTTGTATTGTTCTTTTACTGTAGTCTTCACTTTCCTATTGTTTGTCTGTATAATCTTTCTTTGGTTCTGTAATTGTTTTTGTTTGCTGTATAATTAATTTTGTTGGGTGTAAACCAATGAAAGTGATGGGATCTAATTGGTTAAATAACCATGTTACAATATATTAGGATTGGTTAGTTAAATTTCAGTAAAATGATTGGTTATGGTGTAGCTAAGCAAAACTGAAGTTTTACTATATAGTCTGCAGTCAATTAGGAAGTAAGGGGGGGGATGGGAACAAGGACTGAGGATGAGGATGGGCATGGGGGAATTGGGATTATGTTTTGCTAAAGGGGGAAATGGGAACAGGGGATGGGAACAGAAACAGGGACACAGGCAAGTCTCTGTGGTGTCAAAGCTAGGAAGGGGGACACTAAGAAGGAAACTGAAATTATGCTTGCTGGCAGTTTACCCCAATAAACGTTAAATTGTTTGTGCCTTTGGACTTGGAGTATTGTTGCTCTCTGTTCATGCAAAAAGGATCAGGGAAGTGAAAGGGTGAAGGAATAAGCCCCCTAACATCTTGGTGCCGTTGACTCGGATGCTTCGCATCGGATAGGTGAGTGGCAGCCTGTAAGTCCCCCTCCCCAACAGTCGGCGCAGCTGCTTGGAGGGGGTATAGTGAACTCTTATGATGATAGTTGCGGGTTCTGGCAAGCCAGGGTAAAGGATTTTTTGGATAAATGGATAAGGAAGAACCAGGGCCCATACCAGGTGCAGGGGTCAGCCTGGGATGAGATTAAAAAGGAAATGGAGGAAGTGTTAGGGGACCCAGAGGGATGGGGGGTGGCTGAGGAGCCCACCCTCCTTTGGTATATGGGGTAGTGAAAGGAGGTCCCTGCCCATTGGGACTGAATGTCTTCCAGGGAAAGGAAGCACTTCAGTCCACTTGTGAAAGGTTTGAAGTAATGGCTGCATTACGGGAAGCTGCTAGTAATCTTTCAAGTTTGATGCTGTTTCAGCAGGGGTTGCTGCAGTGTTGTAAATTAGTTAGGGTGGTTAAAGGCAATTTGGCACAACAGGGTTTAAAGTCAGAAGCAGAGTTAACAGACCCCCTTTAGAGACAGGAGCTGGACCAGGGAAGTGAAAGGGTAAAGGAATAAGCCCCCTAACAGAGCTCTGCAATGATCACACTTGAAAACTTGTCAGCTACATTAGGTAACTGCATAGCATTTAATGTTGTATTTGCAGTATTTTACTTACTTCCTATAGTATAGTGAAGGTTACATAATACTGCAAATACAGAAATAATTGCCTTATCAATATACCTAAAGGAACAACTTTTCAAATGTGGCCATTGTAGCTTTTCTTTTTTAAAAAACCATAAGATGGAAAAAACAAAACAAACAAACTAAAAAAACTCCGAACCCCAAAATTCACACAAATGTGAGGGGATAGTAGTGGAGTATGTCGGTACGGACTGAGATATAAAGGAATCAAACCAAAGAGAGACGTGTTGCTTTACAGTAGATGTCTTGAAAATGGAAGTTGCGCATGCATGATAAAGCTCAATATCAGTTTAAAACTGAGTTTGATAATTTCTTACTCAGAAGAAAGGAAATTGGAATTTTAGAGCTATAATTAATTTTAATCATAAATTGTCAAACAAATTTTGCCTTGAGTAGTGGAAAGGCCCTAAAGCAGCCAAGAAAGAATATCAATACTTTGCAAAGGAGGAATGATTGTTCCAATTCGCAGCTTAATTGACTTTAAGGCTTAATGAAAAACACTACAGTGCTGTTAGTACATGTAGTTGCTCTGATGAACATTGAAATCTATGCTCCAGAAAGAGGAGTTAGGGAGCTTTTTATATTGTAGTATTGATGCATTTTTCTAACTGAGTATAAGCATAACAGTTGGACAGAGCTACATAGCTCCAGATGTTAACTATATTCTCAAGAAAATTCTTCAAAATGTGGATGAATAAAATATCATACAGCTTTTTGCATTGAGAAACGCACATGTATATATTCCTATCAGATTTCAGTCTTTTAAGTCAATATTAAAAATAAATTGAACATATATTTTTTCTTAACAAAAAGTCTAAAGAAACATTTCTTTTATAGTTTTTTTCAATATTAAGACGACAGTTACTTCAAATAAAGATTAAATTATGGGCAAACTTAAATTTCTGTTACATGGAGATGATTACAAGGTGTAGATGTAACAAGAGTAGAGAAAACCTCTAACTCAGCAAGATAAGTTTGACACTTGCCTCCACTCTTTTCTCAAAGTATTGTCCACCTGAGGGTAACTCCTATAAAGAATGACTGATTGATAGACACTTGCTGATTAAATTATTGTGATTGAAATTAAAACCTGATCTTTCAGGTTTGGATCTCTAACTGTTACCTAACAGAAATATAGGAAGACAGGAAGCAAGTTGTATGCCCATGCTTTGTGTATGTGTCCCATTTGAGAGGAATGCAAGCAGCACTTTTCATGCAATCTATACATTAGCCTAGTTTTTCAAGGAGAAGAGACTATTCTGCCAGTTAGCCTCAGATGTTGATTTTTGGTTCTGTGTATTGAATATGTTCATTGAAAAGAATGTTACCTCTATCAAGCAAAAACTCTTGTGTAGCCTTCAGCATCTTGACCCCTGTGGATGTTAATCTTGATCTAGAAGATAAAACTCTTGCTACCCATTATGTGCTAAGTCACTGAGCTTCTGTTTTCCCTCAAGAATGCCACAAAACCTCTATAGTTATTTTCTTCACCATAGTCCCATGTATAGGATGCCTTAATAGGAACAATCCACTAAAAATGCTCTAAGTCCACTGACATGCTCAATGGAGAAAGGGCTCCTTGCGGCTGATTAGCAGTGAGCTATAGAGGTCAGTCATAAAAAGTCCTAAAGGATATGAAATAGACTGCTTCTGAAAGCACAGGTAGGAATCAGTAACTGTTGGGTTCCACAAAATGGCACTGAATGGCACTTCTGTTATGTATCTTCTGGTAAACTTTATAATAAATAAACATTCTCAAAAAGTAAAATGTTCAAAAAACAGGTATAGGTATTTCAGGATACTTTACTGCAGAGTAAACTCAGTGTGGGGAAGGCATGTTTCTTCAGTGTTCTAAATCTGGTAAACAAGCTGAAGACTGCAGATAAAGATAGGGAAAAGGGATAGGATAACTAACAGGACATAAGCTTTTTACTTTTTAAAGGCCTGATCCTACTCTCCTTTAAGTTAAAATCCTTCAGTTGATTTTAATGTGAGTTAGTTGAGAACTGATGTTACTAATGCAGTTCTGGCTGAGGTTGGTAGTAATCAAATATCATAACCATCTGAGAGCAGGCTGTGAGCTGTGTGAAATGAACTGATCCTCAGTCCAGTTCCTAGTAGCATCTATATTAGTATGTGGTCTCTATCACTGACCTTTCCAGTGTTGAGGGACACAGAGGGTGTGGTTGTTGGGGCCGCTAGTACAGCCATTTTCCAAGTACAGCTTGTAAATAACTTGTTATACTGTGATACCCAAGACTTTGAATAGCATTGAAATGTGTCTGCAGCTCTAAGAAAAAATACAGCTCAAATATACTGGAACACAGCCTGCTAATGGAGGAGCAAAATAGCTGCAGCTTTTGTACACCTGAGGTAATTGATAGGCTATAGGATTCTAAATTGTATTATGTTTTTGGTAATATATATATTGATAATGCAGCTACCCATGCTGATATTTCTCAGCCTGTCAGAGCAACTGGTCTTGATAGATTTCTGCAGTGGTAACATCTCTGCATTCTTCTTGTCAGGAACACACCTTTTTAACAGCAACAAATTTAGTAACTGACAATAGCAAGAGGGTTTTTTTGTAATGATTTGCAAGAAATTTATATGTAAAAGCAAATGGATGAATTAAAAACGTTAAACAGCTTCACCAGCATCCACATGGATGAATTGTTGAGATCTATTTTTTCTTGCACTATAAACATATGGCATGAATTTGCTGCTCTCATTACAGATGCTGAGAGAAGGGAAAGACAAATATTTAGATTACATTCATGTTTTACAGTAAAAACACTATTCAGTTTGTTTATACAGTTCCACTGTTACAGTTTTTATGGTTGGTAATGAAACCACTGTAAAACAGTCTGAATTATATAGCAGATGTGCTAAGGCCCTTGCCTTTAGAAAGATGCCCAACATTGAATAGTGGATATCATTTATACAGAATCAATCTACTGACTACAGCTGAACTATTTCAGACCTTTGTCTACATGTACAGTTAGCCTTGTACCATTATTGTAGTAAAAATGTAGTTTTATTATTCAAATACATTGATATTTTACAAGAATAACATTTATGAACTATAAAGCAGACTTCTAGTCACTATGGGTGGGTGCAGGAGGCTTTAAAGGATTTGGTAGGCATTTTCCAGTCATTTAAGGCCTCATATGGCTTCATGAAACATTATGGATGCATTCCAAATGTTTAATTAATATAACATCTTACTGTTTATTCACTTGAATTTCTTGCCACAGTTCTGAGAACTTGGAAGTGTTTTGATTCTTTTTCAGTTGATAAAGAACTGTAATTCCAAAGAATGTGTATGCTAAATAAATGAATTAGTAAAAACAAAAATATTTCTTAAAAGTTAATCACTGTTTTTATGTATTTGAAAGTATCAGTAGAAAATATCTAGTCAGCTACCTTTCCACCAATGCCCTTTTTATACAATCTACCTACAGCCAATAATATATATTTTTGATTTAAGATTTCTGCAGCTCCCATTGGCCTGGAGCGGCGAACTGTGACTAGTGGGAGCTGCGATCGGCCAAACTTGCAGATCCAGCAGATAAACAAACCTACACAAGCGGCGGCCCCAGTTTGAGAGCCACTGTTCTAGATGCTACAAGCACTTACTGCCAATGTAGTGTTTCCTATCACGACTGACTTCAGTTGCACTGTTCATGGTAGCAAGCACTGTGCTTAGTGTTAAATGTTATCAGTACTTGGCCCTTATTCGGTGAACAAAAGGTTAGGAGAAGAAATGTAATTAAAGAAATGGGATCTGCATTTTTTAGTTTAGTTTCTTGTAGTTTCAAAGCTTTTTGTCAAAACTTATCAGAGATCGCTGCAGAAAAGGTTTAGCAGTGGCTGGCAAGCTGAAAGAAGACCATTAAAGGGGCTTTGAAGAATTTGAAGTGCCTTGGTGCACTTGCATAAGAAATAAGATTCAAAATGGCTGGTGAAGTGAGTGGTTGAAGCAGAGAGCCCTTCATAAGGTCAGAAGATTTGGGTTGCGGAAGATAAAAAAGAAGGCGAAGCACAGGGAAGAACACCGAAGCTGAGGATGAGGAGTGTCCTGTGGAAAGAAACAAAAAGTGTGTTGGAAGGGTTTTAGCAGAGAGGAAGAATGATCAAAATGGTGGCAAAGGAAAATAGTTGTGGGTGGGGTAGGTTGACTGGATTAGTAAAAGGGGCAGAAATGATGGGTAGGGAGATTCGACTGGAGTGGTTGCAACAGTCCTTGTGGAAGAAATGAGGGTCTGCTGGTCTCACAACTGTAGGGGCTGCTAGTTCTGAACCAAATGTATCCCAGCACCAAGTGTACTCTAAGTAGTCTCATGAAAAGAAGGGTGAGTTCTTGGCATATCTGCCATATGCCTACTTCATCCATGCTTGACCTCAGGGAAATATAGGTGAAAGAAAGCAGGGGGTTCATTCTGAAAGGATTTTATGAGCACTCCTTTCCAAAATGTCCAAGAGAGCCAATCTACAGCATCCTGTCAGTTTGAATTTCACAAAGCCCTGCTGACTTATGAAGGCACCAGCCTGTTTTGTGTCCTGATGGAGGCATTATCTAGTCAGGATCAGAAAGTGTTATTTCCCTGAAAGGGTCAGCATCCCTCTTAATTGTGAAGGGGTATCCAACAATTTTGTTCCACCTGGTGTCTTTCTGCCAAGGTCAGCAAAAATATCCCATTGCATTCTGGGCTTTTCATATGCAGTGCACAGAAGGAAGTTAGTAGAGTGACAATAGGAGATTCACCTTGATAACATCTTAACTAAGGGATAGTCCAGAATAGTAAATTCTGCCTTAGTCTCCTGCTGTAATTTTGGATTTCTAAGTTACTCTGTGCTGTATGTCAACATCTAACTGCTCTAGTCATAATCTCATTGCCAGCTAATGAAAACAAAAGTGCTTTCACCTGTCTATGAAGTTAATGTTGTATTTAATTAGTGTAAAATACAACTTTTCATATAATAGTGTAATATAAATTTTTAACCTGCTATCATAATGTACATTGGAACCAAATCATCTGAAGTTGTCTTCCCACTCATCTACCATCTCAGTGCACATCTCAAAAATGTCTGAAATGTAATTTTAAGAAATATCTGCAGTGCCTCTCTTCCATGTTTTATACACGTTACATTTGCAGGAGTGGGATATTTGGTTCATGATTTTAGTGAAACACTGTTCTTCTTGACACAATTTCTGTGTTCTTTATTACAAAAACAAACAACCCACCTTCAGCATCCAGGAAATTGGCAAAACATAACATTAGAGAATATTGCCAGCAAATCACTGAGCCATGACTAGTTTTCACCAAGCTTTCAAAAAATACCTGCCTAAAGCTGGGCTTCTGAATTCATGTTTAGGCTCCCGAGTAAATTGATTAGCACTTTCTTGAAAAAATCAGGCCGTCAGTGCTTCAGTTAAAACTAATGGGAGCTGCTGGCTGCTCTGCACTTTGGAGAATCAGGCCTAACTTTAGACATCTGCTTTTAAATCTTGGCCCGTCTGTATTCACATAGCCTCACTGACAGATATGTGTAGATAAGCTTCATATTGATGTTTTAGAGATCCACAGAATACAGCAGAATCCTATTTATCTGAATCTTTCTTTCCATAAACTCCTATTGTCTAATTACTCTTCCCACAGTGTACATTGTTGGTACGGAAAACCTCTCTGTTTGTATATACTCCATGTCATGTATTCTTTTCACATAAATAGAACTCTACTCTCATTACACTTGTAGAACTAAGTTTTGAAAATAAGTTAAACTGGCTTGATTGTAAATTTTTAATCATCCCCACAATTACTCTGATTGTGATGTGTGCTTGTAATATATTCCATTAATGAAAAAGGCAAGCTTAGCTTATGGTAAATACACTACTAAGTGTTTATAGTACATTTTATATTTTACATGATTCCCTTTATAATTCTGCTTATCTTTTCATTCTAATTCCCTAAAGGACATATAAAAGAACCCCTAAAGAGAGTAATTACTGCTCTACTCCTTAACCAAGGCTCCTTTTGCAAAAAGAAATCTGAGCTGCTTTTTAAAGAAGGGAGTTTTAAATAAAAATGCAAATAAGCTGCTTTGTAACCACATTAATTACCCACCTAGCCTCCTATTACCATGTTTGTATTGTTTGCAAACACTATTTACAGTCGTGTGGAAATTAACATTACTGGTCCTGAGGAAAGATTGTTGTTGGTGGGTTGTGCTTTGGAACCAATTAGAGTGAATCTTGTCTCCATTGAGACTCATGGGGAATAGCATAGCCTTGCAATGTCAAATAATAACATTAACTTAGACTACACAGGCATAGTGCTGTAATTATATTACTGGCCCTGTTTTGCTTCTGCATTGAATTTCTCTGTCTGCATTTTAAAACCAGCAGGCTGCAGAGTTTGTTGCTAATGATTTAATACTGTGATAACTTTTGATGAAAGTTGTGGTGAAATCCTGTGGGTCGCTTTATCACCAAACTGATTTTTTGTATTCTTTTATAAAACTGTGCCAAAACTAGCATCTATGAAGATTTAATAGGTTTTCATATAATTAATTCCCAAACTGACAAATTTGCTGGCTTTTTTCATATTGTGAGTGAATGGGATGGAATGTGTGACAGGGTACCAATAAAGCAGTATATTCACACAGTGAAAATAAACTGTTCGCTGTCCTTTGCACACTTATGTTAACAAACATTTTGGGTTTTTGGTTTAATGCCGACAGTCCCCAGTCACTGGCAGGCAGGATCAAAGCAGGGATCTGTGACGCTCAATGCATGAGCCTCTACTGCATGAGCTAAAAGCCAACTGGCTGTTAACTAAGGCTGTAGAGCAGACTCATTTTAACTCTCTCTCTGTCTCTAAGTGGTCTAAGTGGCCACTAGATGGAACAGAACAGCACACCCAGGAGGTGTGTGGGTTACATTAGCAAAATATAATTGTGAGCTGGAAACTGCAAAACAAACTTTTTGATAAAGTATCTTTTAGGCTGTCTCTCCTTTTTTCCTCTTCTCCCTTTCTATTTTTTAATGGATATGTCATGGACCTTCAATCATTTTAACATCAAAAAAATTAATTTGAAAAAAGAAAACGATGCAAGTGGTGACTCTCTTCTATGTTTTAGGAGTTAGAAGTCGGGCAATGGACAAATCCCACAGGGTTCATGTAAATGGGTCATACAAAGTAGACCCTACAGGATTTGAGACCTAAAAGATTTCCTCTTATCTTTAGACTTTTATTCAGACCCACCAATGTGGTAGAAGAGCCCCTCCAGATAGCCAATAAACTTTTCTGATAGTGGATCTTGTTCTACTTGTCTTTAAAATACCATTGTGTCCATCTCTGTATACACCATTGTGTACATCTGGTGCTATTAAAAACAGTATGGCTGTCTTTTAAAAATGAAAAAATCCTACGTAATGTTTTTCTCCTCCAGTGATTTCTGTATCAGTTCTGCTCTAATCACAAGAGTTTAAATACTCCTCCACAACTGACAGAAACACTGTACCATGCTGGAGCAATATTTCAGCACTGAAAGAGGAAAGAGTGTGACCTATGCCTAATGAATCACCAGCATTGCTTCTTATAGCACCCAGGGCTTGATTTGGGGCACTCATCCAACAACTAACGGGCTTCCTGATCTTCCTCAGCTTGTAATCAAAGATCGAAGCTCCAGGTTGTATGGTCTGCTGACCAGCGTAAACATAAATGACCTAAAACACCCAGAGGAACGCTATTCAAGAAGGAGGCATAACCAAAATATAAACAGTGGTAGAAATGTTACACAAAATGTCTGCCTAGAGGGCATTGTTAGCTTTGTCAGTCTCTCTAAGCTATTTCTATTACTGTGGAGTTGAAGCACTGTGCAACTTCACTAAGTTTGTAATCAGTTTGCCATCATTTTATCTCCTCCCTCCACCACGGGAAGTACTACAGTATTTTACATGCTCAGACCTTTTAAGAGCCTGTCACCTTTGTCTCCATTCTCTCATTTCACAATCTCTACTGTTAGCTGAAAGGAATGCTTCTCCTTACTTGATAAACTTTTGTTGGCAGTACATGGTAGGACTGTCATTTGGTAAGTGTTTATGCAGTACGTAGCACAGTGAGGCCCAACTTGGTTGTGGGTTTTAGGCCCAAATATTGATTAATGATGATTAATGGTAGCCTCTCCTTAATAATAGCTTCTCACTTAATTCAATGTGTTAAGACAGGGGTAGTCAGTTATTTTTCGTCAAGATCTAAATGTCTTGGGCAAGATCCAGACTCCAGCAAATATAACAGTAATGATAAGAAAATTGAACAGACCCCAAAATCTTTTTAAAGTGTCTGGCGGGGCCAGATTTGGCCTACGGTACACCTATTGACTACCCCCTTGGTTTAGGTGTTTTGACATGCAGAATGGTTTCTTTATGGTACTTAGTGATATTATCATGACAGAATCCACGTGTTGCTCTGAAAGTCCACTGCACAAGTGGCTGTAAAGAAAAGGAGTATCTGAGTGGTGTATTATGTTCTTCTGCATAGTGCCACATTATTTTAGTTAGGGTCTGATCCAAAGCCCACTGAAATTCATCAGTGTCCTTCCTTTTACTTCAGTGGGCTTTGGATCAGGCCCTAGATCTGTTAAGCATGTAGAAAGATTTGTCTTTAAGGGGCCAGATTTTTAGTATATAGCTGCACATACATGCATATGCTTAACTTGGATGTCCAAGTAAGGTATGCACCGATCCCATCTTGCGCATGTACAAACCTCCGTGCATTCATGCAAGTCTGGCACTTGCAAAATAATGTGTGCACTTTTGCATGCTTGTTTTGGAAAATCTGGCATTGTTATTAGGTCTGGCTTTATATGAGCTGCGTTGAGGGGGATTGTCCAATGTATAACTGTCCATTCATTATGAAATGAGGTAATTGAAAAATCTTTATGCTGCTCCTGCTCTTTTCTGTTTTTTTTGTGCTGGAGGGAAGCACTTCGTGTATGTGCATTTCTGATTGAACTATTTGGGAAAACATTATTTCTGAATGCAATTCATGTTGTTAAAAATTCATTCTCATTTTACTTGTGACATACCAGGTGAGCATTCTGAACCAGAATGGATTGCTTATAATGCTAACCTTACAATTAAAAGGTGAACATTTACTTTGGTGTTTTCTAAATGGCAACTCTTGTTCCTTCAGCAATACTTTATTTGAAGAGGGAAAGCTAGATTGAAAATGCAATCCAAATGTTGCAATCTTTGCACTAAGCCTCTATTAATTTAGTCCTGGTAAAGATTCTCAGTGCATAATTTTGCAGGAGCAGCTTTATTACTCAATATATAACTTTATAAAGAGGTGGTAAAAATAAGTTATAGTATGCTGAGCTTGATCATAGTTTTTCTTTTCCTTATTTCATTTGAGATCACTGAGATACAGGATAAACTTTAAAATTAAACTTTGATCATTACATCAAAATATTAAGTTCCTGGAATAGAAGGATTGCCTTGTGGTTAAGGGATTGAGACTTGAGTTTGTCTCCCAGCTCTGCCACAGGCTTCCTGTTTGACATTGGGCAAGTCACTTAATTTCTTTGTGCCTAGGTTCCAACACGTGTAAAGTGAGGCTAATAATACTCCTATATAAGTCCCCCCCCACCTTTGTTTGTCAGGTCTATTTAAATTGTATTTTAGGAGAAGATGTGCCACTAGGCTGCGGGGTGCGGTGAGCAGTCTTGTTTGCCGCATCTGTGGGAAGGTTTGCTTCACATTAGAAAAGTTATTTGAGGAAATAGTCAGATTTTTTTTCTTTCTCTGTATGATAGTGGGACTTCTCTAGCCACCAAGGATATGGCTTGACACCAGAAGAGCAGATGACTCCACATGAGCAATATTGTGTTCCAGCAGCTCCCCATTCAGACTTGACTTTGGTATTCACATTAGGTAAAATTCACAGAGTGGTGAGGGTCAGCACAAGAAGCTGAACCCCTTTATCTCCAAGCTTGGTTTTTAGAGGATTTAATTGGAACAAAGTGAATGGTACAGTATTGTACGGTATGGAGTGAATTCCACTCAATGACTTTGTAGGGTATGTGTTCAGTGCAGAGTTAACTCTGATTAGCACTTGGATCTGGGTCCCTAGTTTCACCTAGCCTGGGTGTGAGCAGCAGCACTGCAAAGCAGCCGTCACATTACTGGGTCCTCAGTGGTGCTGCACTCACCTGTGTATGTCATTAGGACTTCTGGAGGCACATCCTATGGTTCTTTGTGTTGCTAAGATTGTTTCCCAGTTAATTATGGGAGAATTTTTGTCTTTCCTGGGCACACAGAGGAATTTGTGGGAAGGAATTGGAGGACTGTCAATACTTGGGTATGGTAACCTGTGTCCTCACTGCAAAATGGGTGGATTATCACCCCATGTGAAAGCAACACCTGGATGTTAGTCTATACAGCAGGATGGGTGAATTAGCCTAGTCTGAAAACACCACTAAACTTGGATCAGAAGTATGGGATGGGAGGGAGATGAGGTGCAGCACCTGTGTAGGAGCCTGGGGACATGTCTACACTACAGGCACTATAGTGGCATAGCTATGGTGCAGGTAGCTATGCCAGGATAACCTCACAGGAATCCAGCATACAGCAATGGTTTTTTCCATCTCTGTAGGAACTCCACCTCCCTGACTGATGACAGCTAGATCAATGGAAGTATTTTTCCATCAATCTAGACCAGATTAGGTCTGGCGCCCAGGGCTGTGGATTTTTCATCCCTCTGAGCACTCTAGGTATGTAGATCTAAGTTTCAACTGTAGAACAGGGCTGGGTTACTTCTGCAGCAGGGACATCCTCTTAGGCCGTGTCTACACTAGAAGCACTTTGGCAGTATAGTTATATCAGCAAAGCACTCCTATGGGGTGCAGTTTATATCAACAAACCCACTTTTGCCAGTTTAGCTTATTTCAGTCCCCTCTGAGCGAAAAAAAGCGATATCAGTTTAAGCATAGTTTTGCCAGTATAAATGTAGCTACACTAGGGGTTTTTGGTGGCACTGCTGTGTTGGTCAAAGATCATACCTCCTTCACCCCCTTGACCGACATAGTTATAGCAGCAAAAGTCTGTGGAGTAAACCTGGCTTTATAGCCTTCTGCACTCCCTGAGTGCCATGTCATGGTCCCATTGAAATCTATGGTAAAGCTGTCATTGACTTTAATGGGAACAGCATTTGGCCCTTTAAAAAGGTGTCAAGTATTGTTTATTTTGATAAGTGCTGTCAGGCAGAGTCACATAATATTAAGTGCTTAGAGGTCCCACCTCTATTGTGCTAGGCACTGTACAAACAAAGATGGTCTCTGCCCCTAAGAGCTTGTAATCTTAGGCCAGGAATAAGGTATACTAGCAAAAGTGCAAGTTTGCTGTTATGAGATCCATCCTCACTAGGAGAGCTTTGCCAGGATAGTATACCCGTTTAGCCCAGCCTAAACTCTGTATATGCACAATTCTTGTTTGCTCAGAATTGTACAGTTTATTCTGTAGGTTGCTTGCTACCAAAAGAAAAAAAAATTTACCTGTAATGGAATTTCCACCATGCCGGGGACCAGCACAAAGCCTACACAAAACAGTCGAACCCTCAAAATAGAACATCAGTGAAATTTAATTGATGCATAGGCCTCATGGTGCCCCTCTGCGCAGGGGATGCATTTCACCTCTAAAGCATGGAGGATGGGGAACTCTGATTTAATCTGAGGTTCTTGTCTCAAGTAATGATTCTAAAAGGTGACCTGTCGCCCATCAGCACATTCCCTTGTTAATGGGCTTATGTAATGGCCTCAGTTATATATTCTAATACGTACTTTAAATGTTAAAAAATACATTTATTGAAAGTTATATTCACGGTTATTGCAGTTAGTAAAATGAAAGGCAACCTCACAAAATTGATGTTATAAAAATGATACAATATTTGATTTTATTTTCAGGAGCTGCTTCTTAATTTTGTCATATTTAATATGTTATGGTTGCAAACAAAGGCATAAATATATGCATTCATTTCTAATTAATTTATGTAATTACATTTTATAATCTAGGTGTTTGCAAAGCAGAACATGGTACACCTCATTTACTGTGTGTTATAGCTAGTAAAAAAATAGAATGAAATAAATCTTGAAACTAACTTTAATTGTAAATATAGCTTAGTTGTAAATTATATCTTTATTTATTTTTAATTTTGCAGTGTTGCAGATTTAGAGAACATACCAATTAGTGTAGTTATTCGAAGTAATGACAAGTTAATTACTATACAGGCTCAGTGCTGTTTCTCTCACAAATAAAAACACAACACTGACTTAAGATTTTTAAAAAGTACAGCTAGAAATAAAAACAGATGAGAAATTGGATGATGATAATAAACACTTACTATAGGTAACGTACCAGCTCAAATTTTAATGGACTCTATGTATCGTTCAAAATAATAACATAAATATATGAACTGATTTAGTAAGAAGGAAAAAACACCTAACTAAAAAGACTTAAGTAAAAACTCATTTGTAATGAAACCTTTATAAATCTGGATACAAATGCAGTTTTTATAGTGAATGTCCATATTTTATTGTACATTAGTATATCACTTGGAAAAAGGCAATTTTGCTAGTTTTATCTGAAACTGATTACTATACATCAAGTGGACCCCTCTTACTTTCCGACATATCTCATGCTGATTGTTAGACATCCATGTCAGTACTGCTTCTTTTGTACCGAAGGCAATAAACATATTCATAAAAATAAACACTTAAAGAGTAAAAATGCCTCTGGTCCAAAGCAGAATGTTTTCCTTTCTGATGAACTGTAGTGAATCCTAGCATTCTGAAAGTGTATAGTATACCAGTGAGAAATGGACTTATTCACAGTGTTTCCTTGGACATGCATAGTGCAAGAGTTATTAATACTTTGCTTCTAAGATGTCTCACTCTAGAATAACTTTTAAATGCAGTATTTCATTTCTTTAGATGAAACTACACTGTTTTTGCTTGTGAAATTGCCTGTATAACTTAGAATGAATAACTGCACAAATATGTCTACACTGTATTTGGGAAAAATGTTCTGAATAGCATTTACAGTGATATGTGTACTCTTCAGTCCACAGCTGTGACCCTTACAATATATTCAACCAAAGGTTCTCCATTAGGATCTTCTATTTGGAGCCCCTTTGACTATTTGGAGTCCCATTCAAATGATATAAATGTGTGTGGAGTTACAGGCACAGGGAACTATACTAGTGAATCTAGATGCAGGATTGAGGCTTATAAGGTACTTGTCTTGCACTCATAAACAGGCAGTAGAATGGTATTTTTTTTCTATTCTTTCTGAAAAATGGCCAAGCAAAAAAAAAAAAAAAGACATTTTCAGAAACAGCAGCAGATGCTGCTGAAAGAGAGGGGGAGTATTCTTGAGGGAGGTTTTGAGGGGAAACCCCGCCCCACAATATTAGTGATGTTGAGAAAAATGACACCTAAGCTGTAAAGACCAAGACATTCCGGTTCATCTATTTTGTCATGTTATGACAGAAATCATTACAAGCTTGATAGGTTTATTTATAAAGACTTGCTTCAGTATTCAAAGTACATCTATTCCAGCATTCCTTATCTCAAGCGGGGCCATGGATCAAGATGAAAGAAAAATTAAATTGTATATTGAAGAGCGGTTAATTGAACTGCATTGCATTTAGCAAGGGAGCATCAGCTTCAGGCAGTCAGTACTACAGAGAATTTTGAATGTACTGCATCACTAGATTGTCAGTTTGTATTGGAGAATGCAAACAGACTGCTTGGTGATAAAGCCCTGGAAACTTTTAAGTTGTTAAGGGGAGGAAATGTTATTTTGCTGTGATATGTTGTGACAAAGTTTGTGGTGGAACTAACTGCTGCATATTTATACTGGGTGTTAATGAGTACTTGCTCTTTTGTTGCTAAATCCTATTTAAGTATCCATTCTAGGATTCTGTACAGATTCTAATGTTTTTTAATGTCTTGATAAATTTCTCTGTAGCCAAAATTCTGAAGCATTCCAGAATGGGCACAAATGTTACTACATCATTTGAAGGGTGTTGAATGTCTCATTTAAAAATATTAGTTCACTTTAGATTTAATTCTAAAAAGTAGCATATCAAAAAGCTTTAGAAAAATGTTATCTACTTTTCCTACGGCCGTGTTAATTTCTTTTTGTAGTACATTTATAGTTCAAGATTTTTTTTTAACAGCTGAATTATTTAAACATGTCTTTTGGGATAAAGTGATCTGTTTGGTGTTAAGTATGAAACATTTTTTTTTATTTCATTTTCTTCACTGATAAAACTGAAATAACTGGGAGGCATTTCTAAAACCAGAACAGATTTAGGACTACAGTGTTAGATTAAAGATATGGTATGCTAAAACATAGCTGATTCTGGCTGCCACCCTTAGAATAAAAGGCATCTTGTTTATGGTGGTCATCTTAAACATTTAGTCCACTCCTAAAATAACCACCTTGGGCTTGAATCTATTAAAAAAGATCACTCATTAATTTGAAAACTTTGTATGTTTTTCTTTTGGAAATGCATATGAATTTGGTGCTTGTCAAAAGGTACCAGAAAAACAGCCCCTGGAGATTTTTGGCCCTCTACGTATCTCTAGTATCGATGGGCTCCAGACAGAAAGCAATGAACTGTAAGCTTCCACATAGCAAAGGCCTTCCCAATAATGCCTTAATCGAGAATTAGAAGAACTATATATAGGAACTGAAGGGTAATTTAGTATCTGTCCACGTTAAAATCTAGACCTCTCTGCTGAGACTGATAACTAAAGGCTTGTCTGCATGCTGGGGTAAGGTGTTCTGCAGGGATGTGATTTAATTTGTCGGTGTAGACCTTGCTGGTGTGCACTAAAGGTTCGTTAACATAGCGCTGTTTGAAGAATACTGCATTAAAGTGCATCAACAGCAGTGGTGCAAGTGGAATCCATTTCTTACCAGTACAGGGGGTGGGGATACCACGGGGGCCATGTGACCCTCCACATGACTCCTCCTCAGCCTGGGGCCCCCATGGTCTCCCCTTCTCTTCCCCATGATCCACGCCCTTTACCCAGGGAGGGTGGAGTGCTCTGTCCTCCTCCCGCTGTGCTGGAGACTTCGTAACTGCAGCGGCAAAAGGAGCAGAGCGTGGAGCCGCTGGGCAGCCCCACCCCTGCAGCTTCTCTACCACCCCAGCAATTTCAAGCAGGGTCTCCTCTGGCAGTACAGCAGCCAGTACCGCTGGGGAGGCAGGGCTGGGGGTGGTACAGCAGTTGCACTGGAGGAGCTGCTGGTGTGAGGCCTTCGGGTGGCCCTACATTCTGCTCCCTTTCCCTGCTGCAGTTCCCGGAAAACCGCAGCGGGGAAAGGAGCAGAACACCGGCAGCTCCTCTGGTGGCTGTACCACCCCAGCCCTGTCTTGTGAAGGGGGTGCTGCTATACAGACGGAGCCGGAGGCAATGCAGCTCCCTGGAAGGACGGGGAAGGGCGGTTGGGGGTTCTGCTCTTTTCCTGCTGGGAGGGGCAGTGGGGAAAGGAGCAGAATACCGGCAGCTCCTTTGGCAGCTGGACTGCCCCAGCCCTGCCCCTTGGTCATCTAGTGGTGAACCAGAGAACAAGATAGAATGAGTTAAACCTTATTTGCATATTTTGACTCATCCTCCCAGTGTGAACATTTTGGTTAAGATTTAAGTTTTGGTTATGGGGGTAATGAAACATTCTCATGGTTGTATGACAAAAGAGCAACAGAACTGTTCTTAATATGCCACGAGAGAGGAGTCACCATAACCAAAACTTTAATCTTGAATGATTGGTAAGTAGGACTGGACGCAAGCCTTGGGGGAAATGGGCTCCTACTTTGTGGTGAGGATTAAATCCTTGGTGGCAAACACTCTGCTCAAAGGTCCTTTAGGTCCTATATGCCTTTTAACTCCCTCCAAAGTGTAAAGACAGAGCTGAGTGAACTCTAGTAAGGACCTTGGTCTGGCATTGTAGAGATGGTGACCTATCTAATAGCACTAGAAGAGTAATCACTACTGCTGGACTTATGAGCCAGAGGGACCTGAGGGCATCACTGTTAGAGGCAACAGAACAGTGAGAGAGGCTATAGATTAAGGGATGGCATAGAGGCAGTATCATGGTGAGAGACCATGCAGTTGTGATGGTGCAGAGTCAACATTGTGACTAGAAGTGACGCAGAAGTGATGACAAGGTATCTTCCCAAGGAAAACAAGCAGCAATAAGCTCTTCAGGCTGGAGATGGACTTGCCTAAGTGCATTCCTGGCCTCTGGTACTTCACTAGCCACTGACAACAAATAGTGAGTGGGGTGCAACAGAGGGGAAGGGCGAAGTGTCTGGCGGGTTTGAGGCCAAGGACTACTGTAAAGATGGCATGGAGGTGGATGCTTTACTTATTATTCATATGAAAGTATCACTGATTGTTTTGTTTACCCAAATGAATACTATGTTCCTTTCCCCTCTTGTTGTTTCCTTGTTTTATATATAGACTCAGTATTGCCTCTTAAGGGTGCCCAGGGAAGGTCTCTAGTTCTTTCCAAGTTTCTGGGTGGCAGCTTGAGCTGGTAGTGTGTGTTCATTTCAAGAGGAACTCCTAGATATTTGGACCTGATTCTTTTTACTGCCAGCAATACCTGGCAGGAGGGTTACCCTCATATTGCTTTACTATTAGACTTCAGAATTGTTTCAAAAATTCAATTCAAATAGACACACTCCTGGGGAAATTATCTAATATGTTTTACACTTCAAGCAGACACATATGTATAAATCAGATCATTCAGCAATTCGTCTGTGCTGTAATTTCTCTTACAATTTGGGTATTTGCTTGAAAATAATCATATCTAGCAAAGTGTTTAATGATTTTGCTACATTTGTCTTTGAGAGTTAATATTCTGCATTGTTATTGGACATAATAATGTTCAAGAATCCATTTGTGATAGTTAGACAATTCTCCTTATTATACTCATTGTCAGAGGTTCTGATAATGTAATAAATCAGAGTTCAGTAAGAAAATGTGGAGACACAAACTAAAATTTTTCACTTTTTGAAGTTTTACTTGTGCACTACTATCTTCTGCCTGACCCTATGGGTTACTGAATACCCCAGTTTATGGACCTGATACTTACACCATTGCCTACAACGAATAACGCCTTACTGCACAAGTAGTCCCATTAAAGTAATGAAACAAAATGCTACTCAGCAGGAGTAAGGGCATCAGAACCTAGTCCTTTATGTTCAGCCGTCTTCTATGGAGAAGAATAATCACGAAGTAGGGTTCTTCCATGAAGTAGGAGCCCCTTTCCCTCCTTCCCTTTCTGACTTGTGTCCAGCCCTGATTCCCAGGCATTCAAGACTAAGGTTTTGGTTATGGGGCTTTCTCACTCAGGGCATATTGAGTACAGTTCTGTTGTCCTTTTGTCATACAATCATGAGAATGCAGATCATAGTATTTGGAGCAAAATAGGACACATTTACAACCAGAACTTAGTACTTCCAGTTTTACCAATTTGAGAGAGCTGCTCTCAGAATGTTTCATTTATGCAGTTTTATGTTTAGAGACTAGCCGAGCACAGGATGGCACTTACATGATGCTTAACAAGAGCTTTGTGCAAAGATAGATGCAGAGCTTGACTTGGAATCTGGATGTAGTAAATGAGGTTTTCCATTTGCCTTCTGCAACCTAGAATCGGCGAAATGAGAGAAATCACAAATTGATTTTTTTATAACTGTTAAATTAAATGTAGCAGTATTAAAAAAAAAGTTGGGTTGAGTCACACTATGTTACATTACTCTGAGGTAATTAGTTAATGTTAATATGTTAATAGGCTTCTAGAACAGATGTGAATTTTTTAAAGTTAATTTGCACAGACTCCTAATCTCTTGGCAATCTGATAGTCATATGTTACATGTTACTGTGTGCCTGCATTAGGTAATATATTTAAAATGTAAAAAAAAGCCTACAAAATGCACAGTCTGATAACAACAACAAATCTAATCTAAAGTGACAACTGGGAGACTTTCCCAGACGTTTTTCTCTTTAATGTAACATGACTTTAAATTGATGCAGCCCCATAGTGATTGAAAAACTCTCAGCTTGTCTCCCATGATTACATTTCTGATCTGTACAACTTAATTTTTTAACTTGGTAAATCTCAGTTTTGCGAGTGAGCAGTTTATATTTTAAGAATGAGTTGCACTGATGCAAAGACAATGGAATAGTATAAAATAATCCTGACAGTAATTCTGGTCAGTAACGTGTGTGCCATTCTTTATCTGAAAGGTACAAAAATCTACTTTTAAATAGAGTTAGTAGTTTGTTATCCCTTTTATTGAGCTCTAATGATGGTTTTGCTATTGAGATAATATAGAACCTGAAAGAAAATGTGAAATGTATTTGTTTTTAAATAGTTCAATTACTAAACATTCAGATTAAAAAGATCATTTTCATTCCTTTGTTTAAAGCATTTTTCTATCTGTTTAGGCTACTTTACATCAACAACTGCCCATTTTCTAATGCACTGTTCAGATAGGATACCTATTACTATGCATTAGTGTGCATATTTTCACAAAGCATGGTTATAAAAAATCTTCCTGATATCCCTGGGAGTTACCTAAAGGGATGTTAGCAAGCAAGCAGCAAATACTAAAATATTTTAGATCTAAACTGGTTCTAAAGAAGGGATGGACATTGCCTTAATCTAGCCGGTAGAGGAATTCTTCCATGCCGAGATGGGATATGGAAACCAAAGTGAGTTTTGTGTGCAATAGTGTTTATTTTTAACTCTAGCTGCTGAGTGTATTTAGACTCAGCAGAAAGGGAAACAAATAACTGTTTTGTAGTTATTAAATTTAAGGAAGTTGCTTGCTGAAATATGTTGTTCCTCCTTTGATCAGTTTAAAGATTTTGTTTTTGCTTGTTCTTCTTCGAGTGATTGCTCACATCCATTCCAGTTAGGTGTGCGCGCCGTGCGTGCACGTTCGTCGGAAACTTTTTACCCTAGCAACTCCAGTGGGCCGGCAGGTCGCCCCCTGGAGTGGCGCCGCCATGGCGCCCAATATATATCCCTGCCGGCCCACCCGCTCCTCAGTTCCTTCTTACCGCCGTGTCGGTCGTTGGAACTGTGGAGCGCGGCATAGCTGTCCTCCACGTCCCTAGCTCTCCTTGTTTTTCTATCGTTATCTCTATTGTAGTTGTTAATTAGACTGTTAGTTAGATAGTAGTAGTTAAGTGTTAAGTAGTTGTAAATAGTTTTTCGCCGGGGGCTTAGCCCTTCCCGGCACCCGGCACCGGGCTCATGCCTGGTTCGCCAGGCTTCAAGCAGTGTGCGGCCTGCAAGAAGCCTATGCCCACGAGCGACCCCCACGACGCGTGCCTGAAGTGCCTGGGGGAATCGCATAGATCCGACAAGTGCCGCATCTGCAAGGCTTTTAAGCCAAGGACTAAGAAGGAGAGGGATCAAAGGCTCCGGACTCTCCTCCTGGAGGCGGCACTTGACCCGGCGGCTTCGCAGGCCGTGATGTCGGCGCCGGCACCGGATCGCACCGGCACCGAGAAGACTCCCCGGCACCGACCTTCTCCGGCACCGGGGACAGAGCCTAGGCCGTCGAAGTCCACTACTCCGGCCAGGCACACCCGAGTGGAGCGCCCGGCCTCAGCATCGGCCGCGGCGCCGCCGGCACCGTCGACTCCGGGCCCGGCGGGTCCGTCGAGTCCGGTGCCGCCAAGCTCCCCCATGACATCTGGGGTCGAGATAGTGGTGCCATCTACACCAGAGACCTTCGCCTCGGCACGGGACCTCATAGCCATGACCGAGCCCACTCAGCTACCACCCCCGGTACCTCCGGTGCGGGTTGTGTCCAGAGGCAAGCCTATGATGTCGGCACCGTCCCGGGACTCTCGTTCTCGCTCCAGGTCCCGACGTCAAGGTCGCTCCAGATCCCGCCGCCGCTCGCAGTCCCGGCACCGCTCTCCTCAGCGGTACCGGTCGTACTCGCGGCGCCGGTCGACACCGAGACGGTCGCGGTCAGAGTCCAGCCGTCGTTACCGGCACCGCGAGTCCAGGAGCCGATCCAGACGTTCGCCGCACCGGTCGACCTCCCGGCGCCGAGCTGGTGGCAGGTCCCGGTCCCGGTCGACCTCCCGGTACCGAACCGGTGGCAGGTCCCGATCCCGGCACCGAAGCGGCGCCCGGTACCGATCCAGATCCCGGCACCGTGGCAGAACTCGGTCCCGCTCCCGGCACCGTTACGACTCCCGGCACCGGTCCCCGGCACCGAGAAGATCGCCCGTGCCGGCCCGCGCGGACCATTACCATCCAGGGTCCGCTCCGCCATGGCCCTCGAGGCAGCCGTCCGTGTCTTCGCTGGCGGACAGTGGGTACGCGCTGGGCACCGACCGGCAGGCGGCGCTGTTCAGCGAGCCTCCACAGCAGGACGCAGCCCCACAGCAATGGGGTTTCTGGACACCCTGGGCGTATCATCAGGCCCAGGGCCCCCAACAGCTCCCTGCTAGGCCGGCGACTGCAGAGCGCAGGGCACCTGAGGCCTCGTTGTCTCGCCCCCCTCCCTCCCCGGATGGGGAGGAAGGATCCAAGCAACAGGACTCCACTTTGGCTCCTGAGGCAGAGGCGAGGGCCGAGGGAGACCCCCCTTTAGACACCTTCTTGCCGGGGGTCTCCTCATCTTCTTCCCCTGATGAAGCGGTGGCTGGGACCTCCTCCAACAGCCCCCCCCCCGCTGGACCTCAGGGCGCACCAGGACCTCCTCCGGCGAGTAGCCCAAAACCTGAGTCTACAAGCCGAGGAGGTCTCGGAGGTAGAGGACCCTATTGTCACCATCCTCTCCGCAGACGCTCCCACCAGGGTCGCCCTGCCGTTCATACGGACCATCCAGGCCAACGCCACCACCATCTGGCAGTCCCCGGCCTCCATTCCTCCCACTGCGAAGGGCGTCGAGAGGAAGTACATGGCTCCTTCTAAGGGCTACGAGTACCTCCACGTACACCCGACTCCGTGTTCCCTGGTGGTCCAATCCGTCAATGATAAGGAGCGTCATGGTCAGGAGGCTCCAGCCCCCAAATCCAGGGAGGCTAGGCGGATGGACCTCCTCGGCCGTAAGGTGTACTCGGCGGGGGCGCTGCAACTCAGGGTCTCCAACCAACAGGCCCTGTTAAGTAGATACGCCTTTAACTCCTGGGTGGCAGCAGACAAATTCAAGGAGCTGTTGCCACAAGACGCTCGTCAGGAGTTTGCGGCCATCTTAGAGGAAGGCAAGAAGGTCGCACGCACGTCCTTGCAAGCCTCTCTGGACGCTGCGGATTCGGCTGCCCGTACCCTCGCGTCGGGTGTAACAATGCGTCGCCTCTCCTGGCTGCAGGTTTCCGGCCTTCCGCCGGAGCTCCAGCACACAATACAGGACCTTCCTTTTGAAGGCCAAGGGCTGTTTTCGGATAAGA
This sequence comes from Gopherus flavomarginatus, assembly GCF_025201925.1. NCBI lineage: Eukaryota > Metazoa > Chordata > Testudines > Testudinidae > Gopherus > Gopherus flavomarginatus. The sequence goes on along the minus strand of NC_066630.1, from coordinate 13,296,625 downwards.
CAGACCCTAGACTAAAGAATCTAAAAGACAACCGCGTCATCATGAGGTCACTGGGGATGCACACTCCAGTGACGCAGCGCAGACCCTTCCGGCCGCAGCAACAGCAACAACAGCGCAGGCCGTATCTCCAGTTCCGCCAGCGGCAGGACCTTAACAGGCGCCGCGGCAGGAACGGAAGGCGCAGGCACTCGGGGAACCAAGGGGGCCAAAACCAAGGCTCCTCTAAGCCCCCGCCTGGTCCCAAGCCTTCATTTTGAAGGTGCGCCCGAGGGCGCAGTAACAGTTTCCCCATTGGATCCTTTCCCCCCGTTTTCCAACCGCCTTTCTTTTTTCCTCCCGGCGTGGTCCCTAATAACATCAGACCGCTGGGTCTTACGCACGGTGCAGTCGGGATACCGCCTGCAGTTTGTTTCATTTCCTCCTCCCCGCCCCCCTTCCTCGTCCCTCTTCAGGGACCCCTCTCACGAGCAATTCCTTCGGCAGGAGGTGCAGACGCTCCTCCGCAAAGGAGCTATAGAGGCGGTGCCGGAGAACGAGAAAGGCAAGGGGTTTTATTCCCGCTACTTTCTGATCCCCAAGGCCAAGGGAGGCCTCAGGCCCATCCTCGACCTGCGAGAGCTCAACAAGTACCTGGTGAAGTTGAAGTTCCGCATGGTTTCCTTGGGGACCATTATCCCATCCCTGGATCCGGGAGACTGGTACGCCGCCCTCGACATGCAGGACGCGTATTTCCACATTGCTATCTGGCCACCCCACAGACGTTTCCTTCGCTTCGTTGTGGGGTCTCTGCATTACCAATTTGCAGTCCTCCCATTTGGCTTGTCCACGGCCCCGAGAGTGTTTACGAAATGCATGGCAGTTGTTGTGGCGCAGCTTCGGCGCAGTCGTATCCACGTGTTCCCGTATCTGGACGATTGGTTGATTCGGGGCACGTCGGAACAACAAGTCTGCAGCCATGTCCGTGTGATCACCGACATGTTCGCCACTCTGGGCCTCTTGGTGAACACAGACAAGTCCACCCTGGCCCCCACACAAAGGGTGGAATTCATCGGGGCCGTCCTGGACGCCACTGTGGGCAGGGCCTTGCTGCCATTGCAGCGGTTCCAGGCCTTGTCGGCAATCGTGCAACGACTACAGACAGCCCCCCTGACGTCAGTGAGGACGTGTCTAACCCTGTTAGGCCACATGGCGGCCTGTACTTTCGTGACCAATTACGCTCGGCTCCGCATGAGGCCACTCCAGCTGTGGCTCATCAGTCATTACAGGCCGACAAGACAGCCACTAGATATGTTAATCACGATCCCCCAGAGGGTCTTAGATTCTCTCGGCTGGTGGCTGGACCAGTCAGTGTTGTGTGCGGGTCTCCCCTTCCACCCATCTCAGCCCTCGGTGTCCCTAACAACAGATGCCTCAGATCTCGGCTGGGGGGCCCACGCAGGGACCCTGAGGACGCAGGGCCTGTGGTCCCAGGAGGAGGTGCGGCTACACATCAACATGCGGGAGTTGAGAGCGGTCCGTCTTGCTTGTCAAACGTTCTGTCATCAGCTCCAGGGTCGTTGTGTCGCGGTGTTCACCGACAACACGACGACCATGTATTATATCAACAAGCAGGGCGGCACCAGATCCTCCTCCCTGTGCCACGAGGCGATACGACTCTGGGACTTTTGTGTAGCCCACTCCATTCACCTCATGGCTTCCTTCCTCCCCGGAGTACGGAACACGCTGGCGGATCGATTGAGCAGATCCTTCCTGTCACACGAGTGGTCCCTTCGCCCGGACGTCGCCCTCTCCATCTTCCGGAGGTGGGGTTATCCCCGGGTGGACCTCTTCGCGGCCAAGGGGAACAGGAAGTGCCAAGCGTTCTGCTCCTTTCAGGGCAGGGAACCCGGGTCGATAGCGGATGCCTTCCTCATCCAGTGGTCGACCCACCTGTACTATGCATTTCCCCCATTCCCGTTGGTCCACAGGGTCCTTCTGAAGGTGCGCAGGGACAGGGCTCATGTGATCATGGTAGCCCCGGCGTGGCCCAGACAGCACTGGTACCCCATGCTGCTGGACCTGGCCATAGCCGACCCAGTTCCCCTGCCCCTTCATCCGGACCTGATTACCCAGGAGCACGGGACCCTCTGTCACCCGGACCTGCAGTCGCTGCACCTAGCGGCGTGGCTCCTGCGTGGCTGACTGGCTCTGAGCTGCGCTGTTCCACGCCGGTGAGGGAAGTGCTCTTGGGCAGCAGAAAGCCGTCCACAAGAGCGACATATTTGGCCAAATGGAAGCGCTTCTCCTATTGGTGCGTGGAGAGAAATCTCCGCCCTATGGAAGTTTCAGTAGCCAACATCTTAGACTACATTTGGTCCCTCAAAGGGCAAGGTCTGGCCATATCGTCGTTACGAGTCCACCTAGCGGCTATCTCCACCTTTCACCCGGGTGCGGATGGTCACTCTGTTTTTTCCCACCCGACGGTGTCTAGATTCCTTAAGGGGCTGGAACGTTTATACCCTAACGTCCGTCCCCCTGCTCCAACCTGGGATCTTAACCTGGTGTTGTCCCGACTCATGGGGCCCCCCTTTGAGCCGTTAGCTACTTGCTCCCTGCTTTACCTCTCTTGGAAGACGGCCTTTCTAGTAGCTATCACCTCAGCTAGACGGGTGTCGGAACTCCGGGCTCTTGTGGTAGACCCCCCATACACGGTCTTCCACAAGGACAAGGTGCAGCTGAGACCACACCCTGCTTTTCTCCCCAAGGTGGTCTCAGCCTTCCACGTCAACCAAGAGATATTCCTCCCGGTTTTTTTCCCGAAACCTCACTCCTCAGGCAGGGAGCAGCAGCTCCACTCGCTTGATGTCCGTAGGGCTCTCGCGTTCTACGTGGAGAGGACCAAGCCCTTCCGCAAATCCCCCCAGCTTTTCGTGGCAGTAGCGGACCGCATGAAAGGGCTTCCTATCTCCTCCCAGAGGTTATCCTCTTGGGTAACGTCCTGCATCAGGACCTGCTATGACTTGGCCCACGTCCCTACGGGCCGTGTGACTGCGCATTCTACCAGGGCGCAGGCGTCGTCGCTGGCTTTCCTCGCCCGTGTGCCCATCCAGGAAATCTGTCGGGCAGCGACCTGGTCATCGGTCCACACCTTTGCTTCCCACTACGCCCTGGTCCAGCAGTCTAGAGAGGATGCGGCCTTCGGATCTGCAGTGCTCCATGCCGCGACTTCTCGCTCCGACCCCACCGCCTAGGTATGGCTTGGGATTCACCTAACTGGAATGGATGTGAGCAATCACTCGAAGAAGAAAAGACGGTTACTCACCTTTGTAACTGTTGTTCTTCGAGATGTGTTGCTCACATCCATTCCACACCCGCCCTCCTTCCCCACTGTCGGAGTCGCCGGCAAGAAGGAACTGAGGAGCGGGTGGGCCGGCAGGGATATATATTGGGCGCCATGGCGGCGCCACTCCAGGGGGCAACCTGCCGGCCCACTGGAGTTGCTAGGGTAAAAAGTTTCCGACGAACGTGCACGCGCGGCGCGCACACCTAACTGGAATGGATGTGAGCAACACATCTCGAAGAACAACAGTTACAAAGGTGAGTAACCGTCTTTTTTCTCTGAGTACTTGTTTGACTCATTATCCTTTTAGTTTACTTTAAATTTGTCAATTTCAAATATTCATGGTTTCACCAGTGAAGAATTTGGAGCTATAACTCCAATGATGATAAGCCGACATCTGTGGCCAGATTTCTAGAATTTTGAATGGGAAAATGGGCATGTATAAATTGAACTGGTCACTCTTATGGTCAGTTATGGTAATAGCACAAGCACCTTATGCACATGTGCAATTCTAAAAATCTGATCTTTGTTTCTATAATGCTATTCTCGAAAGCAAAATAATTGCAAAATTATGGCAAAGTGTTTACAGCTTATGAGGTGATTTCAATTGAATTCCATGGCTTGAGATATTAGGTAGCAAAGTTTTATATAAGTGATGCATCTTAGAGTCTGGTAGTAATGGGGTTGTGTGTGATTTAAAACATGGGAAAACAATCAGATTCAGAAGTTCATGGATTTAATCCATAAAAGGGTGCATAAAATACAAGACAGATGATAATACAATAGGTAATTTTTCTTAAGATGAAACAATGAGATGAGGGCTATGGACTCTGAGAACATTTTAGCTTCCTTGATTAAAGATGGTAAAACCCACAAGGTGTTGAAAAATAAAGATGGAAAAAAAGCACATTCTGGAAACTACAGAAGAAGTGGAATTTGAAGATATAAGAATGTCTTTCACTAAGTGGCTGTCTGACTTGGTGAGGTTGGTTGTGCCTGGTAATATCATTAAAATTACCATGGCTAAAGATTTCATTACCAAAATCTTTAGCTTTTGTACAGGTAAGGATGGCTTTAAAAATAATCTGCTAGGGATTGCAGTTCTGAAATTAAGATAATTAAGGCAGCCAGATCTCAAGACCAAACAAAATACTAAGTATTTATTTAAAATCTAATGTTTACTTCTTAGGACCCATGCTCTAGTAAAATGTGGCAGGCACTTTGCTATGGGCAATTAAGTGCTCATAAAACTGCTTTTCTTTTTATTGAGAGGGGACAGGAGTGGGGTGACCAGACATAAACATTTTTCAGTTCATAGGAGGTATCTGGTTTTCTTGAAGGAAGCTGAGAAAGATGTGTCAACCAATATTAACTCAGATAAGCAGATAATGGTTAACTTTATTTTTTAATATTGTTTTTATGTCCTCCAGAGTACTACTAACGCCTCATAGACTAATAAGATCCTGGGAAGTGTATTGACAGCCTTTAATACTCTAATGGGAAGAGTAAGTAGGATGGAGTGGTTGGATTATATGAGCAAGCAAAACAAAAGTTTTAGATTTCTTCCCTCCTCCGACATTTGTCCCTTTAAGAGAATGTGCCTGCAGGAAGTGGATAGCCAGATAAGAAATTTATTCCTTTTGGAGAATTATTTCTTGTGATGCTTTGTGTATGGCCACTGACAGGCTGCTTGCCTGGAGGAACCATAGAGATGGCCAACCTATATCCTGCTGGTATAGATGCTATGAAATTGTTCATTATTTTTGAATAGTACTGTTTACTCCAAGACTTTCTCTGAAATTTGTTATGGGAGTGTTTGCTTGCTTTTCATAGTTGATTACTTTGATTTGGTATGGTGTCCATCAAGAATTGAAAGTTACTTCACTTGTTACTTCTCAGTAGATCTGGAATGTGTGCCTCTTTTAAGACTGTTAGGTATTCCTGAACCAATAGTTTTGCCACCTACCATGACTGTTTGTTTTTTTTTCCTTTGTAAGTGAGAAGTATTTGTTGGGCCTGATGGGAGCAAGTAGGTATCTTGGTCCTGCGAATGAGATTCTCTTTGATTTTTGGTAATATTTGACTAGCTTTTCCTGCTAATGTGTCTAATTTTATGGTGTGCTAGTTTGATAGGGTGACCAGTACGACTTCCAACTCGTTTCCTCCTTGGTCTTTCAGCTTGTAGTCACCTCTCATTGCCTGGTGGCAACACTGCTCTTTGGGATAGGACACAATTGTTCATGCTCTTTGATTGAGACTAAAGGGGGTAGGGAATATAGGTTCCAAAAACTCTTTACCTGTCACCCTCTCTACTTAGAAGTTAAAGGGTTCTCTCTTCTTTGGGGACAGCTGCATGGAAATTACCCATACAACTGTAATCTTAACAAAAATTAGATTTGATTAAAAACAGAGAAAATAAAATGAAAATGAAATAAACCATTTGTTTAGCATATCTAGGTTTTACGTGCCTCATAAACTAAACTAGAGAAGGCACTCTAATTACAGAAAATAATTTACTGCCTTTGAAAGCAATCCCCTCTCTCACCACTCTGCCTGTCAACATTATGCTGCTTTCTAGAGACAAACTTTTTTCCTCCCATCCCCAGCACCCATTTTTCAAGCCCCCTCCTCTGGGTTAGTTTCCATGTCCAGATATGAACAACCCTTTGCTGTGTCCAGGTATCTGTTATCAAGATCCCTGTTCTTGGATCACTTACCCCTGCTTTCCAAACCCATTTTCTCCGGTTATCTACATACTCAATGGGGTCTAGATTGACTGCTTTCTAGATTAGAAAATGGACCATGGAAGGCACAAATAACCCTCTAATAGTGATTAATAGCTGCCTTTCAGATGCTTATGCCCCAGCTCAGATCCCCTTTTCTGGTTGTTTCTTGTTTTAAATAGGCCTCTTGTTAAAACCCAGTAAAGATCTTTTTTTGTTTTTTTGGAAGACCTGCTCATAATTCATATTTCTTGGCCAGACCCTCCATCACAGCCATGTACAAAAATTTAAAATTATACACATCCACACCTACAATGAGCTTAATTATATGAAGAAAAGAGTGTAAATGCTTAGCCTAAACTGCTTAGGATGCAAGAAATATTTAGTACCTATAACTTCCTTTCTGTTATTCTCAATGTATAAAACCATTATCTGTAAATCCTAGAGCAGGTTTTATTGTAGTATACCAAGGAGGAAAATGCTAGTTCATGAGGATTTAACAAAATCTTCAGTTCTGCAAATGACTTTAAAATATTCTTTTAAGTACAGAGAGTAAAGAAGATAAATCTTGAACAGCCTATACATTAATTCACCTGCTTTGGAAGTTAGAGATTATAGGGTTTATGAGGATTTTTATCTTTTTCTGTAATTTGTTTGAGTAACTTACTCTCTGCATATAGTTAGACTTAAATTAAAACAAAATAATTAAAAAAAAACAAAACAAAACTCCCAAGCTTCACAGCATTGTACTTAGGAAGTTGAGACATCCAAAGTTGCAATTCATAATACATAATGAACCTGTGGTGGTCCAATATGTAGAGGTAACTCACCTGTGACCTTAGAGCCCTATCCAAAGTCGAATTCAATTAATGGGCATTGATTGGGCCCTTGAAAAGTGAAATGGGGGACAAAGGGTGATTGATTTTTCTCCCAGGCTCTGAAGAGCATTGGAATCACTAGTAATTCCTGATGCCCCTGTTTTTGTTATGCCCCCTTTTTCCCTCCCGATGGGGGAAGTGGCCAGAGAACTCACCCTGAAGGACTGTTTTACATGGGGTGCAGACCCTCTTGCATGACTAGCTGAGTTCTGTCTCTATCCTCCCCCCTGCCCCCTCGCCTGGCACTGTTTAAGAACCAGTGGGCTCTGTGGTTGGGGCCTCCCCTCACTGCAGGAAAGTGCCTTGGGGTTTGGAGAGAGTGCCTGGATTTGCCCCTACAAAATATTTAATTAGCTGTAAGGAATGAATACGTTCCTTTCACTTATTTTGATGAAAGAATTCTCACACTGTCATTAACAATGAGTTAAATGAACTAAAACTTTCCTCTATTTCCTTTTCTTTGGATGGGGAAAAGAATGCTGTTCTCTGCGTGATTAAGATTTGTAGTATCAGGCCTGAAAGTTGCTGCCCAGTAATAATATGCTTTGGATTTGTCTGTGGGCTGTTTTAACTCTTGCATAACTACGCTTCTTCCTGAAGCCTTCGCAACTTGGTTTTGCCATGTTTTCCTTTGAGTCCAGATTCTAACATCATCACATTCTTATCTCTCTTTTATTTTTTTTAAACATCCAAAGGAATCTATTGAGACTATCTTTGTATTTGGGCTTCTAATTCCCTTAGGCTTTCTTGCAAATCCTGCCCTAGTTGTTTTTAGATTAATTTTGTATATTTCTGGTCACATTTTGTTTAGAACTGAATGAGAGTGTTTGATAACTAGTGATAATTAAGGCAAGGCAAGGTGCTTCACCAGCCTATTAATACGTGCCTAAGATAAGTGGGGAAACACAGGTCAACAATCTGAATGCTTCAGACACTTAAAATGCACCAGGAGGCCGGTAATGCACACTGTGGTATAGCTTATTCTGTTTATGATTTAAATACAAAAGACAGTTTAAAACATTAATAGTGGTTTATTTTGAGGAGGAATAGGTTTCCCGCCTTCCCCCCCATGCACCACTATACTACTGAGTAAGAATGACGAGCTAGAGTATATCATCTGAAAGAGGAGGCCCTCAGCCAAACCTCGCAATGCACTTTTTGGTGGATTAATGAGAAGAGTGGGATCTGCTGGATGCTGAGGTCTTCTACAAATCTGTCTCATTGCCATATAACATCTGCTGGTGTTTAGTAAGCAATATTTCCAGCCTCCAAAATGTATAATGTCTTAAAATCACAAGGTTAAAAAAAATTGAGGTTCTTTTTATTTGCCTTCTGAATTTGGAGCCTTCAGGGTTTGAAATTTCAAGCTTTTCTTTGCATGAGGAATAGGAGATTATCATGTAATAACTCCAGAAATTGGGGCTTTTTAAAAAACATCAGTATCCGAGGACTTGAAGTTATGTATGGAGAGTTGACAATATAAAGTCTGTCTTTTTGTGGAAAGAAATTGGTTTCTAGAGCTTACAATGTTAAATCCTGCATTTGCCCCTTAAACTGCTATTTAAGAATTTGTGGAAGCTCTCAAAGTTATGAAGGGAAAGTAAGGGGTTTCCAGGTACCAAAGCTGGGTCAGTGGATTAATGACATGTGGTGTTTCCCTTTGGATATGAATTGATATTCAGTCTAGGTCACAAATTGAAACAAACTAATTTCTATGTGTCTCTGAAGAAAGCAAGTTATTTAAAATGTTGTCTGAGTGATCGTACAACATGAATCATAACACTAATAACTTCAGAATAAAGAAGGTGCATATTCTGCTAAATAAACTTTAGTAATTACTTCAGGGGGCCTTCCTCTGCAACACTGTAATTTTTCTAGTTTATATATCTGTTACATTGCTGACCACAGTGACAGTTTTGCTGTTTTTGTATAAAATAACTAATATTTGTGCACCTGGTCTTCGTTATGGTTACATTGCATATATAATAAAGGCAAGATAGGAAACTCTTTGATTTCTGCTGATAACTACACCTAGTTTCATATACATTTACATGCCTAATGAAAAATATGCTTTCCATTAAAAGACATTCTCTGTTAGATATTCATGGGCATAAGGCGTCTAGAAAACATTCATATTACTTGCTACAAAATGCCTAAAAAGTCACTCTGTCCACCTTTTTCTACCTGTGTTGGTCATATGTGAACAATCATTATAACGTATTAACTGAGTTAAATGCATTCTCATTTTTAAAAAGGACTGAAAAATCTAGGTAACTTTTATTGTGTCTTTGACTAAACAGGAGTGAAATGTGGAAAATTCTTTGTTTTTTAAAGTGAACATTGGTTTTACAGAGTACTAACTTTTTGTAGTAAAGTGTATATTAGACCAAATCCAGCTGGGGGTAAGCGGTTGCAATTTCCATAGATGTCAATGAGAGTTGAGCCTGTTATGCTAAGAGTAAATTTGGCCCAATGTGTTAGGAATTCATTTTTGTTATCAATGCTGTATTTTTAGTCTTTTTTGTTAGAAATGTTACTTCCAAAATGACTTTAATAATGATTATTGGATGCAGTGCTGGATGGATGTAGGTGTTGGAATTGGAGACCTCTTGTTTCCATGTAGACATCTCTCACATCCTATGGATCCTCTCGCATATGGATATTCCGGTAAATATCACCTCTGCCACAGTTGCTACTTATTTTGAAGCACCAGAGCAAAACAAATGTAACCAGGTTGGACTCGGATTTTAAATATGAGTTGCGCTATAGTATCTGTCCCATGAATATAGGGATAGGCAATACAGATCTAGGATTTCTTGGTCTCCCCATAAAATGGCACCATTTTGTTACAGTAATCCATATAAAGACACATTTCTCTGGAAAACAAACTCTGTACCCTTTAAAGATGCAAATATAAGAAGTTGAATGTGAAAAGGAGCTCTAAAGGTCATTAATTTAAGTTGGCACTTGTTAAATGTGTGCACCAAAACTGGCATGAGTAGATAGTATGTCTGTTTGTTAGTTTATATTCCAGATTTTCCGAACAGGAAGAACTGTTAACAGAGTTTAACACCTTTATGGATTAGTAAATTGGTTGGGCTGTAATAGGACAATAAAGTGAGAAATATTTACAAATTATATTAAAAATAAGGGATTCCTAAATATCTTCTGAGAAGGAAGTATTTAACTGACAGACGGTTGCACTATCAGTGAAATTTATATCCAGCAACAGCATGGAACAAAGGTGACATCTTGTGGTAAAGGTTTTTTAAAAAAGTCTTAGATCTGTATTCCCTTTGGCTTTCACATGAGATTTATCCCACACTATCTCAATTTAAAACCAACACTCCAAAACTGAACTGATACCAACTACTAATCATGTTAGAGCATCATAACTCTCTGTGCTTCACTTTGCAATCTTGTATTTTGGACTGTATATGGACTTCTGGACTTTGATTATAGGAATTTTTATGTTGCTGCTGACAAAACCTTGTCCCTAACCAAAGATCCAAACACCTAACCATATTTATAAATGTGTACACCAAGCAATTCAGAATTCATAGTGGGAAGGAAAGACCCAAGCAATATATAATCTGCAGTATACAAGACACTTATTTCATGAAAGAAACTGAAACTTTACTGTGGTTGACTGTTAAAATACTCCTTTAAAGCATCTTCTAGCTGCACAGCTCTTCGAGTAGCCTTTATGTCTGGTTGTTCAAAGCCAGCAGACAGCCGCCCCACCTTGCTCTTCCACCCTGGTGGCAGCTTTTCCGCCTTCACCTCACAGATACTATGCAATATACAACATGCAGCCATAACCAGCAGGATATTTTTCTGGCTAAGATCAAATCTAGTGTGTAAACGACACCAGCATCCATTCGATCGACCAAAAGCGCATTCAGCAGTCATTCTGCACTTGCTGAGCTGGTAGTTGAATCTTTCCTTGGCATTGTTGAGTGGCCAGTGTATGGCTTCAGCAGCCGGGGGAGTAAGAGCTAGGCTGGGTCCCCCAGAATCACTACTGACATTTCAACATAACCAGTGGTAATCGGCTGGTTGTGAAAGAATATCTTTGTTCGCTGCTTTTCAGAAAGTCCTGTGTTCTTAAAGATGTGAGCATCCTGCACCTTCCCTGACCAGGCAGCATTCATATCAGTAAAGCATCCCTGGTGATCCACTGATGCTTGTATAACCATAGAGTAATAGCCCTTTCATTTTGATGCACTCTGTGGCAAGATAGAGTGGTGCCAAAATAGCAATATGAGTGCCATCTGTTGACCCACCATAGTTTGGGAGCCTCATTACTGCAAATCCATGTGCTATTTCCTCACTACCTTACTGAGAATCACAGTCTTGTGTAGCTGGAGATGGTTAAAGGCCTGAAACGCTTGGCTCACAATAGTCCTCCTGTAGATTTTCCAACTCCAGAATGATTGTCCGCTGACTGGTAGCAATCTGGTGTTGTAAATTTCCGGCGTGTTCCTTCTAGTTAGGTACAGCTTTCATTTTGGTGTCACTGTGTTGGACTAGGGTGAACTCATTGCACAGCTCCAGGAATGTAGCCTTTCACATCTAAAAGTTCTGATTCCACTGCTTGTCATCCCAAACCTGCATTATGATGTGATCACACCAATCTGTGCTCTTTTTTTGGAGCCCAGAAGCAGTGCTTCACCATGTGGAGTGCTTCAGGAATGCCAGCAGCAACCTGGAATATTTATTTTATTTTATTTATTTGCTATGTACATCAGCATCCGGTTATTGTGCTCAAATATCTGCATCTTACTCATCGCAAACCTGATTAGAGCAGTACTCGCTCAAGCTCTGCAAATACTGGAGAATCGAGCATCCTGCATCAGTAACGCACATGAGAATTGTGCTGAGTTTTGCAGCATCTGTGCTTCTGTCAGATAAAAGGCACGTTGAAAGGAAACAGTGCAAAAAATTATGGCATGTGGCAATGTTATGGGATGGAGAAAGTGGCATGGTGGGAACTTGACCTCTAGTTCTCTGAAATCCTTGGGTTAATCGCTACTATCCCACAAACCATTGCAGAAATGTTTCAAAAAGCATTGCACAGGATGGCAGCACAGAGCATGCTGGGATATTTCCCCTTGGTGCACTGAGCTATACATCAACACAAGCATTCTTGGTGAGTACACAAGCAGCTAAGTGTTCATGTGCCTGAGTGTAACTTTTGACAGATGTATGCTGATGTTAACTTTGTGTAGACCTGGCCAGAGCCGATCTGCCAGCAAGTTTCCCATCCATTTGCTGAAAGGAGAGGAATGTTGTGACTCAGAAATCCTGAGTTCTATTTCAAGTTCTGAAGGGTGAATGTTCTCTAGTGGTTACAGACCTCTCTGTTCTATCTCCCTCAGTCGTCTCCCCTTCAGTTCTTGTCTGCCTCTTCTTCTTGTGCTTCCAAGTAACTTAGGTGCCTTTTGAAAATTCTGCCCTCAGTTTTGTTCATTGACAGCTTGCAGGTATTTCTGGTTTGGTTAACTAATGACAAAAAAACTTCAGAACCTATAGCTAATACAGAGAATTAATTAATTCACATTTGTACAATTTTTGAAGAATATGCCATAGTTCATATACATGTTAAATAATATACGCGTAAGAGATCCATAATATAGATGCCCAGCTATCTGTGGAGTTTGTTACATAAAGTTTGAAAGTTTAGGGGATAAGCTGAGCCCCCTTGAAAATCTGACCATTTTGTTTAGGTTACAAAGTAGGAGATGTTGTGTGCTCTGCTCTTTTGAAAATCTGACCCTGTAGCTTCAGAGCTACCCACAGTTTGACTGTTAGGCTCATTGCCTGTAACCTCTATAGTTTTTAAGTGAGTGAGAATTAATCATTCAGAGGTCAACTCCAATTTTATTTAATTAGCTGCTTTGCAAGACAACGTTAGCAATATCTACATTTTCAAAGTTCATGAAGTACAATTTTGTATAGTGTTTCCAGCAGCCATTTAAATTAAAAGCTGACAAGGTCTTGGCCATATAACTTAAACATTTTTGCATTATTTTAAACTTTTTGAAAGTTGATATGCTGTCTGTTTGACCTAGTTACTGTATAAAGCTACATTCTTTGGCAAATGTTAACAATCTCTCTGTGTGGGCTAAATAAATATTCCAAGAACACTGACTGAGCCCTGCCTTGGATAAAGAGGTCTCTTTCCACACATTTCCTAGATTATAATGAACAGTTTTATTAGTGGCTTCACAAAATGTTGCAAAGTTCTAGTAAAAATAGAGCATGAATCCACTTGTAAGCAAAAACCATTAGCATAAAACGTTCCTTTGCTTTGATTTTTTCCATGTCATTATAGTGCACATATTATTGACCTATTCTAAACTGAAATATAATTCCCAAGTTTTCAAGTAACGTAGCCTGTAATTTTTGAGATATTGTCTTGGGGAAAACTATCCTGATTTACAGTATCAGTTAAGTATAATGTCTCAGATAAGCATGATGCCACGAAGGTTTCTATGCAGAGCATGCTGTTTTTCAGAAATCACATTTTAATTCCCAGGGTCACTGGTTGGATCAGGAATTGTAACTGTGCTGAGCAGTGAGTTTCAGGTTTATGGTTCTACAGAAGATAATTCTTTTAAGCGACTATCTCTGGAAGGGTTTAACTCATGGGAGCACATCTGAGTGGGCTAGCCATATGAACTAGTATCAGAGGGGTAGCCATGTTAGTCAGGAAAGCTTATGCTCCAATACTTCTGTTAGTCTATAAGGTGTCACAGGACTCTTTGTCGCTTTTTACATATGAACTAGTGCATTGTATTTTCAGCTACAATATTAGTGAATTCTCTGACTCCAGTGCAGAGCTCTAAAAGTTAGTGTGTGTGACTTCTAAGATGAGAGCGCTCTTACAAGGGGGAGGAAAAAAAAAACCTCAGTGTTGCTTAAGTTTTCATGGGGGAGAGAGCAAATTCTTCAGTGGGATTTTATTTGTATAATGAATTTGTCACTATCTCCAGGCACATCGGTTGCAGGAACATAAATTCTCTAATGGGTTCCAGATTGTTTCATTTTTAAAGAGCTGTTTCACAACAGGATTAAATTATATATATTTTGTATGAAATCCACTCTTAAGTTATTTTCTCAATTTCCTTTGCTATTATGCCAGATAATTTTGTTGGGATACATATTTTCCCCACATAACTCAGCATACCTCTTGCTTGATTCTGCCAGTCATAAGCTTGTGTTCATGACAGCATAGCAGCAGACCTTGTGGGACAGCTGGTCATATGTGCTGTGGGGCAGATTGAAATCTGGCCTTCAGGGCAATATTTCCTCTACAACCACTACAAAGTGCTCCACTCCCTGAAGATAACCATATACTCTTTCTGTGAATGGCTCTGTGAGTTGACCTTTGTCTGGGCCTGATTCTTATTCCTGGGCATCCCTTCCTGACCCATCTTTACTCCTTCAATATCTTCTCCATCAGTTCGTGGGAGCTCTGATGTATACATTTCTTCACTGATTTCGCCCCTTGTTCTAGAGAGTGCATCGGATGTTATGGCAAGAAGTCTGATAGGGTCTAATCCTACTGGATGGATTTTGGAGCAGTGAACCATAATAAGAAGCCCCAACACATTTTCTAACCAGGGTGCCTAAAGAATGACAAATCTATATTTAGGCCTCTGAGTACCCTTATTTTCAGAAGTTTTTTTGTGACTATAATATCCACTGATTTCACTGGGAGCTGTGGATGCTCAGTACTACTGAAAATCAAGTCACTTGTTTAGACTGTTTGATATAGATTTATCTGCTTAACTTCAGACACCCAAGCTTCAAAATTTTGGCCACATTGCTCTGCAAACTGCAAAACCCTTGTCCAAAATAGCTTACAGTCTAGATCAAGCACATGATAAATGGGATGAGTGTTAAGGCACAGTCAGCAAGGAGATCAACACTGGGAGATGTTAAGAAAGAAGTGGAATTGAAGGAAGAGAGGGAGTGGGAGGCTGTTCCAGGCACAGGGACTGGCATGAAAGTGCATTAGGGATGGAAGAAGAGTGGGAGAAGGGAAAAAAAATAAAAATTATTCAAGATGGAGAGGATTAGAGCAGAAAGTCAGGAGCGAGTTGCTTATTATCATACCCTGAAAAAATTCCAGTTGGTGGGGAAATGCTAAAGTAAAGTAAGATGTTGGAAAAATGAGGAAGATAGCGGCTATAGATTTAAGTCTGAGGGGTGTGGCCTGTTTCTGCCAAGTATGCTGGGAATGAAGAACATTCTGAGGCTACAGGAAATTCCCAGTGAGAATGAAGCTTGGATGTACAGTTGCTGGGTGTGTGCACCAAAGAACTCTTTAACAGCAGCTATTGTGAAAACCTGGTTTAAATTATGCATCTTAAAAAAAAAAAAAAAAGGTCCTGTATATTGTTAAAGATATGTGACAATATACATACAGGGCAATAGTCCTGTTAAAAGTACATCTCTTCGTTTTCTGAAGAACTGTTGATATTTTTTAAACCACAAACATTTTCAAATAACAGTAAGGAATTGAAATGTTGAGCAATAAAATGGCCTGAGAAACTAATGAGGAACATTATCCATGTAAGATTTAATTCAAGAGTTTTAGATCAAGGCTGTTGCTGTTCTCTTGACCTTTATTTGTTCCCTATCAACAATGCTGGAACATGTTTCCAACTTAGTCATAGCAAAGATAGGAAACTTGCAGTGGATCAATCTTAAAGTAAAAATATTGTCCTAGAAGCAACTTATTTTGACTGATTAAAAGAAAAGACTGTTTTGTAAACACAGTGGAGGAATAAAGCCCAAAAGAAAACAGTACGAACAAAAATATGAACAATACTATCCATAATCATACCAAAACAACAAAATTGGATTATACATTGAAACCAAACACATTCCAATTTTAATAAGGAACTGCTGCTTCAGAGTATCTGTAGCACGTTTAGATCAACTTAGACCTTTCTGGATTGCTGTTCATTCTATGAATCAAATAACCTTTTTCTTCTCTTAGTGACTGTAAAAGGCCTCCCCAAATTCAGTCTGTCTCATCAGAAGACTTAGAATAAATTAGCTTTTTCATTAAACTAGGTATACCTACCACATTTCTTTCTTTAAATCCATGTTTGAAACACATTTCTCCCCCCACCCCCCGCAGCCCATTAAAATTAGTCCTTCACTCAAAGAAATGTTAACAGATCAAGATCAGATGTTTGAAAATATTTCTCCTCTCCTTTCCCCTGCAAAAAAGTCCTTTCAAAATAGTTTGGGCTTCTTTTGCTTACCCCTTTCCTGGGTTTGTTAGAGGAGATTGTATATTTTTAATGTATGAATTAGACCTCAAATCTAGCAAGAAACCATTAGGTTCTCTGTTAGTGGATATTGTCAAGAGAATGACACTTGTCAGTATTAACAACTATCAGCTTTTTTATAACCTCTCAATAATAATAATAACCTTATAATAACCTTATAATAATGTGTAGGATTATTGAAATGTTTATGGCAAGGCAACTTTTGTTATCTGAAGTCTTTTGATTCCCTTGACCCCCTTCAATCAGTTTTTTGCCTCGGAGTAGTCCATGGACTATATTAAATCCTATTCGTTGATGATCTCCTATTAGGGAACTATAAAAGTCAGGTGTCCTTACCAACTCTTTTTGCAGTCTTTGATACCTTCAACCACAAATGGTAAATATTTGCTTACAGCTTGTTCTGTAAATATATTTTATGAATCTAAAAGTATCTACGTAGAATTCCAGGTTATTTTCATAGTAACATTTTGGTTCATGTCAAATAAAATCACATCAATCACATTTTAATAGAAAAAGAAGTGTTTCTAGTATTGCTGCTAATTTTCCACAAATCAGACTAGTAGAGTGTAGCAAAACAAGAAGATAAATAGAGGAGTATCCTGTAAATTGTGGGACACCATTGTTAAAAGGCCCATTCCTGCACTGTTGAAGTCAATGGGAATTTTTTTCTGATTTTAATGAAAACAAAATTGGGGACTTGAGGCTGATGTTTCAAAATTTTAAGCTTCTATAAGAAATAGTTCTCCATGTAAGTTTTTAAAAAAATCTTACTCTGAAATATTTTGATCTGTACAGTTTGCCAGTTGATGGTATTATGGTTGTTGCAGATCTGGTTTATTAAAAGAGCTAAATAAAATGTGGCCAGAGTGATTTTCTTGGCCACTGAGTTGTGAGATGGCATGGTTATAGTGAAATTAACGCAGCCATTACACAGTGCAGATGCAAAGCTGCATTTCACTATGTGGTTGGTCTGGGGAGGGGGAGAATTCCACAGTTTTCATTCTTGATCCATTTATTGACATCATTAACTCTATATACATATGTAACAACCTGGTCTTAGTTTGTTCATTATAGTATATATTACCAAATATTTTGCTCAATACTCCATTGGTTTGCCCTATATTTCCTAGGAGACCTAGGAAAAATTTCTAACTACTTCAGTTAATTTGCGTCTTTGCAGTAATTAGGGCAACAGTGCACTTCATTTTCAGGATAATAGATTTTGGTCAAATACTTACCAATAAGTTCCTATTTTTAGTCATGATGTACTTTTCAAAGACATGAAAGATTCCATTGACTAGCTCTCCATCTAGCTTGCTAAGTGATTTCTCTAGCACTCTTATAATTACCAGCTGAAATCCCTCCAGTCCTTCAGTAAATGTTTGAAACATTTTGTGATGTCTGTTTTTCTTGTACTTAGCTTTCTCAAAAAGCTTCAGTCAAAAAGTTTGTCTCTAAGGCATGTTCATATGGTATTGATCTAGATTTTTTGTTCAGTATTTGTTGTGTAAACATTATTGATGGATAAGGAGTCTGAACTGACAGCAAATGCCAAGAATTGTGGGGGGAAAAAAGTTTCAGTGACAGGAGAGATTGAATTATGGGAGATTTTTATAGCATCTTGAACAGGACAAATTGCTGGCATCCTCTCTTTTCTGTAAGACATATCTCTTGAAGGCCCAGTGGGATTAAAAATGTTTACTCTTGACTTCTGCAATATAAATATAAAAAAGTGATTAAAATTTAAGTAGTCTTGAGAGATTTTCTCTATCTAATTTCTTGAACGTTGGTGTCTATTAAAACTGAACCATTGCATAATGCTATTGTGGTAAGTATTACTGCATCACCTTGTTCAGCAACCAACAGAAATAAGAGCAGTAATTTTTGTATAAATAGTCTAGCAATTGATATTCTAAGTTTTCTAAGATATTATGGTTCTATCATGGTTTCCTCTTGAAATCTCTGTTAATATAGTTAATATAATCAAGAAATGTCCTTTGCAAGATGAAACTTGGCATCCAATTACTTACACCAGAAGGATATGGATATATTTTTTATATATTTGCAGGTTGTGGAATGGTTTAGATAGATATAATGAGGAAGGCAAAAAAGTGGTTATTTTGTTGCTTTACTATTTGTTTTGCATATGGAAAAATATGTATTTTAAAACAAATGGCAGCTGATGATACAAATTTTTGGTATTGAAATTTCTTTCAGTATTTCAGGAATATTGATACTTTTGCAAATGTACTGTAGTTACACAGTAACTACTTTTAATAACAGTTAATAAAACTGAATCTGGATTCATATTATCAATTACAATGAAGAAAAAGAAACATAATGGTTCTTTTACATTAACTAAGAAGCCATTCTCATCTGAATTAAATTAATTCAGCAGTACGATACCAAAGTTTTCTGTTTGCTTGCACTGAGAGTAGATGATAGCTCTTTTAGGATTCCTATTAATAAATGGTACAATTAACATAATGCATTTAATGAAAAAGAAGGCTAGCGTGTTACTGAAGACTTTCTCTCACATGCGTGCACACAGAAGATTAAAAAAGAAAATTCACAATGAAGGAGGAAGCTCTGAATAAGAT
The DNA here is from genome assembly GCF_025201925.1 of Gopherus flavomarginatus. NCBI lineage: Eukaryota > Metazoa > Chordata > Testudines > Testudinidae > Gopherus > Gopherus flavomarginatus. The sequence continues at coordinate 13,277,794 of NC_066630.1, read as the reverse complement.
TTCTCTATTGACCTCCATATTTATATTTCTGAAATCCTATCCTTTGACTAGAATGTTGGAATTTTAGTGACGCCTTTGTTGAATTTGTGTGTGTGTGTGTGTGTGTGTGTGTGTGTGTGTGTGTAAATGACACAATAGAATAGTGTTGTTAGAATGAGGAAATACTTTTCTTGGTCTACTGGTTGCTAGTTTGGTAAATTCTAATTGGAGGCATTGAAGTTGCTTTTGAACCTGCCATGCATATAGGGTGATCACCAGAAGTTCATATGCGTTTTGAATAGTGTGGAAAATAGTTATATTTTAAGGTGGGTTTTTTTGCGTTATGTGCACTAAATCCCAATCCAAAACCCATTGAATTGGATCATGCTGTAGTGGGCCAATCTCTGTATTCATTGCCACCCAAAACTCCTGCAGATTGCTGAGGCCTTTCTGGGTATTCAGGGAGTCCAGAACTAGATTTGACATTTATATAAGAAGAATTTTTTAAGTAGGCTCCATTTTTCACTGTGTGTATCCTAAGCAGCTGACAAGATGGGAAGGAAGATTGGGAAGCAGATATGCTTGCCTTATGTTATCTCTACACATTCCCATCTTAGGATGTTGCATGCCATGCATAGAGAGCCATGGAAGTAGTTTTTTATTGTAGTCTTTCTAGTTCTCATCTGAGCACAATAGTATTAAAATTGTTAGTAAGTGAGTTTATGCCTCCTCTGCAGATCCAAATGTTCCCATTCACTGTAATAAAAGGGCCGACCTACCTAACTATCCTCAGTCTCTCTCTCTACTTCAATGTGGTCTTTTTGAAAAGGTCAAAGAAAAGGGTCATTATGGATGTGAACAGGCAATATATGCAAAGAGTTCATTTACGAGTATGTAACCTTTCTATTCCTCTAAAGGCGGGCGATAGTGTTTAGAGCTGAACAGTTATGTAAGCGTGGGGGGAAGCTTGTTATTTACTAGCACAACACTTACGTTTACAGCCTCTTTGAAGCAGTTTCTCATCACCATATTCATTGCTTTAATAAAGTAAATCTTTGACTCTACTTCATCAGTAACTGTCTGTCACAGCACACTTTTTTTTTGTGTTACGGAAAACACTTAATGGTTTCCTTTTCCTGTAAAATATTTATTTTCAAGCTCTATTTTAATGTATTTATTTAACTAAGTTTATTATTGCATTTTTGTTGTTGTAAAGAAAGATAGTTAAAATTGATAAACTAGGAAGAAAAAGGAAATTATTTCAAATGCCTTTTAGTCTCTTTAATTCCATTTTACTTTTACTTACTTGAATCCATTTAATTAGTGTCCCTATTAGTAAGCATATGTTAAATGCTACTTTCAGTTTAAAATCTGTGTGAATCAGGATTCAGTTGTCTATAGATGAGGAGCACATGAGCCTGGCCTTTTTTTCTTTCTTCTTTCTTTGAGTCTTGGTACAGTATTAAATCACAAGTGTAACTTTGAAAACCTTTTTTGGGTGGGAAGGGTAATAATAAACATGCTCTAACCGGTAATTAACCTATAAGAGGCGCTCCATCACCTATAAAGAAGCAAAAATAATAGTCTTAAACTTTAAACAGATAATACTGTTCTGATTTTTCTTCCACTGACTAGCAGGAAAAAAAAGCATATCTTCTGTAGAGAAAAAAAAATCAGAGTTCACTGAGACCATAATGGAAAGATTGTGGATCTTAAGCACTGTAATTAGTGTAACTAAAAGGGAGATTTTTGCGTTGCAATCATGTAGCTTGTAAAAAATAATGCATTGAATTTCATGCAGTTAAATAGTCTCATTTGCACCTATATTTGTATCACGTAATAGTCTCTCTCTCACATACACTCTTAAGCATTTCCAAGCCATTAAAGAGTATTCTAGAAAAAAAAACCCCACCATTATCTTGTTTTCCTTGATATGGCCTTGTTAGTGTGAGTTTAAAGTCTATAAGATAAATCAAACAGTTATAGAATTAAAAAAAGATGAGGATTAGAAGGTATACAGAGCCAAATTTTCAATGGGGCTTTAATTTGTTGTCTTCCGGCTTTACACACAATCGTCTGTGTGTGTGTGTGTGTGTGTGTGTCTGTGTGTGTTTGTGTACCGGAGTGCATAGGTGTTATAACTTGTCATTTTTATGCACAGCTACATACATGTGCCCATGCAAAATTAGGCCCTACATCATTTCCATATTGACCCACATGATCTATGTATCTGTCCTAATGTATATTTATACATATTTAAAAAAGTTTAAATCTATAGGTGAATTCCCACCCGAAAACTGGATCAAATTCTATGCATTCATCTTGAAATTATTTGTTTTTGTGTTTTGATCGTCCTGGATCCAAACCCCCTGCTCCTCACCATGGTGCTGTGGGAAGGTTGAAGGCTCAGTCCACTTGGGGATCGCATCATTCATATGGATTTAGCTCAGGATTTCTAGGCCACTACGACCATAGGATTCACCCAGCTTGTATATAATTCTGCTTATACAACTAACTATGCTCGCTTGATCCAGTGTGTGTTTGGATTGTGATTGGAGGTTGGGAAAATGAACATTTTGGTCAAGTCATGGGCCAGCTATTATCTCCTATGTCTTGAGGTTGGGCTCACTTCTCCTATTAGAGCAAATGAACGAGCACTTCCAGAGAGCTCTGGGCAAGACAGACCTCTCTGTCAGATTGATAGGACTTTATAATAATCTCTTGTCCACAGTCAACAGAATTATAAATCTGCTCTGCTTGTGTATTGGACAGTGTTATCCTGAAGTACTGAGAATATTTCATGCCACTGTGGGCCAGTGCCTGCTTTGGCTGGTGAAGGTTGAGACCATTGGCAAGGAGGGATAAGCAGTAATTCTCTTAGGTAGGACAGTTTACTATTTCCCTGAAGCAGTTTGTTTTACAGCTGTTGCCCAAGCAACCATAATCTGGCTAATTATTCTCCAGTAACTATATTTTTCCATTTTTGGTTAAGATTATTGAAAAAGTTGTTGTGAGACAACTCTTAAGTATCTGATTGGGTTGTCAAAGTTGGATCAGGCCAGGATGCGGTTCAGAGATTACCGCTGAACCACACTCTGATCAGATAAACAGGTCCAAATGACTTTTTCAGAGTTGTTTTGAGGCAATCTAAAAATGGATTTTTATTTTAAAGTTTAATTACTGTTTGATAACTTTTGGGATTCCTGATGACATCTCAAAGTGATGGTTGCCTGTTCCATTGAGCTCCAGATAGAACTGATATGTCAGGTTTATATTTGCAATCATTGACTCACCAGCCATAGTGTCTTCTCTGATTCTTCTTTGAGTGATTGCTCATATCCATTCCAGTTAGGTGTGCACGCTGTGCGTGCACGTTCGTCGGAAGATTTTTACCCTAGCAACTCTGGTGGGTCGGCAGGTCGCCTCCTGGAGTGGCGCTGCTATGGCGCCTGATATATACCCTTGCCAGCTCGTCCGCTCCTCAGTTCCTTCTTACTGCCGTGTCGGTCGTTGGAACTGTGGAGCGCGGCATAGCTGTCCTCCACATACCTAGCTTCTCCTTGTTCACTTGTTGTATATAGTTATTGTTAGTGTATAGATTAATTAGTTCATAGTTGTCAATTAGTTATTGTATATAGTTTAGCAGGTTCGGGCTCTAGCCCTTCCCGGTGCCCGGGCTCATGCCCGGTTCGCCGGGATTCAAGCTGTGCTCGGCCTGCAAAAAGCTGATGCCCACGAGCGATCCCCACGACACCTGCCTAAAGTGCCTGGGAGGATCGCACATTTCTGAGAAGTGCCGCATTTGTAAGGCCTTCAAGCCGCGGACCAAGAAGAAGAGAGACCATCGTTTAAAGATTCTCCTTATGGATGCAGCTCTTAACCCTCCTACCTCGGCACCGAGTGCCGACACCACTCCGGCACCGGACCACGCCGGCACCGTGAAGACGCCTCGGCACTGGCCTTCCCCGGTGCAGGGTCCCGACAGAAGAACATTGGCTGCCTCTACTCCTGCGAAGCAGACTCGTGCGGACCGCCCGGCACCGACTCCTGCCAGTGATACCGTCGACTCTGGGCCCGAGAGGTCCGTCGAGTCCGGTCTTGGAGAGCTCCCCGGGGAGACCCGTGGTCGAGCTGACGGTCCCCTCTACGCCAGAAACATTCTCGTCGGCCAGGGACCTTATCAGAATGACCAAGTCTGCTCTGCCTCAACCCCCAGCACCGCCGGTGCGGGTTCTTCAGTCTAGAGGCAAGCCGGCAGCCATGAGACCTCCGTCCCTGGAGTCGGCGGGCCGGCACCGATCTCCACTTAGGTCCCGGCACTGCTCCAGGTCCCGTGGAAGATCTCGATCAAGGCGCCGCTCGCAGTCCCGGCACCGCTTACCACGGCGGTACCGGTTGTACTCGCGGCGCAGATCCACCTCCTGGTACTCTCGGCACTGCTCCGGTTCTAGTCATCGCTACCGTCACCGATACTCCCGCAGCCGCTCGCGCCGTCGGCGTTCCTGATCCCGGTCTACCTCCCGGCACTGAGCTGGTGGCAGGTCCTGGTCGCGATCTCAGCATCGTTATGACTCCTGGTACCGGTCTCCGGCACCGAGGAGGTCTCCACCAACGGGGGCGAGGGACCCATACCAGCCTCGTTCGGCACCCCCCGGCCATCCCGGCAGCCATCTGTGTCCTCTCAGGCGGATAGCCTATATGCCCCGGACACAGACGTACCTGCTACCTTGTTCCACGAATCCCAGTCTCAAGAGCATGGACCGCAGCAGTGGGGGTTCTGGACGCTTTGGCCATACCATCAAGCCCAAGGCCTTGAGCTGGGTCCCTTATGTTCCAATGTCTCGGAGCACAGGGTTCCTGAGGCCACGATTTCCCGTCCTCCTCCCCCTTCCACGGAGGAAAGGTTGTCCCAGCCTCAAGACCCCGAACCCCTTGCGGAGTTGGATGCAGTTCTTCAGGCAGAGCCCTCCGCAGACCCGCTCCTCCCAGGTCTCTCTTCTTCATCCTCTCTGGACGAGGCTGTGGCTGGAACAACATCTACCAGCCCGCCTCCACTTGACCTTAGGGCGCACCAGGATCTCCTCAGGCGTGTTGCACAGAACATGAACCTGCAGGCTGAGGAGGTCTCGGAGATACAAGATCCAGTGGTGGACATATTGTCAGCGGATGCCCCCACTAGGGTTGCCCTTCCGTTTATTAAAACCATTCAAGCCAACGCCACTACCATCTGGCAGTCTCCGGCTTCTGTTCCCCCTGCTGCGCGAGGGGTGGAACGTAAATACATGGTCCCCTCAAAGGGGTATGAATACTTGTATGTCTACCCTCTCCCTTGTTCCCTCATCATCCAATCTGTGAACGAGAGGGAGCGACATGGTCAGCAGGCCCCGCCCCCAAAATCCAAGGAGGCGAGACGCATGGACTTACTCGGCTGAAAAGTCTACTCTGCGAGGGCCCTCCAGCTCCGCGTCTCCAATCAGCAGGCCCTCCTTAGCCGCTACAACTATAACACCTGGGCCACAGCAGACAAATTTAAGGAGCTGCTCCCTCAGGAAGCACGTCAGGAGTGCTCCGCGATCCTTGATGAGGGCAAAAAGGTCACGAGAACTTCCCTGCAGGCTTCCCTAGACGCCGTGGACTCAGCTGCACGTACTCTGGCATCTGGCGTTACTATGCGCCATATCTCATGGTTGCAGGCCTCCGGCCTCCCCCCGGAACTCCAGTATACCATCCAAGACCTCCCATTTGAAGGCCAAGGCCTGTTCTCCGACAAAACTGACCCTAGGCTGAAAAGCCTAAAAGACAATAGGGTCATTATGCACTCCTTGGGGATGCATACACCCGTTACCCAGCGCAGACGCTTCCGGCCACAGCAACAACACTGGCCTTACCCCCAACCCTGGCAGAGGCAAGACTTCGCCAGACGGCGAGGCAGGAATGGTCACCGCAGACAATCCGGCAACCAAGGAGGCCAGAACCAGAACCCCTCCAAGCCTTCTTCCGGGCTGAAACCTTCCTTTTGAAGGTGCGCCCGAGGGCGTTGTGCCAGTTTCGTTGATGGATCCATCCCCTCCTTTTTCCAACAGTCTTTCCCTTTTCCTCCCTGTGTGGTCCCAGCTAACACCAGACCGCTGGGTCTTACACACGGTGGAGCTTGGATACCACCTGCAATTTGTTTTAAACCCTCCCTCTCACCCCCCTCGTCCCTCTTCAGGGACCCCTCTCATACCCCTTTGAGGGGACCATGTATTTACGTTCCATCCCTCGCGCAGCAGGGGGAACAGAAGCCGGAGACTGCCAGATGGTAGTGGCGTTGGCTTGAATGGTTTTAATAAACGGAAGGGCAACCCTAGTGGGGGCATCCGCTGACAATATGTCCACCACTGGATCTTGTAGGAGCAACTTCTCCTACAGGAGGTGCGAGCGCTCCTCACCAAAGGAGCCATAGACAAGGTTCCCAAGTTCGAGCGTGGCAAGGGGTTTTATTCCCGCTACTTTCTAATCCCCAAGGCGAAGGGAGGTCTCAGACCTATTCTCGATCTGAGGGAACTCAACAGATACCTAGTAAAGTTGAAGTTCTGTATGGTATCCCTGGGGACCATTATCCCATCCCTGGATCCTGGAGACTGGTACGTCGCCCTCGACATGCAAGATGCCTACTACCATATAGCCATCTTCCCACCCTACAGGAGGTTCCTCCGGTTTGTGGTCAACCGGCAACATTTCCAATTTGCGGTCCTCCCGTTCGGCCTATCTACAGCCCCAAGAGTGTTCACCAAGTGTATGGCTGTAGTCGTCGCCCACCTTCGCCACAGTTGTATACACGTATTCCCATACCTAGACGACTGGCTTATCCAGGGGACTTCCGAGGCGCAAGTCCTCAGGCACATCCGCATTGTCAAGAACCTGTTCTTAAGCCTAGGTCTACTGATCAATGTGGAGAAATCAATGCTAATCCTCACACAGAGGATAGAGTTTATCAGCGCCACCCTGGACTCCACTCTTGCCAAAGCATCTCTGCCTCTGTCGAGGTTCCAAACTATGGCAGCCATCATACGGAGACTGCAAGCAGCGCCCCTGACCTCAGTGCGCTTACCTGCCTTACCCTCCTGGGCCACATGGCGGCCTGCACGTTCGTAACGAACTATGCAAGGCTCCGCCTAAGACCCCTCCAGTCCTGGCTCAACGCACAATACCGTCCGACCAGAGATCCATTCGACATGGTTGTCACAATTCCCCAGGGTGCCTTGGACTCCCTCCAGTGGTGGCTGGACCCTTCCGTGGTGTGTGCAGGGCTTCCATTCCATCCGCCCCAACCCTCGGTGTCCCTGACAACAGATGCCTCCTCCCTGGGTTGGGGGGCTCACCTTGGGCTCCTGCAAACCCAAGGCCTGTAGCCACCTCGCGAGCTAGCCCTCCACATCAACATCCGGGAGTTGAGAGCGGTCCGCCTTTCTTGTCAGGCGTTCAGTCACCATCTGCAGGGCCGTTGTGTCTCGGTATTCTCTGACAACACGACGACCATGTATTATATAAACAAGCAGGGCGGCACGAGATCCTCTCCCATGTGTCAAGAGACCTTACAGCTCTGGGACTTCTGTATAGCCCATTCTATTCACCTCATCACGTCCTTTCTCCCGGGGATTTGGAACACGCTGGCGGATCATCTCAGCAGATCCTTCCTTTCCCATGAATGGTCCCTTCGCCCGGACGTTGCTCTTTCGCTCTTCCGGAGGTGGGGGTTTCCCCAAATGGACCTCTTCGTATCCTGCAGGAACAGGAAATGCCAGATGTTCTGCTCCTTTCAAGGCCTCTCACTGGGTTCGGTGGCAGACGCCTTCCTTGTTCCGTGGACGACGCACCTGCTCTATGCCTTTCCACCGTTTCCTCTCGTCCACAAGGTCCTATTGAAGGTGTGCAGAGACAGGGCCCGCTTGATCATGATAGCTCCAGGGTGGCCCCGGCAGCACTGGTACTCCATGCTGCTGGACCTTTCCATAGCCGACCCTGTCCCTCTGCCCCTTCATGTGGACCTGATCACTCAGGACCACGGCAAGCTCCGTCACCCGGACCTTCAATCACTCCACCTCACGGCGTGGCTCCTGAGTGGCTGACCCGATCTGAGCTCTGTTGCTCTACCCCAGTGCAGCAGGTACTCCTAGGCAGCAGGAAGCCTTCCACTAGAGCGACGTATTCGGCCAAATGGAAGCATTTCACCTGCTGGTTCGCGAAACGGAATTTCCTTCCCACCGAGGTCTCCATTGCTAATATCTTAGACTACATCTGGTCCCTCAAGCAACAGGGCCTAGAGATATCATCTCTCCAGGTTCACCTGGCGGCCATCTCCACCTTTCACCCAGGGGTTGATGGCCGCACGGTGTTCTCTCACCCTATGGTGACTAGATTCCTTAAGGACTTGGAGTGTCTCTACCCCCAGGTTCGCCTCCCTGCCCCTACCTGGGACCTTAACCTGGTTCTGACCCGGCTCATGTCCCCTCCATTTGAACCATTAGCGACTTGCTCCCTTCTCTACCTCTCATGGAAAACCGCTTTCCTGATGGCCATCACATCAGCGAGACGGGTCTCGGAGCTTCGGGCCCTCATGGTAGATCCCCTGTATACTGTGTATCACAGGGACAAGGTGCAGCTGAGACCGCACCCAGCCTTTCTCCCCAAGGTGGTATCGGTTTTCCATGTTAACCAGGAGATCTTCCTACCTGTCTTCTTCCCAAAACCCCATTCAACTCGCAGGGAGCAGCAGCTACACTCACTGGATGTCCGTAGGGCGCTCGCCTTTTACATAGAGTGAACTAAGCCATTCCACAAAACCCCCCAACTCTTTGCGGTGGCGGAACGTGTCAAGGGGTTACCCGTCTCCTCGCAGAGGATTTCCTCATGGGTAATGTCCTGCATCCGCGCCTGTTATGAATTGGCGCACGCCCCCCCGGGCCACATGACTACGCACTCCACCAGGGCTTAAGCCTCATCGGCTGGTTTTCTTGCTCACGTGCCCATTCAGGAAATCTGCCGGGCAGCAACCTGGTCTTCTGTCCATACCTTCGCTTCCCACTATGCCGTGGTTCAGCAATCTAGGGATGACACAGCCTTTGGCTCCGCCGTGTTGCACTCTGTGACATCTCTCTCCGACCCCACCACCTAGGTAAGTCTTGGGAATCACCTAACTGGAATGGATATGAGCAAGCACTCGAAGAAGAAAAGACGGTTACTCACCTTTGTAACTGTTGTTCTTCGAGATGTGTTGCTCATATCCATTCCACACCCGCCCTCCTTCCCCACTGTCGGAGCAGCTGGCAAGAAGGAACTGAGGAGCGGACAGGCCGGCAGGGGTATATATCAGGCGCCATAGCGGCGCCACTCCAGGGGGCGACCTGCCGACCCGCTGGAGTTGCTAGGGTAAAAATCTTCCGAAGAACGTGCACGCGCGGCGCGCACACCTAACTGGAATGGATATGAGCAACACATCTCGAAGAACAACGGTTACAAAGGTGAGTAACCGTCTTTTTCTCTCACAAAGTTCTGTCCGACTTTGGTATCACAACAGAGAACTTTGGCTTCATCTCATGGCCCAAGAAATATGGGAAAGGGACATATTACCAGATGGTGCATGCTGAAAGATGTTATAGAAATGCAAAGCCTCTCTCTATCCTGTCTATTTGCAATCAAAACTACAAAGGGATATTCCTTAATTTACAGAGCCTTCCTTAATGACCAGGCTTATTTTTTTGCTCTTGTTAATTATGAAATGACATTTCCAGTTAGTTTGCTTATTATAATAGTGGGTTACAGAATAAGTTTTATCTATTTGCTATGTCCTTCCCTTTAAAACAGAACTACCTCTTAAATGCAATAGTTCTATCATAGACAATGGATTTAAAAAAACCCCAGCAATTTGGAAATATCGGCATGCATGCTGTGTTTGGCTCTTTCAGCTTTTAGTTTCAAGCACTATGGTGTTTATATATAGACACCATTTCCTGAATGCTTAGCAAAAGAAGAAAAGAACAACAGGACAGGATAGAAAAAAATATGCAAAGAGAAGAAACCTGAGTTTTGTTTTTTGAACGCTTTCAAAGAATTCAGTAAGAAACAAATCTTCATTATTGGCATAGCTGTAAAGTATGCAGTGTAATGCTTTATTATTGCTACTACAAAACTGCCATCATTAGAACATGCTGCAAGCAGTCAACCCATTGCTGTATATTTCCAATCCCTAATTTTACAGATACTATAGCACATAATGAATGCCGTCGTTTCCTTCTGTATTTTTTTGCTTCATAAGCTAGGTGTACTTAGATTTTCTGTTTATCTGTCAAGTGATGGAAAATACTTCTTGGCTTTTTTTTCACACCTCATTTAGCATGAAGAGTTTAATATGACAAAGGAAAATTAGTTGCTTGTTTTTGTTTTATAATTAAGATCTCAGTTACAGAATGAAAAGCTTTAAAGTTTGTTTAATTTCTGTATTTGCACAGTTCAGATAACTTTCTTGGAGTTTTTAATTAAAATGTAAAATTGAGTGTCAGACACTCAACTTTTTTTTTCTGAATTTGAAAGGAATGTATTTAAATACTCTGGGTACTGAAAAATTTGGAGGGAAAACACATACATAATATATATGAAAGTATAAAATATAAACAACTAAAAACTATACTATAAAATCAAGAACACCAATATGTAGATCAACCCTGAATTACTTTCCTCTATATTTTTGAGACATGGGCTATTAAGAGTTCTATCCAGTCACCTGGACTGCTATAGGAATTGATTTTTTTACAGTGATTAATGTTTGTCACAGGATTTCATTCTTTAAATCCTGTGGATTTTTCTTAGGGAAAAATGAGGCATACTCACAAAATATAATGGAAAATGAATTGAATGGGGGTAGGGAGTTTTTTGTGAGCTATCAGGGAAAAGAAAACCCTAGGGTCCCTCCGTCCTTGTAGTGCTCAGCCTCCTCTTGGGCTGGGGGGAAGAGGGTATCCCTAGCTGATTGGCTGGGTTGAAGAGCACAGCTGAAGGCCACTGGCTGCCACATCTGAAGGGAGGGCTTTCCCTTTGTCATTCTGCACTTAAGAGAAACATGTTGCCCTATCCCCCACTCAGAATTAGAGTAGATTTCTAGGGCTTGTTGTAGGCAAATTGTTTTGTGGGGGCTGAGAAGGAAGTTTTCCATCACTGCCTGGTTGTCTTAGGTGGTGTGAGATATTCATCTTTTTCTCATCAGCCCCGGGCAGATTAGAAGGTAAGGCGTTTGTTGGAAGTTGGAAGTGTTCCTAATGCAGGTGCTAGTTTAATATGGCTGTAACTCCTGAATAAGCTTGAATTGGAATCAGAAGAGGGCATCTCCTAAAGAAGGTGGGGAAAGAGGCCGGAGCCCCTCAGGCCATCAACTTCAATCCTCCCTTTGTATGTTGAGGTCTCAGAAATGATGTTGGGACAAGGTTAAAGATTTGGAGGTTAGGGGGCAGCGGCTGTGGGTCGCCCTCCCTCAGGTCGTATGGATTATTGAAGTAAGGATGTGCACTGCTTGGTTATTACCAGGTAGGCTACCAGATGTGTTAAGTTTAAAAAAAAACTCACAAAAAAAACAACGTTGCAGCCTGGTAAGCCACATTATTGGTGTTAGGTCTTGTCTTCCTGGTGCATCCAAGAGAGTAATTAGGCTTGTATGCAGTGTTGTTGGAGCAGTGTTGGTCCCAGGATATTAGAGAGAGAAGGTGGGTGAGGTAATCTCTTTTATTGGACCAACTTTAGTGGATGAGAGAGACAAACTTTGGAGCTACAAAGAGTTCTTCCTCAGGTCTGGGAAAGGTAATCAGAGTGACAGCTAAATATAAGATCAAACAGAGTTTAGCATAAGTAGTTAGCACGTATTCTAAGGGATCGTTCAAGTTAAAGTGGCCCATTAACTCCCTTGTAGTCCTAGAACAAAAAGGGGGTTAGTGAGTTACAGATTATTGTAATAAACCATAAAGCCAGTGTCTTTATTAAGACATGATTTTTAGTGTTTAGCAAAGTTAAGCATGTATGCTCCCAGTCTCATCTTTTAGAAGTGTTGTGCAAGTCTCCTTTGCAGGTAAGGAGTGATAGGTCAGATATAGAGTGATTACTTTGTGAAAAGTGTTCACCCACATGTGATAGAGTGCCTTTGTCTGTCATTTTCTTTATGAGTTCATGCAAGAGAGTAGTGTTTGTTTGGTTTCCCCCACATAGTTGTTATTGGGGCAGTAGGTGCAGTAGATAAGGTAAGCCCCATATTGTGATAGTCATGTGTAGGGCTCATGGGTATTAATCACCGTAGCAATGGAGATATGTCTGCAGGTTTTGCATCTGTTGTTCTGGCAGGGTTTGGTGCTGCTTTGTGTTGATTGTCCACAGACCAGGAAACACCAACTATCTATACTGTAACATTGCTTAGAGTAATATTAGTTTAAAATATTACATTAGTATAAAATAAACCAGTAAAACAGGCAAAATCTATCTAGAATCTAAAATACAGTTGTGATGGCATGCACAAGGACTTGGCTCTGTGTTAATATATCACCAGTAAAACTAACACAGTGAATTATACGAAGATATGGACAAATTTAGTTTACAGTTCTGAAACATGGAGATGTGTAACTTGAAGATGCCTTCATTTTCAAACAGTTAGTTTTATTTAAAATTGATTAGTAGCAATTCACAACAGCTTGCCAAATCGCTAATGGAAGCTATTTGATTCAATTCTGTCATTATTTAAACACCAGTTCACTGCATATAGTTTAACCAGAGAAAAGTTGCAGCCTTCAGCCAGTAATTTATTTATTTATTCTTTTTGTAAATATTTTTCAAGTCCAAAAAAAACCTTAAAAATGCCTATATAGTGAAAGTTGCATTCAGTATGTGTGTGCTTCAAATGGCTAATTTGAAAAATGTCACAGTATTAGTTTTCACATACGTATGTCAAAAAGATTTTATATCTACATGTCAAGAGTTTACTTGATTTTTTTTGTGTGGAGTGTGAATTTAATACTAAATTACAAATTGGATTCTGCTGTTAACTAAGTATCCTATTCAGCAGAAAATATATGCAGGTTTTTGCAGAGGGGAATCTGGCTCCCATGCCCAATGAAGTGATACAGAGGGGACCTCTTCTTGGCCATGAAATCACTTTTGTCAAGATGTGGATGTGCATTCCACAAAGGAGTTGCTAAAGGCGGAGGCTTTGGTTGCTTCCTCCTCCCACTGCAGAACTGTATTCTATTGCTGAAAAAAACATCCAAAAATAAGTAGTTTGGGTTATTTAGTTTCAAAGTCAATCCTGTTAACTAGTGAAGTGATGACATAATGCCCTACCACCGCAAAAAGATGCACATCTTTACTGTTTTGATACTGTTGGATAGGATTTTGCACATCCAACTGTATGAAGAAGCAGTCTATCTCTTAATATGGCACTTTGCCTACATACCTAGTGGTCTGCCAATTGCAGCTGCTAAGGTGCCAACTAAATAGGAATATAGAAAGGTGCAGTATAATAAAAAAAAATGCAAGACCTGCTATTCTTTAGAAGAAATATTAAATTGTAATCACTTCTGCCAGGCTTTAATGGCTTCCGGGGGGACTTGAAGAATCCATGGCATGTCTTGAAAACTATGGAGGATTATTCTGCTGTCCTTACTAATATTTCTTCTGTTTTTAAAAAAAATTCGAATGTTTGGTGCTCAAATATGGCAATGGATTCTATGATGGGATTTACAGTCTGTCTGGAAGTTCACCATCCCATCACTGGCTTTTAGTCATTGGAGTTTTATATGGAAGGTGACCTGGTCAAGTATGCCTAAGACATCTGACTGACTTATGTCATGGATGTGTGGCAGTATGTTCTGGGAATGTGAGTTTGGCTGGAGACTGTAGGGTTCTTTCCCCATTAAAAACTTGATTCAAGCCTAGCAAGAGCAGTCTGCAATAAGGGGGGCGGGGGGTCCAGAAAATGGAATTCCAGCCAGTGGATAGGGTGCTGCTGCCTTGTCCCAGTTTGGACAACAAACTCCTGGCAGCATAGACAGACCCCCTTGAGGCTGTCTGGTGAAGAGGTCCAGCTGATTATGAAATTTGGTACCCAGAAAAGTGAAGTGGGGGGAGAGTGAACTCATCACATGAATTTATGGAAACTCTGATAGGCACAGAAAGATCTTTTCAGTGATCCTGAACATTAACTAAATAAGTTAACTTCCCAGTATCCCAAAGCAGCAGGGCTGGGTGATATTCCCTTGGAAGAGGAACTCAAAAATATGAAAAATGGCAAGTCTGTAATATAGAAAATGACTTTGGATAGGTTTCCTCTTCTGTGCCAAGGAAAATTTTGGTGGTAGTTAAGTCTGATCTGAAAAACAGGGTTTTTTCCCCTGCAGAAAAAAATGCAACTGAATGTATGCTTGGAGAATGTTAGATCAGCTACCTAAGATATAATTGATAGGGAATGGGCAAATCTGACCTTTGGTGAGAAAAGTGGAAGCCTTAGTGGGGAAGATCTACTAAAACCCTCAAACAAAATTGGAAATCTGGTTCTTTTGTGGTATTACTGGGTAGTCTAAGCAGTTGGTGCCACCTTTTTACTTCACTTTCTGTAGTCATAATAGATGTACAGAACAATTGGCTCTTAACCAGATTAATTGGTCTAAGAGCTATAACCAACACTTTAAGGCTAATACATAGTTCTTCATAGTCACCCAACCATGCACAGTCCATTCTTCAAAAAAGAATTAGTTTTATAAATAGATACCTCAGAGAGATCTCTTTCAGCCATACTGTTTCACCCATCTCACACATATAGGTGTTAGGGGAAAACACTTACCTAGTGGAACCACTTCAGTGTTGGGAAGGAGTGCTTTGCAATCTGAGTGGTGGAGAGCTGAAGTATTACTTTTCATTCTGATCTTGAATCTTGCATTCCCTGATGATTATGAACTATCGAAGTGGTCAATCCTTGGCTTGTCAATGCCATTGGTTTTATATACATGATCATCTGGGGAAGAAAATGGTAATGTTGATTTATTTTTCTGGATTCTATTGGCTATTGGAGCTTTTGTAACTGTGTGTGAGCGTGCCAACTGACATGCTCACAGAGAAGACGTGTGTGATGGCATATGCTACCTCTCTGGTTCTCAGGATGACTCTGGATACTAGGCCCTTCCAAGAAGAGTTGAAACCTTCCCGATCTTGAGTTTGCTGACAGAATTTAGGGACTAAATGAGAAAGGGTTATGGGTCTGGGAGGTTAAGCCAAGGCCAGCAGATTGAGCCCAGGTGAAGCTCATCATGCAGCCAAATCCAGCAGATGGAATTGAGTCTGTCAGATATTTGCTAGGCAGAGAAGGATGCCAATAGGAAATTCAGTGGAGGAAGTAGAAAATGTTTTGGAAGAAAATAGCAGAGCCTGAACTTCCCCACAGGTAGTTTTGTTTTACATGGCATCACGTTCATTTCATTTGCTTGGTACCATTAGGAGAGAGAAACCAATTTTTGTAGTGGCTAAAGCTTGACATTTGCTAATTATGCACTCTATAAGCTTTCATGTGGTCTCAGATGCAGAAGCGTTCCCTTTGTGCAGAACAGTTTCTAGTAAAGAAATGGCCTTTCATGGAGAGTCTTTCAAAGACTGAGGGCTGGTCCACACTAGGGGGGGAAATTGATCTTAGATACGCAATTTCAGCTACGTGAATAACGTAGCTGAAGTCGAATATCTAAGATCGAATTACTCACCCATCCAGACGGCGCGGGATCGATGTCCACGGCTCTCCGTGTCGATTCCGGAACTCCGTTGGGGTTGATGGAGTTCCGGAATCGATATAAGCGCGCTCGGGGATCGATATATTGCGTCTAGATTAGACGCGATATATCGATCCCCGAGCAATCGATTTTAACCCGCCGATACGGCGGGTAGTCTGGACGTGGCCTGAGCCACTATCTTGCATTCTCTATCTCTCTGCCCTTACCACTATCCTAATGAAGGTTTCAATACTTTCTTTGGTAATGTAGTTTGAGTAGGGCCAGGTGGCACAGCACTTGTACTTCTCAGATATCAACACAGTCTTTTTTGAGCAAGATTAAGAAAATGTATTAATAAACAAAGTGACAACCTCACTCTCCTGAAAGTGTGTGGGGGTTGATTTGTTTTTGTTGTTTTTATTTCTCTTCACTTTGCAAATAGAGACTACTGCATCTCCAGAGATTAAAGCCTTGCAACTGGTGAAATAATACTCACATGAATGAGAATAGAGTTTTTTTTCCTATGAATTCTTCTTTTATCCTAATAAGTGAAGTTTAGGCAAACAATGCCTCTAATCATTTTAAGAATATTAATTCTGGAGGAGAAAGAAATGGAATAGGAACTCCTGCTTCTGGAGATCTAGCATTAGAACTTTGCTGTATCCTGAAAAGTGACTATGTTTTATGATGAGAATATTTAGTTTCTGATCACCCCTATACTATATAGGTAGTTAAAAAGTAAAGTTTTACCATTAAAGGTATTTTCTTTTCTTTCCACTTTGATACAGTAAATGTATTACAGATATTCTTTTGTTAGTTGGACATGTAGTTTTGAAAATCTTGTAAACTTTTAAAATTAAACTTATGATAGGTGAGTTACTGAAAGTTTTTTACATACTGGACCTTGCCTTCTCAGTAACCAATTTTTTCTTGTTTCAAAACTCTCATTAATTTTTCACAGGCTTGTGATGGATAGTTTTTATTTATTCACATCTGAGGTTCTGTTGTGTGAAAAGGACTCATTTTATAACATTACATATTCATGGCTTGGGATAGATGGGATAAAGAACTTATTATTAATGTGTCACAATGGGAAACTTACTCTAGGTTCATTTGTGAACCTTGTTAAATTTGGTACGGTCAGCAGACAGTACTGAAATTGTTGATAGATTTTATTGTAAAAGGGCAAAGAGGTTCACTGATGCTTCCTTGTCTAAACAACACAGGTAAAATGGTTTCATTCCAGATATATTTGGAACAGAGTAGCAATAAAGGAAGAGTAGGAGCAAAAATGTATGTACAACAGTAGAAAAAACTATACATATTACCCTTTCTTTTATCACATACATACTTTTAGGGCTGCTGTTTGTCACAGTGTCTACTGACATCTGACATGTATTTAATATTGCTGCAGATTCTCTACAATTAACCAAATTCTAGTATTTTTTCATTATATGAATCGGTATCAATGTTTTACCAAATGTGTTTTTCAGTTCACAGCAAATTAAATTAGTCTATGAAGGCTCATTGTAGCCATGTTTCACTGAGATTAAGAGGAACATTCTCCTCTTCATAATGTGGAATTCCACAGTGCAGAATTTTGTTACCTTCTTTCTGCATGCAGAATTCCCACTGATTTCAGTGGGATCCTATGTATTGAACATATGAAGAATATGCAGTGAAACTCTTCAATACAAATGAAAGAGGATACATCTGACCTAATATTCTAGCAATTTTATAATCTTAACATTTCACTTATCCTGCAGGAAGCAGGTGCATTTTTTTTACAGGAGGTCTGTGAAATCCGTCTTGCAAGGCCAGAAATCCCATACATGTTAGATAGAATTTTAAAGTACCAGCACTGAATGTGTTGCATGTATTTAGATTTTATAAAACAAGAGCTGTTCAATTAAATGTTTGCATATATCCATCTTTTAGATACAGAGAAAAGGGACAACAGGAAATACTTCTTTTACAAGTTAGGTATGTTTTTTGCAGCTTTTATGACATAAGTAGTAAAGCCTATTCAATGAGGTCATTCTGTACTGGAAAACTGAAGAGATTTATACCGGATATACTCTAATACAATATGTTTTGTACAAAGAAAATGTTGTAGATGAAAATGTGGACATTTTAAATTAATTAATACTATTTTGACCATTTGAGCATCTCCTTAAAATGCAGGGAACAGGAAATGGTCCTGGTTGACATTTTTTCACAAATGTTCTTTTTCTGTGGAAACAAACAAACAAAAACATGTATCACAAAAATAATTAGTTGTGATAAATAGCATTAAAGGACACTTTCATCTTTTTGAAACCAATAATATTAGATAATCTATAACAGATATTTTAACAAAATGTTTCAGTATTATAAAATCCTCATTTTTAACAGGGATCCCATTGGTGGTTCAATGGTATTATATTGCCATTTATACTAGAAGAGTGGAGAAAACTGTTGTCTATTAAGTGTTTGCGAGTGTGCACATATGCGTACAGTGAAATAATATCCAGTGTAATGTGCAGTGACAGTCAAAATTACAGGTTTTCTCTGCCGCAAGGGTAGTTCTCTGCCAAGTATAGTAATATTGTTGTAGCAGTGTTCAAGGTTGTCAGCAGTTCTGGGTTACTCTGTAGAGAGCCATAACTGTGTGTGGAAGCAAGGAGCTTCCTGTCAAGGGAAATACTATAATTTTGATATATATTTGTTGGTGCCAAACTGCAATTAAATAGGAGGCATTGGGAGAAGGTTTTATTTAACCAGCTTGATTTTTTTGATTAATTAATTTAAAAACCCCACACACCTAGTATATGTATGTTTTTAAAGAACAAACTGATCTAGTATTTGTCCACGTTTGTTACTCAGTTGAATTTGGGCTTTATTAATTTTATCTAATATCTTTATATGGTGAATTAGTGCTTGTTGAAGATATATGGCCCATGCCACTGTTAACTTAGCTCAGAATGTTGGGGCTACGTTGCTCTGTTAATTTACTATCATGAAATTATATATTTGATAAGATTTTTTTAAAATGTCCTGAAACAATCCCCCCACCCCCGCAAAAAAAAGAAAAGAAAAAGCAAAAAGCAGTGTATTGGCAAATGTCTGGCCTTCTGCAAAGTATCATCATAAAGAACTGTTCGTCTCTGAGGCCCTGATTCAGTAAGTTAATTAGACATGGACCTAACTTTCAGCACTTCTGTAGTTACACTACTTGCACATTCAAAGTTGTGCATGCACTGAAAAATTGTGGACAAAGAATACACCTTTCATGTAGAGTCATTCACAAATTAAGGCCCTGATCCAGCAACATGATGTACATGGGTGCCCCCACCCCTCCAATTGACTTCAGTGGCTTCGGCTCCCTAGAGTGTACCCATGCACAACACGTTGAAGGATTGGGGGCTTTATATCTTTTTCATTTTCCTGGGGTATACATGTCAAAAAAGTGCTTGTTTTTGTCTGTCTTTTTCAGTAAATACATATTGAGGAGAAAGTATTGTATTAAAAAAATCGTAAGCAATTTTTTACTGTTTTCTGCATTCAACTAAAAATAAAATCAGATTCTTCATATTGAGGGATTGAAATAGAAGGGAATAAGATTATAGGCTACTTTTTCCTCAAAGAAAATTAGAGGAAAGGAACCAATTGGAATATTTCCATCATCAGGAATAAGATGTTCCACTGATTGTTGATATAGCCAAAAATTTCCCTGTCAGTTAAACCTATTCTAGAAATACAGTATGCAAAATTTAACAGGAACAATTATAATTATAGTACATGGTATAGATTACATACATATTAAAAAGCTACGGCTATATCTTCATGCAGTTCATTAGTTAAGCTAAATGAAAAATGTAATACTGCTGTTGCTACTTACAATGGGGCCTTCCTCATCTCTATGCACACCTCTAGCCAGTGACACACAAGTGCGGGCATTATGATGGCTAATTTGCAAAGGGAAAAGGCTATTTAAAAAAAAAAAAAGCAAAAGCTCAGGTTTGACAGGGGATAAAAATATAGAAAATATTTGCATATGGCTTTATTTTTCTGTGCCTGCTCACAATGCTTTGACATAGGACCAATTTCAGCCTGATTTTGTCCATCTGATAGTAGTGATTAAGCTTTTTTATGGCTATGAGGGCAGTAAACGTGGCCTCTACTAGGTCCACTTTGAATGCCACAAGCTAGAACAAACTGTGAAATAGAAAGCTGGGAGCTTCCTCTTCCAGAGATGAAACTTTTGCATCAGAGCTCTGTGGGAAAGAGAAAAAGGTGTGTCATCATTGCAGATTCTGTACATTTTGTTCTTTGTTGCTGGAATTTACGGATATTTTGTGAATTTCTATTGGACATAGTTACAAAGTAGCTTCAGTCTGGCCTGCCTTTAGGGTTCTGAGTATGTAAATTCTATGTATGAAATCCTGGCAGCATTAAATTCAATGGCAATTTTTGCCATTTACTTCAGTGAGCCCAGGATTTCACCGTCCCTTCAGTGTCACCTTGTCCCTTCAGTGTAAGGGCATTAGTGCTCAGAAAGTGGTCATGAAGGTCTTTGCACATATGTGGTCCTATATTTTAATCTCTCTGCTATATGATGTCACTAAAAGGTTTACCAAATATAAGGTCTTTCGGGACACTTGCTAATTTTTTTTATTATTTATTTTTATTATTGTCACTATCGCATAAACATATTGCTCAGCAGGGCAGGCTATTTTCTTCATGCTTTGTTGTTGCAATATGAAAACAGACACACTTTTCTTTAGCTCATGAAGAATGCAGCATCTGTTCTTGGCTTCTTGCAGTTTTCATTCTTCAGACAATACATTCAGAATTTTGAAACGCTTAAGAAATCTGAAATTAAAATTTTTGTCCCTCCTTCAAAAAAGTGGTTACCCTGTGACAACAGTGGGCTGAGCTAAATTCAGCTACATCAAGGAAGAGCTATAAAAGTAGATAGATTGCCCTCTAAGCTTCACTTTATTGGATATTGTAATTGACATATAGTTGTCATTTATAATCATCTGTCCATTTCTGTGAGTTGGGAGCAGTAAAGTTAATTGTGGCTGCTCATTTGCATTAATCTCACCTCTGAAGGGTACAGTAACCCATTAATATCATGTCATGATGAATTATCACAAATAACATTGAACATATTGATTAATGATCTCTGAGATTTGTATCTCGTTAAAACATTTTGTTAGCTCTTTAAACTTTTAAGCAGATAGTCAATGTATGCAGGAGAGGTTTAGAGATGACCCAAGAAGTGATGAAAAGTTATAGCATACATTTTGGGTCACTAATTAAAACTTAATAAAGGGGTTTCTTAACATTTTTTAAAAATGCCTTTCTTTGGCAAAGTAAGCTATGCTGCTTACGTGCTTTTTAACCATGAGAACTGTAATGCTATTGTCCACGAGGTAGAAAACAATAATTCTGCCGTGACATTAAAATTAAAACTAACAAAACCAAACCAAACCCCAGGATATCAATCAGTGAAGAAAGTGACCAAACTTCATGATTTGAAAAAACAAAAACAAACGAAAAACAGTCCAGTGTCTGTTTCTACCCTATACCAAGAAAGATGGTCAAAGTCTCATCTAATCCACATAAACTTTTCTTTCGCTTATTTAACATTAACCTGAAAATAATGAAAATTTAATGCTTTTTTCCCACTAAATTTTGAAAGTTCGATGTCTACATTTTAGATAAATGGAATGCCAAACATTAGATCATTATATAATTTGGAATAGTTTGGCAATTATATAATTCTACACTTTGATTACAGTGTTTTAAAAATTTCACTGAATGAAAATACATTATTACTGTAAGAGAAAAAAACATAAGGAACTTTATGAAGATGTGGGGAAATTTGGAGAGTTCCAGAAAGCCATGATTGACATTTTACTGTCCCATCAAAAAAAAAAAAAATTACTCCTCCTGGATGATTGGGTGAGTAGAGTTTTTTAAGGATCTATTAAATACTAGAAATTATTTAGTAGCATCATTTATCAAAACGAGATTCGTTGTCTCCTTACACAAGTGTGAAGATTATAATTGATTTGAGCCTTTCCAGTAGCTAGTGACTTCAGTAGCTCCCCTCTCAACAGCCAAGGGGGCCTAAAATGTTCCTTTACTTTTTGTTTGCAAAGGTGTTGTAGCATTGTTATTCCCAGCTATAGATGATGAGGTAAGGTGGATGAGGTAATATTTTTTTATTGAACCAACACTGGTGAAAGAGAAGCTTTTGAGTTTACAGAGACTTGAAGAAGAAGAGGTCAGTTTAAGTGTAAGCTTGTCTCTCTCACCAACAGAAGTTGGCCCAATAAAATATACTATTTCACTTACCTTGCCTTTTCTTTTTGTTAAGCTACCAGTATAGTCCTCCCCTTCAACTTAATTGGCTGCTACAAGCAATCATTTTTAGTGCTCTCCCAGTGTCACTCATATTAGATGTCTAAGCTCGGGAAGGTGATGCATAGCATACAACTCTTCCTGGAGTTTGAGCTGCTTCATTCCGTTACCTTACCTCACACTATTTTTACTAATCCAAAATGAGACTAGCCAGTTACTTAGAATTCTTGAGTATCCCATGGGGCTCCTCAGTGCAAAAGCCATATATAATCTTAGGTTTCTAATGATTTCTGCTGTTACTTAGGGTGAAATACATATCACCTGCCGCATACCCAAGTAAACAGGCTTTGCCTAAGAGACCAATATGAAGATTTTGGACAAAGAAAACCACCTTCACTAACTTGGACACATGACATGAGGCACCTTCATAGATGTGCCATGACTCCTATTACCTTGGACTTCAGTAGATTGCACTGCCGACAATGGCTCTTCACCCCCTCCACGTGCTGGGATTGCAGCCAGTGAATCAGCACATTTCACTAACCTCTCTCATTGCCATTGCCTCTTGCCAGTCCATAATGCCTTTCCATAATTCCATGGAAAGAGTTGCCCTGGAGTTTGCCTCAATAGTACATAGGAGTCTTTGAAGAAAAGAATTGCATTCCAACTTTAACTTACCATTGGGAACTCTGATTTATCGTTGGGGTTCCAGAACACAGTATGTGATATTATATACCATAGAAGCTACAATACTGTTGGCTGTGGAGTGGGAAACAAAGTGGAAACAATCACTCTTAATCAACTTGCTTTTATTGGTGTAAGAAAGAGCCTTAACAACATGTTAAGAGATTTCTGTGCATAATATTTATTTTTTGAAATAATAAAACAATCACTTCAATTTCATATTAAATCACTTAGGAAAATCAGCCATTTTATTATTCAGTTAATTTAAACCTTTTTGTTTGTCACCTAAAGTGTGTTCAGTGAATAATGCATGTTGTAGGGTTTTGTTTTGTTTTTTTGTCCAAAAAAAAGTGTGTGGGGAACACAAAGTGCGTTCATTTATACTCATGGTATTAATTCTTACTCATTCTAAAAATCTGCTAACAGAAATATTTCCATTCAGCTCATTAATCAATTGTGATTTTCATTCCCTTGTTTTGTAAAAGCTGTTGCAATAAATATTTTTTTCACAAAGCGAAAATCCAAGAGATGGATGCAGTAAGCGTAATTAATAGCACCCAGTTACAGAAGATCAGCAAGTTTGTGAGATTCACATGCTGCTTTACCATATGGCTGCCCAGTAGGCGAAAAATTTGATTAATGTTTTTGAGGTAGATTTTTTCAACAAATATTACAGCCCCAGATGAGGAATTTTACTTTCTAGTATTGCTAGACTTAACTAAAATAACAGATCCTTTGATTTAGAGCTAAATAATATTTGATCCAATGAAACGTAACATTTGCAAAAAGAATTACAGTTCTATTATACACAGAAAGAACAGACATTCTTCGTTTTTAATTCCGTCCAAAATGATTAAAATTTCATTGTGCTAATTTTTAAAATGATTGGTTGTGATTTAAGATAGCAATACTAATGCATGTCTATCGTAGGAAGAATATTTTTTCCCAAAAGGAAAACAATTTGACAATAATATAGTTAAATTGATTTACTTGCCAATACCATATCACTTCCTGGTTTCATATGTGCAAGACCAAGGTTGAGTGGCTTGTTGAGAAATTGAGAATTTCATTAGGATGTTACCTTAAATCAGTTTACAAGACAAACTGCATAGTTTATTAACTGCATTTATTAAATATTATCAGAACAACTGTAGCTAGTGGTTAATCATTCAATAATAGACATTCCTGAATATGTTCGCTTAAAATAAAAAAAAAAAAGCTTTGCGAAAAAGTGCATCATAAGAATGTCACTATTTCATGTTGAGTGTTCTCATGTGAAGCTAACACACAGCAGGAAGTTCTGCTTTTCTCACAAATTTTCAGTTTAATAGAAGGAACATCAGCAGCTGGTGAAGTACAGATTCAGGGTGCTGAGCCAGAAATGGAATGGAGAAAAGCTCTGAATGGAAGTCTTGCTGAGCTTCCAGAGTACTAAAAGGTAAAGCATTTTACCTAACATTAGCAAAACAACTTTGGCAGTTTGGTTTCTTCTAATACCTCATGTAATGCTGAGGTTCCGAGTCTGATGAGATGCTAAAGTTGAATGAGTGAGGATTTCTAAATTTAAAAAGATACAACATTATGGAATTTTTACAATATATCAAATTAGAAATTGGTAACCGAATTTAAAAAGTATGTTAATGTGAAAATGCATTTTGATTTGAGTGGCTGAAAATTTTCCCCAGATTAAGTTTCTTGGCACAAAGATGTTATCAATACTGCTTAATTTGTGGGAGTGAGTGGGAACTCGAAACCAAAAAGACAAAAGAAAAATAGAAGGTATCCGTTATGTGGATTAGTCTAAAGAAACTTTTCACCTTTGGCAATTCTAGATAGTGACAGTAGGTGTTGTCCAGTTGCATTAGTTTGTGTTAAACATCATAGAAAAGCAAATCACATAGAAGGGTTTGAAGATGTTTATTTTGGAAGATATGAACATCAAGATGTCAGATGCTGTAAATTAAGAGATAACTGATGACAAAGAAACATATCCAAAACCCGTCGTCCTAGCTTAGTAAGACTTGCTGGATTGTTGTATTTTTTTGAGATAGGGTAATTAATTAAATTGATATTAACTTCTCAGGGTTGCTTTGTTTGAAGACTGGCTCTAATGTTCTTTTTCGTTTTTTTGTTTCACACTATTACATTTATTACAATTTGGACAAAGTATCTGAACATTCTTATTAAGTTTTTTCTTTCTGTATCTTGTTTTGGTCTTGTCTGTATAGATTGTTAATGTTTTGTAAGTTAGAGCACATTTTATCCCAGAACTTGCGCTAAATTGTGCCATTATTTTCATTCTGTTATTAAATTGCATGTTCACCTATATGTGCAGGAAGGGTTGTGAATCAACTCTTCAAGAAATAGAAGTGAGAGCTTGGATATTTTTTTAAACAGTAGAACTAAATTCTTAGTTGACTGGGTGTCTGCAGTGGAAGCTTATTCAAAAACTGTATGATTCAATTTCTAATACCATAGGATGCATTTATAGTTAATCTAAAAAGATGTTTTTCCCTTGTAATGATGGCTTTCTTTCTTTGTTTCTTTACAAAGGCACAAAGCTTTCCTGTTAATGTTCACAGTTTTAACTATTTCAGAGTTATTGGTCTGCTGTAAATCTGTCAGGAATGTCTGTAAAGGATTGTCTATAGGAAGAGGCTGTAGAGTGGTCAGTCTAAAAAGCTCCTTAGAGTAGTACTTTGAATTTTAAATCACACATGTAATTCAAAGGTAATGTAACTTGCAGTGTTGGACTTCAGTCCATTCAGTTAAATGGAGAAAAATGACTGACGTAAGGAATGAGTTATTGATTCGTTGTGGGAAAACGACTTCTGTAATACAGGAAGTATGGTAAAAGGAACAGCTTAATTATTTAGGGGGCACTGTTGAAAAAAGTGCTTTTGCAGCACTGCAAATTGTATAGATAGGAATTGTACAACAAGGCTTTATAATAATTCTTTCTTAAAGGCAAATTATATGGGTGCTTCCTTTTTTTTTCTTCTAAGACAGAACTCATATTTAACTATTTTGTAGTAGTACAGCTAAGTCACAGGTAATGAAATAAAATTGAAATTTCATTCTAAAAGTTCCATGCACAGCAGCTCTGACGTTTTCTATATATTTACAATTGCTTTGCATAACTTTAGAGGAAACTTGACCACTGAGAGTTGGGTTTAATACACACAGTCATTCTGGAGCTGTTTAATGGTAATATGAACTATTTTTAACGTGAGTTTATCAAATAAATACTTTGAAGGCTGAGATAGGTACCAATGGATATTTTAAAATATGGCATTTGAAAATTTATAAACTGTCAGATAAGATATTTGCTTTGGCTCTTTCCAGCTGGCGTTTCTTTTGATTAAGTGTGTATCCTTTGCTTAAGGACCACAGTATCATGTTGTTTTGACTGCAGTTCACAATTTTGGCAGCATTTCAGATAAACAGAATATTTGTGGTTAATTGATTGAACATGTTCAACAATTATAATTATATTAAAACCTTAATGTGCTTGAACATTTGCCCACTGCAGGCTGCTAATGTGTTATAACTTATATTTCGGTCTTTAACTGAGCTAGCTTATAGCTGGTATTCATCAAAAGCAGACATATAAGTAAGTTTTAAATGGTAAATATATTAAAATGGCACCTGGTAGCACCAGTATAGTTAAGGATTTGTCAGTGTTTCCATTATCTAGGTCTTTGCTTTCAGGAGTTTATAGCTCAGCCAGAAAAATTTGCTCCAAGCTGAAGCTTGACATCCAAACTTTCAGCTTAGAAGTTAATATTTTTACAGATTTCAAGAATACTGGTTTGGCTTTTTATCAAAGCTATATGAATGAAATAAAAAAATCAGTTTACCTGCATTTGATGCATTGCCAAGGCTGCAGTACATGAGAAACACATTGCAATGTAGTTAGGAGAGAGGCAGCAGGCCGGGTATATAATTACAAAAGAATTTAAGGCTGGAATTTTCAGAGAGAGGCCTAGTAGAACTAGGTGTCCATTCCCATTGACTTTCAGTGGGAGTTGGGTGCATAACTCCCTTTGACGCTTGAAAATATCAACCTATAATTCTTATTCTGAACTTGGTGTATTTTGGATGTGTGTATACTGGGTGGCTTTTAAATTAGTTTTAAACTGTAAGATGAGCTCTGAATTCTGACTATGAAAGACTAATATACTTACACTCTTTCGCATTAGCTAGGTAATTCCTCTAGGTAGAAATGCCTCATTATCAGTCTCTGTTATCATGGCATCACTGTTTCATAGGTCCCAAGTTTTGTTGCAATTGATCTTAAAGATAAAAAAGATGTCAAAGCTCATTGTGAGTCCCTGCAAAGAGAAGTGATGGTCAGAGGTTTGAGCACCAGCGTGGGATTCAGGAGACTCAGATTGAATTTCCTTGTCCACAACATGGACCTTCATGACTTAGAAATCTCAGCCACATTTTCAAAGTTGACAGCCATTTACTCACTTTAAAAAGGGGGTTAGGCTCCTTAGTTCTTGGGTCACTTTTGAAAATGAGATTCAGATTCCTGAATCACTCAGGCACTTTTGAAAAGTTTACTTATAGTCTCTCTGTGCCTCAATTTTCCATCTGTAAAATAGGAATAATGCGATTTCCTGAACACAGAGAAGTGTTGTGAATATATCTACTTTAAAGTATTGTCAGGCACTCAGCTCCTATGATAATGAGATCCATATAAGTAACTTAGATGGAAACATTTAATTGTTGAGGTCTGATTCAAGAAATGGATTACAAAAGTATGGATATCAGTTGGACTCTGGTGTGAACAAGGGCCTATACTTGCAGTTCCTTCTGCAAAATTACTATTAATTTGTGGTAAGGATTAATCATCCAGAATGTCGAAAAATATGACTCACAATTTCATATAATTTTGTCTGATACAATTGTTTAAATCTTACTATTTAAATAGAATCTCCATTGTGTGAATAAGTTCTAGAATAATAATTTTTCTATTTTATATTTTTTAGACTTCTGCTATGAAAATGTAACTTTGTCTTATTTTAATCTTCTCTTTTCTGTCTGCATGGATCATTTATTTGTGAACTGGTTATTTCAGAAAGGGCTCAAAGGTAATTTCATGGTTTATAGCATTTGTATCTGATGCTTTAATGAGGAAAACATTGTTTTCTAATACATGAAATAGAGAATCTTTTTCATTATATTTTTATTTTCATTATCAAATATCGCATGTATATCAAATTCAAAGCAGTGAATACACCCAAGTAAAGAAATCATAGCTTTTCTACACATGGGAAATATGAATGTCTGCAACTCAAAAAATCAACATTATAGACTTAAAAGGTGAATTTGTTTTTAATGAAAGTAAATGATACAAGTGAACTGCTCTTCTGTTTGTGTGTTGTGTTATAGTGCACATTTGTAAATACAACAATATTTTACTTTACATTACTAAATTAAATCATAGTATACTCTCCAATGAATTTAAGAGCCTTCTTTATCATGAATACACTGTATAGTGTCTTAGTAGACCCTGTATAAACATGATCAGATTAAACAGAGTTTACATGGTAAAACTTTTTTAAAAGCTCAGCCCCCGCTGTTTTATGTTTATTAAACTTAAGATTCTTTTTGGATGGCTTTCTCAGCTATAAGTTTCAGGTTTTCATTGTTTGGAGTAGGGGAGCAATTGATTTTTAGAGAAAAAGGATACCTCTCGCTTTTTTTCTTTTAATTTTAATTTGTAAGTTTTAGTCCTCTTTCAAGATGGCTTTTAAGTTGACAAATCGTGCTGGAATCACTACCTGTCAAATTGTCATACACCCAGCTATAAGTTGTATCTTAGCCCAGGACTGATGATTTACAGAATTATCAATGCCCTTTCATCCCAAATCATAGAATCGTTAGCTCCTATCTATAGTTTGTTGTGTGGCTTGTGCCTTCGATTTACAGTTGTGTAAACTGGAGAATGCTTTCAGCATAGTATTTGATCTTTTGATGGATCAACAACTTTACTCTGCTCCTGAACTACTTACTGTACATTTGGCTTTTTTCTTCCCAATATTTGGGCAATTTTACATTCTATGGTAATTATATCACAATATATGAAACCATCAGCTATTCCTACAAAGTGTCTTTGGCTTTGTGATTGATTCTGGTATGATAGAAGCTATTTTAAAAGTATTCTTTCAAGTTCTGTGAGACAACAGCAAATAATCCTACTCCCCTGGGGTTTTTTTGTACTTGAAAGGGTTGGACTTTCAAGTACAAAAAAATGTACAGTGTGTCCAAGACTTGGAGTCATCTCACAGGAGAGCTTATGTACATACTTTTTACTTCTGGAGAGGATAAGTAAAGTATTGTTACCATTCAGTGATGATATCCTTATGCTGCTCATTTATCAAGAGGTTAATAGGGCATCTAAAGTATGAGTGATGCCTGTATGGGAATTGGTTGGTGTGTGTGTATATATCTATATATGGATTCACCTCTGGTCTGTCTTGGTTGGTTATCTTCCACATATTCTTCCTCTAACAGAGATAACTAAAACTCAGCAGACGATGCATGCTACATTGCCAACCCACCAGATCAGGAGTGGAAGCTATAGGCTAGTTATTCACCCTCTTTAACTAGACTTACAGATGTGACACAGACTAAACTATCCACTTTGCAAGGCAGTCTTTTTCAAAATAAATTCAGCATGGTTTACTTGGCTTAGAATGCCACCAGATGCCTTGGGATTGACAGAAGTTAATAACTACCGTTATCCTTATCTTCACAAACAGGTAATTATACATCTAGCTCTCTTCTGCTTGTTTTTTTTTTAAAAACTCCAACTAGCCTGAGAATGGTTTGTCATCCACAGACCTAAACTTCTCACAACTTCCTTTGTGACAGATTTATGTTACCAATCTGCCTGAGGTGTCAGGTGATCAGGCTGAGGCAGCAGGGTTCTTAGGGAAGGGGATGAAGGAGCACACCAAGTGTTTAAGTTTTAAAGCTTTATTAATAAAATAACAGCAGTGAGTGCGGGGGCTCCCCATGTCACTCGAAGGAAGAAAGCATTAGTGACCATGCTCTAACCCACTTTCATACTTACACATGCACAACCCAAGGCTGGTCAAGCCCTGAGTGTATCGTAAGATGAGGGGGAAGGGTGGACGAGAGTTCTGTCCTGTGCACAGGCCGTCCAGGGTCTGCTATTGATCTCTGATTTGCTTCAGCTCTCAGGAGGGTTTTAAGTCTTGGGGTCTTTTGGGGCTGTCTCATTCAGGGACCTCTGTTCCCCATGCTCTTTGTACCAGTCTGAACCAGCTTTCTGTGGCTTCCTCCGCATTCCCAAAACATACCAGCTTCAGGGATGCGAAAACAGTTTTCCCCCTCATTGGCCTTCACTGTCTCACTAGTTTTTGCAGCCCCTGCAGCTGAATCCTCTTTTCTCACGGCTGGTCAGGGTTGGAATCCAAGTCCCTGTCTGTCTTGGCAGGCAGCTGAGAGTCGATTGTGTGCCATGGCCTTGGGCTAGAGTCAGCGTCTTGGACCTAGCTGGAGCATCGAGTTAACCCATTCCCTTCTCCCTTCCTCCCTCTACGGCCTCTCGTAACCTGCAAAGGAACCTTTCACTCCACACTCACATTTTTAACCCTTCCCAAACTGCTATGCGATGCCTGCAACAGTGTTAGCAACATACAATGTTTATCTGCCTCCCCAGGGATCCCCTAAGGGAGGGGGGGCATTGGGTAGTGACACCTTTGGTGATAGATGTACATTGAGGCAGTGACTATCCTTTTTACAGCTATATTTAAAATACACCCTTTCAGAAAGATTCTACAGATCCATGGGATCTTGGAGGCAAAACATGGAAATGTTGTTAAATGGAATTATTCTGATAGGATAGAGAAACTGTTGCAATTTCTGTAATTTTACATTTCAGGATAGGCTACTAAATAACTTAAAAATGTATACCCATTTGTATATTTATTTTTTAATTAAATAATGCTTCCTATTGCTAGGGGGTTAAGGCAACATAAGTTTAAAGAGAGTGTAATGAATCCAAGGGCAGAATTATGGCTAGATATTGGCCAGTGCACAAAGCAGGAGCTTCCTCCTTGCAGTGTATGTCAAGGTACACCTCTACCCCGATACTCCGGGGTGGGGGCTGCTTTACCTTGTTATATCCGAATTCGTGTTACCGCAAATGGTTCCTCTGTGCTCGCACCTTACTTGCTGTGGCTCCCCCCGCCCCAGCTCATCTCCGCTTCACCTCTGCTGCCTCCCACAAGCATGCCACAGCTCTGCTTCTCCCGCCTTCCTCTCTCCCAGGCTTGCCGCGCCAATCAGCTGTTTGGCACGGCAAGCCTGGGAGGGAGTGGGGAGAAGCAGAGCTGCAGCGTGCTCGTGGGAGGAGGTGGAGTGGAGGTGAGCTGGGGTGGGGCTGCAGCAATTAAGGGGGGGGTGCAGAGGAACTGCTCTCTGGCCCAGCTCACCTCTGCCTCCTCCGACGAGTGCACCGCAGCTCCACTCCTCCCCCCTCCCAGGTTTGCCGCACCAATCAGCTATTTGGCACGGCAAGCCTGGAAGGGAGGGACGGAGGGAGAAGGGGAGCGGTGGCGTCATGCTCAGGGAAAGAGGCAGACCGAAGGTGAGCTGGAGCGGGGAGCGGTTCCTCTCCCTATCCCAATATAACATGGTCTCACCTATAACACGGTAAGATTTTTTGTCTCCCAAGGACCACGTTATATCGGGGTAGAGGTGTATGTGACCCTTACACTTGTTTAAGCACAAGGATTTGTCAGGACTTGCTCCTCTAGCTATCCTGAAAAGTGGTAGAGAGAGAGCTGGATTGTGTCCCCATCTCTCTTGCATGCCTGGTGTAAGGGACCATCCAAAGGGGTGCATACACTACACTCCTTAAGGGGGGGAATAATAGTGGGTTATCCCCCTCAGTATTTTTAGGAAGCATTTTGCCTTATGGAAGCTCCTGGAGCTCCTTTTAGGGTGGTATAGCTCTGTCTGACAGCGCATTGTGGTGTCTATAAAGTACTGTTGAACTCCAAAGGACTCTTGAACAAATCTAAATTGGATAAGCATGAATGGGAAGTTTTAAAGGGGAAATATGTTTCCATTTCCTTTAGTGAGATGGTAGAATGAATACAAAATTCGGAATCCCTGGAATGGTGGGGATTTAAAAAAAAAGTTATGGAAGAGCTAATTGCCATGGTCATGAAAGAAAATTAAGGTCTAGATAAGAACTTCTGCAGAGGAAGAGTCAAGGTGAAGATATAGTCTAGCAATGTTCTGGGGATATTGCTAGGCATGTTTACACTTAGGGAATATGGGATAGAAAAGAAAGGTCAAGAGCAACTTCAAGATAAATCGATTCTTGATTGCTCTCCCGTCATTGCTGAGCTCCAGCTTGACAAGAAGCGGAAGCAAAGCCGATGGGGGAGCCATGGCAATCGACCCCGTGCCATGAGGACACAAGGTAATTTGAACTAATATACGTCAACTTCAGCTACGCTATTCTCGTAGCTGAAGTTGCGTATCTTAGCTTGATTTCTCCCGTGCGGCCCCCCCCCATCGCTCCCTCCCCTCCCCCCCTCCGTGTAGACCAGGCCTAACATTGAGTACAACATCACTTAACAGTTTCTTATTGATTTTAAAGAATGATGCCTCTTTTTCTTTCCAATTACAATATTTTGAAATGTGCTTTATTTTGATAATAAAGTAGCTCTTTTTAACAGTACGTTTTGAATTTTAGTTTTTATGGAGCCAGTTGTATTGGTTAGTTTTATCAGTATAAATCCAGAGGAAGTGGATTTATTCTGTCTTTACACCACTGTAACTTAATTTAGAATCTGTTCCACTATCTTTTTAAGAAGAAATGCTGAAATTGTGTAGCCAGCAGTCACGGTTTCTTGTTAGAAGGCTATTCATTTCTAAGATAAAGGAGCTAAAAACAGCAAAGTTGATTAATTTATTATCAACTCAATAAAATTTGTCTTAACTGTGCCCTTGATTTTCTTCTTCCATGTGTTATGCATACCTGCCTGCATTGTAGAACTTTCATTAAAGCCAAGGCAGCCTCATTTAATGGAGTGAGCACAGGTCTGAGAACCAGGAATTCTTGAAGTCTAGTTCGGGCTTTTCTACTGACAAAATTTGTGACCCTGGGTAAATCTCTGAGGGCCCATTCCTGTGAAGTACTGACGTCCCTCAGCTTCTCATTTAAAGTCATTAGGAATTCAACACCTTTTGGGAGCAGGGCCTTTAACTTCTTTTATCTTACTTTCCCCATCTGCAAAATGGAAGTACCTCCCTCTTAGTTCTTGAACTGTGCCAGAACCTGGGTCTATATCACCTGCTGAATTATCTTTGGAGCATTGTATCATATCACTCAATATTGGTGCTATGGCAGAATTTAGGACTGTTGGCGGAGGGGGGGGGAGAGGAGAGGGAGGGGAATGGCTACAGCTCTGGCTTCTGCACATGCCTAGAGGCAACAATCTGGTTCAAATGTGCAAAGCATGGTTTAACACTTGCTCACAAATTACTGGATGCACAAAAGTATGCATGCTGGGGTGTGCTCAAATGGCTGGTTGCCTAACTGATGAAAATCAGACAGTAATTAGTGAAACAGTGATTTGTTACTTTGTTCACAGATGAGTCCTCTCTTCCTCCAAAGTGCCTCCAAAGAATATCTTTGAAATGCCAGTGCAGAGTGGCTATTGCACTTGACAGGGAGACTGCAGTCTAATGGTTCAATTGGAAAATTAACAATCTGTAATATTATGGGTTCTGTTCCTGCCTCTGCCATTGATTTGCTATTTGACTCTGAGCAAGCCAATTCACTCCTCTATACTTAGCCCCATTTTACAAATTGGGAAATTAACAACACTTTCCAGGCTCACAGTGTTGACAATGTTTGTAAAGCATCTTAGAGACTAACAAATTTGTTTGAGCATAAGCTTTCATGGGATGCATCCGAAGAAGTGGGTTGTAGCCCACGAAAGCTTATGCTCAAATAAATTTGTTAGTCTCTAAGGTGCCACAAGTACTCCTGTTCTTTTTGTGGATACAGACTAACACGGCTGCTACTCTGAAACCTGTGAAGCATTTGAAGATCCTTATACTGAAGCAGCATACGGGTAGAAATTATAATAGTATTCCATTATTTCCATAGTGCTAAAGAGACCAGAACATATGCTAATATTCATTTTGTAGAAGACTACTTGGAAATGTGAGTAATATGTCTATACTTTTCAGTTAGGAAACTACTAAATGCCACATTTTGGTATTGATGTGATTACTTCGTTCATTTGCTTCAGACACAAGCTTTTTTCTCAAAATTTGAAAATCTGTTGCTCCTGCAGCGGTTAGACAATGGGAAGTACAGTTCCTCCCTGACACTTTGTGGAGCCTCTCCTTGGTGGGACAACCAGGTATCCCTTTATTGGACTCTTGAGGTATTAATTGTCTCCATCTTTTTCCTCCACACTATCAGATTCTCTGGTATGAGGGATATCTGGAGGATATCCTTTCCCCTTTTCCCTTTCCTTTTCCCTTCTTTCTGGTGTTAACGTAGTTGTGTAGTCTCCCTTCTAGCCCTTGCCACTGTGTCTCCAGTCAAACATTTTGGGCTACTAGCATTTTCAAAGCTGGAGTGCACTGCAATTCTGAAACATCAGGAGCTTGCAAGATTTTTCTCAGGGTTTCAGAAAGGGAAAGTAATCTTCAGCAATGGGCCTAGGGAAGTAGCTTCCAGGTCTCAATGCTCATTTGATGCCTTTTGGGATGGGGAGAATAACAGCGTATGCTTAACCATTCCTCCACTCTTAAATGCACTAGTTCTATGAAAACACACCTCAGATCCCTAAAATAAGAGGCTATCTGTCTGATCATCTTTGTTGTGCAAAGGGAACACGTCATCGGTAATCAAATTTTGACATACTATCCTCAGTGCAATGGTGCTTGAATTCTGTCGGTGGGTAGCTATATATTCTTTTTTGCGTCTAATCCAATGTTTCCCAAACTTGGGACGCCGCTTATGCAGGGAAAGCCCCTGGCTGGCCAGACCGGTTTGTTTACCTGCCGCGTCCCCAGGTCTGGCCGATCATGGTTCCCACTGGCCGCAGTTTGCTGCTCCAGGCCAATGGGGCTGTGGGAAGCAGCACGGGCCGAGGGATGTACTAGCTGCTGCTTTCAGCAGCTCCCATTGGCCTGGAGCGGTGAACCGCGGCCACTGGGAGCCGCCATCGGCCAGACTTGGGGATGTGACAGGTACGCGAACCGGCCCAGCCCGCCAGGGGCTTTCCCTATGCAAGCGGCATCCTAAGTTTGGGAAACACTGGTCTAGTCCCATATTTGCTTACTGCTTCTGTACAAAAGTCACTAGAGCCTTGCAGGGGATAAAAAATAGACACCTGTTTTATCCACTAACTTGAAGTGTTTTCTTGACACAAAACCTTCTTTGATGACTACTGTTTATTCTCACTGCCATCATTATTGATTCTTTCTTTCCTATATTATTTCTTGCCTTGGGGATTTCCTCATCTCTAACCAAGTGTATAAAGAATCCCAGTAAGGCTGAAATGTACTTACATGTTTGACTGCCATGGGTTTGATTGTAACATTTTCTGTTGAGAGGTTTAACCTCTAACAATGCAGGGTGTTGTTTCCCCCTGCAGTAGTATTTTCTGGTTCCTTTTTAAACCCATACTTCAACAGGATTTTTTTAAAAAATCTATTTACTTTATGCTTCTGGTGGCAGTAGCTCAATTTATATTTTAAACGATCAAGCTTGCAGTTTTTCTTCCAACTCTTTAAACTACCCTTACAATATTTTTCCTACAATCAACGTTTCTTTAAGCATTACTGATAAGTCACATTTATTTTTAAAACCTTCCTTACCAAAGAAGCATGCGTACTGGTAAGAACACAGGAATGATAATTAGTTTTCTGGCTTCCCGGAATCCAGGTTTTATTTCTAGATATGATACTTACTTTCTGAATGGCCTTGAACATGTCACCTAACTCGTATTTGCTTCAGTTTCTCCGTCTTCAATATAGCTGTAATGCTCCATAGAAACATTGAGGTGTACTGAATTAGTATTTGTGTGTTTAAAGTAGAGATACATGAGAAAATATTTCCTTTTTTTGCTCCTCAGTAATTGACTTTTTCCAATGTTATGAGTTATTATAGATCTCTGCTCAGTAGTGTTAGACCCCCAAGTTGGGCCCCAGGGCCAGACAACAGGTGCTCCGGCCTCCACCCCCCAACGGAATTTTCCCCCAGCCCCCAGAACTGCCACTGATCACATAGCTGCTCAGAAAGCAGAACTTGTAACAGGAAACAGCACCTTGCGGTCGGCCAACCTGAGGAGGGGAAGTTCCCCTCACGACGGTTGCTTCCTGGGTAGAGATGCTGGGGCCAGATTGCCTCCCTTGTATGGGCATGAGCCACTCGCGACCCCGCAATTGGCTTATCATAAATTATGACGAAAAATTCGTTATATATTCCTGACCCCCTCCTGGGGACGGGCGGAGAGAGAACTCGAATTCCCGTCGAACCGTATCCAGGCTTGATCAACCTGAAGCTCTCTCCTGGCTCACGCGTTTCCCAGAGCCTGACTGCTTGCCGGCCGTAATGAAACTTTTGTGGTTTGTATGTGTAAGTAGAATTAGCTGTTAAAGATATCTGTATATCTGTGCTGCTAGATAAGAGGCAAAGACTGGTTCCAGCCGCCCCAAGGCTCCTGCTAGGGGAAACCCGTTGACCAGGAAACCTTGAACGCAAGGGGGACCAGTTGAGCCTCACAATTTGTGTTTAATAAGATTAGTTGCTGCATTTATGATTACTAATAGCACCAATATCACTTTTACTAACCCCTGGGACGACCTGAATAATTACTGGGACTTAGAAAAATACCAGGGCCAGCTTCTATTTGTAATTGTAGTGTTTGTGTTATTTGTTCTAGTATTATATTGTAAGCCCAAGTTGTAACTAATCGTGTGGTCCCTTATCCTTATCTGTGACTCATTTAATAAATCCTCAATCTTTAACACTACGACTGATTGCTTGCGTTATCCCCGTCACTACCCTTGGGCACTTGTCACCCCCCCCCCAGGGCATCCAGTGATCGAACCTCCGCCCTATTCCAACGCTCATTACCCGGTAGATAACAGGCACCTGGTGGCCATATCGGTGAAGCAAGGGGCGAGAGCAATCTGTAATCAACATGGCGTCACGAACAGGATGCCTTCGGGAGGGTCAGTGCCCGTGGTGTAGTGGGGACCGTGAACAATCTGAGCTCGAGCAATTTCAACACCTGCAATTTCACCAAGTGGCCAGCAGACAGTCTGCGAAGCCCACCCTAGATTGGATTTGTATTATAGAATCAGGGTCAGGGTCAAAAAGCTATACGACCTCATTAACCCTGCCTGCCGTAGGATGTCTCCTCCATTGCCATCCCACCTTTAAATGTCAGCCGGCCGATAGTTCCCTGCAACCCCAGTGCACGGGGGTTGCGGAGACTAGTCGGACCGAGACACCGTCTGGCATTTGGAAGGAGTGTAGCCGTATCATAAAAAGATCCGGGGCCACCGTTCCCAAACTCATACCCCCGCCCCGGGTACAGCCGGGTGATCCAGCCCACGGGTTGTTAGTCCACTTAGTGAAGGAATTGGAACAGACCAGGCGGACAAAGAGACTTAGACCAGATGAGTATAAGTCGGAAGACGTGTCCACAGTCTTGTTCAGCGCATTAAACAAAGCGCTGGACCTCTGTGCGGTCCTTCATGGAAGCACTATGTTTGCTGCTAAACAAGCCACTGCTAACAACACCGACAGCGCAGAGTGTGAGATAAGTGGCAAAGAGCAGGAGGACGGGAGACCACCCCCTTATGAAGCCCCCCCTTGCCCTTTAATTTATCCCGCACTCCCCTCAGCCCCACCTGCGCCTGAGAAGAAGGGGCAGATGGAGGCCATGCCTGTTGCTATCACCAAAAGTAAGGTGGATTATTATACAGGTCAGACAGTTACGACTACCGAGTACCGAACTCGCACCAAGGCGGAGATGAAGGAATTCTTAGCAGACACGAGGCGCAGGGAGGGCGAGGCACCCCTAGTGTGGCTGGGTCGTCTGGCCCTGGATCACGGGGCAGAGATGGTAGATAGGGAGGAAGCCGCTGTTCTGGCCAAAACGTCCAATTGGGCGTCGGGGTTCCCGGGTCATCATCTCTTGGGAAATGAGGTATGGCCGCTCACCACCCCGACCGCGGCCGTCTTGGCTATGAAAGGCACTTTTAAGGGACTGTATGTACCTCCCGGCAGCGTAAATACACCCCATGAGATCATCTGGGCTATTGCCGGAGCGTCCATCGTAGTGTGGAACCCACAAGCGGTACCGTTAAATTTAGACCAGCAACAGGTTCAGTCAGGTGTCCCCTTTATTTATGTCACAGACCCCACTCAAATTCTGGTCCAACGGGACGCGGTGGACTTGGCCGTAGATGGCGCCCCACCGATTGACACAGGGGGACTCCTGCTGTTGCATGGTTGGGTTGGGCAACCCCTTATTACCTTATATGAGGCCGTGTCCCGGCTCCGAATGCCACCAGCCCCGAAGAACCCCATTTCAGCCCTTCCAGCTGAGAGCCCTGTTAACAAGGGTCAGCCTAAACACCCTGAACGAACCAAGGCTGAAAGAGCACTCTTTGGGTTCCTGTTACATAAGGGGATCCCCAAGGAAGCACTGTGGAAGATGTCCGCTTCCCAGCAGCAAGATTTGGGGAAACAGTTAGGATGGAAGGACTGGGATGACTATTTGAGAACAAAAAACGAGTAGAGGCCGGGTGCGCCCCGGCCTCCACAGACACTTGGAATGATCGACCATATCACACCCTATTGGTAGCCGGTCCCAAACCCCCTCACACCCCTGTATCTTTTCTGTTGGACACCGGAGCTCAAATCTCCGTTATAAAATCCGATGTGCCTCATGTATCCACAAGTTCTACTATGTTTATTCAGGGTCTTAACAGTATTGAAGAAAAGCCTGTAGTCAGCTTTATTTTGATTCATAAGGGGTATAAGCGACAAGTTAAGGCTTTGTTGGGAGAAACAAATTTGCTGGGGGTTGGGGATATAAAACGACTGCGATTACAAAAACAAGTCTGTCAGGCTCTGCCTGTCACCCTGTCGCCCGAAGCCCCCCCCCCTTATTGCCCCGAGCTTGTTAATAATAGTTCATGGAAATTCTCTCCCATTCCCACGAAGCCTGAAGGCATCCCCCTGATTAAGCAACTCCTCGACCAATTATTAAAGGAGGGACGGATAACACAGGCGACCGCGTCAAATTATCTATCTCCCGGCTGGGGTATCCCCAAGCCCGGCAACCCCTCTGAATTTCGATTGGTCATTGACTATAGGCAGGCAAATAGCCGAGTCCGACACCTCCCATTCGCAGGCCCAGCCACCATTCCAGAAATACGGCAACAGTTAAGCGATGCCAGTGGGAGGTGGGCCTGCACCCTAGATTTAAAGGATATGTTCTATCAAATCCCGTTGGAGGACAAACCCCAAATCCTAAATTTCGCTTTCCAGGGCGCACAGTATCAGTGGAAGGTGTGCCCTCAAGGGTTCTGTAATTCCCCCGCCTTGGCCACGTCCGCTCTTGCAAAAACCTTAAAGGGGATAGAAGCCATTGGGGGCACCACCATTTTGGCCTATGTGGACGACATAATTATAATTGGGCCCAACGAACACATAGTCCAACACGTCACTAACACCGTGGTAGCCGAACTAAGGGCCAATGGGTGGCGAATTAATGAGAGAAAAAGCCACCTCGTGCCCTCTCAAAGCTTTTCCTTCTTAGGCCAACATTATGACCCCTATAACTGTGGCCAACCCACCTCGGGGATTTTAGACCCTTGGGTTAAAGACCCACCCGAGAATAAAAAGCAACTGCAGAGACTTTTAGGCCTGATTAATTATCACCGACACTTCATTCCAGATAAACACCTTGTAGACCTGGAAACGATCCAGGAACCCCTCTCGTCCAAACGGAAACGGGAAATATGGAGTCCTGAGGCCCAAAAAAGCTTGGAACGAATAGCCACCTGGTTTGCCTCTAACCCACGGCTAGCGCGATATAAAAGGGATTCACCTTTTATCATTACCCTGTTCTTTACACAACATCATTATGGGTACTCGGTATCACAAGACGGGCAACCGGTCTATAACTGGGCCCGACGGCTTAAGGGTCCTCAGTATCGATATGGACCCATAGGACTTATGTTACTAGCCGCAGGCGAGGCACGCATTTGGGCCCCGCTATCTAGTAAAGGGACCCTGATCGGCCCAGAGGTACACCTCATTCCTTGGCTCACGCGGCTGCCCCCCCCCAGTTTTCACGGAACCAGCCTAACGTGGCAACAGCTGTGTTATTTGGGGGAAATCACGTGGCGGGAATGGACGCTTAAATCGCTGCCAAACGATGTCCGATTCCCAGCGGCCTCGGAGCCCTTGTGTATAGAAACAAAATATGACCCCTGGATTGTGTCCGACGGGGGCACTTCCCCGACCCCCCGGGCAGGAGTTCTCTGTGCTAAATGCGACCACTTTCAGGTTGATCTCCTTCCCCCGGGTTCATCGGCCCAGCATAGCGAAGTTCATGGGGTCCTTCTCGCTGCCCAGCACGTTACCCAGGCCCATTCCGTTTCTGCTCAGGTCGTATTGGGTATAGACTCACAATTTTGTCTCAGCATCCTCACGGGAGAGGCTAATCCCACAGCGTTCACGCCCCTGTGGGAGACTATTTTTGACCTCGTACGTAAGTTCTCCCGGCCCTGGTTTATAACCCATTGCCCGTCACATCGTCCTGACTCTAACCCCCTTCACTCCGAATTGGATCACAAAATGAGGGAAATTCAAGCTCCCCAAGTGTGCCTGGGGCAGCAGCCCCAGCTAAACACCGACCCATTCCTCCGATGGCTTCATGAGGATTGGGGGCATTTGCCTAGAGGCCGCCTATACAATCAGTTAGCCCTAGGTGCTCAGGGAAAACCTGAGGTACGGCGGCAGGACTGTGAAAGAATCGTGCAGTCCTGCCTTAAGTGTGCACAAATCAAGTCCCAAAACCGCCCACGTTATGAGCGGTGGGCGTACGCTGCGGAGTATTTCCCTCCTGGCGCGGTGTGGCAAATAGATTTAATGGGACCCCTACCTGGAGCCCGTCGCCACCCAAAGGCTCTGGTAGTGGTAGATTTGGGCTCCCGACAAACTCACTGTATCCCTCTAAATACCACCACGGCTGCGGCTGTGGCTGGGGCACTGCAACAGGTAGCCGCAGCATGGGGTGTGCCCTCCGAAGTTCAAGCAGATGGAGGACCCCCATTTACCAGCAAACGTTTTGAAGCATTAGTGCTGGGATGGGGGGCTTCCCTCCATATTCACTTGAAGTATCACCCCGAAAGTAATGGTGTTGTAGAGCGGAAAATCGGGGTTCTGAAAACCATGATACGTTCAGTTAATCCCAACGCTGACTATAAGGGTTGGAGTGCACTATTACCGCAGGTTCTAATCTCTCTCAATGCAAACTATTC
Source organism: Gopherus flavomarginatus (assembly GCF_025201925.1). NCBI lineage: Eukaryota > Metazoa > Chordata > Testudines > Testudinidae > Gopherus > Gopherus flavomarginatus. The sequence continues at coordinate 13,236,425 of NC_066630.1, read as the reverse complement.
TCGTTGGCCTGAAATCAGCCCCAGACCTAGAGGCCCCTGGACTCCCGTATATCAGCCTGACCAACTAGTCTGGGTGGCTGAGCCACAGGCCTCAGGTCACCGAGAACCCTACGCTGCCCAAATTGTAAGTGCAGGTAAATATCCTAATACCTACACGATTGTGGATGCCCGGGGCACCCACACCTTGGTCCATCATAACTGGATAAGCAAGCGTTCCGAGTCAGGAACGAACTAACGGGGGCCAATAAGGCCGCCTTCTGTTTGTCTTGCAGCTCGCAATGGCAGCAGGAAAACGGGACGACAACCAGAAGGGCCCCGATCCGCGGAATTTAGGACAGCCGTATCCTGTAGATGAGAACGCCCATAAGCTTATGTTCGCGGCCTATTGGATCCAAGAAGTCCTGGGAGGAAACATCGACTTATCCTCACTGACATCTGACAACTGCCTTGCATGTTCCAATAGGCTGTCTGTAAATAGGCCTTTGTTTGATTTATTGCCGTTAGTGTTTAACTTTAGTAGTATTAATAGTCCCCTTAATTGTTCTTCTTCCTTTGCTCAGTGGCTCCCTATCGTGCAGTGGACAGGTTGTACAAATGATTATTTTAACCCCATCTCCCCCCGTGTCTTTCCTATTTTTAATAAAACTACGGCACGTTATCTAGGCCCACTCCCCTTGTCACCCGGACAGAGACCCATGGCGTCCCACTGTTGGGTGTTTTATGGCAATAAGGGACGACGAGGCCGGTCAAACTCACCCTACTGGGTAGGCACGTATCCAAACTGTTCCCAAACCCTTGTCTATGACAGCGTGTCCCACGGCAACGTTGTTATGGATCGGGACACCCCCCTGCCAATAATCAATAAAACTGTCGTCGAAATGAATGTCATGGTCCCACCCTTTAGCGACTTCTTTAACCCTCTTAGGCACACCTATTTTTATTTTAGTTGGGTTTTAAACAAATTAAGACCCGGTCACTTTTGGCTATGTGGCGAGACAGCCTTTGCGGCACTCCCCCCCAATCCCAAAGGTATATGTACCATTGGGTCTGTCCTAATAAAAGGGGGTGGTCTTTATGTCAAGACCCGGCAGCCCAGTTCGGCCGGGCGGGTTCGACGTTCTTGGGGATGGTGGGAGAGGGCAAGGGGTGCCTTGTCCTCTGTAGTATCTTCAGTGGTCTCATTTAACCCCGTGGGATATATGTTATTGCGTGAGCAAGTATTATTTCAATCGTTGGCTATAGAAACGCTAGCCAACACCACTGCAAAGGGCTTTAGCTTAGTTAATCAGCGGTTAGGTGAATTAGCAGATTATTCTTTTCAGAATCGCTTAATGATACAATTTTTGTTGCAATCACGGGATTTTTGTGAAACCCTTGTATCTATGTATCCACAGTTTAAAGATAAGTGCTGTATCTCTCTGTCTTCTATTTCTGGAAACTTAACTGAAGTGATTAATGACCTTCAGGCCTTGGGAACCGCTGTGCGTGAGTCCAGAGAGACCTTCCGCTTCTGGTCATGGCTGGAGTGGCTGGGCCTTGGAGCCTATAAGTCTTATTTTCAGGCCCTTTTTGTGTCGCTCGTGGTGGGCCTCTGCCTCCTCTGCCTCGGGTGTGCTTTTGTTAAGGCCTGTGTTCGGCGGATGGTGGGAAGTGCCCTTATCGCCTCGGCCACTGAGACGCGTCCGCTCGTAGGAGCGGACGCTGACTCGGACACTGAGGTTTAGGTACGTTGGGCGTTGTCGGCCGGAGCATGGGGGCATGTTAGACCCCCAAGTTGGGCCCCAGGGCCAGACAACAGGTGCTCCGGCCTCCACCCCCCAACGGAATTTTCCCCCAGCCCCCAGAACTGCCACTGATCACATAGCTGCTCAGAAAGCAGAACTTGTAACAGGAAACAGCACCTTGCGGTCGGCCGACCTGAGGAGGGGAAGTTCCCCTCACGACGGTTGCTTCCTGGGTAGAGATGCTGGGGCCAGATTGCCTCCCTTGTATGGGCATGAGCCACTCGCGACCCCGCAATTGGCTTATCATAAATTATGACGAAAAATTCGTTATATATTCCTGACCCCCTCCTGGGGGCGGGCGGAGAGAGAACTCGAATTCCCGTCGAACCGTATCCAGGCTTGATCAACCTGAAGCTCTCTCCTGGCTCACGCGTTTCCCAGAGCCTGACTGCTTGCCGGCCGTAATGAAACTTTTGTGGTTTGTATGTGTAAGTAGAATTAGCTGTTAAGGATATCTGTATATCTGTGCTGCTAGATAAGAGGCAAAGACTGGTTCCAGCCGCCCCAAGGCTCCTGCTAGGGGAAACCCGTTGACCAGGAAACCTTGAACGCAAGGGGGACCAGTTGAGCCTCACAATTTGTGTTTAATAAGATTAGTTGCTGCATTTATGATTACTAATAGCACCAATATCACTTTTACTAACCCCTGGGACGACCTGAATAATTACTGGGACTTAGAAAAATACCAGGGCCAGCTTCTATTTGTAATTGTAGTGTTTGTGTTATTTGTTCTAGTATTATATTGTAAGCCCAAGTTGTAACTAATCGTGTGGTCCCTTATCCTTATCTGTGACTCATTTAATAAATCCTCAATCTTTAACACTACGACTGATTGCTTGCGTTATCCCCGTCACTACCCTTGGGCACTTGTCACCCCCCCCCCCAGGGCATCCAGTGATCGAACCTCCGCCCTATTCCAACGCTCATTACCCGGTAGATAACGGGCACCTGGTGGCCATATCGGTGAAGCAAGGGGCGAGAGCAATCTGTAATCAACAAGTAGATGTAATATTCTGATATGCAGTACATCAGAATTTGGATAACTCATAATGCCGAGCAGTTGAAAGTACCTCATTAGCAGGTTGCATGCAATCCACATGTTCAGCCATTCCATCAGACTGTACTTTCATTCCTCCTTGTTCTTTACGGACCGCATCAGAAGTTTATTTGTTAGGGGGGCTGGCTTTTGTGCATCTGGCAATAGTACCTCTATGTCTAAGTCTAGAGAAGCAAGCCTAAGATAGTATGGAAGATACAGAAACACCCTCACTTCACGCTAGTGAATGCTGAAGGGCAAGTATTTAGTTCTATGGGCTTCTACTGGCTTTTTCTCATATGCATCTCTCAGTCCCAAGAGGTGGTTATAGCTCCTATGATCTAACTACTAAATCTCCTACTTCAGTAACCTTGCACAGAGATTCTCACTGCTGGGACAGAGATGATTGAAACTGGTTCAACAATGGCTGCCCACATAGCGATCATATGTAGTTCAAGCTCTGGAAGAGAGACTCATAGATTTCATAGAATATCAGGGTTGGTAGGGACCTGAGGAGGTCATCTAGTTCAACCCCCTGCTCAAAGCAGGTTTAATCCTCAATTTTTGCCGCAATCTCTAGATGGACCTCTCAAGGATTGAACTCAAGGATTGGGTTTAGCAGGCCAATGCACAAACCACTAAGCTATCTCTCCTCCTTATAAACTTTCTCTTAGAAGCAGCAAAATGATTTTAAATTCTTTATACAATAGGCATCGAGTCTATATGGCATCGGTTTAGAGTTTTCTCTGGTGTCTGTAGTTCTACAGTGAGATGACACTAAATTGGAATGTGTGTATCGAGGTATGTTTAGCTATATTTTCTCTGGATTCCATCCACGTACCTTTACAAAGCTGATGTTGGTCATGACTAAACCCATCAGTTGTAGAGTCACCATGGCTGTCTGCATCATGCCCTGAAGTCTGTGTCCTTGTCAGCATGACAACAAGAGCTTAGAAAAAAATCTGTCATGTTTGGGGTGCATGGGGGAAAATATACCATTTGTTCTCTCCTTCTCCCTCTGAGCTATTATTAAGAATTCGAAGCCAACAATCCCAAATGAACTGTATATTTCTTGGCTCATTTGCTGATGGTCGGGATAGTGTGTAGGAGATCGGAGTAAGTAGCTTAAAATGCCTTTATTAGTACCCAGTGACTTCTTGAAACAAGAAATGTATGTGTTTGAAGACTGTCTTATTGGTACATCAGGCATAACAGTAATAAGTTAAGTTAAACTTTTTCCTTGATGTTTTCATATTTCAAAATTACACCAGCAATCAACTTGAGTAAGCCTGCTGTATTTAATCAAGGTAAAGAGCCACTGCAATATTCATCGTAAGCACATCTAACTTAAGCCTGTTCTGCAACGCAATATCATGTTGCAGAGAACCATTTCCTTGTCTTAATGATTGCCATTCTGCTCAGCAACTAAAATTTAACACACTGAAGTAGACCTTCGCCTAATCACAGTACATCCAATGTACTGGATTACATTTTTTTCCAGTCTTGGTTTTAGTGTATTTCATGATACTCTAAAAATGTGTAAATGGAAGGGGGGTGTCAGAAAAGTACTCATTACCTTAACAGAGTTGAAAATAACACAGCAGGTAGCCTACACATTTCTTTAACCACAAAATAATTTTGGCCTACCGTTTATTCTCATACTGAGAATTGAGTATTAGGCACAAGCCAATTGCACAGATGAATCTGGAAAACATATGCAAGGGGAAACATTCCTTGCATCTTCCTTTGCCTCTTTTAAAGGCTGATTGTACACTCACAGCTGGAATTTTGCAAGAACATATTCAAAAGAAAAGCATGCATGAATATGTTATGCTAGCACGCAGTGTGGCATGAGAGCTGGAATGAAAATGAACAACATTCCTAACCTGCTGTAAAAGTAATGTGGTACATGCTAGTATTTTGCAGCTGCATTGGACTGGAATTTGTCACACTTTAAGCATTAAGACGTTGTACTTTGCTAGATTCATGTTTTTTACAAAATCATTCTCACCCCCTATTATCCAGTAAAGACAAAACTGCTGTACTGTTATCATTATATTGTGTACATTGCATCAACTCTTTTAGATATGACCCTTCACAGTTACATGAAAATATGTGATATTGGTATCGAACAAAAAATATTGCTGTGGTATAGGAGGTAGTTATGGGGTATGTACCCCACACAAGTGATGAAAGTGTTAATGTGGGCTGGAGAGCTCTCTCAATGGTTAATGTGGGATGTTTTTACCTGATAGACCTAATTAAAGGTGATATCTAGCCGAGGAAGGAGCTGGGTTACCATAAAGAAGAGTCTGTGGGTACGTCTGCACATAAAAGGCTACAGCTGTGGAGCTGAAGCGTCCTAAGTGTAAACACTCACCACAACAATGGGAAGGGTAGTTCTCCCATCCCCGTAGTTAATCCACTTCCCCAGGAGAATTCTTTCAGCAACCTAGCACTGTCTCCACATGCAGTTAGGTTGGCAAAGCTATGCCTTTTAGGGGTGTGGGTTTTTCACACCCCTGAGAGGCGTAGCTATGTCAATGTAAGTTTCCAGTGTAGACCAGCACTGAGAGTGAAATCAAGCGCACGTCTTGCAGCACCAAGAAGGTGTGTCATGTTTAATTTATCATACCAGCTGGGGAGGAGCCGGACCTTCTTTGTAGGAGAAGGAAGTGGAAGCCACAAGGATGGTCAGGGGAAGGGCCAGGACAGACAAACCTAGCAGAGGGGAAGTAGAGCATTTTTTCTCTCTCTGGGAACAGCCTGGGTAAGGCAGACTAAAGAAGGCCAAAGGAATGAAATTAATCCCTGTGGTTGGCCCTGGAAATGGGCTGGCATGCCACAGAGGCAGTCTGGAGCGGTCGACGTTCCGGAGGAGATAGGAAGCCTGAGGGAAAAGTGGGAGGCCTGAGAAACAAAGAAGAGGGTGTGTTAAGTAAAGGCTGCAGAGAAGCAGCATGAGGTTTTTTGTTGTTAGGAAGTGACCTGGAGAAACGTCAGTTCATCTGAAAGATTTAACTTAGCTGCTTAGTACAGCAGGAACCCAGAGCAGAGTGTAGGCCTAAGTTCCCTTACCACCCAGAAGAAAGGGCGTACAAGCTGTAGAGCCTGGAGTGAGGCTGAAAACTGAGTCCCAAGACAGGCTGAAGAATAGCCCAAGAGAGTGGGGGGCAGAAGGATCTTTTGTGTTGGGATGTTTGTGGACTTTTGTTGTATTTCTTTTTTTAACACTTGGAAGGGGAGAGACTTTAAAATGACCTGGCTGAAGGGCAAAGTCATGAGAAAAGAGACTCCTGCAGGGTTGGTGCAACCATCAACAGGGGTTGTTAGAGCCTGAAAAGGTGCTATGTTATACCCAGCAACAAGGGGGACACCACTTGTGAGTCCACTCTTCCACAGAGGACTTGAATTGCTCAATGTTCTGCCTTTCAGAGTAGTGACATATACCCCAACTAAACCCAGTTGCTAGAAAACCCAAAGATATGTCTACCTACTCTAGTCTTGTCATGTGTGAGGTCTGAGTTTACATTTGTTTCCTGCAAATCAGGAGGGTTGGAAATGTTTTGGTCTGCAGCGGTCAAGTGTGTCTGTAAATTTCGCATATTATGTCAGTTTCTCATCTCTCAGACTTTTTGACTTGTCCTTGTGTAATGTTTCTTGACTTCCTATATTGCTGTCAATTTCATTCATATTGGTTTAGCAGTTAGTCTCACTGGAATCAGTAAGGTTCCACATGTAAATTTTGAATAAATAATTAAAGGACACTACACAGGCAGCACTTGCTCTTAGCAAGAGTAGTTCCGATAACTGCTTTTTAATTTTTTTTTCCATTGGACCATGTCACAGGGTACACACTCTGCTAGGTCTGCCTTCTCCTGGCTGCTCTGGGGGTTAGCTCCACTCACATCTGACTCCTCCTTCTGCTCCTTGTTCATGCACCTTGCGCCCCTCTCTCTCTCTCTCTCCGCATCTTGCGGTGCTTTCTCTTCATGACCTGGTCCTCCCTTCTGGGGTTCCAAAGTCCTACTAGACAACCATCCTGAGTGCTGCTCCACGGCCTGGTTTGTGCCATCTCCCAAGTGGCTGGTAAGGGAACCCAGGCTCACCCATTACTACAGGTTCCAGCCCCCAGGGATCCTACAGATTTTCAGAAATGGAAAGGGGTAACTAGTGGTATTCCCCAAGGGTCAGACTTAGGACCAATCCTATTCAACTTATTCATAAATGATCTGGAGAAAGGAGTAAACAGTGTGGTGGCAAAGTTTGCAGATAATAAACTGCTCAAGATAGTTAAGACCAAAGCAGACTGTGAAGAACTCCAAGAAGATCTCACAAAACTAAGTTATTGGGCAACAGAATGGCAATTTAAATTTAATGTTGATAAATGTAAAGTAATGCGCATTGGAAAAAATAACCCCAACGATACATACATTATGATGGGGGCTAATTTAGCTACAACTAATCAGGAAAGAGATCTTGGAGTCATTGTGGATAGTTCTCTGAAGATGTCCACGCAGTGTGCAGTGGCAGTCAAAAAAGCAAACAGGATGTTAGGAATCATTAAAAAAGGGATAGAGAATAAGATGGAGAATATCTTATTGCCCTTATGTAAATCCATGGTATGCCCACATCTTGAATACTGCATTCTGATGTGGTCTCCTCATCTCAAAAAAGATATACTGGTACTAAAAACGGTTCAGAGAAGAGTAAATAAAATGATTAGGGGGTTGGAATGGGTCCCATATGAGGAGAGATTAAAGAGGCTAGGACTTTTCAGCTTGGAAAAGAGGAGACTAAGGGGGGATATGATAGAGGTACATAAAATCATGAGTGGTGTGGAGAAAGTGAATAAGGAAAAGTTATTTATTTGTTCCCATAATATAAGAACTATGGGCCACCAAACTGAATTAATGGGCTGCAGGTTTAAAACAAATAAAAGGAAGTTCTTCTTCACACAGCGCATAGTCAACCTGTGGAACTCCTTGCCTGAGGAGGTTGTGAAGGTTAGGACTATTACAGAGTTTAAAAGAGAACTAGATAAATCTTGGAGGTTAAGTCCATTAATGACTATTAGCCAGGAAGGGTAAAGAATAGTGTCCCTAGCCTCTGTTGGTCAGAGGGTGGAGATGGATGGTAGGACAGAGATCACTTGATTATTACCTGTTAGGTTCACTCCCTCTGGGACACCTGGCATTGGCCACTGTCGGCAGACAGGATACTACGCTGGATGGACCTCTGGTCTGACCCAGTATGGCTATTATTATGTTATGTTCTTACAACCAGCAGCCAAGGTCTGCAAAATCCTTGCTACTATTTCTGTGGGCTGCTCCTATTTCAACTCTCTTAAGATCTTTCCGTACCCTCTTCTGGGTACACTCTCCGTCCAGGGCCAGGACCCTAGGGCTTCTGTTCTCGCCTTAGTTTCCTCCTTTTTCTCTGTAATGCTAGAGAGTGACTGCAGACCTCCACATTTCAGTCACCTTCTGTTGCTAACTTCCTGGCTTTATCATAGCCCCATCTGTTCCTTCTCTCTGGGTTCTGTTCACAATCAAGGGTTGCTTATCTATCCTAATTCCCCGAGGTGTGGCCTACCAAGTTAACTGGCCTCCTTTTCAGCCTTATTAACCCTTTCAAGGCTGGTGTGGGGTGTGTGGCATTATGCCCCATATTCTTCATAATATTATTGTGATATGATGGCATAACTGATGTACTTTATGCAAGATAGTCATGTAAGGTCATTGAAAAGATTATGGTTCACTGAATATGATTGTCCTATTTGTATGCATGTATCATTTTGGTTTCTGAAATTAGGAACATTGTCTATGCACCTATTACAAATGTGTTTACACCTGGGGAACACCCAGTAGGCAGAAGGCAGTCAGTCTAGATGATTGGCTGGGAAGGGCTGTTAAGGAGAACAATAGGTTTTAGAAGATGCTAATCTCTCACCCAGGAGCCTTCCTGAGGAACAGTCTCCAAGTCATGGCTGCTATAGCTCTACAGATACATGTGACCAAGTCACCTGAGACTGGACTCCATCTTGGAATACCAGTGTTTTTTCCACTGAAAGGCATGGAAACTAAAGTTGGAGACAAAGGGTTCTGGCTGTATGCAAAAGCTATTTAAGACAGGGGTGTGACATCATCAAAGTTTTTCTGACTCCCTCTCCAAAGGAGATGCTTGGAAACACCTGAGAAACAAGGACAGAATCCAGGCTAGAATTTCTAGCTTGTAAAAGGAATATCTGGGGTTATAAGCTGCAAGCAAGTACAACTTGCCCTCAAGAAACTTTGCAAACTGCTTAAATCATCATTTAGGGTGAGAATTTGCTACTCATCTCCAATTTCTTTAGTATATTAAGCTTAGATTGTGTTTTTGTTTTATTTACTAGGTAATGGGCTCTGATCTGTTTGCTATCTCTTATAATCACTTATACTCTGTCTTTTGTTGTTAATAAACTTTTTTGTTTTGTCTAAAATCAGTGTGTGGAAATTATACTTTGGGGCAGAAAGCTGTTGCATATCTCTCTCCACATTGAGGGAAGGGGTGAATTTTATGAGCTGTGCTGTACAGTTCCCTGTGCAGTGCAAGACGGTCTAACTTTGGGTTTACACTCCAGAGCGGGGTGCGTCCCTCAAGAACTGGGAGGTGACTTAACTGAGTCTTCCCATGCAGAGCTGATCTCAGTATCTGTGTACAGCTGCAGCTGGGTGTGTCCCTACCTGTGTGTGTGCTGATTGAAGCTTGGAGAGCTTAGCAGCTTCTCAGAGCAGCACAGTGTGAGAGGGAGCCCAGGCTGGTTTGTCAGGCAGGCTCCGTGGTACTCCAGTTCCAGGTAGCACACTGGAGGGAACCTGTCACAGGGTGAACATTCCATCACAGACCAGATTGCACTCTTATTTGAGAGTAGACCTTTAGTCTGCAAACAGCCCATTGTTTTCATTGGGACCATTTGTTGACTAATAGTATTACTTAATGTACATAACGGTGGCAGAAGTGGGCGTCTTGCCAACAGCATACTATTCAAAATAAGCTGCTACTTAGCTTTCCACCATCCTCTCTACTTACATTTGTGATCTGCTTACTTTTAAGGAGCATAAGTAAGTATATGATCAAGCATGTGGGGCCCAGATCTGCAAATCCTTTCTCACATAAAATATTTATATCTTCTTGTGCTATAGAAAGCCAGATGAAATGGTAGTTACCCATGTGAGTGGTCATGTTGAGTCAGTGGGACAGCCTATATGGAGTAAGGTTTTGTGAGTTTGGGCTCATAGATTGAACTTAAGTAAATATAGAAAATATTCTTCACAAATGTTGTGTACTCTGTGACGTGATATCAAAATGGGCAGTTCTAAGCCATACACTAGGGCCTTATCTACAAATGGAAGCAGTATGCCTTCAACTATATCAGTATCGTTAAAGTGATAAATCCCTAGAATGAATGTGGTTATACTGGTACAAAGATACTTCTTAGTGTGGTGTAACTATTCCCATAGAGGGAAGAAAATAAGCTATCCCAGTATAAGGCACCTGCAGTAGGGCTGGTACCGTTATAACTTAGTTATAGTGATACAAATACCGTGTGTAAACAAGGCCTAAATGTTTGGATGTTTATCTTTCACAAATCCTCTATTGGCTGTGTTAGCTCATGAGATCGCTTGAACTGCAGTAGTAGGGTGAAAACAGAATTGAAATTACTGTGAAGGACCTTACACAATGACTTTCTGTACAGTGCGTGGCTGTACTTTTTATAAACATTGTCAAAAATAAAGGATAATATTTAAAAAGAGCAAACACCATTATCTCAAAATGATGTTGCTATTCTAGCTATTGTAACAGCTATTTTACATGTTACCAAGTTTATTTTGAAGCAGTGTTTTATTATTACTATAGTATGATTAAATAGTGAGAGTATTGCTTTTCCAGTTGTTCTATTGCAGTATTTAGTGAGTGCAATTAAATGGAAAAATTGCCTTTTTAACTGATGATAGTCCATTAGTGTCTCTGTCTGTTCAGAAAGGAAAAGAAGTGAATTATTAAAATGACAAATGAGTTAAAGTTACCACGGTGATGGAGAGGTGTGATTCCGCTCCACATAATCTTCAATTAGTGATCTTTGTAAGAGGATGTTTTTCAAAAGGGTAATAGAGAAGTAATGAGATCAGAAGGAGGTCAAACACGGCCTTCTTCTTTTGGCAGTTTGATTAATTTATTTCTCCTTCTTGCAGATTGCTGTAAGGGGCTTTTGTCACCCGGTGTTTTTCATGGGGCTCTAGTCCAAGTTACTGCTTGTATTAGTCCTTTATGTATCAAGGCATGGCTGTTCACTTGGAATTGAAGGTTTTTGAATGGTCTGAATTTGATCTCCAGCGCAAGTGCTCATTGATCGTTTTAAAAAGGAACTTTAATAAGTGGTTCTTTTTCAGTTCAACTTGTATTCATTTAAAACATTCAGTGAGATTAAGTAAACGGCTAGCGTTCCTAGACACTGTACTTGGGTGTACTGCAGCTTATGTTTGTGTGTGAAGTGTGTTAATTGCATTGGAAGGATGACTCAAGTCTTTAGAATCATGTACCATTCACATGCTTTTGCCCTGTTACCTTCTTGGAAAGTTTAGCTCTTGAGGTGCGTAATTAGAAGGTCACTTTTGCAGACCTCATCTGCTCTTTCTGCCATCCTTTCCTTGTTATCACTTGTACAAAAGAAATAATGTGGTATTGCATGATAATAATAGTTTGCTAATTCCACCAAGTCCCTGAAATAGGATTATGGTATTAGGTCCATGTTTTGTTTACTTTATTCCCATCAGTAATTGGTTACGTTTTGATTCTTGCATACATTTGCATTGCCATTTTCCTAAAAATACTGAAATGCCAAATAACATTTTTCTCAACTTCTTTTTTCTTAAAGCAACTGATATCTACACTTTAACACACTAGTCCTAACCTTTGCCATGGCAGTACTGAAGCATATTTGCCCTTTGTGCCCTTTAAATTCTCCTCCTTCATGTCCAAGCCATACCGAACTTGGCTTATAGGCCTTCATTTAAAATGCCATTCTGATGACATCATATATTTAAACATCAGCTAGGGCACAACCAGATTATTACAGTTATATCACAGACACCCATGCAACTGTTATCCTTTTTAGCTTCGGTGAAAGAGTGATAGTGAAATCTTTTATAACTTTTCCTTATGCTCTTGTATAGCCGAGCTGTCACATTTAATAGATCTTCACGTCCAGCTTCTTAAGCTTTTTTCTTAGCAATAAATAAGACATTGGGGAGCAAATAGAATATGAACTGATTTAGTGTGCTGGTGGTATATGTAACCTCTTCTGCTGTCGTGCTATGTATGCTTTTCAGGAACACGTTTAATTGAATATCACTACCAATCAATGGGATGAAAGAATGTTTCTGGAATATTTGGGTACAATGAAGTGGCACATGTCCTGGAATTATTGGCCCAAATTCATCACTGATATAAACCCTTTAAATCACACTAGGAATGAATCCTGGGGTTTGCCTAGAGTCTGGGGCTTCTAAACCCAGTGGAAGATACTCCACTGCCTCAGATACAAAAAAGAAAAAAGTGACCACGAATTACCACATAGTCCAAGCAGTTGTTTTCCAGGAAATGTTGCTTTTTCAATAGTTAGGTGCCTGACTGTTCAAACACTTGCTACCAGAAGTGACGCACACCACTGTGAGTGAGCTCATCAGTGGTTCTACTCACCGTAACAAGCACTATACCTGATAGAAAATGTTTGCAGGAGACGACCCCAGCACAGTAAATTATTTATTTTTAAAACATTGTAAGCTTCGCTTAGCAGGCTGCCCACATTTGGCTTCAGGAAACACCTTTATTTGTGGAACCCTTTGTCTATGGGTCTTAACATAAGACACTTCTGTCTTGCCACTTTTATGTGCTTTAGTGAATCACTTTTAATTTGTGATTGTTTTTGAGAAGGAATATAACTCTTAAAACAAACAAGCCATTATGACATTATATTTCATCCTGTACATTGCTGGTTGAAAAAATGTTAGTTTTAAACTTCAGATTTGATGACTAAATATCAGAAGGTCTTCTGATTGTAAAATTATTATTGCAGCATACAGTGACAGAAACATTTATGGGTCTCTTCCTGTCTCTAGGTGCTCTGCTCCCAAAAACAAATAAATAAATATATATATATCAAACTTCTCTCTATGAACAGAATAAAGTAAAATTAGATTTTTGTAAGATAGAGTGATGTGCATGTTCTTATTTTCAGTGTACGGTAAGGTAATCTTTCAATTTTATTTTTTAAGCAGTCCTCCATAATATAAATAATCTAGTCTTTTCTTGTGCAGGCTGTTTAATTCAGACAGGTTGAAGTTGCCTCCAAAGATTGGCGTCAAATTGAGGAAACCATTCATGTAGTAAATAAGATAATTTGTTTTCACCCAAAAAGATTAAAATATAGATTTTTTTTTTCTTACCCTGTATGATTTTAACACCTACACTACTTGTTTCTATATGATTGAGTTTTCTGACCATGTGTTGGAACCAGTTACTTTTCAGTGTTTTGTTTGTTTTGTTTTTTAACGGTTCTATATTATGTTTAGCTTTACCTGAGTTCCTTGCATTTTAATTAATGAAGTCAATAAAGTTATTTATTTACTTAATTTTGCAAGGCAGTAATCTGTGCTCATGTAATTTCAAAATGTGATGGGAAAATATTACTTAACATGGAAGTGAATTTGTTTAAGAGAGAGAGAGAGAGAGAAAAATTCCCAAATGATATTACAAGAGCCATCATCATCATTTCCTGCTGAAAATTATTTTATACTGGGAAAGAAAATGGCTTGACTTTGAATCTCAAAGCTCTCACTGTGTAGCCAGAAAATACAAATTTGGATAGTATTTGTGTTGCATTTTGGTTTCTCTATGGAAATAGACTAGACTTGAGCCAGAAATAAGAGAGAATATGATAACATACATGTTAAGTACCTTTTGTGAATTGCTCAGCTGAATAATTTGTGTATTTGGTTTAGTGCTAATATGGCCATGATTAAGGCTAACATTACATGTGTTCTGTTCTGTACAGTACAAAATACAGAATTGTGAATAATTCCAAGTACAGTAGATAGAGTCTAATCCAGGACTAGATACCATCGTGATTGGACACTTTATAAATACCTGGATGGTGGTTTGGAGAAACATAGAAATCTTGTAATATGAACGTGACAGCTGTTTGTTGGTAGATTATTACCATTATTTTTTGGAGATTATGGGAAACTGTAGCTTAATGAAAGACAAATAAAAAAAAGTTATCTCCACAGATATTTATTGTAATCACATGTGGAACCCGAGCCATCATGAATGTACCTCTTAGAGTTTGTCTGCACAGGGAAGTTATACTGGTATAAGAGAGTGTAAATTTAAACCACTATAGATACAGTGGTATAATTCCTCATGTGGCCACCCTTATGCCAGTATAAGAGTACCTTTTTCCAATTTAGTTTATGTTGCTTTGGAAGCTGTTTAAGCAAAACTGAAGGAAAAAAAAATCTTCTGGAATAAGAGTCTACAAGGAGGAGTTATACTGGTGTGACTATAGGAGTTTACCTATACTGATATAATTATACTGGTATACCTGGAAAAAAATTGCCAGTTAACTTGTGTATCTCTCTGGATGCATGTTCTTATCAACTGATGAGGTGGCCAAGTGGTTAAGGTGATGGACTGCTAATCCGTTGTGCTCTGCATGCATGTGTTTGAATCCCATCCTCATTGGATACATTTAGTTTTAGGGGGAGGAATAGCTCAGTGGTTTGAGCATTGGCCTACTAAACCCAGGGTGGTGAGTTCAATCCCTGAGGGGGTCACTTAGGGATCTGGAGCAAAATCAGTACTTAGTCCTGCTAGTGAAGGCAGGAGGCTAGACTCAATGACCTTTCAGGATCCCTTCCAGCTCCATGACATAGGTATATATCCATATATTATTATAATAACACCTAGGCCATATTTGTAATAGAAGCCACATGTGCCACAGTCTACTTTCACCTGATGTTGGACCTGGAACCACGGGTCACATTCTAATACCTGCTTGAGGACTGTTTTGCGTTGCAAATAATTGCATGTGGTTTTTTTGGATATAAAAACAAACAGGCTGTTACTGAAAATATGGCTCGTATTTTTAGTCTGTTTTTGTCAAATGGCAGCTGATTCTGTATAGGAGTTCAGGGCTTTTCTTTTGAGTCACCTTATGCTCAGTTAATTACTATATAATAATGCTGGCAGGTGGTTCCAGTTAGCTCCAACTAGAATATAAAAAGAGTGGGGATTAGGATAGAGGAGATCCTGAGCAGTATACCCTAGGACCAGCTTAGCTTGAGGAAGAAACTAATGCTGTGATGTATTTTGTGTGCTGATTTTGGGCTGCTAATGAAGTCCAGAATGGGAGATGAGTTTGGACACCAAAGTTTGTGTGCTCAGTCTCAGCTGACTTGCACACTTATATCATGTTTAATTTTTTTCTAACGGCTGAGTCAATTACATACTCCTCAGATGCTATTAAGGTTATAGAAGTGTCTGTATTATGTTTAATGAGATTTTGGCATGTTGTGACCATCTGTGGAACAAGAAGAGCCCAGCAAATGGTCTTTTTCCTAAATCCTCGAGATAAGAGCTGAGCCACTACCCTGTTTGTCAGAATGCCTCCCAGAATCTGTTTGCTTACCCTACATCTTATGCAGGTGATGTCTTATCTGGATGACATGTGTCTGACGAAAGCTCATGCTCCAATACGTCTGTTAGTCTATAAGGTGCCACAGGACTCTTTGCTGCTTTTATCTGGATGAGCTGACCATTGCTGTTTGGTGAGTGTCTTCAATCAAGTGTAAAATGAACTAAGTTGTTTGTTGACATCAAACTAAAGTTTAGAGACTGATTTTCAGACCTCAGACTTTACATTTGCCCTAACTCCTGCATGCGCAAGTGATTCTATTGTTGTCATGTATAGGTGCAAGAATTTTCATGCACAAAACCTATTTGCCCTTGAATACCCTGTCACCTATGTATGCAGGTGTTAATGCTTTTCAGCGGTGGCCACTGGTGTTTGTGAACCAAAAATCTTTGTGAGCAGAAAGTTGCACCTATAGAAATGAAAATCTGTTAGAACAGCTGTGAAAATCAGGCTCTCACTGCAGAAATATTTTGTCAAGTATTGCCATATTTGAAAAATTAAGCTAAAATACGGAATTTATTAAGCATGTCACCTTGCTGAAATAATGGTAGATACATACAGCAAAATGGTGGTAATGGTCGATACATATGGCAAAATTCTGTTGTAACTCACCTAGGTTGTAAATCAGGTCAGATTTATCTGTCTGTCTGTCTTATTCCAAAGTCTTATGTAATGGGCTCTTCGTATGCCACAAGTTTGCCAGATAAATATTTCACAAGATAGTGCATGCAGTCTTATGTCATGTTCTCATGCGGCTAATTTGCACACAAAATATTGTAAAGTTTTAAGATATATTAAACTTTTCCATGCCATACTGTATATTACACTTGTAGTTTTTAGTGATAAAATCACTTAGAGTATGTGACTGTTACCATATCATGTTTTTGAAAGGCAAAACAGAACATTATCATCAGTTTAATAGGAGCATTACATGATTCATAGGTGGTGAATATTTCATGCACTTTACAGTCGCCTTGTGCACTAAGGTAAATGGAAAGTAAATCCATGTGTACTTTAGACAGTAAAATGGCATTACTTTGTTACTCCACATAAACATGCAGATTTGATTCTCTCTTCACTCATGCTGTAAAAAGAAAGTTTTAAAGTGGTTAGCCATACCTGAAAATGTAAATGCACTAGCCTAATGTAATGCCGAAGAAAAATTAAGACAAATGATACTGCATCCCTGCCACAAACTGCGGCTTGTACAAAATTCACTTTAGTTATTATACTCTGAATACGTGTACTAAGCCTCCTCTGTGTATGCACAATTTATGTTGAATGAAACATGAATCATTTTAATAGACCAAGCAAAAAGTCCCCAAAGTCAATTTTCAAATTATGAACCTTGGAACAGAATATAACAATGAACAACAAATAGATCCAATTTTATTCTGAACTGCAGATGAACCATTAAAGGAACAGTATGCTGATTTGGAAAAGCATTTCTTACCTATCAAAAATGGATAAGAATTATAGAAGGGACAGTTTTAAAAAAAATTTTTTTTAGTGTTCTTTCATCATGAGACAATATATACACCTAACGAAGGGGATATATTTGAAAGAAGTTGATCAGTATAAAAATCTTGGCATCATTGTGTTCTGTGTATGTGGCACTCAACTGGGACTTAGAAGACTTCTATTCAGTTCCTGGCAGTGCCTCTGATCTCCTGTATGACCTCAGGCAAATCAATTCATGCCTCTTTATCTTCTAACCCTTTATATGTCTTGGTTAAGACTGTAAGCTTTTTTGGGGCAGCAACTGTCTTATTCATTTGTACAGTGCCAAGCACAATGAAGACTCGATCTTGGTTTCCACTTCTTTAATATTAGTAATAACAAATAGTTTTCCACAAGATATTTCCAATGGAAATTAATAGTTTTCAGAGGCACAATGTGCACATACTAGCATTAGTTAACCTCCATGACCACAAGGCTTGTCACTGCTCTTTTGCAAGTGTATGTTTATTGTGGACATTGTCAATTCACAGGGGGTTCTGGTCAACACCCCTGCCCCCACACCTTCTGCTCATTGTTGCGGCTTGAATTATTGCTATTTCTTACACTTTAACTATTTTGTGGTGTTCTTGTGTTTGCATATTGGTCCATTTGCTATAAGTTGTTTGCTTTATAAATAAAGGACCTGATTTTTCAACTTCCATTCATAAACACTTCCAACGGCTGATGATTGAATTTTCACACACATTTGCATGTGAAAATTCTATTACCAGCATTCCTGTCTGTTAGTCCACCAACATGCCTCCTCTCCAGTGGAGGCCAATGGATGAGATGTCACTAAAATTAGGCCCACAGCTATTTAAATAAGATGTTAATTTTTTTCCTTTGCCACTAGTTATTCAGTTTGAACAGTAAGACATGTGTGGTATGTTTTATACCTGTACCAGAATAATGAGATCACTTAAGTTCCCCATAATTCCTGATTTATGCAGCAATGTTTATATGCATCTTAAAGTTCTTTACAAATATAGCTGTACGATTTTTTAAAATAGGGAAAAAGTGCAGCTAATTGGAAAAATGCAAAGGGTTTGATCACCTTATTAAAAAGTGCAATTGTGAGGTCCTGTAAAGCTTTGTAAATGAAAAGAGAAATTCTAGTGCTTTATAATCATGTAAAATGCAGTAATAATATAGGATGCAGTTATGCCTTCTGCAATTTGGGTGCAATGGACCAGATTGCTCCCTTCCACAGAAAGAGGAAATAAAAGTCCTTTGAAGCTAAACCTGTTCTCTGCTGGAATGGATTAAGGTTCACAAATTTTAAAGTTTGTGGCCTCTCCCAGTTCCACAGATCTTATGGATCCATGAGGATGTGGAGCTCTTGCAAAATATGAATAGTAACTTTTCTCAGAGAGAGAACAGCTGTTCTTTGCTCTTCCTCTCCTTTCAGGATCCCTGCTTCTATTATCTGGGGTCCTCCTGTGG
Organism: Gopherus flavomarginatus; assembly: GCF_025201925.1. Taxonomy (NCBI): domain Eukaryota; kingdom Metazoa; phylum Chordata; order Testudines; family Testudinidae; genus Gopherus; species Gopherus flavomarginatus. The sequence continues at coordinate 13,217,926 of NC_066630.1, read as the reverse complement.
TATGAGCTGCAGAGAAAGCCAGATGGAGGAAGTACAGATGCCTGCTATTTTACTTTAGTCCAGATTTCTGAACAGGAGCAGAGTTGGAGACGGCGTTGCACACAGAGGCTATTCCATATTGCCCTCAGTCTCATTTTCTGAAATCCACCTATCTCCTTCTGTGGGCAGTGTGAAGAACAGTATCTTGAAGCACTGTTTTCCCCCTTCTGCATAGAAAGGGAGATATCCATGTGTGGGAAGAGTCCTCCACATGGAGCTACCTGTACTATTCTGGTCCAACATTCTTAGGGAAGTCAAGGAAGAGGCAAAACATTCAATAATTGTCTATTCAGCAAAGACAGTGTTTGTATTCTCAGAATATTGGCATTGAGTCTTTGAATAGTGTCTCATTTCTTTCTCTGTTCCTGCCTCTGTAGTCAAATAAACCCACCTCCCCTGCCTGTCTGTTATGGGTTCAGAGAATAGGCTGCAACTTTATTAACCAGATGGTTACCCAGTTGTCTGTGTCACATAATAGAGTGAGTCAGTTCCAAAGAAGGTCCTTATCTTCTTGTTCCACCAAAGTTCACAGTGGATCTTGCAGGGATGAGGCGAAGGTTTTCTGAATGGAGGGCTGTGGTAAAAGCTCCCATTAGAAATCAGAACAGTGTAGCCACCTACAAAATACAAGTGGGGACCCATCTCCTTGTACTGGTCTTCCCTCCTAAAGAAACCAGAAAGCATTGTCCTTGGAAGGCAGTTACTGACGCTCGTTCAACTCCAAAAGTAGTTGAAAAAGAAGCAGGAATGTAGAGCTCTGATCCTTTTGTGACAGAACATGTTTCGTAGTTGTTATGGGAATTGTTGCATCAGGAAAGCATAGATGAAATCTGTGTGTTGATACATAAATATTAAAAGCTATTACAATCTGCTAGAGAGGGGATCAACCAAACAGCATGTAGGCACCTGTTTCAGATGCACTTTCTGCCCTTCTCTCAGCTTTGGAGCCTGATTTCCTGCTATTTCTGTTTACTCTACCCATATACTTCCGGCCTCATGGACTTTTAGTTTAGATTAAGGAAAACAACAGAGAGAGCAAGCAAGCTAATGTTTCCAGGAGAGGGAATGCAGTGTACTTCTCTCCCCCTGAATGATTCTCCATCTTTAATTGCCTCATTGAACACCAGCCGAGTAGACAGGCAGAAATAGTTCTTGGGCTAGATTTGTGTGCTCTGGTTTAAGGTACAAATGAAACATTGCACGGATTAGTCCATTATTTTAATTGTCTGTTATTTAATGTCAGTCGAGTAGCTTCTGTTCTCAGAAGAATGCTTTTCCTACTTTCTACTCCCATAGAAGAGTACACACAGAGAATTGATATGCTTGTCTGGATGGACTATTTTTGGATATGTTTAACTGTTAGACATTGAACCTGATTTTATCAAATGTTGCTTAAAGCTGCAATTTTCTAAAATAAGCAGAATAGAAGGATGGAGAGAACAGGTGTCCTTGTTATTAAATCCCTTCTTGGAGGTTGTTGAGAGAAAAGAAATTGCTCTTTAATATGACATGTTTACTAGTTTCTTTCTGATATTTCTCTCTTTGAACCATGCTTAAAAAACCTCCACTTAGTTGTTCTGAATTTATGGTGGCTTAACTAGGAGCAGAATTTGGCTGTTTCTGCTTCACCTTAATGTGCTGATCTATTTTAATTAAAATCAGGGGACCTGATTTCCCATTGTCTTGCTGGGACAGTCATTTATAGATCAGAAAGGTGGTGTTTTACACCCACTTTAAACAGGTGAAAATGACTGCAAAAGGCAGCAGAGAAACCAGTCCTCTTGGTTTAATATGTTGTTGTCCCAAATGGGAAGAGCCATGTTCTTATTGTACAGTCTGCTTTCTTTCTCTTTCTGTCTGTCTTTCTTTTTCTTTTGTGATTCCATTTGTTCTCTTTTTTATAGCAACTTTTTTTTCAAGAACAAGAAAGTCTATTTCATATCTTGTCTTTTGCTCTTAAATTGCGTCAGTCCAATGTTTTAAAAGTAATATTTTGTAAATTTTTATTTTAAATTTTAAAGAAACTTTAAACTTTGTAGAAAAACCATGTGATAGGAGTGTTGTGTAGGGTGACCAGATGTCCCGATTTTATAGGAACAGTCCCGCTATTTGGGGCTATTTTTCTTATGTAGATGCCTATTACCCCTCACCCCATCCCGATTTTTCACACTTTCTATCTGGTCACCCTACTGTTGTGTCCCGTGTATTCACCAGGTGCACCTTTTATTCTTTTTGTAGCTGCCATTTTTTGTTAAATCCAAGAGTATTTAGCAGTGAGTTAGTCATTCCAAACTCAACCTTTTTCTTATGGCACCTGTTGTTGATCAAGTTGCAGAAATGCTTCCTGTCCATTTCCCAGTATTGTACAGTATTTTGCATTTGGATACTGCTTTTCCAAAATGATTTCTACTGTCACGTAAGCAGCTGTGAAAAAACTCAAAATGGTAACCTGTTTTAATAAATCTTGCTATCATAGTACCAAGTAATTAGAAGTTACCCATATCATGGGGTTTTTAATTAGTTGTGTAATTAGTACAGTTTTTAGATAATTTAAAAGACTATTTTTAAAAAAGTAATATACTGCTCCCCACTAAGTTGATATGGGGCAGCTATGGAAGGATTTATCAATTATAGGGCACACTGGGCCCTATAGACACAGGGTCATACTGGGTCTATGATTCAGAGGCACTCTTCCTCATTGGGCATCCTGGAACTCGTTACGGGATCTTCTGTCTACTCTTTGGAGGGTGCTTCTTTTCTGGGCTAGTCACCTGTCTCCCTGCCAATCATATGTCTAGACCTGAAGGGGTCATCAGGGTGCAGTCTGTGCATGCAGAACTTGGGGTATGTAGTTATGATAAGTCCTTGCGCAGAGGCTTGCTGAAGGAGGCAAAGCTTTGTGTGCCCCTCCTCCTTCTTTCACATCTAGACAGGCACTAGACATAGTCTGGCCTGTGTAGGTCTTCCAAGTTGGGAGCGATGAATGGCATGAACTGAGATAGTGATATAGCCTTTAAAATAAGCAGTCTGGAAAAATTAATGTATTGTTGTATGGGTCAGATAATACTAAATGCCTATTCTGTGGAAGAATCTTATTTAAGTACTTAGGTGAGCCAGGTCTGGCATCTAGCCAAGTCAGTGTGGCACCTAATATCCCTATATCCTTGGACCATCTCTTTTTGTGTCAGGTTTAAGGGTATTTGTTCAGTTCTCTATCGTTATTCGTTTCAAATATAGAGAGGTATATTGTTCGAAGGGTAGGCAGACAAAGTGTGTAATTAGTGTGTTTCACTACGCTGAACAGAGTACTCAGCAAGGTGTAGAGGAGATTGCATGGTGTTTATGAATGAATGTCATTATTTTGACAGGATGATGAATTAACATGCCTGGCTTTGGTGGCTAAGTTTCATGAGCAGTTTTGTGTGGTCTGGTCAGTGCGGGGACTTGTGGTAGTTTCTGAAACAGCATTGTAGGTGCTGGAGAGAGAAATCGCAGTTAAGTGGAAGAAAAAGAAACAGTTATTTTGTTCTAGAATTACGTCTAGTCTTTGTAAGTATACTTAAACTATTATCTCATTACTGCCTCTAAATATGATTTGACACAACTTCTCTATGGTTTCTCACTTTTTACAATGTTTACTTATACACGCTGTTTTTAATTGTTTTAACCATCAATACAGTATTTTGGGCAGGGATGGTTAGAGGGCTGAGATTTTCAAAGAGATTTGGACACCCTATTTCTGTCAACTTCAATAGGAAGTGGGTGCCATTGGCAAAACTTTTAAAATGTCAAAGTCATTTAGCCTCAGGGCCTTATTTGCAAAGGTATTTAGGTTGCCTAAATGTGTAGATAGAGGCTTTTGTAAATCCCACCAAGCACCTTGGAGAGTTAGGTGCTTAACTCACTTAAGTGTTTTTGTAAATTCTACCAGGCACCTATCTGCATATTTAGGATCTTAAATACCTTTGTAAATATGGCCCATAAATCCCACTGAATTTCAGTGGGACTTAGTCTTAAGTGGTACTTTTGAAAATGAAACTTGGGCTCTGATGTCATTTAGGGCCAGACTTGGAAAGGTATCTAGGTGCCTAAAGATGCAGATAGGTACCTAGCTTTGATTTTCGAAAGCAGGTCTAGTGCCTATATGCGTTTTTAGGTGCTTAAATAACTTTAAAAATCTGGCCCTTTCCTCTTTTGAAAACTTTACTCCAAATTCCTCATGCAGTTTTGAGAAACTCAGCCTGTTGTTTCTATCTTTATTTGCTTTCTTTATATTAAGGAATTCCTTGATGCCCATTGTGCACCTTCCAATCGATAAAAACCAAACACATGCAAATGAGTGTATCTGATTATGTGAACATTTAAAAAATAAACTAGAAAAGCTCAATGTGCAGAGAACAGTGCACAGGCTTACTCATTCTCCCCAAAGGTGACCTTATTTCTCAAAATATAAATTTGCCATTTAATCTACCTGTAATAAAGAAAAGCCTTCTCTGTTGGATTATCACATCCATATATTTCCAAGAAAACTCTGGGGAGAATAAATGAGCTGTACATCATGCCTTGAAATGCAAAACACACAAGCTCTGTTGCACCAAGGGAGGTTCCAAAGTCAAGGGTCTATCAAAGAAAGTGCCTTGCAACCATCTCACTTTTGTTTTAACCCAGGATGCTGAGAGCTAGATGCTAAAGTGTCCCTACTGGTGGCAAATCCTGCAGTGTAGCAGCTACAATGTTGACATTGTGTCAGTGAGCTGAATACCTATCAGAACATCCTTTTGCTGTGCTCTTAAAGTGGCGATATTCATCTGCAACACTGAGCTCAAGCATAAAAAGCCAAAGGTCTTGTAGCACCTGCCTGTGGTGCTAGGAAGTTCTTATCGGGAGGGAGGAAGGAAGAGAGGGAACAGCCATAGCTAGTTACACTAGTAAGTCATGGCTAGCCAGTTGGTCTAACTAGAAATTCATTGAAAAAATACATCGTTCTTACAGAATACAGTCTCTGGATTCCACCTTATAGCTGAGTCATAGAGTTGTTCTAAAATTATAAAACCAATTTCCTTTATTAGAAAATTAATTGAACTGCTTTTTTTGTTAATTTTCCAGGAAAGCAATTTGCCCTCGCATTTGGAATGTATCTGAACAGCTGTTACTTTGATTGTTAGATTATTTAATATTTTAAAAGAACACCCAAAGAGACTCCAAATACATCTTTGAAAAGAGAACTACAGTACCTGCTTATTAGGATGTATTTCCTCATAGACTTTTTTTCTTTGTTGTGGCAGTTTTATTGCCATTTTTCCTGTCTTTTTTTTTCAATTTTTCTCGTTGAAACAAGTTTGTGCCACCAGAAAAAAATGACCCCTTTTATATGATTGAGTTTTTTCTGGTTTTCTTGTAGGCTATTAATTAAAAAAAATTCTTACTTCTGAGAAATAAAACAGGCTAACTACTGCAATGGGATCTGAATGAGTGAAACATGTCTGTTATGAACCCCACTGATTTCACTGAGATTCTGCACCGTCCTGCTCATGTCGCTCCCAGGATGGATAAGATTCAGTCCTAAACTAGTACCAGGTTTTCTGTTTACAAAACTTGTAAAGTCTGTAATCTTGTGTCCTTCCCAGTCTCAACACAAGAGCTTTATACCTTTGAAAAAGTGAGAGTTCCAGTTTATTGCCCTGAAAAGTCCCAATATAATGAATTATATGTAGTGACATTTTTATTTCTACACAAAATCTATTTTAGGTCCTTTTTAGAGGTTTTTGTAGCTCCCTCTGAGACCTTGTACAGCTACATTCATGGTATTTATTATTATTAGTTATTTTTATTGTGGTAGCACCTAAAGGCCCGAGCTAAGATGAGGGTTCTATTGTGCTAGGTTCTGTACAAACATGTAAAAGATGGTCCCTCCCCCAAAGAACTTATTGTTTAAGTAGACAGGATAGACAAAGAATGACTTAGTGGTGGGGATGAGAAAGGGATATAGACAGATGAAGTGATATACCCAAAGTTACACAGTAAATTAGTGTAGAATTAGGTGTAGAACACAGGACTGCGAAGTCCCAGTTCATGTCCCTATCCGCTAGACAACACTGCCCAAATGTCCCCTGGCACCTACCTTCATTGGGGGAGGGATGAGAAAATTATTCCCAATATAATTTCTAAAACACGTATATCTTTTTCTGTCATGTCATATACAGAATATATGAAGTGGTGTAAAGATCCTATCAACACTCATTTTGAGTGATCTGCATGCCACACTTTTAGCTTTGCCACTCATAAATACTGCAGTCATCCCAAAGTAATGCCAATGAAAACCTTTATGCTATTGTGTCATGTCTTTTCTATATATTTTAATCATGTAAACATTTTCCTTAATGTAAGTAAATAGTTGGAGACAGTTTATATACATTATCTTATAAACAATGCTGTATTGTTGTTGTTGTTTGTTAATATGCTTACTGGACTTAGACTTATCCCATAATTCTATGTAGTGTTGCACCCACCTTGTCTCTGTATTATCTCATAACTGTCATTTCAACTCTGTCTCTTAATTTAAAAAAAAACCAAACAAACAAAGGTGGGGGGTGATTTTCAAAAGTTTAGCAGAGACAGTGGGTCTTATGCTGCTAAACCCCATAGTACGTGCTTTTGAAAATCTGTCCCATATTTTGTATTTGTGGTAGAATTTAGTAACTGTTGCCTTAGCACTAAGCTGCATCCCATCAAAGGGATTGTACTGGTGTTACTAAGGGCAGAGTTTGATCATTAATTTGATCCCTATCGTTTTTAAAGCTGGTGAGAACTCTTTAATAATGTTAGTCCAGGTATTTCATTGGATTGGTATGGCACTTTGCATAGCTTGCTGAAGTGCATGTAAAGAATGGAACAAAACAGAGTTTTAAAAGGAATTTCACACAATTATTTTGTCCTTGCTGATACAGCACCAAGTAGCACTAGTCAGATGTTTTGGAATGTAAATCTAGATTTAATGTAAAAACTACCGAAGCAGCAGCCAATTACTCACAGGAACATTATGGAAGTTATCTGGTGATGGTACAAAAAAATACATGTGATTGGTTTCAATTAGTAAGAGAAAACATTACTAGGTCAGCTTTTAATGGTTTTTAATATTTTAAAAATCCCTTCCTATTTTTTGCTCCAGCTGCACAGACACAGAGAAGCAAAACTTACAGATCTTAGCTAGAATTTTATTTTTTCTTCCCATGACTTCAAAGTAACACTATATTGTGGTCTTGCCACTAATGAGAATATATCAAAAGAATCGCAAAACTAGAGAATTAGGTTATTATTGCAACTACCATTGCAGAAACAATGTGTTCAAATGTTTAACATTACAAATGTTAAGAACACACTGAACCTTGACTGCATGTAACCATATTAACGAAAAGTTATCCCAACCATGCATTTATATTATTTATGAAACTTAGAAGCATTAGGCACTGTTTAATTTTATTTGACTATTGAAAGCAGTGTGAAAACAGATTTTCCTTACATTGACACTCTGTTTGTGGTGGTGGTGGTGCTGAGGGGGCTGGGGGGTTGTTGAAGGGAAATCTTTGGTACATGTAATGTCCCACAAGGAAATACAATTCATTTGTCTGAATTACAGTACAGTATATGGATAGTGTTTGGGAGAAAATATTAAAGTGAGAAGCATAATGCTAGTTTCCTATTGGTCACATCATCTACATCCTGGGTTTTGCAAGGTCAGCAGTTATTCTGAAGTTGAGCAGAAATGGCTTCACTGGCTTTAACTTTACCAGTGCCCTTGATGAGGTGCAGAGTTGTCAGTATTCTCGTAAAATTCCTCAGTGATGGCTTCTTCTGTTCTCTTTATTTCCTTAACTGAACATCTGTCTAATTGTTCACCTCCATTGCTTTAGTGCTTTCCTCATGCTTTCTCTGTTTCCAGACAATAAACTTTATTTTCTTCATAAGAATTCAGTCTACGCAAGGGTATTAGGCAGCTTGTTTGCACCTTTTAATTTCTGGAAGTTTTCCAGAAGGGCTTTTTGCAGTAGTTCCAATGGGTTCATCAGTGAATCATGTAACATAATGCAGCATTGTGTTTGGGTTTTTATCCATTACCTTCTGTTTATAAACATCTGCTTGGAAATTTTCTTTCTGAATCTTTAAAAAAAAAAAATCTTTTACATTTTTGCATATGGCATATGGGTAAGACATACAGTACCTGATATTTTTTTGGTCAGGTGTTCAGGTATGTATAGCAAGTGTTTAACTTAAAGGTTGGGGACAGGGGAGAGGTAGATTTTTCTTTAAAGATAGAAATATGCAGAAAAGCAATTTTTTAACTAGTTAGTATTAGCTGGCAATGTTTTTATTTTTAACATTTTAACAACTGTGTGAATATACAGAAAAATGACCAACATTCAGAGTTACACAAATATCTAGAGATCTTTCTCTCCTTGAGACACTATTATTCACAAAAATAACTGGTGTTTGTTTTGTTAATGTTCAGTGTTTGTCTAGCTTTCTTTAATCGTTTTCCTTGTCTAAAAGGCTTTGTATCAAGGACATGCATTGGTGTGCTGGCAAATATTTTCAGCGAAGACTAGTTTTTAATCATTCTTTTCGACTGTTACCCTCACCACAGTTAATTCCTAGTATTGAATGTATTTTTCTTTAAACTACTACTACTGTTATACAAAAACTTTAAAATTCATTAAGGTAGTGTGCACAGCCTACTGTAATACGCATATAAACCAACTTTGTTAGAGGTATTCAAAAGGGCCAAGTCAGTGGTATATGGAGAGCATTTAAAAAGCACTTCCAATCAATATTTACTATTTAGTAGCATATAGAAGAAAAATAAACGTAAGAAGAACAGGAAAGAGTGAAATTGGCCATTATATTATTGGACAATACATTTTTCCTTGAGTACTTTCGTAGTGCATGAATTGGAATTTGATACTGAAAAATTGTGGCTATGTGCATACTTAGTTACAATATGAAAATTTCAGGGGTTTTCATGCTGAAGGATTTAAAAAACTAATATAGACTTTGGGCCTAATTCTTATTTGTGCTCAGGGCGCGTAATTCTTACACACACTCTAAGGCCCCTTTTAAATGTCAGAATAGTGTAAAGTGGCCTTGGTGTAAATGAGAAACAGACCCCTTATGTCTGCAGTTGACTGAATTGAGTTGTTTGTATTGGTCGGCAAAATCACTTGGCCAATTTTTTGGTCAAAATTTCATCTAACATTGGTGTAAATCTTTAGAAGTTACTGGAGTTACTTCAGATTTACAAAGGTGAAGTTGAGATCAGAATCTGGCCTTTAATTCAAAAGACCTCATTCCAGCCTTTACATTTACATCTCTGATTATTTTGGACATGGTTTTTTCATGCCTGTATTTTTGTTCATGAATCAATATGCAAAAACCTTCTCTTGTTTTTGCTTGCAAATCAGGTAGTTAAATGCCTGAATACATGATGTGCATATTTAAATACAAGTTGCTAATATTCATATGAGACTGTACATGCAGAAAGATAGACTTGAAAAATGTTCATTCAATATTGTGAGCGTATCCAAGCCTGATCCTGCAAATTCTTACTCGTGATAGAAGTTGCCATCAATGTGACTATATAGTTTCATTAACTTCACTTTCCCAAAATTGGCCACTTATGAACATTTGTCCTGAAATATTTTTGCAAAAAGTATGCAGCTAGTTAACTTAGTAGATGTGAACAGTTGTGGGCACAAGGAAAATTATTTAGTCATCCAACTAAACTTTGTGGGTACGAATGTGTTAGACATCTGCATTTTTTACTTTACACTCAGAAGATTAGACAGTTTGAGGCCCCTATAAAAATCTTGTCATAAACACTCAATATTAAGTTCTGCAAAATCTGCCTACACTCCATTTCTTCCTTTGTGCCTGGTAATTTATCTCATGTAATTATTCCTGTTCGCTTGGAGAACTTCTAAAATTATTCATATTTAAGGCAGTGACATGTTTTAAAAATATACATATCTGGATTGATTTTCCTGAGAAATGAAGTATATTTCTGGTAATAAGAGAGAGTGAAAGTACCATACTTTAAATCTACTGGTGAGCCTTAATGCACTGTACAGAAGCCATAGTGCATTTCTGTACCTGTGGGTGTCCGTGTTCTGCCAATCGATTCTGTGACAGTAGGTGTTCTTACCGTACAATCACCTTTATTTTAAATATTTTTGGCTTATATCTAGAAATTACTTTTTTATCTGACAAATTGTATCTGATTTATTTTCATATTGTTGTGATTTCATCTTCATGTTTTCCATTAAGGAAACATAGTGTTTTGCTAGTCACTTGTGTAGTCCATGACTGTGATTGTCTTTAACTATTCTAGCCCAAGCCTGGTCTACGCTAAAATTTAGGTGAACCCAGCTTTGCTGCGGAAGGGTGTGAAAAATCCACATCCCAGAGCGGCAGTGCCATCTGGAGAACTCCTATGCCAGCGGGAGAACTCCTCCCATCAGTGTAGATAGTGTCTAGAGTGAAGCGCTACAGGGATACCGCTGCAGCTGTGCCGCTGAAGTGTTTCAAGTATAGAGAAGTCCTCAGTCAGAACATTGCTTGCAGGAGGGCAGGCTGCCCAGAACATCAATGATCTTACTTATTACTTTGTGTTATAAATAATCTTGTTTTTTCCTGCAACAAATAAATCTTTGGGCCTCCCTTCAAAAAAACAAAACAAAACAAAAAACAAACAAAAAACCCCACATTTGTGGTTACAATATAATAAAAATAAACCTTTTGGCACGACTGCCGCTGACATTTATCAGCCAATTTGTGGGTGCTCTTTCTCTCTCTGTATAATACAGAACATAATTTGTCACTTTGTAAATATGTTCCAGCCTAAATCCCTGCCAGCCTCTGTTAGTGTTTGAAGGATTAATGCGCTGCCCAGTGCATGTCTGTACTTTCAGGCCACAACATAGCTTATGATTATGAATCTTGAGAGAGTGGGGAAAAGGGGTGTCTTTTTTTTTGTAGGTGCTTAAATATTTACTGTCTTTTTGGCCATTATAGTTTTCTTGTCTTTACTTTTCATCTATACAGGTGGTATTCACCATTTCTATAGTCGTAAAGTCTGTATGTTGAAATCAATTGTAAGCAACTTCCATGCTGGTGTGTATATGAAGCTTTATTATGAGTGCACATATGAAACCCTAGATCTGATTTTGTTTTTTAGATAACATTTTATTACAATAGTAGTTAAACAAGATGATAGCTTATTTTGCTTCTTGTTGAGGTTTTCAAACATTAATTGAGCATGTTTATTTCTCCTTAAATCTTATACCACTTGTCTTTCCAGTCCAGATGTGGCTAGCAACCAATAGATAGAGGTAATTAAATGTCCTGGCTTTGCAAGCTTCTCTTACATCTACTAAGGCTTTAGTTGAGTGTCAAATTTATTTAATCTTAGAACCTCAATTTGGATTTGATCAAGATTTCAAAAGTAAACAAAAAGGGCCTGTATTTTGTAGGTCATCTGATGATATCAGATCTTTCAGTGTTGTTTTTCGGAAATATATTCATGCCATCAACTTAGTCTTACAGAATTTGATGAAATTGAAGTATTTGAATAGGACACTAAAGGTTCTGTTATGGATTCCCAGCAAGCTTTACTGTTCTGTAAACAAAATAGATCCTTTTATTAGAAAAATAAGCCACATACAAAACATACTGCCAGGATTCTTTCAGATTCCCTAGGAGAATCTCAAAAGAATCTCTTGGAAAAATATTATCTAGATCTGGGGAATGGTGGGGTGAGAAAAACAGCAGGTTCTCAAATAACTACCAACAGTTCAAGTGCATTCAGATCTGAACCAATTGTGAATCCTGCTGCAAATGTGTCATTGAAATAAATTATATCACTGATAGGTCTTAAAATGGAGAATCATCATTGAATGGGTGTATTTCAAGTGGGGTCCCACAGGGACTGGTTCTTGCTTCTATGCTATATAACATTTTTATGAATGATCTGAAAGAAAACATAAAATCATCACTGATAAAAAAGTTTGAAGCTGACACAAAAATTGAGGGACTGGTAAATAATAAAGAGGACAGGTCACTCATACAGAGCAATCTGGATTTCTTGGTAAATGGGCAAAAGCAAACTGTGTGTTTAATAAAGCTAAATGTAAATGTTGACATCTGAGAACAGTAAGCTATACTTACAGGATGGGGGACTCTGTCCTGGGGACAGTGATTCTGGAAAAAAAGATTTGGTGGTCGTGGTGGATAATCAGCTGAACACGAGCTCCCAATGTGATGCTGTGAGCAAAAGGGCTAATGCAATTGTTGGATGCATAAACAAAGGACTCGAGTAGGAGGTTGTTTTACCTCTGTATTTGACACTGGTGCAACTGCTGCTGGAATACTTGTCTAGTTCTGGTGTCCATAATTCAAGATGGATGTTGATAAATTGGAGAGGGTTTTGAGAAGAGCCATGAGAATGTTTGAAGGATTAGAAAACATGATTTACAGTGATAAACTTAAGGGGCTTAATCTATTTATCTTAACAAGGAGAAGGGTAAAGGATGACTTGATTACACTCTCTATAGGTACCTACATGGGAACAAATACATGAAAATGGGCTCTTCAATCTAGCAGAGACAGTTATAACATGATCCAATGGCTGGAAGTTCAGCCTAGACAAATTCAGACTAGAAACAAGGTGTACATTTTTAACAGTGAGAGAAATTAACCATTGGAACAATTTACCAAGGGTAATAGTGTACTCGTTATCACTGACAATTTTAAAATCCAGATTGTTGTTTTGCTAAAAGATATTCCATTGGAATTGTTTTGGGAAAGTTCTATGGCCTGTGTTATAAAAGGAGGTCATACAAGATTATCACAATGGTCCCTTCTGGCCTGGGAATCTCTGAATCTCCTTTTCTAAAATCCGTTTTATTTCTTGGGATTAATATAGATGTGTACTACAGGCAACACAATCATGTTCATACAGCACAAGTCAAACCTTTTGGAGCCTTCAAATTGCAGTATTGTGCAATTGTGGTTTAGTGGGTGTTTTTCCATTCCTAGAGGTTGAGGAATTTTTAAAAAAATGGTAGTGCCTTTGCTTATCCTTTTCTTTGAGCATAATTTTAGGATAGCTGTGCTACAGTTTGCAGTTGTGCAGAAAGTTTGATGTAATAAAAAGAAACATAGATAGACCATACTTTCCCTGATCAGGATGGAAAATGTTCACCTTCTTCCTCCATTGGTTTTTTAAAATTTATGTACAGTATAGCATCATTTTCAGAAAACTTGACAAGTTATAAAATCATACTACTTTAAGTGCCATATAATGAAAAGACATAGTTCATGGCAATGGGAGCCGCTTATGATGATTTAGAGAAATGATTGCTTCAGAAACCCACAAACTGAGCAGCCAAAGGGAAATTAGTGTATTGTGCACACATGGAAAATATGCCCACAGTTACATGATAAGGTTTAAAACACCCGTGGGCGATTTGCAATAGTAGTCTGCACAACCTGGGAACTTAGTGCCGGCTGCAGCACAAAGATTGATGAAATGTGCATGCAGGTTGCAGTCACCTTCAAAGCAAAGGGTGAGGGTAAAGTGATCAGTGGTAGGTTTTAATTGCTGATAAACTCAAACAAGTCAGGAGAGGAAAAGTGGAGATTTGTAGAAAAAACTGTAGACAGACAGAATATCTCAGTGCTTTATAACAGTCTAATGATAGGAATTAAATTCTTCATACCAGACTTTTTGCAAGGCTCTTTCAGGCACCAACATCGGCTATAGAATACACACAAGTCACCAGTTGCCTTCTTTATTGTTTACTTTAAAATCAAAGGCAGAATCCAATCTTCCCTGTCTTCATTCAGACACTGATTAGTTTCTGATAGATTAACCTGTCACCAGTCACCTAGTTCTGGAATTTCCCCTCCCATATGTAGGGGATTAACCTAGCAATCTGAGACTATCCTTTTCAGTGCCTGGGGAAAAAGCAGAGGCACAGTTTGAGGGACTTCAGTTTTGTGGAGTGGACCCATTCTGCTATAAGGCATAGGTTAGGTTAAAAAAGACTGAGAACCGGGGCCGGATTAACCTTTTATTGCCTTGGTGCCAAACATATTACTGGGCCCCCATGGGGGCAATGGGGCATGAGTGCACGAGGGGGCTGGGAGAGGACAATGGCCTGCCCAGCTCAACACTGCCAGCACCCCTGCCAATAGGCTTGCCAGGTGTCTGGTTTTCAAACAGAACACCTGGTTGAAAAGGGACCCCAGCTGCTGCAGTCAGCACTGCTAATTGTTCCACTTCCATGTGGCTCCCAGGAAGAGGCCGGCATGTCCCTCTGGCTCCTAGGTGTAGGGGCAGTCACGGGGGCTCTGCACGCTGCCGCTGCCCCTGCCCCAAGCACTGGCTCTGCAGCTCCCATTGGCCGGGAACCATGGCCAATGGGAGCTGTTGGGGTGGTGCCTGCGGATGGGGGCAGCACGCAGATCCTCCTAGCCACCTCGGGACATGATGCCACTTCCTGGGAGCTGCCTGAGGTATGTGCTGCCCAGAGCCTGCACCCCTGACTGCTCCCAAACCCCTGCCCCAGTCCTGAGCCCCTTACCATACCCAAAATCCCGCCCACACCCCAACCCCCTGCCCTGGCCCTGAGCCCCCTCGTGCACTCCAAACCCGTCGGCCCTATCCTGGAGCCTCCTCCTATACCCCAAATCCCTCATCCTCAGCCCCACCCCCTAGCCGGAGCACTCACTTCCTCCTGCATCCCAACCACTTGTCCAAGTCCAGAGCGCCCTCCTGCACCCTGAACCCCTCATTTCTGTCTGCACCCTGCAGCCCGTACCCCCAGCCTAGAACCCGTACCCCCTCCCACACCTCAACCCCCTGCCTTAGTCCAGGGCCCCTTCCCACACTCTGAACCCCTTGGCCCCAGCCCACAGCCCCCTCCTGCACCTCAAAACCCTCATTCCTGGTCTAACCCCTATGCCCAGCGCCCACCTGCCCCCCTCACAACAACTACACAGCACCCTGCACACCCTGGCCCATGCAGCACCCCCTGCCAACAGATCTTCCCCACTGCCTAATGCCCCCCAGCCACACCACCACAACTGCACAGTGCCCCCACAGACCCCACCCACTGCCCAGCATCCCAACACACACCAACTCCCCTCCATCCATATGTCCAGTGCCCCAAAACACAGAAACCTGTCCCACTCCCTCACAGACCCCTGTCCCACTGGCTGCACTCACTGGCTCCTCTGGGAGGTGACTGTGTCCACTGGGCTGACCAGGCAGCCCGGCCGGGGCCAGTCCCGGAGCGGGGATCCCTCCAGCCCATTGGGATCCGCGCAATCAGCCAGGCAGGAGTGGGAGTGAGGCCTGCCCAGGCCAGGCTCCCTCGAGGCGTACTTGCCTGACAGGACCCAGCCGAGCCTCCCATACTGACACTGTACCCCCCACTGGCTGAGACTGGCCCAGCCTCTGCACCAGTCCCAGATGGCTCGGCCCTGGGGAGGCAGGCGGGGCCCCAGAGGTAGTGGGCAGCAGAGACTGCTTGCAACCATGCTGGGGAGTGGGGTAGACCCCTGGGTTGCGACCCCCCAAGAGCCGAGCCGGCCTGGCTGTGCTCACCAGCCCTGTGGCCTGCTTGGCCTGACGCTGCACACCAGCCCCGCAGGAGGCAGCCCTGCCTAGCCTGCATGGCGGAACCCGGCAGTTTGGCTGCGAGCCCCCAACAGGTGAGCCGGAGCCTCTGGTGAGCCACTCACACAGCAATGCCTGGATGCTAGACCACCCTGAACGGGGGGCTAAACTCGGCCACGTGGATGGGTTTATAGGCAGTGGGTTATATGGGCTCAAGGTACCCGGGCTCCAGGAATATTCAGGGCCATGTGCTCTGCTCCAGCAATATTTGGAGCTGGGTATCTCCCCCGGCCCTGCCTGGATCGGGTCCCAGCCCCTGCGGGTCTCCCCCCACCACCCCGCCGTGTCCCTGCCTGGAGCGGGTCCAGGCCCCGGCCCCCATGGGTCTCCCCACACCGCCCCACCGCGTCCTTGTCTGGAGCGGGTCCCAGTCTCCGCCTTCCACCTCTCCCCCTGCGTCCCCCCTCCGCCGTGTCCCTGCCTGCTCTGCTCGTGCTGCCAGAGAAAGGCTCCCGGCAGAACTGTTGTCTGCTGCCCCAGGGTCCTAGCGCCTGCCATCCACTAATGGCAAGGCAGGTTGCCCTTACCTTGCTCTTCTGCCCTAGCCCTGAGCCTCTCCAACACCCCAAACCCCGCATCCCCAGCCAGAGCCCTCATCCCTCTGCACCCTAATCGTCATCCCCAGCCAGAGCCCTCATCCCTCTGCACCCTAATCGTCATTCCCAGCCAGAGCCCTCATCCCTCTGCACCTAATCGTCATTCCCAGCCAGAGCCCTCATCCCCCTGCACCCTGATCCTCATCCCCAGCCAGAGCCCTCATCCCTCTGCACCCTGATCCTCATCCCCAGCCAGAGCCCTCATCCCTCTGCACCCTGATCCTCTTCCCCAGCCAGAACCCTCATCCCCCTGCACCCTAATCCTCTGCCCCAGCCCTGAGCCCCCGCTCAGCCCCAACCCTCATTCCCCTGCACCCTGAGCCCCTGCCCCAGCTCTGAGCCCCCCGCATCATGAACCCCTCAGCCCCAGCCCTCATTCCCCTGCAGCCTGATCCTCTGCCCCAGCGTGCACCACCTCCCCCTTCCTACATCCCCACCCCCAGCCGAGCCTGCACCCAAACTCCATCCCAAAGCCTGCACCCCTCACCCCTTCCTGCACACCTGCCCCAGCCCAGAGCTTGCACCCAGCACCTAAACTCCCTTCCAGAGCCTGCACCCCTCACCTCTTCCTACACCCCCACCACCAGCCCAAAGCCTGCACCCAAACTCCGTCCCAAAGCCTGCAGCCCTCACTCCCTCCTGCACACCCACCCCCTGCCCCAGCCCGGAGCTTGCACCCAGCACCCAAACTCCTTCACAAAGCCTGCACCCTTCCTGCACCCTAATCCCCAGCCCAGGACCTGCACCCCAGACCTCCCCCCTGAAACTCCGCCCAGAGCCTTAGGCAGGTGGAGGTGGAGTTTGAGGGGGCGGAGTTGGGAGGGCGGGTTCTGGACACCACCAAAATTTTTACAAACTTGCCTCCCATGGATGGGTAGGTGGGTCTATAATGGGCCCCTTTCCAGTGTGGGCGTGGAACCATTGGTGCCATTGTAAACCCAGTACTTCTGAGAACCTGGGTTCTGTCAATCATCTCATACCTTCGTTACATCCCTGAGAAGGAGTAGGTGAAAGGTACCAGCTAAAAATCCAGACTACAGGAGAGAGTAGAGATTCAAGGATGACCAATAGTCCTAAAAGAATGCTATGCTAATCATAGCCCTCAGGTCTGTATGCCCTATATAGCACAAACCTTAGCTTTATCAAGAGTGGATAACCTGGCAATCAGTTTCCATTTCAGAGGCTCTCCCTTTGGGAAGAAAATTAGGATTTAATCACCTCAGACAGAAAGGTCCCCAGCTGTGTGTACAAGTATGTATGTTTGCACCAATATCGGGTTTCAGGAAAGCTCTCTTCAAGCATGAAATCACATTTGACAGGACCAGGGAAAACGAATGCAGGAAGTGCTGACTCTCATGCCCAAAATAAATACATAAATTCAAGTAACAATAAAATACCATCAACCCCAGTATTTTAACATTTCCCAATATTTTACGCCTAGAGGAATAGGATTTTACTTCCTGTATTGTGAATCCCTTGAGTTTTGGGATTCAGCATTGGAAAAAGTGTCTTATGTATTTTGATATAAAAATCACTCATGGTATGGCTCTTAAAAGTCACCTGAAAAGGGAGGGTTAGGGGGATATAGAGCAGTGTGCTTTTCTTATGATCTATAAAGAAGCTTGAACTCTTCTTTTATATTTTAAACAAAAAAATTTCCTTGTTCATTACTTGGAAATATCTAGAATGCCAAGCCTGGTATTTCATGGTTTTGCTGGAAACCTGGTTGGAGGTCTTAGATGTGGATTATGGGCTTTCTGAGACTTCATTCAAAGGGGCAGTAATATTGAATCATTAACAAAGATAGTTTCCACATCTAAGACCTCCAACCAGCAAAACCATGATTTTAAGAAAAACAAAGAAGAAAAAATTAAACAGTCTCAATTGAAATCACTGCCACGCCTAGTTAATCAAGTTGAACTTGCATGGCATATCTGATGTCAGAATTTTGTCAGTTCTTCCTTCGTCCATCAACTCTTTCAGAAAAAAAAACAGGGAAGACTAGAATTTCTAATGTTAAAAATAAAAGGGGAGGGAGGACGGACCACTCCCCTTTTACAGAACAACCCAAATCCCTTTCAAGGCCTTAATATATCAGAAATAATCAGAAAAGGGAGCAAACAAGTAAATGTAATTGATGTTCCCTTGCAGGTCACCATTGAGGAGTTAACAAAATAATTAATCAAAATGTTTATGAAATTATTGTATATAATGTGAACTATTTTCATGTACAAAGTTAAAGTGCAAATAGGAAATGTGTTTTATAGAAATTGCTGAGGCAGAAAGGAAAAATGACTATAAAATTGTTCCATTCACAATGGCTTCTAATGGACATCAATATGTTATCTCAAATGTAGTGCAAGGACTTATTCTTAAAACATCCAGTATATTTCTTAGGTTATGCTTAAGGCAGTGTGATTCATTTGTCCCATTCAGCTACATGAGAAGTAACTTCATGGCACTCGAAGTATGTGCATGACAATATAAAGCTGGCATTACATAAATATATTTTTGCATCAAGTGCCATATACTGTGTACATTAGGGACAACAATATTTACAGTCTTAAACCAGAGCGAAAGCCTCTTACTTGTTTTATTCCTCAATCAGTAGTATCTATTGTTGGACACTGTTGACTGTCAAAACTCGTGTCAAATTGTCAGACATGTTTATAGCTTTGTCTGCTTTGTCAAGATGGAAATTTGAATTTATTTAGTCTTTCCTTGTCACATAGAGGTTATATCTGGGGTCTTATAGATTTATCTACTATAAATACTTGATGATAATTTTACAGACCTTTCTTCAGTTTTCTCTTACAAGTCTTATTCTTAAACATTGTCTGTTTCTCAGTCCATCTGCGTAGCATGTGATGTTTGCACAGATATATGGGTTGGCCCCTCAGAACTACCTATATCCTGAGGCGGGAGAGGATCTGGATTTGCCTTTATCAATCTGAAATGCATTCTATTTTTCTTTTGCCATTTCCTCAAAATATCTGATATTTTTAGTGATGTCCTGCTCACTAAGTTTCCTTGAAAGTATGGCTTTTAAATGTATAAAGTATATAGACAGTACCCACCGAGAATATAATTATATAGTAAACTAGCTGATGACCAACCACTATGTTGCCCTTTAAGTATATCTTCAGTTTTTTCCAGTACTTACATAGAGGCTACAGCATGTTTATTAAGAGGCTTCAACTGTGTATAAAACTAGAACAGTCAGAAGTAATGGTGTCTGCTGAAGGATTCTTTATCATATGAATTTACCTTTAGTCATCCATTATTTATTTCAGCTATTTGATATGCCATTATAATAAATATTATGACAGAGAAAGCTTTTATGCTTCAACTTATTGTACTGCTCTTCACTTCCTTGCAATCCTTCAGGAAAATGTAACCATTCTTTACCTATATTTAATGTAAATCATCACTTACATTAGAATGAAAAATTCACCATGAAAAAAGGCTCCTTCGATACCAAGACATAAATGCACAATCATGTTTACTGCTAAATACTGTACCAGGTAGTGTTCATTTTTAAACAGTTTTTAAGCTGTAACCCAAATACATTGCATATAGTGAAATTGCTAGCTTTTCTGAGTGTTTTCACTCTTTTTAGTTTCCGGCCTGATAAGCATTTTTCTGTCTCGAATGTAAAATATTTCCAATTACATTCTGAGCATTTTTAATATTTCTGCTCTTCATGGCAAGTAGCTTACATACAAAACTAAATAAACTGTTATCCAGTGCAATTTCTCTTCAAATCAGCCAAACAATTATCTACAAATACATTAAAAATATTTTAAAACCTATGTATAAAACCTTCTAGCATAAGGTAAGCATCTTTCTTCCTTACTATTGGGATAGAAGAAGGGAAAGAATTTCTATGCATATTTTCAAAACGTTTCTGCATTATGTATTTTAGAGAAACTATTTGCCAAGAAAATTTTTAATAGGCCATTGAGCCTTTCCTCTCTTGGCTGTTGACTTAAATATGGCCCAAAATATTACAGGCAAAAAGTTGCTAGCCTCAGTTATCTGTTTGGTGGCCTAACTAAAATACAAATTAGCTGTCTCACTGCACTGCCTAACGGTCAAAAATCATCACCTCCAAATCTCACAGTTGACACTAATTCACATCCTTTTAATCAGAGTCGGCAGAGAGACAGTAGAAGCACCACCGCTGTGTTTTTATGGTGAACGGGTTGCCAGTCATCATGCCCGTTCAGTCTATGTTCGGTTTAGTGAGATGGACGCAAAAGGTCTGATCTGTGAAAGGTTTGTTTTGTTGTTTAGTTTTTTTGTGATGTGATCAGTGGACATCTATCCACCGGAAATTATATTTAGGGCACCAGATCATTTGGTACAGTCCATTGAAAAGCTACCAGAGGTTAATGAACTTGTGATTTAGAGATGAAAAGCTCTATAAACTATTCCAAATCCAATCTGCTATCCAGTCCCTCTTTAATATTTAATTTAAAATTAAGTAGTGGAGGGAACATTAACATCATATTTTTATTGATAAATCAAATAAAAATGTTTTCTGCCGCTTTCTTCTCTGCTTTAGTGAATTAATGTTATGTCGGTGTGAAGCTCCAGTGTCTCTTGCAATTGTGAAAGTGACAAGTCCTATTTAAGATTTTTACAACATAAAATGAGGAATAATTCAGTACTAAAAATATGTAAAGTGGAATGGTGAGAGACGTGAGCATAATAAAATTATGAACATTAGGTCAGAATTTGCACGATGCCATTAACAGTTAGTTCTGATGGTATATTACATTTATAGTAATGATATCTTTTAGCAAAAATGTTTTATTTTAGTACCTGTATAAATACCGCTACACTTGCATGCTACATGTGCATATAGAGAGAGAGCAGGAAAACATGATGACACAGCTAATGCTGAGCTACTGTATAAAAAGGCTACACACATCAATGGTTGTTGCTGATATTATTACATTATTAGGACCTGCTAATGTAAGTGTGAGTCTTTATTTACAGTTTTCAATGTTATATTTTATATGATTAAGAAAAATGAGTTTAAGGCTTGCAGTACAGCACTTGCCTAGTGCTTCACGCCTTGAAGCTACTATACAAACTGTAAGCAATGTTCACAGTACCTCCTGGGAGGTAGGTAAATGTTGGTATCTAAATTTTTACAGGGGAGAGGCTGAGATAGAAAAGTGAAGTAGCTTGCCCAAGCCACAAAAAATGGTACAAGATTCATTTCTTTATCAATCACTTCTTGAAGAAAACCCACACAGTTCCAAGCCATGGGATAATCAGTTGTTTGCCTGTTTGTTTATATCCAAGTGTACTTTTCTGATCTTGTGTGGGTGCATTGATGATTGTTTGTTTCCATTTCTCCTGGTACATAACATTGGAAATATTTTGAGATCAATAAAAACAATGGTTTTGTAAATGAACAAAGGCACTTTATTCAGGATAATTGAATGCAAACAAAGTGAGGAGAAAATTGAAAGGAGGGTGTTGAAAGAAGGCTGACCTCTGGTATCACAATCACACCAAGTAACCTATTTCATAGGGCAGCAGTGTTGAGGAGAAGCCAGAAGAAATTGGCAAAGGAAAGGGAGGATGACAGAGGAATATTATTCTAATCACAGTTTGTTTTGATTATACAGGTCATTGATGAGAGCTGAGATTTTAATGTGCACACTATTGAGTAAGTGACTCTCAGGAAAGTAGTACTAAATTGTTTGAGCTTATTCCATTATCGGTCCCTTTGGTAATCCAGGAAAAAGTATTTTCCCCCTTAAACTAAAACCTCCAGACAAGGAAGGGTCTATTTTGCTTTTTAAAAAATGCCTCTCTTGTCCTAAATGGAATGCTGCTGTACTTTACCCTCTCCTGAGATATATTTAATTTGATGCCCAGTCTCTTATGATCCTCTGTGCCAACTGCAGAAGTACAGCAGGAATAGCAGTAGC
Organism: Gopherus flavomarginatus; assembly: GCF_025201925.1. NCBI lineage: Eukaryota > Metazoa > Chordata > Testudines > Testudinidae > Gopherus > Gopherus flavomarginatus. The sequence continues at coordinate 13,195,607 of NC_066630.1, read as the reverse complement.
CATCTTGGAAAAATGTAAGTGAATTTCTTTGTTTTGTGTCATTTTCACCTTTCATGTGCACTTGAACATGTTTTTTTTCCATGGAGGACATTTTGGGTTAGGGTTAGGGTTTCTCAGGGAAACTTAAAATATCAGGAAAAGAAAAGATAAGTTTAACTTTTTGCAATACAGGGCTATTGATTATACTGACAGAGATGGTGGTCTCAGTTCATTGGATGAACTGACAAAGTTCAAGAAATCCATGCTTGTAGCTTGCATTTGCTATCTAAGTATAACAATTGGCCATTAATATTTTTTAATATTTTATTCATGCTTTTTAAACTGCCCATTTTACACCTATAGTAAATGCATCCACAAATCTGGCCTAATTACTCCAATGAATTTCTACTTGTGAAAGTAGAAAAGTACCACATGTTTTTCCTTTGGACTCACAATATTGGAGGCACTTCCTCTTCTTTCTCGTAGTCAGTGGCAGAAACTTGAAACTTGACACCAAGAGCGAAAGCATTACCTGAGTAATAGTGTGTGGACTTGAATCACTGTCCCGAAGAGCATAGTAACTAACAGCTTGTGGTTTAGTCTGTTGAACTACTTGGTGTTTTTGACCCCTTATTGTCCTTGTGTTTGTAGCATTCTTGTTCTTTTCCCCTTGGAAAAGACTGCAGAATGTTTTAGCTATATAATAACAACAATTAAAAAACAAACAAACTGCTATTAAGTAAACAGCTTAACACTGCAAAGCTGAAGAGGAGCCACAGTTGAGGAATACTAGACTGGGCAAGCCGGGATTGTCTTGCTGGCCTCTTTGAACAAAAGAAAGTATTTTCCCAGGGGGCAAAATTAATTCCAGCTTTTTAGTGATGTGCACCTTGTTGGGGTGGCAAGACTGTTTTGGAGAAAGTTGGTTTTAGCCCTTTCAAAGCACCATGACTTCATGTTTCCTGATGGGAATTTAATCTGCTGAAATTTTAGTTGTATTTATTTCACTGTCAATTTAAGATCAGCTGCAGTAGAAAGAAAGGCGTATGAGTGACATTTCAGTTAATCCCCACCTGCAATGTAATTGCAATGGGCACGTTGGATGTCAAGAAGGTTGAAGAAAGAGGAAAAGAGAGAAGCATCATTGAGGTGGGATTATGAAGATGTTGGAAGCAGCCAAATCCTGCTTCTCCCAGCGTTCACAGGTCCCTTTGTTTCTCCAAATATGCCCACTTTATTATTTCTTGACCGCAGTAAAGCCTTTCGCTCAGCAGGGCAACCTGCAGGGTTTACACTTTCTTAAAATCCAACCTCAAATACTAGGTTGGATACAGTTTACTACACTGTATTGCCATGTTTGAGGCTTCTTCCTCTGCCCACCCTCCTTTTCCCCCACTTTCTTCAACTCATGCTAATAATGTCCATCCTGCACGTTGCAGTTATACTGATGTATAGGATACTGGTTGGGGATTAAATGAAATGTCACTCAAATTTCTTTCTTACTGATCCAGCCAACCAAATGAGGGTGGTGGTGGTCCAGGTTGGGGGGAGGGGAGGAACATGGAAAAATGTCACGGTTCTTTGAAAGCATGTTCAAACCTGGTTAGATAATCATTTGGGGTTGGAATCAGGAGCTGTGAGAAACAACTGTGATCACTAGAAGGGGAGAAGGGCACAGATGTGGGTGTTTATAATGCCCTCAATGGTAATCTGTTTGACTTGTTTATCACAACACTGGGTGGGAGTACTTGCTGAAGAATCATGGGTATCAAGGCCTATTATTCCAGACCCTAAGATAGGGCTTGGGGGTGAGACTAAAGGCACAACAGTTTCTTTCTAGGGGATGGAACATTGCTGCCTTTTGCAGATACAGTGCACCCTCACATGGTGAACAGGACTTCTTTCATAGGACAGGACTGTGGCTGGAAGGAGTTGCAATCTACTTGTGTCTGGGCAATGGAGTGCCCATAAGCCTTCGAGGTTTACAGTGAAAATAGACTCCAAAGACTTTAGACCACTGGGAACTGTTCTAGCTCATTTGTTCTGATGTGTGGAGTCAAAACAGTTCACCAGAACTCTGCACAAAGGCCTTTAAACTGAACATAGTGTTGAGAACCTTATTGAGAGCCATTCAGTGGGTAAGGCTGGCAAGCTCAGGCTAGCCTTTTGTGGTGTTGCCACTGCCTCCACTGTTTGATAAGGCTACGTTTTAGTCATGGATATTTTTAGTAAAAGTTACGGACAGGTCAAGGGCAATAAACAAAAATTCAAAGCCTTTGACCTGTCCCTGAATTTTACTAAAAATATGAGTGAATAAAACAGGGGCCCGGCAGGTTCTAGTTGAGGATGGCCCAGCTACTTGGGGAGCGGGGTGGCAGTGTGCAGCCTGGGACCGGTGCTTGCGGGGGGGGCGGGTTGGTGGGGCCGGCAGGCTCCCTACCTGGCTCCGTGCCTCCCCGCCCCCAGCAGCAGCTGAGTTTGAGTGTGGGAGGAGGCAAGGGGTTGGGGCACAGGATTGGGTGAGGCAAGCTCTGGGTCAGCTGCTAGGCGGAAGCGTGGCCAGGCAGCTCTGCACACTGCCTCCACCTGCAGGCACCACAGCTCCAGCGCCCATTGGCCGCAGTTCCTGGCCAATAAGAGCTGTGAAGCCAGTGCTGTGAGTAGAGGCAGCACACAGACCTGCTTGCCTATATCGCCGCCTAGCAGCTGACCGAAGGGGATGTCACCGCAGATAAGCGCTGCCCAGAGCCTGCCTCACCCCGCCCCATGCCTCACCCCCTACCCCCTCCGACACCCAAGCTTGGCTTTTCGGGGGAGAGAGTGGTGGCCCGAGACTGCCCCAGCAGTGGCTGGTGTGCCTGCTGCAGGGACTGCCTGAGCTGCCCCTGAGCTAGGCGCACTGGCGGCTGCAGATATCACAGAGGTCACAGAAGGTCACGGAATCTGTGATGTCCGTAATAAACTCTCAGCCTTAAGTGTGAGCAGTTTCCTCTAAAGATGCAGTGACCAACTAACCTTGTATAAAATTCTGTCCCTGCTCCTTTCTGTAATATCTTTTATATCAACTGCTGTGGATGTTATAGACGGCTTTAAGACTATTTTATGCAAGGTTGAATTGAAGTGCAAATATTTTCAAGTATTTTGTGTGATATGTAATGTGTGTTTTTCCTATAACGATATATTAAATGTATGCATCTCCTTTTAAACAATAATTATTTGTTTACTTTTTATTTTTATTTCATGATTTGCATCCTCACAATTTTCAACTAGATGAGAGAAAGAAGAGATCACGTTAACCTTAAAACTGGCTGCTGTCAGTTTATTGGGCTATATAAAGTTGTATACCATACAGTGTATTTGTTTAGCAGAACCGCAAACTTAGAATACTGCACTTGGCATTGAATGCTACACTCATCCATTCATTTTCATGATTTATATTCACTGTGGGCTTCTAATGTTAAACAAGGGAATTCAGACATGTTCCATAACACATTTACTGTAACATGATACTGTGAACTAAACTTGCTGTTATTTATCTTTTTTCTTTTCTTTTCTTTTTTTTTTTAATTTTCTCTTGTTGCAGCATAAAGCCAAGGTAGAAGCTATGACCTTAGACCTTGCTTCTCTTCACAGTGTGCAGCACTTTGCTGAAGCGTTCAAATCCAAGAATGTGTAAGTAGTCAGGCAGAGAATTGTATATCATAACTTCTTGTTATTTTAATGTCTTTATCAGCTGAGCACAATTGGTAGAATTCATCACAGTTGGATTGACTTAGAAACTACAATAGCTGAATTCAGCTTTTTCACAGGAACCGAATGGTCTTTTTCCGATGTGCATATTTTTGCATCAGTTAAAGAGTATTTATTTTTACACAGAGTGAAAATTAATTACAGATCTCTGACAATTCAGTGTATAATTCCAACATTAATGGGGCATTGATACCTCTGTGACTGAATACTGCCAAAGCTAAAATATATCCAAAACGGCTTAGGCAACTTTTGTCAGGTTTCCAATGGTTTGGAAGGCAGCCTGGGGTCAGGGATGAGCACTCTTTCAGCTCTCTCTGTTTCTTTTTTTAAAAGTGTTTTTAAAAAATAGTCCTATAGGCCAGGGGGCTTTATTTTCCAGACCTATCTATGAAGTGGTTGGCTTTAAAAATTGAAATTAAGTAAGATGGTAAGTTCACTTAACAATTGGACAACTTATATTGAAATAATCAGGGAAGATTCCAAATGGTTTGATTTAGACTGAACAGATCAATTAATCACAAACTTTAAGGTATGATTTGGAATGATTAAGTTCCAGCTGTTGAGGATAAATTCCACCCATTGTGCTTTAACCCACATTTTGGCCCACTCTGATCGTTATGACTGTTCAAACCTATTAGTGATTCCCCCACACACACACACAAATATTTCTGTAACATAAACCTCCTACTATACTTCCCAAGAGAGTACACACTTTTAGACAGCTTTGGAGGGGAAAATATTGTAGTGGTAAAAATATCGTGTAGAAAGAATGGTTTTGGGTTTTTTTGCTTTTGAGATACTGCCAAAGCTAAATCTCACATGGATAGACAGATGACATTTGAGTACTTACAGGTCTTTCAGATTCAGAGAACTGTCAAAACTGAATTTCAATACCAGTTACTTTACTGCCAAAAATCCTGTGTAACTATTCTTATCATATCACATCTTCCTACATTAAAACTTTCTTGTGTGTAAAACATAATGACAAATGGTAGAAACATTGCCATATTTTAGTACCGACCACTCTCTCACTGTTAGAAGAGAGAAGCATTCTGATTTTACTGCTTCTTGGTTCTTACCAAAGAAGAAAGTATAGAAGGCCAGTTAAGAATACTAACTTTTTTTCCTGTGCAATTCTTAACTTGATTTGAATGCTGCAGTTCCATGTCATTGTCACCCAGTCTGAACCATTGAGTATACTTATATCTTTAAACCAGAAAGGGGAAGCATGCTCAATTCAAATTTTCCTGGAGGACTTAAAATCCGCAAAAGTCTCACCCATTGCCATCTAAAGCATGAGACAATGTAGAATCAATTTCTTAATGCAAATCATGTCCATTTTGGTTTTGTGCAGTATATTAGAGGTAGCAGCTCATCCCCTTTTGACATTATTTTGTCTTTCTGTTATGGAAAGTTTTCTTATTTTTTCACTCCTTTTTTCATTCCAGTTTGGAAAGTGTCACTAGTACTGTCTAAGTGATATTATACTATAGGTCAGTGTTTTTAGCTACAGCTGTGCCTTCCATCCTGAACCGTGTGTGTGTGTGTGTGTGTGTGTGAGAGAGAGAGAGAGAGAGAGATCTCAGGCATTACAGAACAGCTTAAAGTTTGTGTCTGTCATAAGACTTGTGAGCTTTGAACAGTAGTTTTGTTTAAATTGTGATAGTGGATGGAAGCCAGATACCGCACGCAGCTGGGAGCAGTAGATCCTTTTATCTGATACAGAGGAGCAGGTACCTCCTTACAATCATCTGCACTGGTAGAGGAATGGGCTAAAAGACCTACTATATCTTTCTATCTCTGATTGCTGTGATTTTAAACTGTGTCTAGGTATGCTCAGAAAAGCTATTCTGTAGCAGTTGTGTCTTGTTACTACATTGCCTGCTGTGTGTGTCTTGCAAAACATATTTGTACACTAATAACTGTTTTTAATCTGTAGTTTATTATTATTACAGTAGTGTCTAGGGCCCAATTGGATCAGTCCCCTTGTACTTGGTGCTGTACAAACAAACTTACAGAATTCAGGATCTTACAATTGTATGGATAGATTGTGGTGCATTCTTCACATTTTCTCAGGAGAGTAAAGGGCATCCAGAGCACAGGGAGCAGCTTCTCCAGGGCTCCTGTACCGCCTCCCCCTACATGTAGGTGGGAAGGGGTGGAGTCTTGACTGCTAGCACTCTCCCCCTCCCCATTGCAGTGTGCCAGCCAGAATAGCTGTGCTTGTGCGTCAGGAGATGTACACTGTGCCAAGTACACAGTTTTTTACAATCACCAAATGCCCGTTTCTTGAACCCCGGCACCGTACCAATAAAATAGCATCACAAGAGAAACACGACAGTGTCTTCTGCTTCCTACATCAGCGACAACATTATCAGCTGAGTTCTGATTACTGGGTCTAAGTGGTGGTGATATGTGGAGCAAAAAGAGCACACATTTTCAGATATCAAGTAGTGCTGCAGTGCTAGTAATTAAGGAGAAAGGGTAAACAAACCTAATTTGATATGTAAGCAATTCTGGGATACAAATCGCAATCCCAAGATGCAATTTTTACAATCCCTTTTCTGATAATAACCCTGTGAATGGAAAAACAATCTTTCTCTCATCTCCCTAGCCTGTCGTCACCAGGCTACGGAGCAATAAGGAACTATTTGATCCTTTAAAAATGTAATTTTTATTGCAATGCATTTTGCTAAAGAAGCCACTGGTGTTATGCTCTGTTTAACCTCTTAGACTTCTGGAGCTGAAGACGGGTCTCTCAGGCTCTCTCAATAATCTCCTCTGTCCATTTTTGCCTCAGTGGGAAGCGCCCAGGCTCTTCATCAGCTAACATTTTCAGGGGCTGCTCCCCTGTTGACTGGAACTGAATAAAACAGAATGTGGGCTTGGATGTTCAAGCCCTCCTACCTCCCAGGTGCTGATTCTGACTCTAGGGAATGATATCAGATATCAGGCTGGAGGGAAGGATATCAGGAGATGCACTGAGTATGCTCAAGGTCCCCCCATTATTCTAGATGAGGTGCAGGTTTTTCCTTGTCTAACAGTAAATCAGGGAAGACCCTTAAAGGGGTCATGTGATCCAAAGTCCTTTCCCTGAGTAAGAGATCTAAAACGGATCCATTCCAGTATAAAGGCATTTCTGAACTAGAAATACCCAAAACATCGAAGCATCCTTGCAGGGGGTTTAACAAGTCAATCAGACAATTTCTAGGTAGCAAATCCTGGTAATTGATCAAGCTTCTTTTTCCTTCTCTTTCTTTCTTTCTTTTTCTTTCTTTTAAAAGAGAGAGGGAGATATTTGTCTCCTTTAGAATATGAGAGTCTGAGTATTTCTGGTAGAAACTTGAAGAATGAAAACAATTTCATTGTCACAGGGTGACTGCTGCCTTTAAGAGGGAGCCAGGTTCAGTGCACCTGTGACTCGTCAGATGACTCCCAACTGAGCTTTAAAAATAGCACCTGGACTGCGTAAAGGAGAGCTACCTGAGAGGAGAATGGAAGAGTCAGGGAGAGGCAGATACCGCTCAGCTGATGGGGTAAATACTTGGTGGGGTGTATAGGGTAGAGGGACCACCGGGTGCCAGTAGTGGGAGAGAAGGGGAGCTGTCTGCCGCTGTCACTCCGAATGGGGAATTTCCCCGTGAAGAAGAGGAAGAGTCCTTGTTGCAGTATGCCTAGGGTCTCAGATTGCCTTATTTTGGCCTGGTCACATGGGTGATGGACAAGTGTCTGTAGGAAGAGAGAACAATAAGAATTTTAAAAATGCTTAGAAAAATGACTCCATCTCAACATGGGTTGTGACTAAAGGTTCCACAGAAGCAAATTCTTCACGAACAGCCAGTTCAGGAACATTATACTGTTGTTGGTTCATTTCAGAGTCCAGTCTCAGTCACAGCTTGGTTACATGTCAGAATTTTAGCATGGATTGTGGCATGTGCTTATGTAATCCTGATTTGTGACCCCCCCCCCGCCATCCCCTCCACCAGCGTGGCTGCACTTTCACCTTTCCCGCTGAAATGATTCTCTAACTAAAAGTGTTAGCAGTTGGATGAGGGCAGAAGAACATATTTCAATCCTAGCTGTAGTGGACCTTCTACTGAAGTTGCGTAAGACGCACCCCTTTTATCATATCCAGTCTTCTCCCTTTCAATAGTTACAAACTCAGGTGTTTTATTGGATGCCTCTGTTGTGGAAACCTCAAAGAATTTGCCTCTTTATGGTTGTTCTAAAAACCACTGAGCTAAAAACCACTGATTTGTCATCAGCTGCTTTTTGTCCAGCTGAAAGGGCCAGACCATCCAGTTTTCTGTATCAGGAGGTGATTAGGCTTTAGAACTGCAAGATAGTGAACCAAGACTTCTCTTAAATGCTTTATCCAGCACACACAATATGAGGGATTGGGGTCTCCATTATCACCTTTTATAAACACATTTGCTGCCCTGATGTACAGGCAAGCATCATAGCATTTGCATCTAGTTCATTTGTAACTGTGTTTGATGGTTCTGGGTCCATGATAGTTGATGCTTGCCGAAGAGTGTGGTTTGCAGATGTGATACATTTGGAAAACTCCTTAGTAACTAACTGTTTAATCACCATATACTTCACTAAAACCATCTTGCTGTTACTAACAGAGAGATCTAATACTCCAGTTCTAAATCGGCAAAATATCAACCGTGTCTTCATTGTTCCATAGTACCTGCATACCCACTATATAAGACCATTGCACAACTGGATGCAGTTAGAGGTCTCTCTCTGCTCATGAGTGGACAATCACTTGCAGTATTGCAGTTGAAATTTGAGGTGCATCTCCTACCATGCCTTGTGGCTCAAACTAAAGCCATATTGAGCCAGACAGTGGAAAAATCAAACCAATTTTAGTTAACCTTAGGAAGAAAATAATAAAATAAAAGGAAGAAATTTCTGATTAATTTTGGGAAATAACATTTTTAGAAGGAATTTCAATTTTATATACATTCATCACCATTTTAAAAAGGCAGCACTTGCCAGCCATTACCATTTAGTAGTATTGAAGCTGAAAGTAACACTTTACACTTACACAGCACTTTTCATGCATAGATTCTCCCTGCAGTTATTTTCCTATTTTTAAAATAAGATACATCCGTGGTAAGATTTGGCAGTTGCTGACTGTTTAATCATTCCTATTGTAGAGGGCAGCGGTTACCAATTATGTTTCTGCACTTGAAAAGTTTAGTCTCCTTTTTCCTCATCCATACCCAAGTAGAGAGGACCAGACTTTCAGTTGCGCTCCTTAGCTGCACCCTAGCACTCTGTGAATGAACTATTTTTTTCAAGTTGCAAACAGAAGGATGCTGAGATCTTGTGGGTGCAGTTAAAATTTCAGCGTATGCTGAAAATTTGCCCCAGAATATTACTGCTCTTTGAATTTTCCTATACTGGAAATTTTCATATACTGCAATTGACATGTTGGACATTTGTTAGGTTGTGTTCACTCATTTTAACCACAAAGGAATCATAGGCACAATTTAATGGTTTTATACATTATATATAAAAATAAAGCTCTTTAATAAATTGTTGCATAGTTAACGCCTGACATCTAATTCACCCCAAAAACTGTGTGGCTATGATTTAAATGAATAATCAGCATTCACATTATGCCAGTATGCTTAAAAGTTCCATAGAAGATTTTTGTGCCAGATACAATTGTTGTCACTGCATATTGTACTTCAGAATTTGAATATATTTTCTTTATAAATCTGTAAATCCCTTTGGCACATATAGAAATACATTCCGTGAATTAGAACTAGTAACAGTTGAACTATTCAATTTGTCTTTTGAGCTTAGAATAGTTTTGGCATTCTGTCAGTGCTACTCAGACATAAAGCAATGTTCCAACCAACATTGTAGATTGAAGAGACATCTAAAAAGGATCCAGATTGACTTAAATATGCAAACAAGTGCATAGCTGAGAAGTTACTGTTGCAGACAGCAGATATCTTACATTTAAATAAGATCAAAGGCTGACTACATTTGAAACGTACGTAGTAAAATTAGGGTGAAACTTTTACATGTGGTGGTATTGTGCTTTACTAAAACCTGGGGACTGGCTGACTGCGTAAATGTTTCCTTTTTTTCTAAGCTCTGCTACACTGTTATTCTGTCTTGGTTGAAAGTGTCAAGCTATGTGACTCCAGCAGCTGCTAATCAGTATTTTTGAAATTAAAAACCTAAACTTGACCCCACCTCAGTGGAAGCAGAGATCACTTGCTCACCAGATCATTTCAATTTCAATTGGTGTATCAGATATAAATATGTGTCTATATGAGGTAAAAATTAATTTGAGTGGACACTTCACTTGTGTGTGCGCACTTGCACTAGAATTTTAAACCAGGATTCAAACTAGGAAGATGCTGATGTCACACTTTCACAATTGCTTTATCTAAAATTCGTTGGCTTGCCACTTGTCTTTGGAGGGTGACCCTGACTCTTCATCAAACTACAGATGTTTTTGGCATCTGAGGCTGTTGGGGCTGTTTTTACCATTCAAGGTACCCAAGTATTGACTTTGGGCATTTTGGCTCAGTCTACATCTAACTTCTTGGCGTTGAAAATAAAGAGAACGAAAAAAGAGACCACTTTTTTTTGAACTTGTTTGTGCTTCCTCTTTAGTACAGCCAAGATCAATGCTGCTCTTGGTGCCAGAAGGATATATGAAACTATCTTTGGTAACATCTCTGGCCAAACTGCAGCACAAGGGGTGATACTGACAGATTTCAAAGTAAGTGCTCCCACCTAGTGCAGGAGTTTTTCAGGTGGTGGTAATATTTAGAGGGTCAGAGAGTAGAGTAAAGCATAGGAGGCCCTCCGAGGAAATCCTGCATGGAGCTTTACTACAGAACTGGGCCCTAATTTATTATATAAATTTGAACTAAAAAAAAAAATCCATCAATTTGTGATATTGTTAATGGTCTATGTTTATGAAATACAAGTGTATAGATTAAATAATAAAATTCCTATTAAATTCTCTAATGAAAGGGGAAACACAAATGCTTAGTAGAAACCCCACCCCATAAAGAAACATCAAGCAATAATAAGTTCTCCGTTCTCCCTGATCATTAAGTCAAAAGCCTGGGTAAATGGATGGGTCTTCCAGCATGCTTAAAAGCTCAAGCTTTGTTGGAGAAGTGCGGAGAGAAAGTTCCATAGTTGCCTCCAGATCCCACATGTCTACATCTCTTGGCTCTTAAGTTGAGCATTTTGCATGACAACATCTCTTGGGGAGGAACACAGCTATAGCCTGTATAGCATGCTTCACTAATCCAGTTTGGAGGTGATAAAGGTCATGGATATTTAATGAAGTCACCTGGCAAAAGAAAAGGTCACAATCTGCTGTTCTGGCAGGTTGGGTGGAGAAGAGAGGGAGAGAGAGAGAGAACCTTTAAACTGACCAAATTTTAATTTAGGAATCACTGAGATAATAAATACAGCACCTAACAATGGCATGATAAGAGAATCGTTTACTGTGTAGAAATACACTTTAGAGGCAGAAACTATGTTCCCGAATAAAGAATCCAATCTATTTCCACAAGATTTAACCAACCATGAGGACCAAACTGGGTATATAAGCATGTAAAATATTTATGATTTAATAAGCATGATTAAAAATATTTTGCTGCAAATGAAGTAGTAAGCATTTTGCAGTTTTATAGTTTAATGGGTAATGAGAATATAAAAACAGTATGTGTGTATTTAATTGATATTTTAACTTTAACAAAACATGAATATCACAAAGGACAGCAGTAACTATTTAGTATATAGTTTAAATATATTTAATCTTTTGTGTAAAGCATCAGACAAGAGACAATCAGAACAGACTGAGACGGAATCATTGGGCAGAAAAGTATGGTTGCTTTACTGGTGATGCAAGAAGGGCCACTCATTTGCCAAATGTCTTAATCCTAGAATCCAAAACCTTATGTTTTACTCTGGCAAGGTTGTATTTCTTCATTAGCTGTTTCCAAGGTGTGCAGGAAATCCCAGAGGATGTCAAAGTATATCAATTTTTATCATAACATGAATTTTTTCAGATCTGAATGGCAGAATGCAGCTGCTTGGGGTTTTTTGAACTCTGTTACAGTTGCACATATCTCTAGGCAAAACAGAGAAAGGAGTTGTCATTGGCAAGTAAAATGTATGAAATGTTTTACTGTTCAAATGATCAACTGTGGTGTTGAAAACATTTCCTAAGGACTTTGCTATTTCCCATGATAGGTGTAAAAAAAAAATGACAAAAGAGGCAGATTACTTCTTTTATAATATACTTTTTCTGCTTTTAAGGGGTGCTTTGTGCGTATAGGTAAAAATCATACCTCTTGAAATACATGCTGAAACAACAAATCATTCCACAATTACTGTAAAAATTAATATTCATTGTGCACTTCTAGCAGGTTTATGCTTAATAAGTGCCTGTAAATGTTTATAGAAAATGAATTACAATCAGGGTTTGATTAAAAAAAATGCACTTGTCCTCTTGAAAGTGGAAAACTGTCCCAGGTGAATGCCTGTAACAACAGAGTAAAGTTTACCAGACTCTGGACACTTTCCTTGCTGCTGCCTGTAGCATTCTGGGCAGCAGAGAGAAAAGCTTCTCCTCCTCCATGCCTGAGGTTGCAGGGATGAAAGACAATAAGGTAGCTTTCTAGTGGTGGAGAGAATCATGACTGCAATAGAATTTGAGGGCAGGAAAAAAAGAGAGGACAAAGCTCCTTTTTCTTCCCAGCAGTCAGAAAGGAGGGAAAACTGCGAAGTTATATGGGTGCTGAGCTCAGACCAGTGTGAAAGTTGGGAGGGGTCACATTAATGTCCACGGAGAGTGGTCAGGTGGGAAGTCTAGTCTTCCTACCCAAACTCCCATGCTCCTGTTTTCAACAGCTAGGAGAGTGAGAAATACTAAAAGTGGTGGGAAGAGACATACTAGCTTGCAGAGGCTTCCATGCAGAATAGTAACATGCATTTTGGGTTTCCTAGCTGTGCCAGGACACAGGAACTGGACCTAAGATAATGTTTTTTCAGGTCACAGTTTGATTTGAAATGCTGCCCGATGTGGGCATATTAGGGCAGAGTGGAGAGTTGATATTGGTTCTGGTTTGTCCCAATACCATAAGTGTATAAGTGTGGCACTTTCTGTGAGAGAGAGTTGTAATTGACGCCAGGTTATAACCCTGGAAAAGAAAGTCCAGTGTGCTGGCTAGTGATGCCTGAATATGAGAAATGTAGTAGACATGACTTCAGTAGAAGAAGGAAGCAAGACATATGATATGCTTGGATGATAAAATCCTTTCTAGTGAAATGGAGCAAACTGATGAAATGTGAGTCATACCTCAGTCTGGAACATCAGTTTATCTGCCTCAGTGCTCTCAAGTACAGAGACTCTTAATCTGAATTTAACAATATGCCCTACTACTAGAAGTTGGTGAACAGAGGTGGAATCCTGGGTGTTGCTTTGGGTTTCTGCAGGAGTCTGGGGAATCAGGGTCTCTGGAGCCAATATGTGGTGACTAAGATGCTCTAAATCAGTTCTTCCATAACTTATTTGAGAAGTTCAGGAGGAGTGGTAGAGGAAGGAAGGTGTATGTCCAGGGACTGAACTGGTCAAAGGAGAACCACGGTATCCACAGTAGTAAGTCAAAACAAAACAAAAAAAAATGGACTCACCTTGACTTTTATTTTTTTAAGTTCCTTCTGTAAACATTTAAAATGACAAAGTGTGTGTGGTGGGGGCAAGGGAATTCCTAAGCCCCAGGATTTCTAATATCACATAGTATGTTTACAGTGTGTAAAATAGCTGAATGTATGAGTCATGACATGTTGACAAATTAAACTCTATCCAAATTCTCTTATTTCAAATCTAACTCCATGTTGTAGTTTAAGGTAAAATCCCACATTTAGATTATTTTTGTAGGAGTTCTGAGGGTGGGATAGATGTGAGAAAAGCCAACCGCGGGGTAACATTGCACATGTTGTATGAATTATTTCCTGATTTTTTTTTAAGGCAGAACCTGCCTTCCTTGTTCAGATGCTAAACTTTTAGTTTTATATGTAGAAGAACAAGCCCCCCACAAAGAGGAGGACTAGGCCTGTCTGGTGGTCTATTGACATCTATCTAACATCTATGCTCTTATATCACCATAGTATCTGAGCACGTTCGCAGATTTTAAAAAAAATAGCCAGCAATATCAGTATTTTTCCCTTCCTTCACAGGAGGAAGGAGTAAGTTACTTGATAAGATTTGCTGGTTTTTTATGTATGTCCATTGTTGTGCGAGAGGACGTACTGGCAGGAGAAAAACAAGACAAAAGGGTGAATTTTACCTTTAGTTGTGAATGCAGTCAGATATTGGTCACTCTTATTTCTTTTTTTTTTTTTTTTTTTTTTTTTAAGAAAGTTCTGGATTTACGGAAGTGCTGAATAATGTGGGGGAGAGGACTGGGCTGTATGGGCCTGTTCAGATGAGGTTTTTGGAGGCAGATGGACAGTTCAGTCCATTTCCGTTCACCCATGCAGCCTCTTGGAGGTGGGGAAGGTGTATTTGCTGATCAACAGTGTCAAACGCTTCGAAGAGGTACAGCAGGATGAGAGTGGATGTATTTCTCCTGTCTGTGGATAAGAGGAGATCATCCATCTGGGCTACAGGTGCTGTCTGTGTATCTTGCCTTGAAGTGAAGCCTGTCTGACAGGCATCTGGAATACAGGAATCTGACAGATGGCATTGGAGACTCTGTTAGTGGAAGCTGTAGGTGTTCTCTACTATCCCACCATGTAAGAAAGACTAATATCAGAGTCACTACTGGTGGCTCAGATTGCCCTCATTATTACCATGACTTCTGTTTGTGTAAATGGGCTGAATTTCAAAAAGACGAGCATTGTTCTAGGCTTAGCTTGCATCTAGGCTAAGCTTATTGTTCCTTGTGGTCCATGAGACTATCTTGGATGTGGGTGAATTTTCTGTGAAATAAGATGCTTTTTCATAGCATGAGGTGCCCAGTTTCTGGGGTTTATTGGAACAAGTCTGGGTTTAAAGTTATGAAACAGAAAAGTTTGTGAAAAGAAAGGGTTGTGACTTTGCTTCTTCTGTAGCAGAGAAGTGACATCTCTCTGCATCCATTTGTGGCTGTGACATAGGTCATAGTTGCTTATGGGACTTAGGGGATATGGCAAAGCCTTTTCTGTTAAATTTCTGTATAATTCCAAACAGTATGAACTTTTCAAATCACTTGAGAAGTGCCCCAGATGGTGTGACATTCTGCTTCATGGGAAGATTTGAGAAGTATTCCCTTTGCATAACACTCTAGTTAACTATTTCATTGTGCTTTAAATGGGAGAACGCCAAAGCCAAAAACTGCATTGACATTTTGGTGTGTTTGTTTAACCTCCTAATGCATGGGCTACATTTGTTGGAAAATATTATTCTTCCATTTGCAAATCTCCAGTAATTAATTCCCTTGAAAGTAGCTACTGCTGCACAGGGCCAGTTCACAAGACTGTTGACAGATCATAGTTTTGCATCATATGCTAACAAATTGATTGTTAAATTCCATAACGAATTGATTTATAGAGATGACTTAATTTCCCTATCTCTTCATTTATTAGCATACTCTGTATATTTTCAAACAGTGCGCAGTTTCTATTTGGATTACTTTATTTCTTCTAATAGTAGATTCAGCATAGCACATACGATCTGAATAACTTGTCCAAGTACAAGAGTTAGTGACTTGTCATGGATATGTGCAGTGCACAAGGCTGGAGATATTTTTAAAGCATTAATAGAAAAAATACCCTTGCTAATTCAGAGTAATTTTTAGTTACCAAATTCTAATTACTCGTCAGAATAGAGAGAGGGTTGTTTTTTTTTTACAATCACAGTACTGCTTGCAGTTAAAACATTACATTCTTGAGTCTGCTATGCTGGCGATGGTAAGAAACATTGTACTGTGGTAGAGCGGCTTATATGCTGGTCCCAATACATACTTAAATTGTAATGGTAGAATGCATTAGCTCAGTTGGTGCAGTGTAAGTCACTAGCTGAAGACATTTTAAGGAGACATAAGGGTAAATGTTTAAAACACTGTATAAGGTTTTAGCTGTCTGGTGCTTATAGAAATGTCAAATAGGAGTCATACAGTTAAAGAGAGCTGCCTCATAATGTCAACACTAGGCATAAACATAACAGAAAATCCTGCCTTGCAGCTGACTTTTTTTGTTGCTATTTACCTGTACCTTTGATGAAGAATAGTAGCAGACTACTTTAAATGCAGAAGATTATTTTATAGGGATCATAACGAAGGCTAATGCAGACCGCCCCAGTTTCTTAATTAACTGGTGAAATCAAGGTCATAGTCCTGCTATCCACTAAAACTATTTCAGTCATAAAGCAAGGGTTTAGTATCAATCAGATGTGTGGCGTGAATTGTCATGTAGCCTGAACATTCAGATACTGCACAATGAGATGTTCAGTGATAAAAAGCACTGCACCTTGGAAACTAGAATCTGCCCTTGGTGGCTGAAATTCATGATCATACAAGGGCTGTTACATGGCTAATGTGAAATAAGTAGGTGATCTTTGTTCAGTTCTTATTGGGTAGGTGTCCACATCACAAAAAACTACCATCACACTTGACACTTATTGGCCCCTTGTTAGCAGTCTCACTAGGGAGACCAGTGACTTAACGGACGTGGATCCTGAATTATCCTCTCAGTTCAAAAGGTGGTCCTTCCAGAACTGAAATGAGGCTTTGTAGCCATCTCTGCTGATGCTGCCCTCTGGGTAAAGAGGACTTCAGTTTCCAGGACTGTAAGTCTTGCATCATTTACAAACACTAAAATTAACTAAAAAAAAAAAAATTAAAAAAAATCTACTACTAACCGTTTAGCTAGGGGATTTGATTAAAGTGTTTCTATTTTTATTATTTGTATATTTTTGTACAGATAAAACTAATTATTGTGATAGAATACTGTAGAGATTCATAATTTTAGAGACTCTCTTGAATCTTAATTACTTTTAGTTAAAAAAAAACTTTTAGTAAAAGATGTTGTTTCAAAAATAAAAACCTCATTTAAAAGAGGCAGGAGTAATTCTCTTTTTATAAAACTCAATTAAATTCCTTTACAATTAAAAATTCACAGTATTTTATAGTTTTATATTCTGGAATCCTGTTTTTAATTAATTGAACTGAAAGGTTTAGGTACAGAGTACATATTTTGCCTCTGGTAGTTACTGTATAATTAGCATTAATGAAGGATATTAAAATGTGGTTACGTAAAATATAGTCCAGGTTCATATGTGGGCTCATTCTGTCTTATTGTGTTCTCTTATATCAGATTGTGTCGTTTTATGCGATGTTCATTTGCCTTATAAATATAAAGTCCAACTGAAAGTAACAATGAAGGATATTATTTTTATTGTCATTGGTGCATTGAGAATTCACAATACAGTGTCTTGTCATAAAGTCATTGCTAAGTACCAACTACAACATTTATATTAATATACCTCACAAACTAGCTTTTTATTTTTGAGGGAAAAAGATGTCTTGTATCTAGGACACTAATTCATAAATTAAGATCATCAGGTAAATATGAAAAAGTGAGATAATGCATATTCACAGTGTAAGCAGAAACTAAATTAAGCACTGTCCCTTGATTTTTGTATGCTGAAGATCTGCAAAAATTAATGAAAGTTGGTTAATCGTGTATCTATGATAAATGTACATGAGACTGACCCTTGCCCCTTGTCCCCAGCAGGTGTATACTAGAAAGGCAGTGTATATGTGGAGATGTTTAACAGACCATCCACTGCATTAAATAGAGGTTTGGGGTGCCTGACGAGGAGAGGCATGGACGTGGCCAGTGAATCCATGGTTAGATAGCTGGAAGGGACAGTAGCCTTTATAAGGGAAGCACAATAAGCATGGGCAGAACTACAACCTATGTGTTGGAGTAGTGGTGCTCCTGAGCAGTTTTGTGGGTGCTCTACACCCTGGGGAGGGGGCCCCTTCATTCTGACACTGATGGAACTCCTCTGTGTCATGTCAGCCCACTTGCAGTTAGTGGCAAATGACAGGATTTGATTTACTGTCTTTTTGTAATTCTAGATGGTTAAAAGTGCCTTATGTAAATCAAACCTACAATTATGAAAGAACTGCATGAAGATCAATAATTCTTAATATTTAAGTACTCAGTGTTTCCTGTTTAGTTTTTATTTGTACATTTCAATGGATTTTTTGCACATCTCTTTTGTGACCTGCTTTCCTGTCTTTCACTTAGTCAGGATGTGTGTGCACACCTGAGGGCAGCATTTGACCTATAATATAGATCTACATATTTCAAGATGAGGGAACTTTGAGCCAATAGCAGACACACACTGGTGACATACTGTGGTTTCCACTGTTTACAAACTGCAGCACAATTCTAAATCAGTATTATACTCTTGTCTAAAAAGATGTGTATATCTTATTTGCAAATGAATTCTTCCAGAAGCTTCACGTAAACTTTCTGAGGTGATACTGAGTCATCTAACACTTCATGAGATGCATTCTCTGAAGGTTTGTGACTTTGTATTCCTTATGGCAAGCACCACATGCACCCTCATTTTTTTGTGATTGCAAAATAAACTGAGACAAAAATGAATACTGGCATTTCATATGAGTGTTGTGCAGTTGCAATTCAGGTGCGGGGCTAATTGTGCCTACAAAAGGAAGATTGCCCTTACGAAAATATGGTCTTATGTTTCTGTTTAGGTTCTCTGGGTTGGTCATCCTTTGTTCCTTCCATCCATTCCTACTGTGTAGAGTAGGATTGCACAGGTGAAACACAGGCAGACTTTGACCCAGGATGCTTGAACAGAAACATAGAGCCACATTTTCAAAAATGCAGCCGCCCTTTCACATAGAATAGCCACAATTTATTTTGCAAGTGTAAAATGTGGGAGCAAAAGAAAGCAGAAGCCCCGCCCATTAGAAAATGTACTTCATAAGGCTTGCACGTTTTTCAATATTTTCCTCTAAAGGTTTCTGTGAAGCTTCTTCAAGAATGAACCTAAAGATAAAAATATGGGACTGTTGACAACTGATCAGACATCATTACATTACTATTTTAGAACTGTGATATAGTGAACTGTTTCCGGGTTTCTTGGTGAAATTTATTTTTAACTAAAGGTTTTTATCTGTCTTCCTATCTGTCTAATCTCATTGATGATAACATTCTCGGTATTGTCATATTAAACTGATGTCTGTCACCCCTTTTTTTAATTTCCCAAAAAGTCTTTTAGATAATTAGGTTATTATTGAAGATGGGATTTTCAACAGTGCTTAAAAGGTGCTTAGTGCCTAATTACCTTAGGCTTCTTTGGAATTCCAAGTCTTAATTTTTGACATTTCTCATAGGATTGTCTCTGTAGAACCCCAATACTGGGATGCATGGGCCCTGCTGCTGCAGCCTTGGAACCATCTAGAAAAGTGGTGATCATTGGCTTGTGCACTTGTCCTCTCATGGTACTTAGGATGGCTGTGGGCCATGCTTCCCTATCATCAGGCAGTGGTTACTTGAAACAGAAGACAAATGAACCAATCTTCTCTTTCCCTATACTTGCACTTTGTTCTGTTTTAAATTATACACTTCTGGTTTGGTTAGCTGTTTGTAAAAATTAGAGCTTTTTAGCGTGACTTTGCCTATTTGGGAGTTAAATACGTGACATGGCTGACAGATACTAAGTTGGGTTTTAAAAGGTGTCAGGTCTGCAGTACTTAAGTGTCCATAATGTCTGTACATGAAGGTGACTTGCATGGAGATTGATCAGCTTGTGTAATCTTTACTCCTTGGGCACATTAAGACCAAGAATATGGGGTAAAATTCCTATGGTTAGAGGAATTATGTTTCGCAGATTCAGCCTGTCAAATTTGAGCCTATTCACTGCTTTGGAGGTTTAACGACATCTGGAGTAGAATATCTGGAGGATCTGTCTAATATATCTGTGCATGTCAGCCATCCATCTAGTATCCACTATTTTTCTGACCATTCTAAACCCTGTGTTGATGGTGGACCTGGAGATGTAAAGTGTTTGAGCTCCAGTTGTTCAGTTATCTTTGTTTTTGTTTTGTTTTCCCAGTGGAAGTTCTGAAATGATGATAAGATGGCGTAAATCACGATAACAATACATTTAATTACATCTAATTCTTTATACTTTTTTATTTACTTGATTTGATTTAATTTTTTAATGTCAGCATGTCTTGTTGATTATTCAGGCCACTCCATATGCTGATCTGCAATGCTGCTGTTTTTGCTGCTCCATGGTCCTTGACAGAAGATGACCTAGAGGCCACCTTCCAGGTGAATCACCTGGGGCATTTTTACCTTGTCCAACTGCTTGAAGACATTCTACGCCGCTCATCTCCAGCAAGAGTTGTGATGGTTTCATCAGAATCACACAGGTTGGTTAAAATCACAATACGTTCTTGATTTAGTTCTGATTGGCCCTTTCTGCAATCCTTGGGATGAAACCACCACACTAGAAATACCGAACTTTAAAATAAAAATACCAGTCCTATAGTGCTTACTCTTGTTTGAGCAATCCTTTTGAAAGTCAGTAGGATTACTCATAAACAGGATCTGTCCCTGAGATTCTATGTGCATACAAGTTTCATAATACTGCATAGGTCGGTCTTGGTCACTCTTTGTATGAATGCAGATTTTTCACTGCACTTCAGGCCACTCATTGAGTTTGCTAGGAGATGGAATAATAATTGATTAAATCTGAATGGCATGACCTTTATTGATTTGTCATTCAACAACTTCAACATCTTACCAAGAAGAATGTGCAGTTATTCTAGCAGGAGAAACAATGCAATTAAAGACTGCTAGATGAAATCCAATTGTTTTATAATGAGAAATTAGGGAATTCAGTGCAGACATTAGCTGTATAATTGTAGGAAGGGAAGTTTGTTAGTTAGTCTATATTAGAAATCTGGCTGTGCCTCTTTTGGTTAAATTTTCGATTAAGATATCAGATGGCACTTCTCTCCGATTACCTTTAGGAGTCCAATTTTTTGCAAAAAGCACAGTATGAAATTTCAGACATGTTTGCAGTATTTTAGAATGTTTTTAATAACTGAAGAGAGAAGTTTTTAAAAAGACAAAACAATTACTACCTGCAGTAGATTATGGCCCAGATTTTAAAGGTAGTTAGGCATTGCTGCACTTAGCATTGCAACAGCTAACCGATTTAGACTCCTAAATCCCTCTTTCAAAAGTGATCTAGGCAATAAGGAGTCTAAATCCCACCTACTGTCAATGGTATTTTAGTGCAGTAGTGGAAATACCTTTTAAAAATCTGGGCCTCAGGGCCCAATTCTGAATTCTTTCTGTATCCAAAGCACATGATGGCTTCAGATTTAGTTCAGAATGTGCAGGGATTGCAGGATTATTAGGCCCATCATGGCCTGCTTTAAAACATTATTGTTGATTTCTATTTCACTTTTTTGCATGATGTGGAAGAGATTTAGCAAAGCAAGAGGGAAAATGTGCAACTACTTTTATTTATTTATTTCTGCACTGTTTTAAGAGACCCAGAATGAAGCTTATTTTTTTAATCATGTTTCCATAGAATGTAACCCTGGGGACCTGGTAGAGAGAGACCAGCCAAGGGTCAGACTGAAATCTTTATCACTTCCAAACAGAGGGGCTTATGGTATAAATGACACACTGAAGATAGATTTACTTTTACCATTTTAAATTTATGACGGTGAAATCAAAGGAAGCAGTAGAAAATGCCAGTAATAATCCTCCCTGGTGTTAAGACATGAAACATCTAGTAATTAGGTGGTAACAAAATCTGGACATCCTTATCTTTGCAAATCACACCAGGTTTGTGAAAGCAAGTTGCAGAGTCCTGTTAGGAGTGAGGGAGGCTACTGTGTGGCAGGCAAGATAGCTTTAGAAATAAATCTGCCAACTCCAATCACTTGCCAGATGTGGAGGGCACAATGGGATATGTATAAATGAGCTGTTATTTAATGGCAGATTATGTTGAATTGTCAGCTGCTTGTTTCCCTTTGTAAGTTTGTATCTCAAATAGTATTTTAAATGACATCTTTGGTTTGTTCCCCCTCTCCCCCTTAAGTGCTGTGTGGAACTAGAGCTCATATCTTTACACAGATTTATCTTTGTTTTGAAAAATAAGATTATTTTAAAGTACTCATTGCTCACTGAATGAGATGAGCCAAGTTTTAGGGAAACCTAGGAAAAAATAAGTCACTATGCACGTCAGAATATAATTACTAATCCAACCTATTGCTTTTCTGTTTTAGGGGTTCATTTCTTTTGTCTTAGATCATATTTAAACATTTAAAATAATTGTTAAATGGCTGTCTTTTCTAGCTGTTCAGTGACAATAAGCTGATGCAGAGAGCTAGTTTAGAGAGCAGGTCTTAATACTAGGAGTACTTTCCAACTTACTTGAGAACTCTGAGCCTTAAACCATGTTGTAAAACAGCAGTGTTGGTATCTAGTTACTACCATAAACCTTGGCTGAATCTTTTTGTTGGAATCAAGACTCCCTGTTAGGGGGAAAAGAAAGTCCTATGTTTGCAGAAATTATTATGCTAGACTGCTCTGAGGCAAAACATTTATTTGCCTCTCTGGTCCTTTGCTCTATTTTATTTACTTATCTGAATTCAGTGCAAATGAATTGAGTAAAAAGTCATTTTATAAGTAGTTCAAGTGCATCATACAAAAACAAGAATAAGTAAATTGACTTTCCTCCTATCTTTATTTCTGTATAGTTAATTTGATTGTCCAACAGAGTGAATGGAGCTGCCAATTTAAGACTGACTCACAGGACTGGGCTGAAAATGTGTTGCTACATTACTATTGTGTTGATGACCGACAGAAAACGCTATGTGTATCACTTCGGTGATTTAGACAGCTACTAAGGGCTTGATTAGCAAAGTCTGCCACCCTTATTCATGTTGAGTAATAATTTACTTCTGGATTAGTCCCACTGATTTCAGAGTTGTGCCCTAAATAAATGTGAAAATCGTGAAAGAGGCATTTTATTACCTGAGATCAAATGAGGGACTGATTCTGAAAAGGACAAGGCATTGTCAGCTCCTATTGACTTTGGAACCTTGCAGGCTTTTTGTCTGTGTATTTTACAGTTTTTGCCCCGATATAAGTTTAAAAAACCCCAAACACAAACAAACCAGTCGATTGCTTAATTTGGAGTGTATAATGCAAAATCAGGAAAAGCATTTTAAAATATATTTTTTATAATGTACACCACAATTATGTTTGTCCCTCATTTCCCCAGCTGATTCTGAAAGCTCTCCATATTGAAGTGAGTTTGCTAGCCCTCCCATACGCCCCCCGCCTTAAAGTAGCACTCTTGTGTGGAGCATTGTTTTGCTACTATCAGTGATATTTGTTTCTCAGTACTAATGCATACTGGTAATTTAATAAGCCAAAAATGTAAGGATGGATAGAGAACTATCTAGAAAATAACTTTTTTTCATGCAAGTGTCTTTTGTACATTCACTACTTTGTTATTATTAAAAAAGAAAGAAAGAAACAAACAGCTGGTGTTTAATGACTCTGTCAGACCCAATTAAAAAACATCAACTAGTTACTTTGATTTGTGTTCAGTCATGTCATGGGTATACTTAAAAACATTATAGTCTGCC
Organism: Gopherus flavomarginatus; assembly: GCF_025201925.1. NCBI lineage: Eukaryota > Metazoa > Chordata > Testudines > Testudinidae > Gopherus > Gopherus flavomarginatus. Next base: position 13,172,172 of record NC_066630.1, on the reverse strand, counting down.
AGAACTCATTTTGGCCTTGTTTACATTTATCTTTTAAACATATAAGACTATTGATGGCAAGTTACCAAAGTTATAACCACTTTATAATCATCAATGTTTAATCTAAAAAGAGTCTAAGAGGCAGTAAGAGTCATCTGTACTTATTTGGACACTTAAACTAAAATATGCAGTACTTGAGCATTAGATTGATATAATCTAGGAAAAAATGGTTAAGAATTAATACTGTATTACTCTGCTTTGAAAAGCAGAAATCTTTTATTCGAAATGACTTAAATGTATGTTAATCATGTGAGTCTTCACAAACAAAACTAAAAAGCTGATTTTGTTCCTGTTGCAAAAGAATGTAGTTCATATAGTATAAACTATGGCTTTTAAATAACCTTTCTGTTTGCATGGATTTAACGGGTTATCTTTTGCTTCTGATCTGAATTTATTTAATACTTTTACTCCCATAAAACATGAAGTTATTTTTGAGGACCAAGAGCAATTTCTATTAGATTTCAAGAAACTGCTAAGCAAATTGTGTGTTGGTTACGATCCAAATTCTGCTGTCATTTGCAGCAGCACAACCTTTGTGACTTCCAAGGAGTTGTGTGATTTTAAATGAGAGCAGAATTTGGCCCAGAATGTCTAAAGCACATCTACTGTTTTTTAGATTTTCAGAAATTAAAAATTCTTCAGGAAAGCTTGACTTCAGCCTGCTTTCTCCATCTAAGAAAGAGTTCTGGGCTATGGTGGCCTACAACCGTTCCAAGCTTTGCAATATATTGTTCTCCAATGAGCTAAACCGCCACCTTTCTCCCCACGGGGTGACTTCTAATGCAGTGCATCCTGGAAATATGATCTACTCATCCATTCATCGCAACTGGTGGGTGTATACCCTGCTGTTTACCTTGGCTCGGCCTTTCACCAAATCCATGGTAAGTGAATGCCTTGCAGCATTTTACACATCTTCAGTTTTTAAATCATGGGAGTGGAGTTATAAAAATCCAGATGTACATATTTGCTTTAACCTTTTGCCTCTTATAAATGCAAGCACGGTTTTAATGGTGATCATGCTATCAAACCTGTGAGCTATAGTAAAGGGTCCTAAAACCATTTCAGATGAACTTTCTATGTATTACTTTACATTGACAATGTTGGAATTCCTGATTTCTGTTGCCCTGTTATTGGGTAGCTGCACATATTAGGGATGGAATGCTGTGGGGTTAGTGATGTGCTTCAACACACATTTAAATAATTTTAAAAGTTGTTTTGAATTTTCAATTAAGTGCATGCTCAGGTACATTTGGTATGTAAATAGATGAATATGGAGGTATTGTGATTAGAGAACCTTGCTAATGACATCACTGATGGCTGAGGGAAAAGTTTTCAGTGTAAACTCTTCTTTTTCAGAGGCTTATAGCTTCCTGGTGAATATCATCTTCCTTATCCTTATTCTTAATCCAATGGTAGTGTTTGCCTTGGTGTTTTTTTTGTTTTTGTTTTTTTTTTAAACCAGGAGTGTGTGAGGAGATGCGGGAGTGTGTGTGTGTGTGTGTGTGTGTGTGTGTGTGCTGGTGGTTGTTTGATTTGTTGACTTATATATCCTGGCTAGTATACAAATTATATATTTATTTTTATAAAAAGATTATAACAGTGATTTAGCCTAAACTAGCCTATAACGTAATCCTGTTCACTTATACTAAATATCCCATAACACTTTGAACTTGCTGAAGTAAGCATTTGGCACAAGCAGATAGTAAACCTGTCAAAATCAAGATACAGTCATTCTATGGGTACGTCAGTGATCGATCTATCGGGGATCGATTTATCACGTCTACACTAGTAGTAATTGATCCCTAATCACTCTATCGACTCTGGAATTCGACCATGGCGAGAGGTGGAAGCGGAACTGACGTGGGATTGGCGGCCGTCAATCTCGTGATGCGAGGACACAAAGTAAGTGATTCTAAGTCTATATAAGATACATCGACTTCAGCTACTCTATTCTTGTAGCTGAAGTTGCATATCTTAGATCAATTCCTCCCCCTGCCCCTCAGTGTAGACCAGGCCTATGTCTTAGTACAAGCTACGGAAGTACCTTAATGGATCAGTACCTGGAATTCTAGTGTCCAAAACAAACATAAGGAAGAAACAGAACAACTAGTTAGGTAACTGGAATATACCAATGGGTTGGTTTCCATTCGTGTAAAGAAATGTGTAACTTGTAAAATCACACTTGCATAAGGTGAATGTGATGTCACTGCATGGTACTGCTCTTTGTAGACTTATATCATATAGCTTCTTTTTCGTGTACCATATTAATAAACCTGTCAGACATTGGTTATTTGGTCTCTTCAATGTATTTCATAATGAACCAAAGTGTGGTCAAGACATTTACTATACAGTTTATCAACAGGTAGAAGCCATTTTTTAACTATCTGAGCATGGAAAATGTACTGACTGTTAAGATGTTTTCAGACACTTCTTTTTGTGTTGGGATAACCCCCAAACTTGCCTGAATTTAAAACATACCACTCTATGGAGAGAAGCCCCTTAGATTCATCCGAAGAAATTTGTTGAGAGATAAAGTTGTAAGTACCCAATGCATGGGGCGTGTCCGGGGTTTGCCATTTGAGGAGCTAGATTGCCAATATAGTAATCTCAGGTTCCTCCTGTCCCCAAAAGTCACCGATGTATCACTTTAGAGAACAGTGTCAGCAGCCTTTGTACATATTTTCAGACAAACTGTATTACAAAGGGATTAATAGTTACAATATTTCAGTAGCCCCCCCCCCAGATTGATGAGTTAGCTAACAGAACTTCATGGTTTGAAAGGATTATAAGTAATGCATTAAAAATGGGTCTACCTACTGTTTGATTCCCTACAATGGGCCCTTTCCAATGCACACTGAGGTCTATGGGAGTCTTGCCATTGACTCTAATGAACACTCGATTGGGTCTGTTACGCAAAGAAAGTTAACTAGGCCTTTCGTGCCTACCACTGACATTCTTGTTTATTAAGAGATTGCCGTGCCGTCAAATAGGCTTTGCTGAAAATTGCCTGCTTTTGAACCTTATTGACTGTCTCTCATCACTTGCTCATTGAGAGGGAATGATATTCCCAAAGGGGAAAAAATGGCTCCATCCTGTTTGAGACCAAGCATTTGGGATGTAGAAAGAAGGTATCTATACCCATACTGAGTCGAGCCTATCTTGGTGGTAGTTCAGCCCCATCTCGGGTGCTTTCACAATGGACGCAGTGATGGATGCCAGTGGTTGTGAGGTTGCACAAATCGTTGTCTCTCTGAGCCAGGGAAAGAGAGAAAATCCAATTATTTTAATTTGAAAAGAAGCAGGGAAGGAGAAGACAGGAGTCGGGTATCATCCTTGAATAGCTCCATCAATAACATTGCCCCCAATAGCTTGTCAGATTAATGGCTGAGTCACATGCTGAATCTGTGTAATTATGTACAATCCATAGTTCATAGTTTGTTGCATATGTGTAACATCTCAAGTGGTTAGCACAGTGAGGTCCTGATCCTGACAGGGGCCTTTTGGTGCTATTACAATAGAAATAGTTAAAAAGAATCAAGCTTCTCATTTTATTTCACAAAACAAGGTTTAGTAGAGAAGCACTGAGAATGGTGGGTAACATAAGGTAGGTCTCAAAGGCCCAACTTTTTGGAAAGCTAGTCTTTAAATTTTCATTTCTAGTGTATTCACAATAATTTGCTAAACTGGTTACTGCTAATTACTGAGAGCTTTTCATTTTCACTTTTCTCACATTTATTTTTATGATAATGTCTTAATGGCATTTTAAAATTGTTTACTTACATTACACTCCTTATAAATTATACCAGCATACCAGCTGGTCAGATGTTTCATTTTGATCCAAATAGTGGACAAAGGTCTATCTTGTGTGTTTTAAAAAATGCCTTTTTTTAATGGGTAAGTTCATAAAGGTGGTGGTGCTTCATCTGAATGTGAGAGTATATGTTTCCTTCAGAGATGAATGTTGCCGCATACTGTATATCTCCATTCTTGGGAGAGGTCATGCGGCCTCTTGCGTGTGGCAATGAGAATACTCTGCATGACAGAATTTAGTACAAGGAAACATTGCCTATAGGCCTTAGTTTTAGCTGATTCCCTGAAGCATTGAAGAGAAGTGTTCTAATATAAACCTTTTTATTTGCTGTTACTTGCTGTGACTGTAGTGACTTTAGTTACAGTAATTAGGGCACTCTTCATGGAGTCAGGCTATTTTAAGTGCCTGTTTTAAGGAATAGTGTTACAGATGTCTAACTATACTACTGAATACTCTTAAGTAACTTTCTTAAACTTAATCTCTCTTTGCAATCTTAGGCTTTTGCACATATACCATTTTAATTATTGCTGTAACTGGATTATCATACTGAAAGTAATGCAACTCCACCCCATCCAAGCCTCTTTTATGGCTGCCTACAGTGGAGTAATGTGTGATATATTGTATCAATTCTGGTCATAGTGATTCACAGGAAGTTTGCAGGTGTTCTGCCGCTGAAACTTGTTAACATGGTGATTCCAACAGATGTTTATACTATTTAAACTAGTAAAAATTTAACTTGGATTCTCCCCCCTCACTTTTCCCAAACCAAAACATATTGAAATTAGTTAAAATGGATGTCCATACTTCCTTTTTTTTATGGCAGATAGTAATAGCAGCAGCAGCTCTGTCCTGTTCTATTTATATAGTCCTTTTGTTATTGTAGCAAGCAGAAGCCATAATCAGGACCAGGTCCCTATTTTACTTGACATTATACAATCATATAGTAAAAAGTAGGCCTTGCCTTGGAGAGCTTACCATCTACTTCAAGACAAACTGCAACAAGTGGATGTTACGAACAAATGGAAGTATTGGAGGGATTCTGAAGGTAACAGTGGTAGGAAATACATGGTTACATAGACTAGGTATGTGCCCAGCTGGCTTGATCTGTCTTTAAAAAATAAATTATAAAGCAAAAATATACACAAGATTATTAAGTTGACTTTAAAATGACATGGCTAAATAGTCTCTCGTGTTTTTAATTAATCTAAATCTGTCATTCAAAACCCCTTCTGACTTCTTGCTAGACACTTGTATAATTAAAATTCAATACATTTATCATAAGATTTAAACTTTGATACAGAATATATTAACTAGTGTCACTGCATATGATCTTGTCAGTGTACAGTGGCATATAAAAATAGAAGGAGAGTGCTATTATCACACTTTTGCTATAGTCTTACATAGAATCAAATATTTTTGTTGGCTGGTAATAGAGAAAAAAGAATATCATATGTTAAGGTTTCAAGAGCTTAACAGATGTTTCAGTGAACTACATTTTCAAATTCTTTTACATTAAAAAGGGAATAGAATTTGTAGAAGTTCTGAGATGATTGGGTTACATTTCCTGTTGCAATGCAAAGCCAGCCATTGTAGTAGAGTTTTAACAGATGTGCTACTCCCTTTCTAATGGATGGGAATAAAACACTGGTCTGTTGCAGAGTTATAAATTATAGCTAGAAAAGCACAAGATGTCAATGTCTTAACCTCAGCTAGCCATAGCAGGATAATTCTGCCCTTGAATAACCTGCCACACAGAGATTTATAGTTTCAAATTTTTTAAATTTCTAAGAGGTCAATAGATATACAGCCTATGTTTTTTCTTGAAAAATATTAACATTTTAGAATGGGGGTTTCACTATTAAATTATGTGCTTTGGAGAAATATAAGGAGTGTATTTTAGTTACAACCACATCTCAGATCTTCTAGACATCAGAAGTGTAGTTGAGGCATCAAATGTTTTGGTTTCATGTCTGATACTACTTCAGGGATTTCATTTAAATACTAAATGTTTAGTTTATTAGATAATTTTGTTTAAAGAATTTAAAATTTCTATTTGTGTTGATTAGTTGGCACTCTTGCCCAAAGTTAAAAGGTCCTGGGTTCAAATGTCAGATAATGATTTGAACTTAATTCTAAAGCCAACACTGTAATGCCGTTCTAGGGATGAGAGGATTCTGCACCTTCAGGGTATACCTACACTGCAGTTAAAGCCCAAGGTTTGAACTCAGGCTCAAGCCTACCCCTCCTTCTGTCTACACACAAACCAGGTTCCAAGCCTGAATCAAACTGGAAGTCAGGGTTCAAGATCTATTGCTTTGCGTGTAGATGCAGCCCCACTGGACTCGTACTATGAGGGTCTGCCAAAAAGTATTCCACAATCCCATGGGCTGATATTTTGTCCTTTGGACAGTTAAATTTTTCCACACTGCACCATGAGCTAAGGCTTAGAGCAGCTAAATTTGGAAGAGCGCTAGGAAGTCTGGGATATTGGTGTTCGGACTCGGGTCCACATAATGCAATGTAGACTCTGGAGCCCCAGGTTGGGACCCAGGGTTCAACAATTGCTAACCTGGGGTTACAAATGAATGTAGATGTTCATGTCCTAGGTTAACAAACCCACCGTCTGCTAACTCAAGTTCCACTAACTCTGGGTTACATTGCAGTGTAGGCATACCCTTAATGATGCCATGTTTTGTCCTAAGACAAGCCAAGATCCACTTGTACATGCCGTTGATAGAAACCCCCTAAAGCTTTAAATGTTTCCATAGCTTCTTTTAAAGAATCTGGGATGATAATTATATTCTGTTCAACGTTCCCTCTTAAAATAAATAGATGTTATTGTTCAAAGTTCTGTGCGACAGTTGTTAATTTCATGATGGCTGCCATGAATTCAGTTAGGCCCAAATTCTGCGCTCAAATATGGATATAAAATCTCAAGACAAGTCAGTACATGAGGAAGGTGTTTGTCAGGCTAGTATTTAGCCACTAGTATAGCTCATGACTGAAAAGCACATTGTGGTGTCTTTGAGTATGAAGAACAGTACGTAATTCCTTTTGAAAAGAACACTACACCTTAGAGTCTGACCTTAGCATTATTTCCTGCTGAGTCCTTAGTTTGAGAACATGATCTTAGAGGGGAAAAGAAGTAAAGCTGGACTGAGGACGTATGAGGGATTAGCTCTGACGTAAAGTTGCATGGTGTGTGGTTCCTTTTGAAGAGAACACATAGGAGTTTGTATTTTTTTTTCATAATTATATAAAAAGTAAACAGGAACAAAACGTTGATCTGCAGATTCCAGCTCACAAGCTGACATGGTGGTGGCGGCTGTATTTCTACTCATAGGATGACTTTTGTCTAGTTGTAACCCTTAGTAAATGCAAATGCATCTGTTTACCTGCCTGCATAATTGTAATAGCTACCCAGCACACAGGGTAGATGGAACCTGTAGAACTCAAACTGTGGAGTGGAAGGAAAGAAGGCTAGTGCAGCGGAGTGTTCTGATTTGAGAGTACTGGGGTGAGGAAGGAGGCAGGGATCCGAGGTGGATCATCTCTCAAGTATAGAGATACGATTTCTCTCTCCATTTAAAATTTCTGGACACTACTGATAAACCAAAGTACAATTTAAGTTAAAGAAAAGCTATGTGTATCTGACTTCTATTTTTTAAATATACAATAGAGAAACTTACTGAAAATTGGGGTTTAAATACCAATGCATTTCCTGCTGACTTTAATGGGAAAAGAGTTACTCACTGGCCTGATTTTTTTTTTTATTTGTTGGATGATTTATACATACTCCTTGTGTGTTAGAAAGAAGATGGCATGGTCTGTGCAGTAGTCTCAAATGTCTACAGTCTGTGAAAAAAATAAAACTTGAAGTGCTAGTTTTAAAATAATATTTAATATGTATGCTTAATTTTTTAGTTAATTGCGTGAATTAACTGTGATTAATCGTCTGCCCTAATTAGGATATGCTTATGTGCCCATTAGGATGTGCCATTGCCACTCTATTCTCTAGTCTATGGTGAAAATCCTCATATACCATATATCTTTGCAGAAGAAGATAAAACCAGAAAGAATGTAAGACATGGGAAGTGTTGTGTTAGTCAAAGATGTGTCCACTCCTGCAAATAGCAGATGCTGTGTGCATACCCACAGGACACAGTTCTAAGGGAATCTGGAACACAGACCAAAAATGTGCTAAACACAAAAGGTTACAGGAGTGTAATTGTCAATAAAGCAAAGGGAAGGGGTGGTCATTCTTTTGATGAAAGGTCACCTCTTAAAACCAAATAAAGCCAAGTGACTCCAACAATCTCAAAAAGCAGCAAGGAATCCTGTGGCACCTTATAGACTAACAGACGTTTTGGAGCATGAGCTTTCGTGGGTGTATACCCACTTCCTCAGATGCATGCTTCCTCATGCTCCAAAACGTCTGTTAGTCTATAAGGTGCCACAGGATTCCTTGCTGCTTTTACAGATCCAGACTAACACGGCTACCCTCTGATACTTGACAACAATCTCAAGGCTATCTTGGTGCTCAGCCTCCCAGATACAGCCAACTCTTTCAGACTAGAAATGGGTTAATACTCTGCACGCATAAAGAGACTTAGTCACTCCCAGGTCAAGCCTGAACAGGGGGTACTGCTGGGTTTTACTGAAAAATTTGTATATGAAATATTCCGTTGTCTCCCAACCAACCAGATTGGGAGAGTCAGACCATCTCACCCAAATTTTAAACTCTTGCTGTTTTGGGTGAGATGGTTTACTTGCAATCCAGTCCACTGAAATAAAACTTAACTAGTCACATCCCTCCTTCCCTTCAAAAATAGTGGAATCAATATTTTCACTAAACACAAGAATAAGACAGCCAAATAACAGGTTATTACTGAAATGTCACTTATCAAAATGACACTATCCCATATATTAAAGCTTACTTTAGCAATAGTTAGGGGCAGGATGGCCCAGTCTTGGGTAGCATCTCTTTATATCTGCTCCATGGTTCAAGGACAGAGCCTATCTGGTCAGACACTCGGTTATTAAACAGGTTTTGCCTAATCACATAGCTCTGATACTTTGCACTCTTCCTCTGAAGACCAGTGGCACCTCAACTACCCTTAATGGGCAGAGAAGTGGGCAGACAAATGTATTACGTAAACACACGGGTTGCCATCTATTTCTTTACAGTATTGTCTTTGTAAGTAGATAATGTTGCAGTAGTGTTCTCTATGTTCTTTACACTTACTATAGAGAATACCTAAGGAATACTGGGTGAAATTCTGACCTCATTAAAGTCCAGGGGAGTTTTTCCCACCCATTCTCCTCTCCCCACCTTTCTGACTGGTACAAAATATGTTCTGTTCTATTAAAATTTGTTCTCTTATTTTATCACAGTGTACCACTGCCAGGGCTGTAGTTAGAAACAACTTAGCTCAGTTTTTGCATACATGAAAAGGGAAATAATAAAATATTTCTTCTGTGTAGCTTATGTTAAATCAGGATTCATCAACAAGGGATTCTCAGCAGGCAGTGAGACACTTAGCTGGAGCATGTGAAATGCCTGAAAAAAGGTGGGAATTACAATGCAAGGAAAACATGCACTGCAAACCTTTTGATTTATTTATGGCATATGTTAGTTGTACTAACCAGTGGAAAAAAATAAATATACATGCTTGGTTCTTCCAGAGCTTTCTAGGCAAATAAATAGTAGATTTTGTTTATCAATAGTTTATCATGAAATTCAGCAATGAGGTCATCTTTTATAAATAGACAGGCAACCCTGAATGCTCAGAAGCCCTTTTTGGAGATTATTCTTAAGATTATTTTTTTCTTCAGTTATTTTTGGATGAATTAATTTGGTGCTTATGAAACTGAGTGGTTGTTAGCACAGGAAAGAGGCAGCCACCACCTAAAGCAGTGCTGCGATACTTCCAGGTACCTTCCAAAAGTACCTCACTCTAAACTGTTAGCACCTCAACCATCCGCTTCTCTTGATTGAGCCTCCATCAGATACTGCCAATCATGCTAACTTGTTTTACTTATGTGATAGAGACAAATATCCAAAAAGCACTGATTTGATCACAGAAATAAGTCTGTACTTGTTCCTGAAACAAGATTTCAAGGAGGTCTCCTCTGAATATTTAAAACTGCATCTTTCCATTAGATCCAATGGGTGGGTGTCTGGTAAATGCTAAAACAGAGATTATCGGCTGCAGTGTACACCAGTCATAATTATTTCTAATTATTAGTTTGGGTCCTCTATGCAGTACTTCCATAAAGTCAGGATCAGCAGCCTACTGTGCTAGACTCTGTACAAAGTAAAAGGTGGTCTCTACTAATCCCCTTAATAATTTTAATTGCATTAAACCATGTCTATATTACTGACACGGCTCCCATTACACGTTTCTGAGTGCCTCTGTCTCACAATCTTTAATGTACTTGTTTTCACAATACCCTCATGAGACAGGGAAGTGTTATTCCTGTGTTACAAATGGGGAGCGAAGTCACAGAGAAACGAAGGGGACTTTAACAAGGTCATGCAGGAAGTCTGTGATGGAGCAGGGAATTGAACCCAGGGCTTCCAAGTTCCAGGCTAGCACTTTAAGTATCTGATCATTCTTCTTCTCAGTAACAAGACAATAATAGAGGTAATATTTTCATAGAACAGGTCTCTGTAATCAGAATGATAGTCAATACATTGCAGTATTATAATGCAGCATTTATAATGATCTATTGCACACATTCTGAAAAGATTATCAAAACTACTCATACTTGAATTTTAGCCAATAATGAGTTGCTCAGCACTTTTTCTAAAAAGTTGTTTCATAACTATTTTATATGCTAATTTCATTTTTAGCCTTTCAGAGGAATCACAACTATTATAACATACACATAGTTGATATTTTAAAAACAGCCAAATATTAAAATATATGAGAGAATTCAGTTTAACCAGACATTTTTACCTACTGAAATTACTATACTGTGAGTGACATGAAATATGAAAAGCAAATCTTAAGTTAAGATGTAAAATGACATATTTGGTTTCCAGTTACAATTGTCAGACATGCCAAATTGTAGAAGACATGATAATATCTTAATAATGGTGGGTTGCACAGAAATAGCTGAAAGAAGACCATAAGAAACCTGAATTAAACAGCACTGTAATAAATTATTGTCCTTCCATAGTGTGCATTGACTTCCTCTGGTTTTTAAAACTCAAGTTTAATTGATCTAGTGTAGAGCCCAAGATCTGGGGAGCATTTTTTGTCTGTGAATGTTATCATGTAGAGCTGCTATTGATTCCCTGAAAGAAGTGACACCACACCCAAATTCACTTTCTCAACTGTGCCATTTGACTATGATGCCGTTGGAGTTTTAGATGAGAAAGTTTTTGCCTCCATAGATTTGATCTTTCTGGCCTTTAAAATCATATTTACATGTCCTATAATTTTGAAAGTTGCCTCCCTGGTGGTATCTGGACTGCCACAGAGCCCTTTGGCATATCGAACTGCTGATCTACAAAGAGCCATGTATTTGGACAAAGCTCACCATTTTTGTATTTGCCTTGCAAAGGCCAATAACATGCAGCCCATTTAAAAAAAGCACTGTGGAGCTGCATAATAAAAAATGTTTATGCTGCTTCAGTTAATGAGGTATGGCCTACAGAACTTTATGAATGGACAGATGTGCCGGAAATCTCATTGGCCACATTTACTGTATATTAGGTAGCATATATTTAAAAAAAAAAAGCTTAGTTTTCTATATAGAATTATAATTTAAAGATTTAAAGACCTATTTCCTAAATGGAAGGTGTTTTACGTAGTAACATTAATATTTCTCCTAGGCCTTGGATACCTGAGATGCTTTACCATACTGTGGTCTTTTTATTTCTCTTTATACCATATTTGTAGAGGTGCCATACCACTTTAAACATTTCCCCAATCAGTTTCATATGATGGGTTCCCTTTAATCATTTACATTTTGAGAAAGTCAAATTCCTTAAGAAGCCAGAGTAATCTAACAGAAAGTACAGTGTTTGTACAGCTGGATATCTTATTTATTGGAAGTTCTGAGAGAAATCTCTTCTGACTTTAGAAAAAGGCAGGAAGGGTAAACAGTAAGAGTATCCAAGTAATCTGAACTAGAAAGTCCCTTCTTTTAGCGCTAAGTCATTTAAAAAAAAAAAGTATATTTGCAGTATTCTCCCCCACCACACACACACAAATTGCAGTATATCAAATGCAGAGGGCTATAAAATATTTTCTTAGTATTCTCCCTATTACATCCTTTTTGACATTGTTTAACATATACCAGAATTGTCACACCTGGAAAAGCATTTTCTTTTTAAATGTCAGCAACAGCTTAGAATATTTTTCAAGAATAGAGAAAGATTTGTTCCCCCCCCAAAAAAATAAATAAAAATAAAATAAAAACCACACCTAATGTGTTTTGCCAACTTTAAAAGATAGTTCCTTATTTTTTAAAGGGTGTTGGATGGCATAATCTCAGATTATTTAGACTGCACGGGGAAAAGGTTGTATCTACTCAGTCTTTTATTTGATTTGGGAGGAAATGTGAATAAATATTGCTGAATTGATCATGCTTTGTTCGATATAAAAGCACACAATAATCCAATCTATTATTTATTCAGATTAATATGAAAAGAATAAGCATATAGTATAATCAGGGTCACCATAGATTTTCCTACCTGCTACCAGTTTGAGAATTATAAGACTCAAGCCATTGGGATTTCCTGACCATTTTATTTTGCTGTTTCTAGGAATTTTTAGAATGGTAGCATCAATCTTTTCTTGACAAGTAGCTTGACAATAAATATAAACAGCACAGTCAAATTCCATCCATTATTCTAGTGACAACATTTTTTTGCAGTTATTTAATACCAGTATTGATATAGTAGAATCCTCTGTGCATGTCAAAAAATCTATATGCAGTATATGAGGAATTAAATTAATTGCAAAAGCAACACATTGAAATGAGATAGATGTATCATCCAGCTTTGCTATATTTTATTTAAAAGTAAAGTCATTTTTAATGTATACAAATAATTATTTATCTAGAAAACCAGAACCTACTTATCTTGGATGTACAGGGTTCGTTTAATAGAGTTGTGGACCTCTGTGTTTTATAGCACTTCCAGAAATACTGTCTTTAAGAACGGATACATCTAAAAATGGAATTCTCATGGAAGTACTACTTCCAGAGGCTATTCTTAATATATTTAAGGTGGAGATTGCTATCCGTTCACAAGTATGTTAGTCTGGCAGAAAAATTGACCTTCATCTGGTCAGACTGTGTCTGTACCTGATGCTGTACTGTGTCTATTGCCTTAAATTCACCAAAGCAGTTTGGCTCAAAACCAAGTCATACGATGCAATTTGCTAATTCTAAATCTTTGATCAGTCATAAATTCCTTTGCAGCAACAAAGAATTGAAGATCGTGCCATATGTCACTGGGATTGCGATTTTCCCTATCTGAGCATAAGGTCTCTGTTTTGAGCTTTGTCTTCATGAAATTTTATGCAAAGTCTGCCTGGGCTGTTTGGAGTGAACTTTCCTGTTATACTTCATTGGAAGATGGCTTATTTACAACAATGTTTTGGATTTTGTTTCCTCCTCATTGGACTTCGTCTGAGCCATCCAATGGTGAAACTTGAAGCACTTTTTAGACTAATAGAAGTTGAAAATTATGCCATTTGTTATTGGAAGGATAATTTCCTCTAGCTGTACAGTCAAGTCTCAAACTTTCATGTATGACCGCAATTTTATTAATATATTTAGATATTTAGGGTCAGGTTTTTTTAAGCTTAGGATTACACAATTACAAGGATACATCTTGTGCTTCATTTAGGCACATTTTGAGTCTTCAACAAATAGCTTGTTGGAAAGCTCACTAGCCATTTGCACATACCAACACCTGATTTGCTCACTCATATAGGGATTTGGTACATAAATGTGAATACTTAAATGTGAGTACCAAACTTAAACAAACAAACAAACAAAAGTCCACTTCTTCCATTTAGTGTAAACCTCTTCCTTGAACTGGTGCATCCAGTATTATAGTTTTTGTGTATGCGATCTATACTTACCAATATGGAAATTACAACAAAACAGATGTATCTGATAAAATCAATGCATTTCAGATAATGATGATGATAAATAATATTCAACACCATATGCCAAACATTGCAAGATTCTTGGTCAGTCAGTCATGCTACTTCTTTCTGGGCATCTGTTGTCCATATAATTTTCTTAAAGACCTGTGGTAAAGGCTGTGGACTGGGAATCAGGAGATCTGAGCTAATTACTCTGTCTGGGGTGGGGAGAGTTCTTATTTTGTCCAAGTTGCTTAGTCTGTTTTGCCTCTGCTCACCATCTTTGCAATGGGGAAAATACTTCCTTACCTCACAAGGAAGGGATAAATCATGAATGTTGGTAAGTAGCTCAAATACTGTGCTGGCAGAAGGGAAGAGAGGGGGAAATGTACAATTTTTGTTCCCAGTTGTCTTAACGTATTAGTTCCACTAGGAAAATGAAAACTGACTCCTGTCTGTAATTAATTGCTAGCACATTTGATGTCTTCATAGTTACCAGTTGACTAAAAGTGGCCTAGTACCTGTTCGTATTAAGTGCACACTTCTGTACTTCTGTATATATATTCTCTTACAAACACAGAATTAAAACAAATTATTCTCTCTCTCACTCCTTGTCCAGCCCGCCATCCCTTTGTTGTCTTCCAGAATTCTAGCTTAATTATGAAAGCTAAGACTAATCTAAAGCACTTGACCGTCTTAAACAGATTAAAAGATATAAGACCTTTTACTGATATAAGGCACCTTTAAACCTATCTTAGGCTTTAGATCCATGTAAACTGCTTGAGGTATCATAAGTTTAAACTGTGAAAGTAAACAGGGAAAAAAACCACACAAATGGAAAGACTGAATGGAAAGACAAAGGAGAGACTATAAGACAGCAGCTGTGCAGGAGGGATGAGATTCAGGACAGCCTCAGTTACTTGTCTCAGTTTAGGATTCACTTTTTGCCAATTTACAACATGTTTTAAAAGTAGTAAACCATTTTTCTCAAAACTTGGCTTGTTTTGTAGATCTCAACAACACTTAACAATGAAGCCAAAAATGAAGATCAGTTTGGCAGTTTTAAGATGATTGGTGTTTAAAGTAAGTAAATCATAGGACCATCTCACCTAATTTTAGAACAGATCAAAGCTAGAGCACGTTATAGGTTTTTAAGACCAAAAGAGGTAACTGGCCTCCTGTATTACACATGCCACAGAATCTCACCAACTAAATTCTGCACCAACCCATTTCTGTTTGTAGTGTCGCACATCTTTTAGAAAGACATTGAGTCTTGATTTAAATAATTCTAATGAGGGAGAATCTACCACTCCCTAGAAAGAAAAGATTCCCCTTCTCCATGTTCTTATCTGATGTAGTTTTGAATAAACTGATTATGGGGGAGGAATCTTCTTAACGATAGATATTGGACTAAATTTCTCCAAATCTGGCTTGAGTTGTAAGTCTTAATAAGATCTACATAACAAGTCAAATTTGAAGAGAATTGATAATAATTTTGAAAGTATGAAAGTTTATAATCAGGAAGCCATTGTGGGCTCAACTGTTAGTTATGTGAACAATGCATTTTTAAATATGAACGTATACGTAGAAGAAAAAATGAATCTAGCCTGTATGCTCTGTATGCAATGATTAAAATGCTCATAATTTTTGTTAAAATCAAAACTATTTTTCTTTGAGCCAGCAAGTGTATTAGATGTTAATGACGACTACATCATTCGTAGCCACATTTCAGATGTTAAGCCATTTCTGCTGCTGTTCTATGTTTAAAAACAAAACAATATAAAAAGGAAATAGAGTTCGGTTTTTTTTTAAAAAATGTGTATTTTTCTATCCTTTCTGAACTCAGAAATGACGAAAGGGACTTTTCTCAAACTACTGAATAAATAAAAAATTACTCAGGCCCAGGCCAACCAAGGAAATTTTTAGTCCCTTAGATGGTGGCTTTTGAAAATTCTGAGCATGGAAAAATAGGGACAGACACAAGCTGTTTTCCAGCTTTAATTGTAATGGGTCTTATCAGGCACTAGTTTAGAAGTTCTTACTTATGTACTTACGTTCCTACTGTAACTATGTATTGTCTACACAGTTTGACCTACACCACTGAAATATATTTATTGTTGTTGAATTCTCCTTTTTATCCACATTGTGTTGAATTATGAATTGTAGGCGTTCTTAATTCTTTCTTTATTTTAGAGGAGGATCAGTGTTTTTCTTCAGTCACAGCATATATGCACTAGCAACTGCTAGCAGTTTCAATTGCATTTAAGGAAATATTGTTATAAGGCTTTTATGTTCTGTACTTCAATCAGCTAGTGCCAGCAGTATCCCAATAGAAGGACCCTCAACAGACCATTTTCAGCATTTTGTTGCAATTAAACTCCTCTGGTTTTAGCCCTTAGGCAATTTAGTACCTTTTTACATATGCACATTATGAACTTTTGACCAGGGCCTGGTAGTCATATATTAAAGAGCAGCTTTTGAAAGCAGACTTAACAAGTTCCTCTGAGCATTACAGTCAGAGCCAGTTGTGGAAAAGGCAATTTAACCAACTTGCAGTGAGGCCATTCAGAATCTTACTGATGATCCTAAATATGTCTTTTTTTTTTTTCCCCTTGTTTCCTCTGGAAGCTGGTAGCAAAAGCTCTCAAAGTGTGTGATTGATCTTTTATTCAGTAGCTAACGAGGGCTGTGATTCTATTAGTGGTCTACAAGGCAAGGGAACAGTGATTTAATGAAGTGTCTAGTGAGCTAGTCATAGATTTATCCTGTTGTCTCTAATTTGCAGTGCCGTTGTGAGTGTAAAAGAAACTGCACTCCCACTGCCATTAGGCAGGTATTTCCTTAGTAAATTGTTGTAAGGTCAGGTGTAGTTATCTTAGAAAAGGCAATGCCTTACCTCCTCAATGTCTCAAGATGACAGCCGCTGTGCTGAGCACTCACTGAAGCGGAAACATGAAGATCAGAGGTCCATCTCCAAATCCCCCTTAGCTGATGCAGGAGCAGATGAACTGCCAAGTAGGACTAATAGAGTCATAATTGGCGATTAGAACTGGAAAGGTGCAATAACATCTTAATACAAACTGGCGTATATTATAGTTACTGTCAGTTGTTGTAAAGTTACATGGTAGCTTGAACTAGTTACATTTCCCTTTTTTCATTTCCAAGAAATGAGGCAATGCATCTTAATAGTCACAGTGCAACAAAAATACAAGAACATCAAAACTGGTATTGCTTTAAAGTGACATTATTATGTCTTTAGTATATTTACTTGAGCATGTAACCCTGTCAGTCTTCTTCGGAAATGATGCAGTAACATTTGCCATAACACTATAAATGCAGTAATTTCATAAATACGCTTTGATTTTCACTTCATTAAATGGCAGTGGCTTTTATTCTTATCTACCCGGAAACTCACTGAACTTTTGTTTTATTTGTCTTTGCTAAGATAAGATATTTGGTTTTTTGAGAATTATTATCACACTGCACAATGAAATTATTTGTATCTGAGTTACCCAAAAACAACTGCTTTTAAGGAGAAAAATAAAATCTTGGATTGAATTAAAGTTTGATGATGCACGGAAGCAATTAATTGTGGCATAAATTGCCTGGAATTTAAGTCTTATCTGTTTGTACCAAAATTACTACTGAAGCATGAGGAAGAAAATCTCATGCATGTTTTCATCACTAAATTAATAAAGAACAACACAAATCAGATGTGTGGCTTTGGGTTTGTATGGCATTGGCTGATGACAGTGGCATTTCTTAACTTTAATTTCCTGTGATAAAAGATGAGCCATGACTTTAAAAATCTCAGTGTGCCTTTTTGATGGAAAGTATATTTATAAGGTATTATTGTCACTTCTTTTTAGTGTATGCACAATGTGCCTCAGGTGGTACTTGACCAGGATTCATCACCAAATTTGATCCACTGGTTGTATCATCATCTGTAATTTGGAGAAGTTAGGGAGAGATGGGAAGAGCAATTGGAAAGGAGGGGATCACTTGAGTGGAAAATGCAAAAGTATACTAAATTTTTTTTTATATGTATTACAATGTTGTCTAAAAGGCCTAGTCAGGATCTGGACCTCTTGTGCTAGGCTCTGTACATAGAAGACAGTCTCTGTTCCAAAGAGACATTACAATGTAATGTCAGACAAATTGCGTGAAAAAGAATTAGACAAAAGGTGGAGTGGGGTGAGGGCAACAGCAATGGGTTCACCCAGTTAGAGTTGAGCTCTATGCACAACTTGATGGTGCAGAATCTATTATGCAGGGTGTGTTTCATAAATATATAAATTAAATATCAGCAATCCCCACTGGCCTCTGTACCTAGCAGTCCGTAGCAGAACTCTGTCAGGCTGAGCAGCAAAATAGAGAGAAGAGAATGGAGAATGTTAATCTCTTGGATTCTATTTGCATTGCTGAAAAACCACCTGTCGTTGTCTCTCTCTGTGTAGTGGTCAAACCAGAACACCTCACTGTCCGTACAGCTATATTACGGATAGTTGAGTGAATCACAGTTTTTGTTTTTGCAAATTATAAATATTGTCAGTTGGTTGAGCCCTTGAACTTCCTGGAACTTGGCACCAATGGTCTATCATCTAGACTTGCTGTTAAATACATGTCCTCAATTAGTCTTCAGAAAAGGGCACTATGTTTTTAAATGATCAGTGAAAGGATTTAAAATCGTAAACCAACCTTTCTAATTTTCTAATATTGACACTTGTGTCCCATGCAATCTTATTATAGTATTATTCTCTGCGGATCTACCATTTCATCAAAAAAGTCTACAATGTGACTATAATCTAAGCCTTTTAGCCCATAGATCATTGCACTGGGAAACTCAGTAAATAGCTTACTGTAGATTAGATGATGTGATTCAGAGCGCATCCAAATCAATAAAAGACTAGTCTGAACCTAGTAAAGTACTCTGTCAGTCTGATTCTTTTTAGCAAGTAGGTCTGTCATAAGCAATGTGAAAATTTTAGTCTTGCTGCTTATCATGTCAGAAACAGGCCTTGCTTAAACTTCCTACATGGTGTAATAACCTTAGTCCCAGATTTGGACCTTAGCCTTTGGGCGTCTTTTTTGGGAAAGGGCCCAGAATATCCACAGCTACTCGCTGAAATGGGACCTCAATTATGGGGAGTGGCTGGAGAGGGGCCTTGACCTGGTCTTGAGGCTTTCCCACTGTTTGGCATACCTCACAAGACCGGACATACTTGGCAACATCCTTGCCCATCCCCTCCCAGTGGAAGGACTTCCCCAACCGGTCCTTGGTTCTGTTCACCCCAGCATGGCCACTGGGATGATCATGGGCTAAGCTTAAGAGCTTCCCCCGGTACTTAGTTGGAACCACCAACTGTTTTTGCGGCTGCCATTCTTCCCGGTGTCCACCAGAAAGAATTTCCTTGTATAAAAGTCCTTGGTCTATAACAAACCGGGATCGATTAGAAGAGCTGAGAGGCGGTGGGGTGCTCCGTGCCGCCGCCCAAGCTTTCTGAAGGCTGTCATCCGCTTTCTGCTCAGTCTGGAACTGTTCCCTTGAGGCTGGGGTCACCAGTTCTTCCTCAGACTGTGGACTTGGGCTTGGTCCCTCTGGAAGCGATGTAGGTGATGGGGTTGTTTCCGTTGCTGGTGAACCGCTCTCCGCTGGTGCACCTGAGGGTATTTCAGGCTCCGGCTGAGCCTTTTGGGTATGGCTGTCTGTTGCTTCTGCCAGTTTTGGCTCGCTGGCGCCCTCTGGCGTTGAGTTTGAAGATGGGGTTGCACTTGCTGGTGCTGGTTGCTGTTCCAGTTCCGGGCCTGGGACTGGAGGTGCTGTGGCTGTTTCAGTGGTTGGCATGGAATCCGGGTCCACTACCTCTGTCTGGGTCTCTGGTAACACAGACGGGGCCTCTGTGGACGGCTCAGGAACAGGAATGGGTCTGGAAGCTTGCCTGGTTTGGCTACGTGTAACCATTCCCACTCTCTTGGCCCGCCTCACCTGGTTGGCCAAGTCTTCCCCCAGTAGCATGGGGATAGGATAATTGTCATAGACTGCAAAAGTCCACATTCCTGACCAGCCTTTGTACTGGACAGGCAGTTGAGCTGTAGGCAAGTCTACAGCTTGTGACATGAAGGGGTAAATTGTAACTTTGGCCTTTGGGTTGATGAATTTGGGGTCAACGAAGGATTGGTGGATAGCTGACACTTGTGCCCCCGTGTCTCTCCACGCAGTAACCTTCTTTCCGCCCACTCTCAAATTTTCCCTTCGCTCCAAGGGTATTTGAGAGGCATCCGGGCCAGGGGATCTTTGGTGTGATGGTGGTGTAATGAATTGCACTCGCATGGTGTTCTTGGGACACTTGGCCTTGATATGTCCCAGTTCATTACACTTAAAGCATCTTCCATCTGATGGGTCACTGGGCCGAGGTGAGTTACTGGAGACTGGTGAGGTTGAAGGGTAGGGTATCTGTGGCTTTACTTGGGTGGTATGTGGGGTCTTTGGCTGTCCTCGGTTGTAGGGTTTATGGTCTGTGTGCCCCCTGGGGTAATCGTTCCCCTTGACAGTAGCTTTCTTGCTTTCTGCCAGTTCCATCCATTTGGCTCCAATCTCCCCCGCCTCAGCGATATTCTTGGGGTTTCCATCTTGTATGTACCGTGTGATGTCTTCAGGAACACCATCCAAGAACTGCTCCATTTGTATGAGGAGGTTCAGTTCTTCCAAGGTTTGAATGTTGTTTCCTGTTAGCCAGGCCTCATAGTTTTTTGCAATGTAGTAGGCGTGTTTGGGAAATGACACCTCTGGTTTCCACTTTTGGGTTCTGAAGCGCCGACGGGCATGATCTGGGGTTATCCCCATCCTGTATCTGGCCTTGGTTAGAAAAAGTTTATAGTCATTCATTTGGTGCTTAGGCATTTCAGCTGCCACCTCTGCTAAAGGTCCACTGAGCTGTGACCTTAATTCTACCATGTACTGGTCTTCGGGGATGTTGTACCCAAGACAGGCTCTTTCAAAATTTTCCAAGAAGGCCTTGGTGTCATCACCTGCCTTGTAGGTGGGAAATTTCCTGTGCTGTGGAGCAATATTTGGCGCCGGGTTGTTAGGGTTGGCTGGAGTCTGTTGCTTAGCCTTTTCTAATTCCATGGCCTGTTGGTGGGCTTCCCTCTGGAGTTCTATCTGTCTTCTGTGGGCTGCCTCTTCTTCTGCTTGCTTCCTTCTATGGGCCACCTCTTCTTCTTCTTGCTTCCTTCTGTGGGCCAACTCTTCTTCTGCTTGCTTCCTTCGGTGGGCCACCTCTTCTTCTTCTATTTTTCTTTTGTGTGCTGCCTCTTTGATTTGTTCTTCTCTTTCTTTCATCTCCATTTGTCGCCTGTGTTCAGCTTCTTTGAATTGCTCTTCGGCCTTAATTTTTGCCTTAGAAGTCATGGTTCCTGTTTTCTTGTGTTGGGGTGCCCTCCGGTGTTTATCTTCTGAACTGCAGGCTCTGTTCCCTCCTGGAGTCTGCCTAGCAACAGTGCTTTTTTCTTTTTCTCTCTCTAGCTAATGTTCAATGAAGGGAAACCAGAAAAACCACTTTATTTGCATGCATATAAGTGCTGGTACTTGCCCCCTAATGGGAGGGCTATTGTGTGACAAAAGACTGTTAATAGTCCTTAACGACTTCTGCTTAACATGCAAGCCACAAACTGCCAGAGAGAGCAGAAAAAAAAAATTCTCTCTGGTTCCCTTTTAAAACCAACTGCTTCTCTCTGCTAAAAAGCCCTTAGCAGAGAAAAGAAAAATATAATATTTCTACTGGCTTCTGGATTCTGTCTCCCACCAGCTGCCACTCATGTAATAACCTTAGTCCCAGATTTGGACCTTAGCGTCCAAAATATGGGGGTTAGCATGAAAACCTCCAAGCTTAGTTACCAGCTTGGACCTGGTACCTGCTGCCACCACCCAAAAAATTAGAGTGTTTTGGGGCACTCTGGTCCCTCTGAAAAACCTTCCCTGGGGACCCCAAGACCCAAATCCCTTGAGTCTCACAACCAAGGGAAATAATCCTTTTTCCCTTCCCCCCTCCAGGTGCTCCTGGAGAGATACACAGACACAAGCTCTGTGAAACTACACAGAGTGAATCTCCCTCTCTGTTCCCAATCCTGGAAACAAAAAGTACTTTCCTATTCCCCCAGAGGGAATGCAACATCAGGCTAGCAATCCAACACACAGATCTCCCCTGATTTCTTCCTCCCACCAATTCCCTGGTGAGTACAGACTCAATTTCCCTGCAGTAAAGAAAAACTCCAACAGGTCTTAAAAGAAAGCTTTATATAAAAAGAAAGAAAAATAAGTACAAATGTTCTCTCTGTATTAAGATGATACAACACAGGGTTAATTGCTTAAAAGAATATTGAATAAACAGCCTTATTCAAAAGGAATACAAATTAAAGCACTCCAGCACTTATATTCATGCAAATACCAAAGAAAAGAAACCATAGAACTTACTATCTGATCTCTTTGTCCTTACACTTAGAAACAGAAGACTAGAAAGTAGAACTACTTTTCCAAAGCTCAGAGAAAGCAGGCAGGCAGACAAAGACAAAAGACTCAGACACTCAATTCCCTCCACCCAAAGTTGAAAAAATCCGGTTTCCTGATTGGTCCTCTGGTCAGGTGCTTCAGGTGAAAGAGACATTAACCCTTAGCTATCTGTTTATGACACATGGCCTTTTTGAATTCTGGTAAATATATTTTCTTATTCAAAGAAGACCTGTTCTTTAGAAGTCTATTTTCATTAAATCTAAATGAAACCATTTTTGTGTGTGCAAAATGATAAAAATTCTTACCTCAACAGGATACAGTATGCCACCTCCAAGTCCCCATTCAAATCCTGCTTCAGACCGTAGCAAATGAAAACTGTTATCTGTGGGCTCTTCAGTGGTCCCTGTGAAATGAGTTCGTGTTCTTTGTCCAGTTCCCTCTGGACAGACGTCCACATTGCAAAAATCACTATCTTGGGGCGGGGAAGCGCTAGTTGAAATCCTCATTGGCAATCTCAGCAAGAGATGGACTAGGTATTGAGTGGTTTTGAAAATGAATGAGTTTGGGGGAGCTATGTTGAGATATTATGACAATTATTTGGACATCAGGAGGCAGATTAAGAAAAAAGAAAAATGGTGGTATTACACTCTACCTCTGCACACAGTCCTCTGGGTGCTTTGTTGCTGTGCCTGAATCTCTAAAGACACTCAGGTAAAATGATGATGTGCACACCATAAGAAGATAGGAGGCAGCAGTCCCTGCCCTATTATGCCCCTTTTGGATGGTCTGTGGATCTGCATAGTGTTCCCAACTCCTTGGTTGACCTCTTCTCCTTGGGCACATGCAAAGAGCTTTGGTGAGCTAGGCTGCACAGCATGGTGGCTATCATCCTCTGTGGGCTTCCCTAATCTTGAAGGACCACACTTCTTATTCATATTGATTTCATACTTCACCATTCAAATCTGGGGCCTGCTGCAGCCACAGAAGGGGAGGATAAATAGATCCCTTCCATCTCCAATGCTATGAATTTGGTATCCTGAGCAAAAATATGATTAAGACACTTGGTAATTTTGCAAATACACTGTGGAGTAATAAAAGCTTTTCCTAAAATGTAGTGAGTAACTTGGTATTTTTTGCACGCAGTAAAGTCAGATTAATTGTAATTAGTCATAGGCAGATGTTCTAACTGCATCATTTCTTGACCATGCTATTGACCAGTTGTATGTTTGACCATGTTGTTAATAATTTATTCTTTGAAAAAATCTATATGCATTGTAGTCTTTGATCTTGTCATGAATTTCAAAGCCAAGGATTCCGTTTGTCTTTTCTCCCCCCTTTTTAATTTTCAAAGAGAATAGAATAGAAAATCATTTTAAAACTTTTTTTTGCCAGATGACGCCCATCCATGTTAATGAGAGCTGTACATTAGTACTGTAAAATAATAATCGAGGCAAGCCTACTGTACTCTGCAGGTGAAAAGTATTTGAATAGAAGACTTAATGCATCCAGCAGATTAAAACAGAAATTAAAGACTTTAGACTAAGAAGAGATCAAAGGCTGTCTTTCATTGTTCTTTTTCTTGTTTATTGACTTCAAAAAGACTTTTTAGTTTAAGCTGACTTTAATGTCTCATGAATGCTCTTTTGTAAAGTGACTTTGAAAACTCATGGATAATGTCTTCATTAAGTGGAGAAAAAACTTGGTAAAAATATAACTAACATCACTTTCATTCTAGTAGAAAGAGATAACGCTTTGCTTAATTAAGGTCTGTTTTCCCTCTGTTCTGAATTTTACGAACTTTTTTTTGTTGAAATTAGTGCTGATAAAATCTTGAAATGGACATCTCTAAACTGAAACCCTTAGTTTTCTACAGAAGGACAGAAATGTGAGCTCTCTATCTATATTTGTTAATCAGTTAAACAGGCTGTCTTACTCTTTGTTCCAGGCATTTTAAAGAAGAGAATGAAAATACAGCTCTGTAACCGTGCATGCAAATTCTGTTATGTTGATACTTAAGTTTCTAATAAAGTACTTGAGAACTTTAGGTGCAAGTTGTCTCAGTAACAGTTTCATACATCTGTAATTAAAGCCTGGCCAGATTTACCCACCAGTGTCCAAATATTTCAGTATCTTTGAACTATATTAATGTATAATTAGTAATGGTGATGCCCTTAGATATTATGGTGATGAGGGCCATACAGGTACCTACATAGATTCCAAATCTATCAAACTATGGTGAATGATTAAGAAGGAGTCTTTCTCGTAAGGAGAGGTGATGAAATCTTTGTGAACCTTTTGTATAATTTCCTCCAACTTGTGGTAGAAAAATGTAGTTGAAAAAAAATCCCTGAATTTCTTTTTCCCCCACACCCCAAAAAATCCACATACCCCTACATACACTTCCTTAACGCCCCCTGACTTACAGTTTTTCAAGCCTTATTTGAGAGAAGGGGAATCTCCTGGGATCTTCAAGGGATGCCAGATAGCTGTTTCCTCTGCTGTGAGTGCTATGTGCCAATGGAGTCTCAAGGACAGAAGGATGTTCTGGGAGACAGACAGGCTGTCTTCCAGGAATCAGTTCTTGTCCCTGTTGTCTGAATAAGTGAGAGATGCATCTTCAGTTTGCTTGATTGGTCCCTGGGGTTTCCCTGGTTCTTGAACAATGTAGTCTAGGGCTCTTTACACTGCTTTTCATGTTTAAAATAGATTTTAGTAGTGAGGATAAACTGTCTGATGTGTGGCAGGGGGCCTGCCTGTTCTCCAGAAGGCATTTCCAGGATAAAGGCGAGGCAGTGAGTTTGAGAGGCACTCCCTTCCTTTCTTCCCCCCACCTCCAAAGGAGAAAGTTTTGGGTGAAAAACATGTGGTGAGCCCCTTGATTATTGCTGGACCACCTTGCAGGCTTCTTTACATGGGTTGCAGGGGTTTTTATGTAAAGAAAAATGTCATGTTTAGGTAAACAATTGGCTTTCCATTAAAATTTTGTTGAAAAAGGTATGCCTTGTGCTTTCTGTAACTGTGAAAAATGCCTAACCTTGCTAAAGTAGTCAGGGATGTTGTCGTTCTTCAAAACCAATAATGCACTTGGTAGCTCTTGCTTTCAGTCACTGCTAGAGACGTGTTGGCATGATGAAATACTGTTTATAAGTTATATCTGTTCTTAGCATATTTTAACTGTTATGTGTGTCAGAAAGCTTTATGCCCTGATGCAGACTCAGTGACACACTTGCAAGGGAGTCTAGTTTAGCGCTAAATAGATGAACCATAAGATCACCATTGGTGTTGCTTTTGGGAAGCCTTGTCATTGAAATGTCAACATGTATTCAGTTTGTGTATGACTTCGTTTATCTCGTGCCATTTACCTTGCTAGCGTGAGCAGAAACATTCTGAATTTTGCAGCTCTACACAGTAGTTTGTCTTGTACAATATTTTTTCATACATATAGATTTAAAACAAACTGTGCAATATAAACGTATTAATGATACAAGTACTTAACTGTTTTATGGATGTAATCTTCGTGCGTGGTTTAGAGGCTCAATTACCTGTTGTTGAAATGGGGGGAATAAATGTCCCTGAGGGTTTGCATCACAATCTTGTGATTTTTGGCACTCATAGGACAGACAAACGTCTACATCTATGTTCATAATCTGAGTGTCAACAGAAATAGTGTGTTAAAATACTGTAAGCTTATCAGCCTGTCTTTCTGAGTTTGGTGATTTAAAAGAACATGATAGAGATACCAGCAGTTCATAATTCTTTTGTCTGTAGAGTGAACATCTTGCAGGGGAGGCTATTCATCCTTCAGAATCTAATACAATCTTCATTAATTCTGCTATCTTTGTAGGAACATTAAGTACATTTTAGAAAGAAAAAAGCTAGAATACTAGCTTTTTCATACTTAGGCAAAATAAGGATCTAGACGATGGCACTGGTTTTATATGTGATGCTATTTCTTGACTGCCTATAAAAAATGAAACAATAAAAAATAGTGTATCCTATGTGTGGCGATTTATGTGTATAATTCTTATTAACACTAATTGGTTCATTTTATTTGTTGTTTTATTTGTATAGTGTCATTGGGTTACATTGCATTTGCATAGTACATACTTGAAGGTGTGGGCAAAGTTCCTGACCATAAGACAATTAATCAAAATGTGAACAAAAGAAAGGGAAAAGGGAGCATCTTGAAAGCAAGACAACTAAGCTGTTATGCTTGGCATTAATCTTCTTAGTTCCAATTTTTTTTTGCTTTTTAATTTTCTTTTAATTATTATTGTTTATATTGTACTGTGAACTAGATTGGGACTAAGTCCTAAGTCCTGTGGAACATCAAAGTTGGGACCTGAGGATGCTCATCACTTTGCAGGATTGGGCCCATACACATTAGGAAGATGTGGGCAGTTACATACACAGAGAAAAATCCCCTGCAACTTACTTCTTCACAAATACAAGTTATGCTTTCCTTTACACCACGCTGACTCTGGATTTACAATAGTATAAATGAGAGCCGACTGGGGCCTGGAGTAAGCCCTACTGTAAGCAAGTAATACTGAGCTCCCTGGAAGTTATGCCCTCTTATTCTGGGCCTGATTTTCCCCCTGGCCTTGTTGGTAATGTCTACCTCAGGGGAAGCATAAGTTAAGCATGTGGGTTATATCATGCTATTGATTTGCCAGCACAACTCTCCATTACAATTAATGGGGAGTTGTAATGACCAGCTGGGAGCATGATATGTTTGTGGGGGAACTGCTTTATCTTATTTGTTTGCTGTTGGCCAAATGTACCACTTCAGGACACTTTCTCCCTAAAATGCCTTTGTTTTGTTCAGCTGCTGTCTCTTGTCCTGCTACCACTTCCCCTTCCAAGTTAGATGCATTTTTCACATCTGCAAAATGGCGCCATATTGGTGGAAGTTACTCTACTGTGACATTTCAAAATATTTCAGAACATTTCAAAGTCTGCAATCATGTTTCCTTAGAGAAGGTGAAAGGGGACATCCAGCCTCTACTCCCTCTATTAATGTCACTAGTATGATATGGTAGCAGGGCACTGATAGTTAGATGGTTGAATGAAGTTAGACAGTTAGCATCCTCCCCTTGTGCTGAAGCTTGTGAGTTACACAGTGTAAAGAATCTGTATCCTAGGTAAGAAAGATGGCTAAAATTTCACCTAGACATGGCATCCCATGCATGACAGTGCAACTAGTTCCTGTCATACGCTGTTCTCTCCAGAGACCTACATTATAACACTGCATCCATTTACGTCAGTTGTATTAATTACATGTAATGTAGTTATGAGCTAAGGTACTGTGGCCTTATTATAAAGGAGAGAGAGGGTGAGTGTCGTAATGAGACTTGAGCACAATTGATCTATGACTTGGATGCAAGAGATTCTTAAGGGAGTTTGCTGATTTATGTAGAAGACAGATGTCTGTAGCCATTAGGAAACACCAGTTATTACTACCTATCAATCTCATGTTAAACCTATGCAACAAAACCTTGTATAATAGTTCTCTAATCTGTTAAATTAGGAGTTAATGAATTTAAAATGTTATTGAGCAGGAAAATGCATCTTTGTAAAGTAGACAATATCAGAAGCACAATATACACTAGTCAACAATATACAGTGGAGCCTTCAAAACACTGAAATAATAAATCAATACATTAAGGAATGCTGTATATGATATTTTTTCATAACCCTTTTGTTATTGCCAATATTGCTTCTTTTGGACAGTAAACATCTACCTGTATATAAGTGTTGTTAAATTAATAGAGATTTTAGTGCAGAGATCAAACCACAAAGTAATAAAAACATATTATTCCTTTAGAATTAAAGCCTGCACATTCATTTTTAGAATAGTCCTAAAATTTTGTGTAATTTTAATTTGGATTCTGGCCTTTCTCTTACCTGGCCTCAATGTCTTAATTTGCATTTTTTGTAAAGTTCAAATATTATTTATTCACCAATGCAGGTAAATCTAAAAATCAGGATCTCTAGATGTGCCCGAAGAAAGCAATTGTACAGTATGTGTCTCCAAGATATGACTGCTACTTTTTGGAGACCTTAAATACAGTATCAGTTACATTCTTCTTCACAGTGGGGAAACGTTCCCCACCACTCCATCTCTAAAAAGAAAAAAATATTTTGAGAGGGGAAAAATCAAGGACACTGTTTCTTTGAACATTTTATGTCTCAGCATCTTACTTTTTACATGTACTATATATGCATTTTTCTTTGCAGTTATTAAATGAAAGTGGGGAACAGAACAGAAGGGATTTTCAAAAATTTCAGGAGCACCTAAATATACATAAAACAGAAAATACTGTTGAGGTGACTGTGTATCAGGATAGCACTTTTTCCACACCACCTGCTGCAATTAAAAATGAAATCACCAAGCAGCCAGTACAAACTTCATCAACCAGCTGATATCATAATTAATGACTATAGAGTCTCTATTATTGTGTACTTCCAAGGCATCAAGTGGAAAGCTGTCGTAGTGCTTTAAATAATGAAAAAGTTTCAAGCCTTGATAAATGGCTCAGTTGGATGCAGTTTAGAAAGTTAAGAGCATATGCTTCTGTCATTAAAAACTAAGGACCCTTGTTATCCTTGCTATAAGTTTTCAGATTCATCTGAAACTCTTTGATCCCTTCATGTACTTAAACTGTGTTGTTTAAAATGGAAAGGTGTTGGAAAATATGGTGTGCATGAACAACTCATTTTGTAGGGAAAGAACAATGAAAATAAAAGCTGCTGTTCATTAACATGTTTCTTACTCATCTAAAACAAGTAGCATCTGTCCATATAATCTTGTCTTGCAGTGAGAATAGGTAAATATTTTTCTTTTAAGAAATAATCTGAGTCCAATAAAGTAAGATATTTAAGACAATGTTTTCAGTGAGATTTCAAAGAATTAATAGGGAGAAAGTGAAATGACAATAAAGATATATTCTTTTCATATTTGAGGTGGGTCTCAATTTAAAAAAAATACTCTAATGATTTGTTTTACAGATATGTAGATTGGAATAATGTTGCAGAAATTTCTGACATTGACATTTTTCAAACTTACGTTAAGAATACTTTTTCTATATAGGTGCTCATCATTTCCTATTCTTAAATTTACTCTCCCAAAGCGCATAACTTTGTTGTTGAAGTTTTTGTGATTTTAACTGAAAGCTGATCATTATTTAGCTTTTAAGATCACTGTTGATTATACCCTCCTATAATTTGGTTGCTTTCATAGCTGTAGGAAGAACTGAAATGCATTGTTTGGCAGAACGTATTACAGAGAGAGAAGGAATTTTATCTAATCCAGTTCCCTCTCAATTGTTGTTTTGCTATTTTTCATGGACAGAAGTTGTATTCCAGTACCATTCCTCAACACCCTGCTATCCCTTGCAAAAGGAATATTTGTCCTGGGGGTGCTGAATTAAAATAATGAACTAATACATATTTTGTTAGGCACTGATTGGCTGTTTTAGATTCCCTTTCTTATGTAAGAAAAACAAAACCTTCTTCCATCCTATCAAACAAACACCTAGAATACTATGAAAACTATTTTTTTTTTTGGTGGGCGGAGGGGCCAAAGGGTTTACTGTGCATTTCATTATTATTATCATTATTTGTAATGTAGAAGCATCTACAGCCCCCAACCCCATTGTGCCTTAGCATCCTGCAAGCATGTAATAAAGAAATGGCCCCAGCCCCAAAGAGCTTACAATCAATGAGAAAAATGTATAGTTAACTAACTGGATTGTGAACTGGAAAGACCATTGAATGTGTCTGTTAAAACAGATGTTGTGAATATTCTACTTTTGCAAATAGAAAAGTCTTCTCTTTACTCCCCAAGTTGTCGTATGGAGAGTCATGTTGTGATAGCAACTTTAGCAGCTTGTACTAAGACTGAGTCCCTGGGATTCTTAATATTTGATAGCTCTCATTGCTTCACTTTGTTATCTTGAAAAAGGAATGATTGAGTGACCACTTTTTGTTACCCTCGGTACACTTACAAACCTTCTGTAATGGGATACATTGAGGCAAACCAAGCACTGATGTAATGTGCCCAACTCCATTAATTTCAAAAGTGCTGCACCTGCTCACATGAGTAGTGAATTTGTGATAGGTGATGAATATTAACCGGGAAGTTTGGACTTTCACATAATGGTCCTATATCACTGCAGCTTCTTGGCAAATTAGATTAAACCTGAAGGACACAGGGCTTGATCCATTTTAATTCATGATGTGTGAAAGTTGCACTTCAGACAGAGCTGTAGGCTAATTGCTTCTGCAGTTGAAGACTTCAAGAAGTTATCAACAGAAATATTTGTCTCAGAATGCCAAGTAGCTGCAAGACAATAGGCCAGGGAGTGCAATAGCAAAGATCTACGTAGAAAAAGGTTTTTCATGTAACTGTTCAAAATATTGTCAGATTGTGCCATTAGATGCCTAGGATTTTGTTTCATATTTCAGAATTTGTGTGGTAATTGAATACATATATCCATTGTACACAATCTTGAATTATTATATGATTATCTTTAGCACTCAAAAGTATAAAAACCCTTGAAAGTAAAATTCAGGCATAGATATTCCATAGCAGGTCTTACAATCTAAATATTGCTCTTAGCCTAATCGAAGCAGCAAGAGTAGTCACAGCAGTTGATGGACTATTTTTCAAATTGATTTAAAAAATGTATTTAAGGGGATGATCGTCTACTCTAGATTACCTATTGATTTTTAATATGAAAAGCTCATTATATAAGCAGTAACTGCATATAAAAACCTAGCAAACCTTTGCATAAATCCTTTAATTGAATTTCCAGAGCCTGTGGTTCTACTTTTTTTTAATTAAATCTATTTCTTTTTTTTAAGTGTTACTGTGTAATTTGCATGCTGTGAAGTGGCCCTGTCCCAGATAAAGTGCCATTGATCCTTATTAAACCTCACCTCTGGGCTTGCTCAAAACTAACTGGAAAAATTAAAGTGTTCATGCTGCAATGCACTTATTGCTTGATAGGATTATGGAAAAATAATAAAACTAATTTCCAAGAGAGAATTTATAATGCAAGATTTTATTTTTTCAATTTGATAATTAATAGCAAAATCATATCCTAAATATAAATCATATTCTAGCCTACAAACTGCAATGGTAATTAGGAAAGATATTATATATTTGATGTAAAACCATCATGTTGTATGCAGATAATCCTTTGGTATTTTAATTTTTTAATTGTAGGTTGAAATGAGGATGGATTCAGTAAAACAGATTAGAGATTTGAACTGAAAAATCTGTATCTACAATATCTTATATTAGTAGTGATTTCCATTTTACTACTTCAGAGTTTAAAATATGAAAAAATGATATTCTGTAAATATTTCTGCTAACAATTTATGTATTAGAATTATCATGGGAAGGAAAAATATAAAAGATGCAATAGGTTTTTCTGTTTTTTATAATACCTAACATTTGTTACTTTAAAAGCAATAAAATCCTTTAAAGAAATATTCATCATCAATAAGAACACAAAATATGGAATGTATTAACAGAGTTATAAAAATGTTCGTAGAATGGCTCAAAATGAAAAACACAGCCAGTTATGTATGGTTTAAAGTGTAATCAGTTTTGAGGTTGCATGAAGATATAAATGATAAACACAAGTAGTAGCATTTTTAGTAAAGGCTGTTGCAAAAATACTGTATTTATGACCTATTCCATTCTTTTTATAGCTCATTAATGTAGAAAACAAACAGTGTATCCATCTTTTTAGACAGTTTAAAATTCCCTTAAATGATATTTTTAAATGGAAATATTGAGCTCATTTTGTAAGCTTCTTTATGCAGACACATGCTGTATTGAAAGGGAATTCAAACTGGATTTCCAATACTGTACGAGTTATGACAAGGAGCGTTCCAAATCTGTAGGGAAAAAATATGGAGATGCTTTTCCATTTTCTGCAAATAGAACTGCCAAATCCACCACTTTTGAAAGGTGGTGAATTGCATGTGTTAGCCAGTAATATATTTGGTGAAACTAGATTAGAATCATCATTTGCACAGACTCACTCCTCAGTTAAAGTACTTTTTTTTTTTTAAGAACTTTTTATCTATAGAAGGATAATTAGTTTAACTGGGTTTCCAGTTTGCTCAGTTTACACTGAAAGAGTTTGAATTCCACCTTGCTAACAGAGTTTTAGTGAATCTGACTTTTCTAGAACTCGATTTCACTGATTTATCTCGTATATTTACTTTAAGACTCCTGTATAAACTTTAAAAACAATCACTTCTGTCTGAAAATGTTTTGCCTACTATTGTTACACGCAACACCCAAAATGATTATAACTGAAGGAGAGGAAAGGGAAAAAACAAAACAAAACAAAAAAACCCTTTGTGTCTTTACTGTGTGTATAGTCAGTTTCCGCTGCAGTCAGTCACTCTGATTAGGATGAACAGATGTCCCAATTTTATAGAGACAGTCCCGATATTTGGGACTTTCTTTTATATAAGCTCCTATTACCCCGCACCCCCATTCCAATTTTTCACACTTGCTGTCTGGTCGCTCTACTCCTGATCCTGCAGTAAACTTCCTGAGGGAATACCTCTGTGGTCATTTGGAACTCCATTGGCATCCATAGGGCTCCCTTTGGACATAGGGATCAGTTTCCTCCATCGTTTGTCTGAGTCTTTCTCACAGCTACAAAGGAGAGAGGAACGCTTAGAAAATAAGAACATGTGGCTGTAAAACCACACAAATTGGCAGTTGTTTCTTGCAACTACTTTGAAAAGACATAAAAACGATGATAGATTTAAGATTTTAGAGAATATAGCCACATTTCTGAAGGGCTAAACTCTGCAAAATATGTTGATTTGGATAGTTCTTTTTTATGACAGTAGACATCTACAATGTGCAAAAATTATACAAAATCATTTAGATAACTGTTGTTGTTAATGGCCAAAATGTACTAGCATAGAAGACCTCTCCACACATGGATCTCCACTACTGCACATCAAATTGGGTGTTCAGGTCCCTCCAACCCCGCTCCCAGAATCCTATGAATATCACACAACGTAGTTTGAGGTCTGTGCTTGGTGCTGACGGGGTGGGGAGAGAGAACGTGGACTGGGGATGGATTAGGTAGGTCTGGGAAAGGAAGTGTGTTGTTCCCCCTTGAGTCTCGTGGAAGTTCCCTGGAAAAGCTAATACAGCCCTAATTTTATTAATGATTGTTATCTCACTCCAGGATCCCTGGAAGTTGCTATACTCAGTGGAAGTTGCTTGTAGCATGGCTTCAGGGGAGTTGTATGTCCAGGGAGGGGAAGGTACTGATGGGTGGGGGTTATAGCTGAACTTTGGTACCTGTCCCAAAGAGCTTATAGAGTATTATAATTACTAATAATACATTTTCTACCAGTTGCAACCAAAACTTGCTAGGCGCAGTACAAAGGAAAGCATGATCTCTACCTAGTGAGTTTATAGTATCAAAATATTTATAGATCTGTAGTAGAGGAAAGGGTTACAAGGAATATGGTAAAGGTGGTGATTGGCCAAGTCTTGATGTATTTTTGATAATACTTTTTTTCCCATTAGATTGTTCCCAAGTGGCATCTAAGCCTTGTTATAATTAGTTAACTAATATTGTACTCCCAACCACAAGTATTAAAAAAAATCATGAGATTGGCCTAAGACCATGAATTAAAAAAAATGTGTGTTGGATTTCTTTTTCTTTTTGGTTACTGAGCCTTAAGGGTGCACTATGGTTACTATTTCAAGCTTTTCTCCTGCAACCACGACACTTAAATAAAACCCAGAGATTTTGACATAATCACATGCTTCTTGAAGCTCAGGCTGTAAGAAAAACACCTAATATAATGAAAAAATTGTGAGGGTTGGCAACACAGGAGTCAGGGAAAAAGTAAATTTTGGGAGAAAGGTCTCAACATAGACAAGTTAGTGGCCTTGTGGAACAGATCAGGAATGGAGCAGGATGGAAGGAAAATGCAGAGATAGTTGTAGGAGATGTGGACAAACTGTGTTGAGGCTGGCATTGTTGGCAGAGGTGGTTGATATGGCATCGAAATTCATTTTCCCTATTCTTGTTTAAAATGAGACTCTCTACCTGCAGGACACATGGAGTCTTAAGGCTCTGGGTCTTTGAATACTGATCACTTTATCTGTGGTACTGAGCTCCTGTGGATATCACTAGGAGTTGAGAGTGCTCAGAAACCTACAAGATGAGACTGCTTAGATGAATAATTGAATGGCTCTTAAGAAATATGGGAACACAAGTGTTTCCACTGGCATTTGCTCAAAAAAAAGTTGGATTCCCATAATGAAGCATTCAAGCTCTTGAAGATTTTCCATAAAATCTCCCCGAGCCCATTCTGTTTAATAAAGCTAATTCTGAGTGACCCTTCTTGTATCATGAAATAGTATTACAGTATGGGCCTGATTCTGATATCCTTACTCACTCAAGCAGTCCTTATTTACACAAGTTGCCCTGTTGACATCAGTGGGCCCACTCAGACAAGTAAATATTGAGTAAGGGTGGCCAGATTGACCCTTTTAATAGCAATAGACTAGGTAATGTAAATAAACCACTGGTGAATTTCCACGAAGCTGAGGGAGAAATCCCCTGCACGTTTTTATTTTTGCTGGCAACTAGATAAGAAACAAGTAATGAACCCAAAGTATTCTAAGTGTTTGTTTGCACGGCTTTGTAAGGTGCATATGAGGGTGATTTGTCTATTATTTTATTCTCTTTTTTTCTTTTTTCTGCATCCAATACTTTTCCAGAGGATTATTACTTTGAGCTGGTAGGATATTAAAATTATGGAAACTCAGGATATTGCTCTTTGAAATTTACTTCTGTTTTATTTAAAGTGAAATACATGTGATCTAAAACAATACCTTGAAAAGGAATATTTTAAGATTCATTCCTATGTCAGTGGATTTGCTGTAGTTTCCTAATGGTCTTTAGTGGAGGAAGTAAGTGACACTGATCAGTGTAGGTGGACAGTAAGATTTATAATGTATTTGTGCTAGCTGATTGCCAACAGAACTGGCCTTTCCCAGCGGTGCTGTATGCATACTTGGAAAATCAATAGGGATTAACCTGTGACCCTCCTCACATACTTATACTGTGGTCTGCATTGCTTACCAATATTTCATCTGTTTCACTTAAATGCTGTTACTTATTCAATAATGTGTGGCTCTTCTTGCAAGCTACTAATTAATTTTTAAAATGCAGTATCACTTGAAACTGAGATAAAACACACCTTTAGCATCAGGATGGTGGAGGACTCTTGGTTTATTTAGTACATTCATTTTAATTAAAAATCCTACTTTGAAGGACTAAAGTTATGCGTTGAGATAAAAAATATGCACTAAATGAAGTGCAGAGACCTTTTCATGGCAGTTACCAATGTAGAATTGCCTGTTTTACCTAGTTTCTTACAGTAGAGTGTAACCTAATGTCCCAGTTTGCAGCAGACAGATTTATATTTATATATGTTGTTGTATTTTATTTTATTTAGATAATAGCTGTTGTTTTAAAGAAGTGTTTTTATTGGATAGATACTCAGATCAGGAGTAGGTTTCCAATATTGTGTTGTTACAGATAGCTAATTTAAGCACCGCTCTTTCAAACACTCACACATATGCTTAACTTTATGCAGATGGATAATCCCATTGATTTCAAACATAAACGTTTGCTCTGTTGAGGCCTAAAACATTTCCATCACTTTCAACTGTCAGCTAAGAAAGCACATTCCTTCTGAAAATGATATGCCTACTGTCATCACAAATAACACATAGGGTTTCTACAACTGGAATAGTTAAGAAGAAAACATATTTTATTTTTCATTATTTAATTTGTATTTTTGATAATACTTTGTTTAGTCTGTTCAACGGTTTCCCCTGTGTAATCAATTTCTCTCGCTGAAAAGACCATTATAAACATCAATCAGGGATCAGAAATACATTTAAAAAATGTATTTTACATAATACATATATTGAATCCAAGACACATTATTGAGAGGTTAGGAAGCTGGAATTTTTTTATTAAAGTACCAATCAGTTTAAAAGGAAAATATGATAGTGTCCCTTAAATAATTAAAATTTAAAAACTACAGTCCTTTAAGTAGGATACATTTCTTGTATTTCAGTTATATTTTGCCAAAATCTAAACATATTAACCTAATAAAATTATTTTTGATGTGGCAATCTTTCTCTGTATAGGAACACTTTTAAAATTCACAGTTTATTATGGAAGCATACCTGTTCCCCAGAGTTTACTTACAGTTTGCTATTGATTTGGTAGCTGGTATTTGAATTGGTTGATGTACTCAGTAACTTGTTTAAGATATTCGACCTGAACTATTAGTTTAAATAATGTATTCATAAATTGATTAATCATTACAGTAAGTTATTAGCTGCATTTATATCTATGTACTATCCGCAATTGACTCCTAGTCTAATAATCACACATACTTAAACAGAAGTTCAGTTTTAAATTACAATATAACTGATAATTGCAGTGCTCAAAATAGTATGTTTACAAGGAAGGAAAGCTAATGTATTGGCTTTTGGAGAAAGTTTTATAATGTGGATAGTGAGCATTACTGTGCTTATTTAATTAGCAAAACATGAGTCGCAAATGCAGATGTAGATTTTTACTCAGTGCACATGTGCAACTTCCGCCTATATTAATAAGGCTAACGGTGTAAGCACGTTCTGCCTTGTGGGAGGCAGAGGATGAAAGAAAGAAAAAGAGCGAAAAGGAACAGAGGAAAGAGAGAGGATGCAGGATCCCCAGAGCAGGATTGGTGTCAGGAAAGGGGAACGAGGAAGATGTCACCTAATACTGAAGCTCCCTTGGGCAGCAGGCACTAGCCTGCTACAGGGCGCAGAGCTGTGTATGCCTGTGCAGGTTAGGAGGGACCTAGCCAACTGGCAGGAGTGGCTGGGGAAGCTGTTGGTTTTGGTGCAGTGCCTGAAGAGTGCTGGGGATCTGCTGACAGAGCAATGGGGTACCTGGTGTTGCTGGGTACCTGCTGTCAGAATGCTGGGGTGTGACTGGGTGTTGAATTGGCTGATGGTAATTGCTGAGGTACTGTAGCGGGGTTGGAGGCTGTGTGTGTAAGAGCTGGATGGGTGGGTACCAGGCTGGGTTGGTGGGGGAGCTACTGGGCGGGATTTCTGATCACGAGCTGAATGGGCGGGAGAGCCTGAGGCTAGTATAATGCTCTTCACCCTATGATCTCACCAACTGCTGCCACTTC
The DNA here is from genome assembly GCF_025201925.1 of Gopherus flavomarginatus. Taxonomy (NCBI): domain Eukaryota; kingdom Metazoa; phylum Chordata; order Testudines; family Testudinidae; genus Gopherus; species Gopherus flavomarginatus. Next base: position 13,134,428 of record NC_066630.1, on the reverse strand, counting down.
TTGTCGCTCCTGCCTGGCTCTGATCCAGCAGGGTGAATCTCCAGAGGGGGTACAGAAAGGCTGCCTGACAACCCTGTACAGCAGCAGCCCTCAGTGCCAGGAAGAGCAACTGGAGGTAGTTCTTGTAACCCTGATATGTATTTGTTTTATAAATAAATATTTATCAAATGCTGCTGCCTCTTTCCCCTTCTGTACCTGCAAGAGATTGGTCTGAATTACATCCCCTCTAAACAGAGCTTTAAATCTTTAACAGTGCCTGATTTGACATCATGCTTTTAAAAAGTCTCTGTCTCAATCATAATAGTTGATATATAGCTTGGGGAAAGTCCTTTTAAATTTAGTCCTTCAGACTTTTATGAGTAAAAATAAAGGTTTTGATATTCATTTAACAGGTTTGCACAATATTTTATTATTTATTAGGAACAAAATATGTTGATTGTGTTGTTGCACAGTGCAGAATCCCAGCCACTGGGATTTCCATAACAAACGGCCCAACCAGCTCCTACTGAAGGCAATGTGAGTCTGTCGATTGACCTAAATAGGAATTGGATCACACCCTAAAGTCTCTGAGTTTTGATTAAACAAAGAAATAGTCTCCAAGGAGTGTATGTACGTCACCGGGGAAGGGAGGGGGGAGAGACTACGAACACACACATGTAACCAGCTGGGCAACTTCTCTGCCTGGAAGATAGTTTTAAATATATTTCACTTTGAATTGACCTCAAGTGTTTCAAGCATATGGGAACACAGTATACATATATACTGCACCTTACCTCCGGCATATACTTTCAAGAACTAATGAACCCCTTTAGTAAGCATATGCAAAGCACACATCTAACCCATTTCAGTTTATTTTCTGCATAAACCATTGACATGCATCAGACTCTTGCACTTCATAATACAGTAACTAGCGGAACTTTTTTCATATTTTGTTTGAAAGCCATTTTGTTTCACCACATGCTTTTTCTGCTTCATAAATTCTACTTTAAAACATGCAACAACCTGCTAAATTAATATATACTGTGTTCTTTCTCTAATGGGTAGGGGAACTTGTCTCACAGCAGTGCATTTGTTCAGCTGTTTTGAAAAAGTGCTGCCTGCCATGTGAAGGACATCTGCTCACAAATGAATGATTGTGCTTTTGATTCGGAGCAGCACCTTCACTTTAAATGCTGGCTGCAGATGAAAGGAACAGATTGCTGTGGTACCGCTTTTGTGAGGATTCCTCTACCCAGCATGTGGCTTCATACATTATTGAGAGCAAATCCACTTTATACTACCACTCCTCACTGCACTTATTTTGCCAACCTTATTCAGAATGTCAGCATGGGTCACTTTTCTACAAAGGAATAAAAGGCCAGTTAGGAAGATTAAGCAGATAAATTATTTGCAGTGTTTAATTATCATTGTACAGGTTTATTAAACTTCGTGGTTACCTAGAAACCTAAGCAGCTGCTAAGAAGAGTCCACTAAAGTTGAATAAAAATGTTTTGTGTAAAATGAAATCCTTTTATGTGTGCTGTGTTAATATAAATGTTCAGGTTTTTTTGGTTAAGTGCCAAATTTGACTTGCATTTGATGATGTTGTTTTTTTTTCTTTTTTATAATCCATTCCTAGCTCAGCTTATTTTGGTAGGAGATCCCAAAGAATGTTCTGCTGAGTTGACTAGAATCCTGGTATACTACTAAGTGTCCTAGACAGCAAGCAGACCTAAAAGATATGCTTGGGAAATCTCAGAAGGCTCTGTTTCAGTGATATTAAGGACAACTGTGTTTTGCCAGAAGCTATAACTAGATGATTTTGTAGCAACAAGATTGGAACACCAAAATATGTTCTACAATTTTCTTTAAATTATTTATCTAGTATAAATAATACTTTGTTTCTTCTTCATAGCAATTGACTTAGGTTCTACTGAATCACAGAAGTGAGGATTCTATTATTATTGAAAGTGCAAGTGTTGGTGTGGACTGTCCTCTAGGAACTGCTTCCACATCTCTGTACGCTATCGTAATATAAACTAATGAGATCCATTAAAGATCTGCCCACGTAGTTGAAGGGAACCACCTATTAATCTGTCATCTTTGAATACAATGAGAAAATTAAGACCATCAAGCAACCGTGAATTTGAAAATGAAAAAGGCAGTACCAACCTATTATATTCTAAGGATGAGTGCCAAATAGGCAGAAATTGACTTAAAGTACTAGTTTAAAAAAATCCTGTTAAATACAATGAAATGAAATAACCAATAATATACCAATATAAAGGGTGAAATCCTGACCTCATTGAAGCAGTGGAAGTTTTGCCATTGACTTTTGCCATTGACTGAACCAAAACTGAACCCTTTGCAAAGCTGCTAGTTAAACAGAATCCTAAATTTCACAACAAAATAACCCTGACTAGAACTGTGTTTTTAATTTAGCTCTTTCTATCCCCCATGGGAACAATAGTCACTTATTTACTATCTAAATACTGGACTATCATTAAAATTAATCAATAGACTGTGTGGCAAGGAGGTATTTTTATCTTACCGTGGCATTATATTTGGCTAATTACACAATCTATCTGGTTATTTATTTTTCTCCCGTTAAAGCAACCAAATCCTTGAAGAATTATTGTCACTTGTAATCCCCAGCAATCGGAAGTGTTTGTATATAGTACTGTATTCCCCAGTCATTCCAGCTCTCAGTTCAAATTTTCAGAGAATTGGGGGCATACATAGTTGGGGGAGTTAGTGCAGCTGGTTTTGAAACCTGCATGAAAGAGAGTCTGTTTAGCCAGCTCCCTGCTGGACACCTAGCATGGCACCTCTTTTATTATGAAGTTTAGGAACTGTGGAGAACTAGAATTGGAGTCCCAGTGGTCTTAGGAGTTCACAGAGCTCAGCCTAACAAAAGCCTGATTCAGAGCCCATTGGAAGCCAGCGAGAGCCTTTCCATATACTTCAGTAGGTATTGGATGTTTGGACCCAAGACCTCTTAAACTCTTCAGGGTGAATCTCTGGTTTTGTGGAGGTCCTAATCTCTGTAGTTCTGGTCATTTTGTACAGTTTAGTCCTTGCAGAGTTTCAGTCAAATCTCAGGTGGGCATATCAGACTTTGGAATGACTGAGAATTTGACTAATCAGAAACATCACTAGCAACTAAAACTTGACTTCCAATAAAATGATTGATTTTGGATGGAATACTTGACTTGCAATGTATTCAAATTTATCTGTTGAATGATTTCTTGGAATAATCTTTGGTCTGTATTTTACTTCTGAGAAATTTGTCATAAAGATCTGATATACAAAATTCTGGCTGTTTTTGGTTAATTTTGATTGGACACTTAGCTCACATGATATTTCTGTTTCCTGACTGGATGAGGCCAACTTTTAAAATCAGATATTTGGTGTGAATACTCATGTTTACATGTCCAGCATTTGATTTAGGGGAACATTAATATATTTGCATAAAATTTAAAATCTTTGAACTTTCTTTCCAGTGAACTTATCTAGAATAATTTTTTCACAAAGCCAAAGCAGATTTATTTAGTTTGGTTTTTTTTAAAGCAAATATTCATGAATAACTCAGACCAGGTTACCAAAAGGTATATCTAGGTTTGTGCACCTTCCATATGCCTGGGCCAATGCATGATTTTGGTTGGAAACCGGTAGAGGGGGAAATAACTCATTTTTTTTATGCAGAGTTAACTTGTCAGGTTTTTGCGTGGTTTTACTCAAAGTAAAACTCTGTATATAAACTAGTCTGAAACTAAATCCTGCAAAGTAAAACTGCTGCGTTTCACAAAGCTCCAGCAACATTTGTTGTGCTCTGATGCCTGAAAAGAAAATTCACATGGTTTACAAACTCCATTTTAGAAATGAGACCCCAGCGGAAGGAGGCCAGGAAAAGTATTAGCCAGCATCAGAGGAGCATAGGGTAGAAACTTGGCAGTTTGGCAAAGATCAACAAATCACAGGCACTAAATGAGGATTCACTGAAACCACTTTTCACTCAGGTGTGACCATGATTTCACTGTGGCTAGCACTGACACTGAGAATCATGTAAACTAACCAGTGTAGCTGACCGATGAACATACATTGAACTAACGATGTGATTGAACTAACCATTGAGAAGCATGTAAATGTCTTCAGTGGCTCACAATATCTTACATATAATTATTAAACTAGCTGATAATGGATGTCTTGTTGTGAATAAAGAGTTTATAATATGTGAGTCTATAGTTAGAACAGGGGCTGGCAAACTTTCAGAAGTGATGTGCCGAGTCTTCATTTATTCACTCCAATTTAAGGTTTCGCGTGCCAGTAATACATTTCAACGTTTTTAGAAGGTCTCTTTCTATAAGTCTATAATATAGAACTAAACTATTGTTTTATGTAAAATAAATAAGGTTTTTAAAATGTTTAAGAAGCTTCATTTAAATTTAAATTTAAAATACAGAGCCCCCCGGACAGGTGGCCAGGACCCAGGCAGTGTGAGTGACACTGAAAATCAGCTCACGTGCCACCTTCGGCACACGTGCCATAGGTTGCCTAACCCTGAGTTAGAGGATACGAATTTGTATATTCTAGTGGGGGTAAACTTTGGCAAAGACCTATCCCAAATAAGCCATTCTTTTAAGAGAACATCTGTTGAAACAGACAATTTACAGTCTCCTTAATGGCTACCCCTCTGATACTAGTCTCCTTAATATACAGAATGACATAATTAACCCTCCAGGGAGACCAATATTAGTTTATTAGAAACCATTTCTAGTTCTCTTTATCTTTACACTAAATGGCTTTATCAAACTGATTTTTTTGTCTATTTTTCAGTTTTAGTTAACATTTCTGATATGATACAGAAATATTAAGGCTCACTATCAACAGCTGGACTTGAAAAAAAAAACAAACCATCAATAACCACCACTGATAATAGAAAAAGGTCTAGTTATTACTTAGTCCTGCCTCGAGTACAGGGGCCCAGATTAAATTATTTATTGAGGTCCCTTCCAGTCCTACATTTCTGTGATTCTAAGGAACGCTCCTTAAATATAGCAAAGACACCCCCATCTCAGAGGTTGCATCAGTGTCTGCAAACTGAAAACAATAACTGCACCCCCTTTAAGCGGGGGGGAGGAGAGGATTTGTCTGGTTGGCCAAATGAAGAGAACAGTGCTTTATGGTTGTGGGTGGAGGGGAAGAGAGGAAAACTGCTGCAAAAGGAGACAAGGGGCCAGCATGGCAACACTGACTCATCCCCTGGGAACCAGATGGGTGGAAGGGCTTTAAAGGGGCAGCCCTGTGCATGACGTCCACTTTTGCCCAGAGCAGGCTGAGGCAGCACCCATCCTCCCTCCCCTTTAGGTGGTGAAATAGCAGGTTTGGTCAAGACCAGCTGTGGGCATTACACCAGCCGTCCTTGTTTAGGGGGACTAGGAAGGAATTTTTCCCTTACCACCAGATTGGCCTAGTTGGAGTTGGGTTTTTTTTTTACCTTCCTCACAGCAGGTTCAGGAAGGGCTTTGTTCATGCATAGCATGAAGGGCAGTAGGTTGTATATTGCAACTCATTATATAAGGTGGGGCAGATGTCCAGTGCAGGTACTCCATAGGGAAGGTATACAGTGACCAGATAAGTGGCTTGTAAAAGGACTTAAAAAGGAGATGTTTGTTAAAAGAATGGAATAGGAGGGAGGTTGGTATTGCAGGAAGCCAACCTACCTTTCTTATTCATCTACCTTAACCCTCCTACAAGGCTGGTGGGGGGGAATGGTGAGCTCCCAGCAATGGATTGGCTGTGGAGGAACCTGGATGGAAAAAGAGGGGGAACTGGCAGAAGCCTCCCCCCCGTAATTATGGAATGACTATGGGGTTACCTGCACTGTACACTTTTATCTGATGAGTAGTCTCAGACATCTTATAATAAAGTTGTGGCCTGACTAATACCATGTCAAACGTCTCCTGTCCCTTTTTCAGTATGGTGGGACAATAGCATATAAAGAAAACTGTGATATAATAAAACTGACTTATGATGTAGATATCCTATGCCTACGATTGTGAGTGGCTTTGTTTAAATGTAGCATCATTAAGATGCAATTATCTTTACTACATTATTATCTTTTAACTATTTATGCTGAAATTTCTGTAAATCAACCATGAGGCGGTGGCGGGGGGGCGGGGGGAGAGAAGAGGATGGGATTTCTGCAATATAAGAAAACTTTTGAAAAAAACCTTAATCTCTGCTTTGGGTTTGTGTCTCAAGGAGGCACAGAATCTTTGGGCCCAAAAGATACCAACCAGAGTGTACCCTGGAAAACACTCTTCCCAGTTCACTGAGAACAGCCGCCCCTGAAGTTTTATCCTCATTTATGCTATTTGGTCACATGGTGGAATCAATGGATAAAAACCTACTGAAGTCAATGGGAGTTTTTTTCCTTTGAAATCAGTTGATCCAGGATTTCACCAATAGTTCCTGAATTTTAGCTCCCCCACCCAGAAATGTATGAAATTAAGGCAGGATTGTAGCACTATTATCTTTGAAACGTTGCATGGGAAAAAGACGACATCTTATGAATGCTTATGAGACCTTATTACCATGGGGGAATGGGAAATAATGAAGAGGACAGGTCACTGATTCAGAGCTATCTGCATCATTTGGTAAACTGGGAGCAAGCAAAGAATGTATGTTTTAATATGACTAAATGCAAACATATACATCTAGGAACAAAAATAGGGGACTCTATACTGGAAAGCAGCGACTCTGAAAAATATATTGGGATGTGGTGAACCAATGTGAACCTCACAGGGCACAGAAATGAAAATGCACTTGTATTTTCTCAGTGCTGGTCAGTTTGTTTATTTAAAAGCAATTGTAATGAGTGCTGCTATGTAGAGAAGAAATATCCCTACTCTGGAATTGCAGTTACTTTCTGGAAAATTGCAAGTTTCTTCCCTATAGTTCTCAGGCACGAATGCTGTCTGCAGCACTAATGTAGAAAAGGTTTTGCTATGATGTCTCCATGCAAATAACAAATTAACAGAGCTCACAGAGGAATCAAATCTCCGTAATTCAGCATTCAGAGGAATATGAGAATGTAGAATGTCTCTGCTCTTTCAGAAGTGACATCAAGATTTAGATTTTTAATGCACTGCCTCTTTTCAGCTCATCAGTTTTTAAATATACACATTTTAATATCTTTCATCAAGCATTCATACTATCTTCCAGACCAGATGTGAAGTCCCCCAAGTTTTCAACCCGAATCTCAAGTTGTGGCAAAGGGCTTACAGCGGTCTGACTTCTGTTCTGTCTTTGCAAGAGAATCTTGCTTTTTGTTCACTCTTTGATGTGTCAGATCTATGCCATAGATCATTACAATTTTCATTTCCCACATACAGGACTCTAGAGATGATGATTGTGTGAGAAACAAACCTTTGAGACTAAGGCAGACACTTCAGTGCAGCTGTCAACTTTAGTGCTGGACAGTCTGATTTGAAAATGTCTTCTTTTACTGAACTATGCTTTCTCCTAGGAGTATGCACAGTTGCAACCTGCCTCTCCAACTACCGCCCTTCTTCCTCTCATCTTTAAACTTATCAGAAGTGTGGTTTACAACTGCTTCAAACTTGTATCTGCCTTCCATCCTATATTCCTTCCAATATAGCCTCAACTTTTTTTTTGCCCGAGAAAAACAGTCTCACTAAGGTCTCTAACAAACTGCTCCTGGATACATTTTAGGGCCTGTACTCCACCTTCATCCTCCATGACCTTTCTGCAACTTTTTGGCCCACTGATCGTGCCTTTTTTTCAAAATTTTATCTTTCTCTGGCCTTTGTGGCTCCTGGTTCTTATCCTTCCTGAAAAAGGAGATAGGATAATGTCTTAACACTTTTTCTCTCCAATTCCTCTGCTTTCCAAAGTGACTTAGAAGGTAAAGTAGAACAGAGATTAAAGTGATTATCGTGACCCATTATGGTCCAGATGACCTTGGTCCTTGAAATTGGTCTCCCCAGCAACGGGATCACTGATTTCATGTTCCTCCCCAGCTCCACACAGATTTTCTATCTCAGGGACTTCTATGGTAAAAACATCCAAAAACCCTGGACCTAACAGCTTGACTCATGAATAAGGAGCAATTTGAAAGTTGGACTTTATGACTCCCTCTTCAGTACCCTTCTTTAAGCTAAAAGGCTCCATACTAAGGTGTACGTTTCCTATATACTCTATCAATAGTGTTAACAAAGTCTCAGTATCATCCCTCGGGAATTCATTCAGCACAGCCATAATCTCCTCTAGGAACCTTATTCATCCCAAAGAGGAACACAGAGATGGTTACAGCTGCAACCAGGCCCAGCGCACATTCATTTTCAGGGGTGCTGGAACTAGGGGTATTGGGGGTGCAGCAGCATCCCCTGTCTTGAAATAGTTTCCATCATATACAGGGTTTATAGTTTTGTTCAATGGCTTTCAGCACCCCCACTCTACAAATTGGTCCAATGCTGCTGTTCACTAGCCATTGCAAAATGGGCGCACATGTTTCAGCTGGAAGGCTGTATATGCCATGTTTCTCCTTAACCACCACATTATTTTCCTAGGCATATCCCCATCTTCCTATTCCTCTTTTTCAGATATTGCCTACTCTCTGGAGAAAAGGAACATTTTGTCATACCTGTCTCTTTTTCCTCATTGAGAAAAGTAACTGCCCTGATCTGACCTCCACCAACTCTGTTAGGGAGATGGGACTCAAAGAACAAAACTCAGTCCTGAGCTAGATACTTTCCTCTACTGATGGACTGGTTTGTATATTGCTTATATATACTACCATCTGCTTGTGTTTAGTTTGGGTATTACTGGTATAGTTGTGTTATCTCTGGAAAATATCTAGAAGAGGAAAAGAGAAGCTGAGATCACCCACTTTCTACATGGAAAGAAACTGGACTCAAGTACAAGAGTCCGTGGATATGCCTTGCCCAAACAAGAAAAATGGGCAGATAAGACAAAATTTCTCTGTGTAGGCAAGTACGTCCCTCTAATGGTTACATGAGTAGTCCTAATTTTCTTCTACAGGAGGATGTTAGATTAAGGGTGGCTCCTAACTGGCTGGGAGCTGTGTGGGGTATTTTAATTTAAATCAGAAGATAATGCGTGAGGGAAGTGGTACCTTGAGGATGGCAAGAATTCTATTGATGGATGCCACTTTACTTTTTAATTAAGAGCCCCCCCGCCCGGTTTTGTGCTACTACAAAGTGTTAGTAGCATAGTGGAGTTCTTTCTCTTTGTATTTTTTTAAAACTTCTTCCAAGTCTTTCTTTACTTTCGTTTGAAATCCATTGTCTCTTGGGTTTCCAAAGTTGCGTAATGGATTAATACATTAGTCATCTAGATCCTCACTTCATGAGGATACAAATTTAAGTCTTGGTGTAGGTAGTTAGATCAACACTTTGCTCTTACTTTTGAGTCTCAAATTTCTTGTTCTTGACTATGTTGGAACGGACTTATAGAAGGTTAGGGATGACTTAGTCTTGGCCTAAAAAATTAAGGTTATAAGATCCTTATCTGCAGGCATGCATATATCATGAGTGATCAGGCCTTTTCCAGAAAAGAGTGGTGCGACTTCACATTAATACTGTACTATATGGATCTATTAAAAAGGGAGAAATTTTCAACCTTGGGATCCCAAGTTTGTGGCTCTATTGAACCAGCCCATTGTGAGCTCCACTATGTCCCCTGGGAGGTGCAGTGATAATTTTTTGGTCCTGAGCATACTTGAGAGAGTTCTTGGAGACCAAGAGAAGATACTCCTCTTACATGCCTGTGAGGAACCATGCCAGATACCACGTTGATGGACATGATATGAAAACAAAGGTATCTAGGTAAATCTGAAGAGGAAAAAATGGTAGTTTCCTCCAAACCAAATCTGTATCAATAAAAAACATTTGATTGAAGATATGCTCTTGGCTCTGATTTGTGCTACAGTTTGTGTTTTTAACCTTGCTGTGAGCCATAGGAAAAAATGGCATCTTCACTTAGGAAAAGCCAGGGAAAATTCCAGAGGGGGATTGGCCTGTGGTTTGCCCAATTATCTTCACTGAGAGGTTGATGTTACAAATCAAAATGCTTCTGTGACCTCTTCAGAGTTCTGAATTGTGCTATTAAGGGACAGCACAGCATGAGATGTAGCATGGAGTCTGACTGCTCCAGGTTAGAGCTTGGAGGCAGATTTCCTTTCTGAGGTTCCTGGCCCTCTGAGGGAACACACCTGCAGAGGTGCCATGTCAGGAAGTGAAGCTTACTGTCACCACTGCATCTGCCATGCTTTATTGTGAGATGAGAGGTAGCAAGATGATTTGGCCCTTCCTCATCCCCACTCTCCTTTTGAGTGCTGTAGGCATTCCTTGTGCTCCTCTGAGCCGTTATGGGACCCTTATGCAGGAGACAAAAGAAAGAAAAAGCAGATTGGGTGAGGAGAGAAGGCTTTATGCATCCTATTCTTTTTACCTTGGGTAATCACCACCTACATTTTGACTAGGCCCAATCCAACCCATTGTGTTTATCTTAAATTCTGTGAGTTCTCTAGATGTGTCTGTTTTTGAATCTGTCTTAAAATTTTAACTATTAACACTTGTATTGTAGGAGCACCTCCAGCTTCCAGATATGATCAGGGACCTTTCTGCTAAGTAATAAGCTTATCTAAAGAGACCAGACAAAATATAGGATGGGAAACTGAGGCACAGAGAGATTGAGTTTCCCAAAGTCAACCAGCAAGTGGCAGAGACAAGACTAAAACCCAGGCCTCCTGACTATAGTGTTCTATGCACTAGCCCATACTGCTTATATTACCATCCATGAATATCTGTGAAGAGTAAATGTTTATTTTAAATATTTGTATATATACTGTATGGTTAGAATGAAAGCTTATTACTAGAGCTGGTCAAAAACAATGTGTTTTGGTCAAAATTCAGCCAGTGCAATTTTCACCTAGAGGGGGATATCATTCACACAACATCAAAACTTCTCCAAGTCCTAGAATCTATGGAGAACAAGTACTTGCCAGACAAAGTAAGAGGTATGTAACCCCACAGTGCAGAAATCATGTGAGAGGGTTGGGACTGAGCAGGAGGAGCAGATTTTGGTCCAATAGAGAGAGGAGCTGTGTAACAAAGGGCCTGATCCTGGCAAAGGCTAAAACTAAGTGGGATTTGAGGGTTCTCAGAACTTCAGAGGTAAAGATCTGGCCAATGTAAAGTAGAAACTAACTCCAAATATTTCTTGGGAAAACATTAAGTTAAAATGATGGAGTATTTTTTTCTTTCTGACACATCCTATCCAACATTCTATGCTTGCCCTTTTCATTGGAGAGAACTACAAGACAAATTCATTTGAGAATTAAGTCAAATTCAGTTTTGGTATTTCATTAGTTGTTGGATTGTTTTCAACGTGGCGGTGTTTATATTTGGTGGCAGCTACACTGAAAAATCCATGGCATTGAGGCTTACTGAGATCCACAGAATCTGGGCATATATTATTATTAATTATTTGTATTGCCATAGTGCCTAGAAGCCCGAGTAATGGCTCAGGAGTCTGCTGTGCTAGGCACTGTACAGACAAAACAAAAAGATGTTCCCTGTCCCAAAGACTTCATAATCTAAGGATAAGATCAGAGACAACAGATGGATACAGACAGATAGAGGAGTACAAGGAAACGGTGAGACAGTATCGGTCAGCAAGGCTGGCAGTGGTCTCACCATATCACTGGCCTAGCCTTTGTCAAGTTTTTTGTAGGCATCACTGCAGAAGGAGAGACTTGAAGGAGAACAATTAAGTGGATTTGCAGAGGTTTATGGAAAGTTCTTCCCAAGTGTGAGGGGCAGCATAGGAAAAGGCACAAAAGTGCTTATTTGAAAATTTAACAAGTGGAAAGGACAAAGACGGCCATTCCTGGGGGGAATTAAAGTCCCAAAACTGACCGCAGAGCAGATTATATCTATATGCAGCTTTTTATAGAGCTCATTGATTTATTTGATAAATGAAGGGGGATTCATAGTTGAGTGTAATACAGTGAAGTAGGGAACAAATCTGCAGTTTCTGGTTTTCTGTGTTTAAGATGTACTGCAGGATTGTGTGGAAATACTCAGAAAGATACTGCACTCAGAAATAAATCCTTATCCTCTGTATCTCCATCACTTTTCCTTTGGAACAAACATAATGAAGGCATGGCTCAGATTTATCCAAAACAGAATGCTAATTACGATTTTTAGCCTTCTAAGAGAGAGATGAAACTACTTAATAATTCCATCAGGCAAAATTATGATTTTTGCCCTAATGGGTTAGATTTCTGACTTGCTATTCATTCAGTAATTAACTTCTCTTGGTAACAATAAAAATGTATATAGGCTTTCATGAAGAATTTATTAAAATTTGTATGGCGTTTAAAGAAAAAGTACTAATGCATTGTGCAAGATGTTGCATGGCTAAATGCTCAAAGTGAGGGCACGCAAAACTCAAAGCTTTCCCAGCAACATTAACTTGCCAAGTTTCATGTACTGTCTGTTTTATAGTATACATTTTACAGTGTAAAGAGCAATGTGTTGAACCACACATTTAATGAAGAAAACAGGAACAGAAAATAATACGTCGGTAGATCATTATGTAGATATTTCTTCTGTTGAAACTTTATTTCCTTGTTTGTAGCTATTTTAACCGTGAAACCTTAATATAGCTTTAATATTTTTTCTCATTTCTTTTCCTTCATCTCTTCAATTTTTCCTTCTCATGTTCTGCAGGGCAAATGCCCTGGTTCTGATGCATTGGAGAGTAATCTGAGTCTGACTGTAGTGCCCCCGGTACTATATTACGTAACGTGGAAAACTGTACAGTGACCGACTAATGACTTTCCTTAGGCCATCAGGGTTCCCCAGTGCTCAAACTAAATATATTAGGGTTACGCTTTACTTCCAGTGAAATCCACATGCAAATATTCCCATTATATGTGGATATGACACACGATTAGGGTGGTAGAAATGAATCTGCCAGCAACATGTATCTTGCTGCACTGTCTGACTGCTGGATAGATTTCACAATCCAAACGCAAGATAAGTCTCTCAAATACAGTGGCAGTAGCGGTGCAAATCACCCCCATGAAGCCCTTTTTTGTCTGCCCCAGCAGTCTGAAACTTACAAAGGTAATGTCAAGTGAATTTTAATGTATGTTTCAATGTGTTTATAGTCAGGTTCATTTAAAGTTTCGTGCTGATTTGCAAAACACGATGATGATAATACTTGGGCACCTTACAGCTTCAGAACACAGTACGAACATTAACTAAGCATTTCCGTGTGTGTGTGTGTGTGTGTGTGTGTGTATCGTGACGCACATGGCAGAATTGTCTGTTGCCAGAATATTGTGATTTTTATGAACCTTTTATCATTCAGGGAATGTCATAAATGACATGTTATTCCTTATTGCTAATATTTGCAATAGTACTACTTGCTCGTTCACTCCAGACTACTGTGTATGAGTGATTCTATCTAAAAACTAAATCAAATAACATTGTCACTGAAAGTGACCATCATTTAAGGAGATTAGATTCTGAATTGCTTGTACATTGCTCTAAAACAAAACCAATCATAAGAACCGCTATACTGGGCCAGACCAATGGTCCATCTAGCTCCAGTATCCTGTCTCTGACAGTGGCCAGTAAGAGAGCTTCAGGCTCAGTGCACAGAACAGGGTAGTTGGTGTGATTCACTTGGTCTTCCCTTCCAGACTTCTAGCAGTCAGAGGTTTGGGGTCACTCTGAGCATTGGGTGGAATCCCTAATCATCCTGGCTTGTAGCCATTGAAGCATCTGTGCTCCATGAACTGTTCTAGTACCTTTTTGAATCCAGTTACATTTTGGACATCATAAAATCTCGGGGTAATGAGTTCCAATTGTGCACTGTGTGAAAAAGAAGTTCCTCCTGGTTGTATTAAACCTGTCATCTATTAATGTCATTGTGATTTTTGTATTGTGGAATAGGGTAAATAACTTTTCTCTCTTCACTTTTTCCACACCATTCATTATTTCATAGATCTTTATGATATCCTCCTTTTCTCATCTCTTTTCTAAACTGAACCCTAATCTTTTTAGTCTCTCCCCTCATATGGAAGACTTGATCCTCTTTGTTGCCTTTTGGTGAACCTTTTCCAGTTTTACTATATTTGTTTTGAGATGGGGTAACCAGAACCGGACAAGGTGTGGTCGTACTAAGGATTTATATAGTGGCATTGTATTTTCTGTCTTATTTTCTATCCCTTTCCTAATAGTTCCCAACATTCTGTTAGCCTTTTTGACTGCTACTGCACACTGAGCTAACATCGTCAGAGATGATGACTCTAAAATCTCTTTCTTAAATGGTTGCAGCTAGTTTAAAACCCATCATTATATATATGTAGTTGGGATTCTTTTTTCCAGTGTGCGTTACTTTGCACTTATTGTTGAATTTCATCTGCCAGTTTGTTGCTCAGTCACAAAGTTTTGTGAAATCCCCCTATATCTCTTCACAGTCAGCTTTGGATTTAACTATCTTGAATAATCTTAAAATAATCAGAAGTACATGTTGGCCAAACTAGAGCTACTTTTGAAATCTGCTAGCCAAGTTATTTACATGGTATGGATCCAGAGACTGGTTTAAGTAAAGTTTAGAATCCCTGTTTGTGCTTTGAGAGCCAAGATAATGCGTCGTATAAGCCACTATCTGAGTTCCACATCACAGATTAGATGGAAGGATCTCATCCTCAGTGTCTAGTTTCAGAGCTTTTGACCAGCTTGTGCCAATGTGGTATTAGCTGAAAAATGCTCAATATCTGTATACACTGACTTGTTTTGTTCTGCATTTTGGATTTTCAGAATTCAGCTACTAAGCATAATGTTCAGAATGTGAAACCTTTCCCTGAAATTAAAATGTTGACCCTTTGTTATCTGAAATTAAAAGAAAATGGTTCATGTCACAAGGTAGGCGAGGTAATAGCTTTTAGTGGACCAAATTCTTTGATAACAGAGACAAGCTTTGAGCCACACAGAGCTCTTCTTCAGGTCTGGGAAAGATACTCAGCTTAAATGCAAGGTGGAACAGATTGTTTTGTATAAGTAATTAAAACATATTATAAAAGACCATTCAACGTAGAGTTACCCGTTAACTCCTCTGCATTCATAGGTTAAAAAAAAGAGGGGATTAGTGGGTTACAGATTGCTTGCTGTAATAAGTCACAAATCCTGTGTCTTTCTTCAGCCCATGATTTTTAGTGTCTAGCAGAGTTATGAATTTAAGGAATATTGTTTGTCACATAACTTCTCCAGAGGGAGTTACAGCTAACTATGATTTTATATATATATTTTCATCAAGTAACCTAGAATGATGCAAATGTTTAGCCTTCATGTTAACCGCTGGGATTTTTTTTAAAGACTTTTATATGATGTGTGTAATGTTATAGGTATACACATGCACAAATGTGTACACACAACTAGGTAATACAGCTCATCACGTTTGTTTATTTTATATATTGATATATGATTTATTTATAAATACACTGAAAATAATTTAGTTTTAAGATGAATTAAGTTCCTAAGATACAGTCAAAGAATTAGCATTTTCATGTCACTGATTTTAATAGCCACCAGGGGGCAATGTGGCTTGGTTGTCATTCACAAACTTATAGTGTGCCTGTAAATCTGAAGTCTGGGGAACATTTGTGATTTCTCTTAAGGAGGAATTCTGTCTAGAAGGGAGCAGATGTGGATTTCTTTTGGCTTTACTAGAAAACCATAGTGTTGTCAAATTTGCTGAGCATAGTCAATTGAAGATTAACATACAATTAGCAATATGAAAGTATCTAACTACAGTACAAAGTAGATCACATTTTTTATGCTTCCTCTGAACTTGGAAGTTGTAGGTTTCACTATTGTATGATGATAAAAATTCAGTTCAAGTATTAACGTTAAAAACTTGGGCAATGAGGTGCCCTCATTTTTTAAGCAGGACCTCCTGTTGATTTCAATAAAGAAAACGTTATAAGGTACTGTAGATCCTACACATCAAGTGGGATTAATAGTGGGATTAAATCACTTTGTATTTGTGTGGCACCTTTGATGTGAGATTCTCAAAGTGCTTTACAAACATTTAATTAAATCTCATAAGAACCCTTTTTGATGGATGTAGTATACTCATTTCACAGGTGAGTACATGGAGGCACAGAGAGGTTAACTGACTTCCCTAATCAACATTCAGGTCATTGACAGAAAGAGGAACATACCTCAGAAGTCCTGGCCGAAGGTCCTCTGCTCTAACCACTGAACCATGACTCCCTTATTACAACTTGGAATTTCTGTACAGCAATTAAGAAAAGTACGATGTAGCTATTTTCACTAGAAATACGTGTGTTTTGGGGTGTCTAGCTGGGCACAATTGGCATTATTAAATATTGTCCTGTTGAGGCACCACTTTTTAACTATTATGTGTAAAATAAAGTCATCATCAATAAATTCTTGTAGAATTTCTTTTGTAGTTTATTTCTCAATATATAGTTATACACTCAGCACTGTGGCAC
This sequence comes from Gopherus flavomarginatus, assembly GCF_025201925.1. Classification (NCBI taxonomy): domain Eukaryota; kingdom Metazoa; phylum Chordata; order Testudines; family Testudinidae; genus Gopherus; species Gopherus flavomarginatus. Next base: position 13,117,867 of record NC_066630.1, on the reverse strand, counting down.
ACGTTTGAATTATTATATTAAAGGAAATGTGCAGTGGAGCCCTTGTTTGATGTTACTTGCTATTGTCCAGTGGAAAACCGGTGCTTATATCCATTAATTTAGATATCAGTCTTCATAGGTTATAGACTATACTCTGGATTTCATATGTTAAGATGAATGCCACTTATGGGCCACAAGATTGGGAATGCTGCTATCTGTTCTAAGGCCTTGGGGCTTGTCTACATGGTACAGCAAAGCATACCAGAGAGGTCTGAGTTGTAAAGTGCTCTTACATGCTGTGCTCTAGCTACCCTGTTTAGATCGTGCTGGTGCTTTGTAAAAGGTGCCTAGTTCATATTAATATAGTACTGATTTACAGGTCAGACCCTTCTCGTGCTTTGTTGGAGACATGCAACAACTATCCCAAATTAGTTTGTTTTTAACTCACTTCCTAATCTTACAAGTTGACTTATTAGGGCTTCTGGCATCTCACACTTATAGTATCTAGTAGGATTTCAGTGTGAACCAATAATCCAAGCACTTTCAGATCTCCTGTAAGCAGCTTATCAACAGTTGTTGTTTTCTATCCTGTGGCATAGGAAATAGCAAACCTCACCTGAATCAAGCACTCCACAGTTTTAAATATCAAATACTCTTCTATTATCAGTGTTTCCCCTCTTCCACACTCCCTCCCTTCTAGTGTCAGGATACAATATGATATACGCTGATGTTACATTTTCTTTCCTTCTCAACATTTATATTGTCACAACATTCAGCCTCACATTGAAACCAGAGGCTTCTTTTGACAATTTTATTTCAAAGTTTGTCATCTCTCCTGGGTGACCTCGCCTTCTTTTTCTTCTGCCCATATATCTTCTACACTCTGCACTCCAAACCTGCCTTCTCTTGGCATGGTGACCTCTCTAAATGTCTTTTATAAATCTTTTATTCTCCTAAACTTTTCATAGTGTGGAAAATTAGCTCTCAAGCAACCTTGCCCTCAGTGTGCTCAATAGGAGGACACCATGAGTACATGTGTTCCCCCTGGATGTCTTTATCTAGAAAGCACCAAATCTTGCATTACTTTAGCAAATTACTGGCTTCTCTTCCATTTTAGATTCTTAATTACTAAGATTTACAGTCTTTTATAATCTGTGCAGAAAAAACTTCAAAAGAGGAATGATGCTAGATATAATGTAAAGATATTCACCGGCTCTGTAGTCTCCCACTCTGTCAGCACCAGTGTAGTCCAGTTAAACTAAACAGTTCAGTAATGGTTAGAAGAACCTTTCCAGATTAATTTAAATGTTGTATATCAACACCGCCAAACGAAACTAGAAAAGAACAAATGAGATACTTTGTACATGTTGAAAAAGACTTGAGGTCTTGTACTAGTTCCTTGTAAAACTGAATTTTCTTGCCGAAAGCATTTATTTTAAGCCTAAAACAAGTTTCTATAGTAGAGATGTCCTCCAGTTGGAGCAAAAGATTATGAATCGATTATACTATGTTACTGTTTGCATATCCTCATATATTTCTTGTTATTCTAGTTGAGTACTACATTCAGGCAGAGGTTGCCAATAAAGTTTATTGTAGGAGCTAAGTGTCAATATCTGTAGTACCCCCAGCCTAGGGTGCTTGTAATTAAAATGCCACAGATAGTCTGGGAGATGCATGAAAATTTGATGGCAAATTGATTTCAGGTTCATCTTGAAATTTGTCCTCAGCTGGACTCGATACTGCTGGCAGACATTGGATGGCTTTTGTCAAAGGGGTTTGCTGGGATGAGACAGGATGCCTTGATCTGAATATTAAATACAGCACTCTGCTTATGACAAATTGTTCACTTAGTACTAAAACACTCCTTTTTTAATATACACATTGTCTATGCAATGTGTAGGATGCCTTCATTGAGGTCTATTTTACATAGAAAAATAAGTTATCTAAGAGTAACTGGGCACATGAAAGAGCAGATTTAGAGATACCAGCTCTAATCTCAATATAGATAATAGAAACTTACTAACGCTGTAAACAATGCTAGTGCTAAAATTTAACTGAGCAGCACGAAGAAAAAAGATGTTGTCCAGATAGTGTGTAGATATAAAACTATATCTATATCTATATTCTGTGAGACTTAATTTCTTATTTAGAAAAGTTGAGAAAGCAATTAGAGCAAATATATAATGCTTTATAGTTCTCTTGTTCACATTACTGATAGGTAAGAATCTTAGTGATTTCAGTATAAACCTCTCTATTCATGGATGTACATTTTTGGAGTAACTTCTGCTCATAGTAGACACTTGAAACAGAGTCTCATGATGAGAATAAATTATATTTTATGAAATATGAAAATATGTTTAGCTCTGTTTAAAAAAAAGTACTTGTTTCAGTGTGTATATGTTCTTATGTATTGTGTCCCAACACTGTAACATCTCTTTATTAGGGTTAATCTGGAATTGTTTTCTTAAAGAAAAAAAAAGGCGGGGTGTAATTTCTCATGCTTGTTTAGGGCCTGATTTTGCAGTGGGGACTCTGTTTATGCTCATCCTTCAAACAAACAAAACCTGAATAACAAACTTTACGGGTTTTTTTTTGCAGGGGTGGGAGGAGAGTTGTAGTGGAGTTCTCTGGGCTGAAGCGAGAGCAGGGAAGGATTGTTGGAAAAATAAGGGAGGTGGGCAAAGGGAGGAGGGAGTAGGGAGGAATGAAGGGAAGGGGGTAGGTAGTAGCGAAAACAAAGTTGGATAGCTGTAGTATTCCACTGGTAGGAGAAAGGCAGGATGAAGAGGGATCAACAGCCAACAGTAACACACATATGGCAGGTGGGGAAATAGGTTGAGGGTGAAATCTTGGCTCCACTAAAGTCAATGGGAGTTTTGCCTTTGACTTAATTGGGGGTAGGATTTTACCCTCAGAATTGGAGTATCAGAGTTGAGTGAATGATGATGACAGGTGACTGAAGTCTTCTCCTTGCTGATTTTACTCTTCTCCCTATGGAAGAGGTCCATGAAGGCCTCCAAGCTTGGTCACTCCCATTTGGACTGGCACAACATTTCACTCTTTCCTTATCCATGATATATTGTTATATTACTGTGAGGGAGCGAGGGAGCTGCCTGCAGAAGGCTTGAAGCCTGGAGCAGGCTTGCTAAATGAGCTAATTAGAGCCACCTGGCACAGGTAGGTAACCAACAGCTGTTAGTTCCTTAAAAAGAGCTGAAGCAGTCATTTGAGAGAGCTGACTCTGGAATTCTACAGGGAGTCAGTTAACCAAGCCAGAGGTGGGTCACCCTGAAGAACTCAGGGAAAAGGAAAAGAACTAGATGAAGGAACCCTTTCGCTCAGCCAGGCTCTGGGGTAAGAGCCATGCCTTGGAACTCTGCATTTTACTTTTGAGTTACCATCTGAATAAACCCAGACCCCTATAAGGGAGGCAATTAGACAAGCATGTGTGTGGAGTCTCTGTAAAAGGGCCTGGAAGAGGGAGAATATAGGGCAGGGCAGAGCAGAGGCACCTTGACCACAAGAGGGCACATGTGGGCAGCCAACTCATCTACAATTGCATGAAAACAACTGCAATGTAACATTAACATTTTTTAAATGCTAAATCAAGCAGTCACTAATTAGGAAGTGCCAAAATTAAGATTTCCCATATAGCATTTTTTTTCATAATGATACAGTCTTTAATTACATAATCTGACTTTTTTCCACAGTACCCCACCTCATTCAGTGCACAGAATGAATGGTGCTCAATGAATGAATCGGGGTGTGTGTTGTATATGAGCCTGATGTCTGTAGGGCACCTGCTTCATTTGTTTCAGTGTGTCTCCCTGCTCTCAGTTCTGATGCCTGGTGCTTGGTAAGACAGTGACCTGCATCAGCTGAGAGCAGCAATTGTTGGGGAGAAACCTCTTTAGTCCTTGCAGTCCTGGGCTGGAGCATGTTCAATATGGGTGGAATTGTCACAGAATTTAGCAGCCAAATTATAACAAATCTCCACTGAACATGTGCAGGTTTGTGGGGTTTTTTTTTGTTTGTTTGTTTTTTTTCATGGCTTATAACTTTGCCTAATTTAGACAGAATTTCATGGGGATAAAGAAGGCACATCGCTGACACCAATGCGATTCCCTAGCCAAATTTCAAGCCTTTTTTCTTAAACACAGAAGCACTAGAGATTCTGAGTTAAACAATTGTATGAATATATTTTTAACATAGACAAAACAACATATTTTCTGTGAACATCAGTTCAAAAAAGGCTGTTCCATTTTTTGTTGAAACTTAAAAAAAAACCTTCAGCCTTAAGAAATCTGGCCTGGAATTCTTCAGCCCAAACCATTTAAAATTTGGCAAAATATTAAGGTTGCCAGACACTTTCAGTTATAAGACCCTGTTTTCAGTTGCTTAAGTGTAGGTTACTACTTATTCTGCCTATAATATAAACTGACTAGTCTGTTTCAGAGACCAAAATTCAGGTGAAATTATGCTGTTTAGCATAATTTAAACAGTGTTTTCTTAACACAGCTTTCCATCCAAATAATGCCAGAAATCGTCTCGTTGGGGCTTTAGACCTGTAAGTTTAGGGCTGTTTCCTATTTTACCTACTGACTGAACCGATCTGTGGGAAGTTGAGAACTGCATGGTAGTGACATGAGGATTCACTTTATTTTATTTTGATTTTTTTTTGAAAAAAAATACACATACTAGGATTGCTCCTCCCAAGCTCTTGGCAGCTCTCCTAATATTTAAAATTAAATAAGTCAACAATTGCATTGCAACAAGGGAGAGAGCATCTCTTAGGTGACCCAGTTCTAGACTTAAGTAACTGATCTCATTTCAAATGGTCAGTTTATTTCCTCCTTTTGTGACACTGGTGATACTGTGTTTTTATTTCCAGTTAAGATTGATTTGTTCACTTTGTAAATATTATATGGTACAGAAGTCTTTATTTTTTCATATAATCCTTGTTTACGAAGTCAATACAATCAGCTTGAAAATATGTAGCAAACATTGCAGTATATTAGAATCTTGTGTATTGTGTTTGCTATAGGTACAAATTCAATATAGGGACTCTCCAACAATTGACATGTCAAGTAATGTATCAACTTCTGGTATATTACTTTTTTCTCATCCTGTTACTACTTATCAAAAATAACTCACCACCCACATTTTTTGTCTCATTAAGAGCCAGAGCTGCAAGATATACTGAGTACTATCCAGTCCTACAGGTCTCAATGGGATCTGTCAATGCACAGCATCCTTGCAGCAGGTAACCTGACGTTACAAAATTGTATCCTAAATTATTACCATAAAAATCGCACAAAGGCATCTTTGTGATTTCAATCAAGGAGATCGTTCCTTTGGGGGGGGGGGGGGGGGCGGAAATCCATTTCAATACCAAAATATTTTAAAGAATAAATGTAAATAATATGAGTCTGTTGAATGTATACAATATCTATTTGAAATGTTTTCTATTATGATATACACACTATTTCACTTAAGCTAAAAATCTGTTGTAACTCAGTCTTTCCTCTAACTCACGAATTATCTCATCTTGTTTCAAATAGCAGAGAAGTGGATTGAGCATTTGACTGGGACTCAGGAGACCAGGGTTCTATTCCCAACTCTACAATTAGCCTTGTTGGGTGACCTAGGGCTTGAAGTTTTAGTTGTGCAAGCCACTGTTTTTCTTTGTTCTTCACTGCCCCAACGGTGGGTGGTTGCAGCATGTGCAGCATTTCCTGTCAAACCCAAAGAGCTGTCACCGTATTTGATCAGTGGTTGTTATATAGCGGAATTTGATGTTCTTGATTTATGAATATGCAGGTGCCTTATCACACACGTCATTGAACAGCACAATTTCTAATATTTCAATTTAATCAGCAGTCTTTCCTGAGCCTCACCAGAATTGGAGAATCAAAAATAGCTTCTGTGGATACATAGCACAATTCTGCTGGTTGCTCCAGTGAGTCAAGGGTGTCATCTGAAGCTGTGCCTGGGCTAGCCTGCGCAGGCTAGCTTGAGACCAGCTAGCACAGTTAGCAATAGTTCATGCCCAGGGTCTGTGCTGGGCTTGTACTGTCCATGCTGCAGCCCAGAGGTAGTCAATAGGCAGACTACAGGCCAAACCTGGACCACCAAGTGTTTTTGAACGGACCCCAAAATCTTTTTATTTCCTGATTATTATTATTATTATTATTATTTTATTACTATTATTTTCTGTGGAGTCTGGACCTTGACTATACCTTGGCCAAGAAACGTGAACCTTGACTAAAAATAATTGATTACCTGTGCTGTAGCCCATGCTGCAGTGTCTTCTTTCTACATGCTAGAGTGACTCAACATAGCTTGGGTAGGGTAGGCTAGCCCGTGCACCACTTTTGCAGCATATGCATACTTGTGTTCTTGATGGGTGGAGACAGGTTTTTAATAAAGAAGTTCTCATCTATTTTGGGTCTCATCAGAAAAGGTATGTGAAACTGGTTGATATAACAGTTGTGTGGAACATCTGAGTGGGTGCTAAATGGGTCAAAAGGGCATGTAATCCGGGTCTACTGTAGCCTTTTGCACTTCGGCAGAAATGCTATGTAGCCTAACTACATATTGATGTTTTGATGCTTTTCTTGGGGCCATTGAAAATTATATGGCATTTTGTAACGATCCAATGGAATCTCAGCTCCATACACAGTAGGAAATTTCCAGGAAGAGTGGGGGGGAATAAATAAGGAAAGCAGCAGGTGGAAATTCAGAGCTCCAATGGGAATGGATAAGCCCTTGGAGTGCAGAGCTAAGGAAGCAAGGAGCAGCATTGTCAGACAGCAGGAGGGAAGGATGAAGCAGAGCCGCAACAATCTGATGAGGAACATGTGTGTGAGCATGCTGTCATTGACAGACAGAGACTGTCTGCCTATGTAGCACACGGGGGCGGCTCCAGGGTTTTTGCCACCCCAAGCAGCGCAAAAAAAAAAAAAAGCTGCGATCTGCAGCTCTACCGCCACCGCTTCAGTCTTCGGTGGCAATTCAGAGGCTGGTCCTTCGCTCTGAGAGGGAGTAAGGGACCCGCCGCTGAAGACCAAGACATGCTGCTCCTCACCGTTGGCTGCCCTAAGCAGCTGCTTGCTGGGCTGGTGCCTGGAGCTGGCCCTAGTAGCACATCATGCATGATATGTAAGCGGCTCCAGGGTTTTTGCTGTCCCAAACAGCGAAAAAAAACAAACAAACCATGACCATGATCGGCGGCAGCTCCACCATGCCGCTTTCTTCTTCAGTGGCAATTTGGTCGCAGGTCCTTCCGTCCAAGAGGGACTGAGGGACCTGCTGCCAAATTGCCGCTGAAGAGCCCAACGTCCTGCCCCAAGCACCAGATTGCTGAGCTGGTGCCTGGAGCCAGCCTTGTCTGTAAGTGCCTACATGGGGAGAAGATTTCGGTTAGTAGCGGGCTCTTTAACATCAGAAGATTCAATCGCTGGAAGCTGGACAGATTCAGACTAGAAATAAGAAGCCTGGTTTTAATGGTGAGGGTAATTAACCATTGAAACTGCTTACTAAGAGGTGTGATGGACTCTCCAGCACTTGAAATCTTTATGTTAAGAGTGAATGTCTGCTCTAGGTCAGCCAGGATTGGGCTGGTTGCAGGAATTACTACGTGGAATTGTATGGCCTGTGTTATTCAGGTCAGATGAGATGATCCTGATGGACAGTCCCTTCTGGGCTTACAGTCTGTATTAAAAAAAATCATCCCAGTAGAGTAACAGTATGTCCAAAACCAAATCAGACTTTATACATTGTTTCCTTGGGGAAGAGCAGACTTCCAGTAGCCTTCGCTACCTCTTTCTTATTGTTCCAGTAGTTCTGTCTGAAATTTTTTTAAAAGTTGCATTTAAAAATGTGATTTGATATTTTTTGCTAAGTTCCTCTGTGTGGTTATTTTCAGTCTGACTCCTGAACCGGAGACCAAAGGCTGAGAATTTACTGTGCGTATGCACTCTGTATTATAACGTATGATTAGTCCATTATTCCTTGTAAGTTTTTACATCAATTATCTATTATTTAGAGTAATATGAATGCTCTTCAACTTGTGTGTGTGAGATTACATAAACATGGGGAGGAAGGATGGTGGTGGTTAGAGCATGGGGCTGTAAATCAGGAAATCAACGTTCAGTTTCTAGCTCTGCTGCAGCCTTTTTCTTTTTCAATTTCCTCACCGTTTTTCATCTTTCCCACACCAAAAAATGGGAATGAAAATACCATGAGATGGAGTTGTGGTGAGGCAGTAAAGCACTTTAATAACTTATTAAAATTCCAGGCATGTGTGTCAACTTTCAAAAACTTCTGTAATATTTTTTGAAAACCTGCCTCCTATATTATCCTGACATACTCAATTGGCAAGTTACAGCTTAAAATTCTTTAGTCCCACTAAGTTTTTTAAAATAAATTAACATGAAGTCTCCCATGATTATCTCAATCATATCCTGTTTCCCGTAGTAAATGTTTACATACATTCCTGTAATGACGTTTGTGATTCTTTTCTACAGAACAGCAATAATTAACCTATCCAGTGCTCTTTGAATACAATCTTGCTATTCTGTATACAATGTCATTTCTATCTGTGAGCCCCTCCCTTCCTTCAAAAGCTATTACATGACCTCCAGATCTCTCTTAGATTCCATGTATTACCATTAGAAGACATCCACACTGGGAAATCATTCTGTTCCTCTTGTTGATTAATATTTTATCAGCCACGAGAGGAAATGGTATTCTTTAGCAATACTAATAAGTAATTGAGCAGATGAGATGCCCCTGCTACCTTTGGTAAAGGGGTATGTAGAGGTTATAAAGGAAGAGCTTAGATGAGACTTAGGATAATAAAGTGAAAAAATTCAGAAGAAAATGTTGTCTACAGTGAAAATCCAGTAACAGCATCAGCAGAAAATAAAGAGCAATGGTCTTTCTTAAACAATAGCTTGCCAAAAACAGTAGTTAAAAAAGTGCATCTTGCTCAAATTGGTGTTTATTTTAACAAAAGTACTTGCTTTAAGTCTTCAAAGAAAGTTTATAATGATTCAATGAAAACTACATACTAGACAGTAAAAACTGAGGCGTGTTTAATGCACAGGTTGTTCAAAGGCTTCTTTCAGCTCTTTCCTGATAACATCAGTAATTAGAATAGGAAAAGCATCTTTTGGAGTAGAAATTCACACATTTACTAACTACTCTAGATTTAGTCAATGTTGGATCCAAAGATGGTGTGTGTGGTGTTCTCTTCTGGGTGGATAATTCAGTCAAGAAACATAATGGCACACTTTTATCGTTGATTGGCTGATGCGCAAAGCGGATCTGTTTGAAAATTTTATTTCGCTTCAGTAGACTTTCCTGGGCTACCTACTTCAATGTGGATAGAAAGTGTTGTCTTTAAAGATAGGTCTATACTGCAGCTGAGAGCAAGTCTCCCAGCCCAGGTAAACAGATTCAAGCTAGCACTCTAAAAATAGCAATCTGGGTGTTCTAGCTCTAGCAGAAGCTCCAGCTGTCATACCCACCTGACCCTCTAGGCTTGAGAGCCCGAGCTTCAGAATGTCCACAGTCCTATTTTTAGCTAGCATGAGTCTGTCTACCTGGACTGGGAGGCTCCCTCACAGATGCAGTGTAGACATATGCAAAGTGCTCTATCATACCACTGGCTCACATAGCTGTATTATAATACTGCATCTGGTGATGGAGGAAGATAAGTGTCCATTTTAAATTCTTTTAGAACTGGGAGTAGCCTTTGATCCTATTGACCAAGAAAGGCTAACAATATCCCCAGAGAGGAGTAGATTGGGTCACTTGTGGATGTGGGCTCCTTTCTTTCCATTATCAGACTTCCAAGAAGGTATATACTATCAAATTGCACATCTATCCAGAGAGCTCTTTAATTTACTGTACCACAGGGTTATATGCTTTGAACTCCTAATCAGTGCATATATGAGGATACTAGGCTATATGGATTAACGTTATGTGTCTTGGTGTTTGTCAGAAGAGATATGAAGGGTTCATAAGAGATCACTGTAATGGGAAACTGGCCAATGATTGTCAGATCATAGGCAGAGCAGGACAGATGGGTTTTGAGATGTATTTTAAGCAGGAGTAGAGGGTTGGTGAGACACAGGGAATTGGCCAGAATGCTTTAGATCAGTGGCTCTCAACCTTTCCAGACAACGGAACCCCATTCAGGAGTCTGATTTGTCTTGCGTACTCCCAAGTTTCACCTCACTTAAAAACTACTTGCTTACAAAAACAGACATAAAAATACAAAAGTGTCACAGACACACTCAAACTGAACAATTGCTTACTTTCCCATTTTTTACCATATAATTATAAAATAAATCAATTGAAATACAAATATTGTACTTAAATGTCTGTGTATAGTATATAGAGCAGTATAAACAAGTAATTGTATAACATTTTAGTTTGTGCTGACATCACTAGTGCTTGTTATGTAGCCGTTGTAAAACTAGGCCAATAGCTAGATGAGTTGAGTATCCCCTGGAAGACCTCTGCATACTCCCAATTGGCATGGTGGTAGCAAAATGTATAATTATGATTATACTTTCAGAAAATTATACAGGAGAATGAGGTCATGCATCTGACACTAGCAGTAGGGATGCGAGACTGTAGCACCACCACTGGTTTGGAGGAAGTTGAGCGTTGCTGGGCTGAGTGAATGGATAAAAAGGGGTAGTAGAGGCATATACTAGAGCATAATAGCAAGCAGGGTGAGAAACCATAAGATAGATTGTATGGACTGAAAAGAGAAGAGCGATAAGGATGAAGGGAACCTTCAAGAAAAATCCCTTAGAGCCTAAATTTTGTTCACATTGAATGGAAGAATTTTATTGTTTTTATTGTAGGGGATATTCTTATGGAAAACCTTAGCAATGAAGTCAGGATGATGACACTATAATTTTAGGGCTCTGTTCCTCTGAGTCCTGTATTAACGATTGCCTTTTTAATATACAGGGAAACTCCTAAATTAATGGTGTTGCATTCCATATTCAGTACTGGGACAGAGGATTGAACATTTAACCTTACCAGATACCACTTTTAAAAATTAGATTGTAGGCCTCGGAGGTTTTATATTGTCCACAAAAGAAATGAGGACACTGTCATAGTATAATTCCCAGATCTGAACCTTAGCGTCCAAAATATGGGTACTAGCATGAATTTCCCTAAGCTTAATTACCAGCTTAGATCTGATATGCTGCCACCAATCAGGACTTAGGTAGAGCACCTGATAGACTCTGGTCTCCCCCAAAACCTTCCCTGAGATCCCCAAGACCCAGATTCCCTGAGTCTCACAACAAAGGGGAATAAACCATTTCCCTTCCCTCTCCTTTCTTCCTCCCAGCTCTTCCCACCCTGGGTACACTAGGAGAGAGACACAGATTCAAGCTCCGTGAATCTAAACAAAGGGATTCCCCCTTCACCCCTCCTCCTTCCCCTCACCCAGGGCAATACAGATTCAAGCTCCGTGAATCTAACACAAAGAGGAAATTTATCCTTCCCTTCTCCCCACCAATTCCCTGGTGAGTACAGACTCAATTCCCTTGAGCCTCAACTGGAGAAAAAATCAAACAGGTCTTAAAAAGCAAAACTTTTAATAAAAAGAAGGAAAAAAGTACAAGTTATCTTTGTAATTCAGATGGTAAATTTTACAGGGTCTTTCAGCTTATAGACAATAGAAAGAGAGCTTTCTCCAGCAGAAATACAATTTAAAATACTTTCACCCAAACACACCTAAAAACTCTACCAGCCAGATACACAGTTGCAAATACAGAAAAACAATTAAAAAGACTAAACTGTCTTTCTACTTTTGTACTTACAAAATTGGAACAGAAGATTAGAGAGCCTGTAGGTATGTGTGGTCACTCTCAGAGCCTAGAGAGAACAAAGCAAAACCCAAAACTACAAACAAAGGCTTCCCTCTACCGAGATTTGAAAATATCTTGTTTCCTGATTGGTCCTCTGGTCAGGTGTTTTTTTGGTTCCCTGTTTGTTAACCCTTTACAGGTAAAAGAGACATTAACCCTTAACTATCTGTTTATGACAGACACAGAAGCCACATTCTGCAGTCTGAAAGTCTTCCCTAGTAGTCTTGCCTGAGTAAAGGCCACATTAGACCTGAAACTACTTACTATAGACTTTTATAAAGCTGCAAGATTTCATAGAAGCATTGAACAGGAAATACAAGATAATGGATTTACTATCTAATTAGATAATGTATGTAAAATGTCTTGTATGTGAAGTGTTATATAAAGACTAAGAATTGTTATTCCTATATGACATTTACTCCTAAAAGTAGAATTGGCTGTGTACATTGCTACTTTGTATCTTCATGCCATCTATAATGCTAAAATGAACTTCATGAATTAATCAGAGGATCTCATTCACCAGAATTTACTATTAATAATAATAATTATTATTATTCATTTTATTATATTATTTCTTTAGCATTAAGCCTCGGTAATTAGCATCTTAAACCCAAATGTTTTTTTATCTTTATATCAGTCAAAGTAAAACTTTCTTCCATTAATTATGTACTCTATAATAGGCAGGAGCTAGTTTTGCAACTAGATTCAAAACTGAAACAGGTTCATTTAATGTGATGAGTGATACAGTCTTGCTTGTGAGTTGGTCTGATTTCTTTGGGTTTTAACACAGAGAAAGCTTTGGATATCAACTTGGACAAAAGAGCAGAGGGTTTATTCTTCATTTCCTCACAACATGTTTGGAATATTAATAGGCCATATATTTTATTCTAGTTTCAAAAACAATCACATCAAGCTAATTGTCATGCCACTTTGCACCGTCGAAGGTGATAGCTAGACATGTTCTGAATTACATGTGTGAGCTCAACACAGTAAGCTTTCTCCTGAGGCAAGGTTTGAAGCAGGAAACATGGGTACTAATCAACTGAGTCTTTCTAATGAATATATATATCAAATTGGTTCCTATCAGGTTTTTGATCAAATGCTATTTTTATTTTATATTTATTTTAAAGTATTGAAATTTAAATCTCTCAAACTAAACTCTTTTGGCGTTGTTTTATCTGAACATTTAGCCTAATGGAAACCATAGTCAGATGTACCAAATAAGTCATTACTCTCCAATGCAAGTAAGTACAGACTACAGTATTGATATGCATTCTTTTGTTGGAATGCATTCACTGTGGCATAGGCTGGCAGGAACTAGAAACTGTTATTCCTGTAGTAATGGAAACTAGAAATGACATCTCCCCTTCCCCTAATTATGATGATATGACAGATGATGTGTTTATGCAAGTGCAAAACGTTAATTTTCCATTCCTTTCTCAGGGCTCAATTATACTTCCCACTGCAGAGGTGCACTAGGTGATGAGAGGCCACAGGGAGCCTTTCTTCCTCCCCAACCCTCTGTGCCCCTACACCCAATGTATCTACAAAGGGTGCAAGCAACATCTAGTCCCAGCATTTGGGCTAACAAGGGGAGCACAGCCAGCACTGCTGGGGGCATGAGCAGCCTCATTCCAGCTCCACTTGGATGGTGGGCAATAGCGCTGGTGGGAGTGCTGATTAAACCTTTGTATCAGGTGCAGCAGTGGGTACACCCCAGCTCGTTTTCCCCACCACAGAGGAAATAGCCTTTTCCAGCTTTCTGTGCAGAGCTTCTGAGCAGTCCTCTTCCTTACAAGCATAGCTTAGCCTCACACGGCATATTTGAGCCCTCTATCTTAATGACTCTCCTGACCCTGACCAAGAGCATTTACGAAGAGATTGAGGTAGATCTGTGAATACCTAATTGGTCTGAATGAAGGCCTTGAGTGCTCAGCCATCTTTTTATATTGCTTTGCTCTATTGCTGCTTCCCTTCACTGTTCTAGCTATGTTTATTTGCCGCTGATAGGAGCAGAGTGCAGAACAGACTTATTTATCCTTTCTTTTCCCATCAAATCCTTCAGACTTGCCTTTTTACTGAGCTAGACAGTTCTCCCTTTTCTTATAATAATAAGAGGTGGGCTTCAACTGCCAAATTCAGCCTTTCTCAAAGATCAGAGAGGAGGGAGGTTGTGTTTGGATCTGCAGTTTAGGTTTGGGCCTGTTTCAAATCAAAATGGGCAATGAGGTGTTGCTTTAGCACATCTTTCAGAAGCATGTGCTGCAGATTGCCTGATCTTATGGTGAGACTGCAGTTAATTTCAATAGTCTGTTAAGTATAATTACATTACACAAAGAGGAAGCAGTCTCAGATTTCATGGCCTGTTCTGTTTTTCCTCTAGTATGCCACAGCCTTCATAATTCTAGATATTTCTTTTTAGTTTAGTTTAGATATTTTAAAAAAATAATTTGATCACTTTCTGCAGTGAGCTGTGAGTGGTCCAGTGAAGAGTGAGACACAATGTGGCTCCCGGGTTTAGCAGTTGTGCTGCTTACAGATAGAACCTTTTTGTTTTTTCTTCTGTTTGTTACCTTTTCTGTTTGTCATTATCAATATATGGAAAATTAGCAAGTGTTATTGACTAGAAAGGAATTATATTTCTAATGTTTATGGCACAGAACTGATTAGTTGTGGTTCACTCTCACACCTCTTGGGGCAATGGTTGTGGTATGTGTTGGGGCTTTGGACTGGATGGCATCTGTGGCTCTCAGGAATCCATTCAGTTTAGTGTTTTATGGAGTAGAAGTATATTACAGGTGCTTCTTCCTTCTAATACATTCTATCCCCTTTTAGGACTATATTACACAAATATTTACATTGTTCACCATGTATGCATTATATATTTCCTGCCAGATGGAATTCTACTTTTCATGGACAGCACTATTTCAAGACTCCCACAAGCTTTGTCTAGTGGTCTTGGAATGAAGACTTTTTTAATATATATTGTTTGAATGCTAGTTGTGATTTATTGGCGCTTAGGTTTTGCTCCGGTTTGGAGCCAGAGTTTAAAAGGTGCTGATCACCTGTAGCTCCCATTGAAATTAGTGGGGAGTTGTGGGCAATTAGATGATGCTCGGTGCATCTCAAGAAGTGCCCGTTAATGCTGTCTATCATATTACTTGGGCCAAGTTACGATATCCGTAGTCTGCGCACAGGCTCGTTGACTTGAACGGAACTGCTCTTTGAGTAAGATGAATTTTGTCAGGAGTAAGTGTATCAAAATCTGTCCCTATGTAAATATAGTAAATATCTATCCATCTATATGTATACATATGTTTGTGCTAATTGATATTAGACTGCAGTGAGAAGAAATGTGTAGTTAAATTTATATTCAGGAAATAATATGATTTTTTTAAAATCACTTTAACGGGCTTGTAAAAACCCACCCTTATCTTTTCTGTCTGTTTGCATTCTACAGTGTTAGGAATCAGAGACTCAGGTAGTTAGTGCTCCCAGTGGTTGTTAATTATTAATGAAGACTGTTGTGCAAATACCAGAGCAACAGCAATAACAAAAAACTTCTAATGTCTTTATCCCTAGCCTTCAGCCATATTAGCAAAGGCTATGATTGTATCAGAGCTCATAAACTAGGCATGGCTGGCTTGGTCAGTACTTGGTCTGGAGCTGTCCCAGGAACACCAGGGTGTCGAGAGTAGCATCTGTTGCTGATTCAGTAGGTAGAATTGTTTCTCAGTCAGTACTGAACCAATGTTTTAGCATAATGCTAGCTGTATGCTGCTGGAAGTGATGCCATCTAAAACCCAGATCTTAACTACTTACGATCATTTGAGATCCCATTGCCTGTTTCTAGAGTGTTCTAGCCAAATTTCAATTTGGGTTATTGCATTTAGCTTACCAAATTCCCCTCCCTGAAGTTTCAGCTGGATAAGGCATGCATCATTTCAGAGAACAAATCTTATTACATTAATGCATTCTCCCCTTTATTTCTCAGGATGCTTAAGAGAAGTTGGTACTTGTTATGGTGACTCACAAAATATGTGAGTTCAAGCCAACAGTCCACCAGGTAGAATCAACTCCACTTTGACTTTGTTTTAAAGACAGGCAGCTTTAGGCAGATACTTCTGGGGAAAGAGAAGAGTTGCCCATTTTGGTACATTTGTTAGGTTTTTGAAGAGAATAGATTGCAGAGTTTTTTAAATTAATTTTACTCATTGAAAAAATTGGAATATTTCACAATATATTTATTTCCCTAGACTGAGAGCAGAAGCGCAAACTTTGCAACATCTGAACATTCCTGTCCACATTCATTTATATATATTAAAAAATTTCCACCCCACCCTTGAATTCCAAACAGTGGAGTGACATGCAAGTGTAGGCTTGGTTTGTGCACCAGTGCTATGACTGCACCATTGTAATGAAGATGAAATGACTATAATGATGACCTTTCTGTGCCTTTGTCTATACCATGCCCTTCTCTTTAACTGAACACCTTTCAAATGAACATGTTCTGAACTCTTGAACTGTTCATTCTGTTCACTGAGCTTATTGCTCAATCTGCAGTTTATCATTATGTGTCTCCAAAGACTTTGTGTTTCCTTATATTTGACATCTAGATGGAATTTTTCATAACCCTTTACTAGTCATAAATTGGATTGTTAAGGGGCTAAATTAATCCTGTTTTTATACTAACATCTGATTTTTAAAGAGTTTTCTTTATTTGTTATGCTTTAAACTGCAAGAATGAAAAACTAAAATATATCATAAAATTCTGTATTGTGGAAGTATTTATTTCTGCTCATTTCATTTAGAGTAGTACCTATGAGGGTACACTTTGAAAAGTTGTTTGGTCATATTTTTTCTGTATTACTATTTCTTCCCTTCTGTCTAAATAGCTGTTCTTGAGAGTGAGCCAATGCAGTGAGTGTGTTGCCAAATAAGTGGGGTAACGGTAAAAATGAAAAGATTGTAGAATAATGTGTACTTTTCCTGTCCCATTGGGAAAGGAAATAGGAAACATGACTTAATGCTTGCAGAAAATTACTAGTGTATGTTGGTCACATCCTAGGTTTCACTCCCTTTAGGAGTGAGATATCAACACCGGCTGTTTACATACTCTGTTCACCAGCTAGCACCTCATGTGAAAACAGAGAGTTCAATGTACTTTTGAAGGAGTTTTTCGTGTTATATGAGTGGTATAGAAGACAATCTCCTTATTTTTGATTTGTTCATACAATTTTAAAGAGGCAGTTGAATGAAAACTAAGGGCAACATTTTACACCATAAAATATGTGATGAATATAAATGCCATAAAGTCTAGTGTTCAGGAAATCATCATGTTCTTGAATAAAAAATTGCCAAAATCTTCAAAGTATCTTTATTAGTAAAGTACATTGGTAAATAATTGGAAGTTTTGGTATTAAAAGCACTTTGGAGTACATATAGTGCAACAAAACACGTTGTGCCATAAATAACTTGCACATAATTTTTAGCTTCGTTTCTGTAAAAAGGTTGAGACTTGTCAGACTGGTAATAGAAGATGAAAAATCTTAAGGTATTCTTTGACCTCCTTCATGACCCTGCCTCCCTAAACTCCACCAGTGACTTGAACTCTGACTTTGAGAACAGTGAGACATAATTTTTCATCCTACTGTCATAAAAACCTCACATTCTGGTCTAGACATATTTTTTTCCCCTTTTGGCTGTTGTCAACTAGCATTATACATAAAGAGTGAGGCTTTCAAAAGCTATATGCCCATTGAAGTCAATGGAAAAACTCCCAATGGAGTGAAGCCAACACTGTATATTTTTGAAAATCTCACCCACAAAACAATGAAATATAAGCTTTTTAATATACATATATTAGCTCAACTTTCCAACATGAGCAGCATTAATTAAAAGTGCCAATATTATTTTTAAGTAGTACTAGCCATAAGATCACTGAAGAAAATCAGTGTGAATAGCTATTAGGAAGGTGGAAACAAAGCAAATCAAACTATGTGAGGACAGGAAAATGTTCCTCATTTGGCTCTTCCTCTGAAGCCATTTCATCCATTGTTCTGCACCTTATTTGCAATATATTACATGTGTCATTTGTAAACAGTCATAAATTCTTGCAAGTACTTAAGAACAACAGCCCTACAATGCAAGAAAAAACATATATACCAAGCTGATAAAAAATAATTAGGAGCATAGAAAAATTCTCACGTGGAGAGAGATTGAAAAAGATGAAGATTGCTTACCTTAGAAATTCAGTGTATAAGATTGAACATTATGAGGTTTTCAAAATAGTGAATGGTGTAGAGATCATGAATCGGGGAAGTCTCATAATACCAGGAGTTGGAAGGTGGCAAATTCAAAACTTCTAAAAGGAAAAACGTTCATAAAGTGTACAGTTAGGCTGTGGAACTCACTGCCATGTGACATAACTAAAGAATTTAGTAGGATTCATAAAGGGATTAGGTAATCATAAGAATAATAATATCCAAAATAAAATAGTAAATAATGAAAAAAATACCATATATTCCTAGAAAGGATTTAAATGATCATGCTTCAAGATATAAGACAAAATCACATTACACAATTAATTCAAGATTCCTTATAATTTGTCTGAAGTAACTGGTGCTGGCCACATTCTGAGATAGGATAGTGGTTTAGCCAGTGTTTCTCAACAGCCAATCCATGGATCAGTGGTGATCCTTGAGATTTCCCTAACACAGTTTAGAAAGGTAGCAAGTCAGTCCACGGTATCAAAAAGGTTGAGAGAAACTGAGCTAGACCACTGGTCTAAACCAGTATGACAGGGCCCATCCTCCTCTGTTCATATTACTAATACTAAGAACAGTTGATATTTTTGCCGAAATGCTCATTAGTTCATAATAGACTGCTGTCAATTTCCTGCAGGCCAGGAGATTATTACTGTTGTATCAGGAAATTATTTCTCACACAAAAGCTTGCATTAAGACACATGCTCTTCAGTTCTAAAACAATAGGAGGCCTGTCATATTACTAATATGAAACTAACTGACATCAAGGCAGTGTTTTTGTTGTTTACTACTTCCAGAGCAGCTTAATTTAGGTGGAAAGTTTAATCAAACTCAAGCTTAGAAGTTAGTTTTGATTTGCAACAGAACGTAGTGGGTGTTCACAGCATATGTTCCTCTTTAATCCTTCAAAGACGTCGCAGGGAATAGCAGGCAGTATGTGATGAAATAATGTAGAGACACACTATTAATTTAAAATGATTTATATGGATGATTATGCTTTGTGCATTTTGGCTCACTTTGTTTCTGTGGGCTAGATTGTGCCTGTTCCTGTGCAGGTACATGAGGTTGGGAAGACAATGCAAAAGACTTTCCTTCCCTCTCTTGCACAGGAATGAGATACAATCTAGGCCTTTCTATTCTTGGCGCATAAAGAAGGGAGACTCCATTCATAGATGAAGTAGAAAGCCCATGGGTAGGGCAGGGCCAGCACTAGGGCTGCTTAGTAGGGGGATTTGGGGAAGTCATAGTGCGTCCTATAGAAGAGTGTCCAAATATTATTGGACTTCTTCAGCAGTTTACTGAACAACAGTCAGCTTCCCTTGGGGGACAGTAATCCAGCAAATACACTTTTGTCCTCATGGGTGGATATGCCTGGGGACTGTGTTGGTGTGTTTATTTCAGATGGAGGAAGCAGTCAGAGCTCAGGGGACTGGAAAGTACGTCCAGTGCATATTTAAAAGACAACTGCGCTGTGAAGTTTTAACTCCCTCTTTATACCATGACATTTAAAGTGCACTTCCAATATTTCCTACATTAACCTCTCCAAAAAATGTTCAAAATGTCCTCTTTCAGTTTGCTTTTCCTTCTAAAAACCAAAAATTTAAAAAAATGAAACACAGAAAGGACATACTGGGTAATTCTATGGCCCGTGTTGTGCAGAAAGTCAGATTAGATTATTACAATGGTCCCATCTTGCCTTAACATCTATAAATCTATGACGCTTAGTGTAAGCTTCCCAGCACTGCAATTTAGTTCTGAGCTCAGGAGTTGAGAGGGTTAAAGTCTCCATGCCTAGTCAGGCCCTGTCTAGTTTGCTGAGTCTGCCAAACAGGGTTACCAGTTATGATAGTAATTTCTGTGATGTGGAAACCTGTCCATTAAGAACTTGGTTAAGACTACAACTGATTTCACAGAGGCTAACATATATCTACTAGATTGCAATGTCTTTAGGTCACTGTCCATTAATGGCATATTCAAGCTAATAACCATGAGGTGAAGGTGTCTGCGTCTGTACCAGTCCCATAACTATACAAGTATAAACTATACTTCTTCTTCGAGTGCTTGCTCATATCGATTCCAATTAGGTGTGCGCGCACCGCGTGCACTCTTGTCGGAAGATTTTTACCCTAGCAACACTCGGTGGGTCGGTTGGGTCACCCCCTGGAGTGGCGCCGCTACAGCGCCGGATATATACCCCTGCCACCCAACGGCCCTTCAGTTCCTTCTTACCGCCCGTGACGGTCACTGGAACTGTGGAGCGCGGCTTTGCTGATCTCCACATCCCTAGCTTCTTGTAGTTCTTTGCTCTTTACTGTGTTTATAGTTCGAGTTCTTGTAGTTATAGTTAGTGTTAGTACTTCTATTCATAGTTAGTGTATATAGTTGAAGGGGGGATCGGGGATTAGCCCCTTTCCTCCACCCCGGTGCGGGCCCATGCCCAAGGCACCAGGATTCAAACCGTGCTCGGCGTGCCAGAAGCCGATGCCAATAGGGGATCCCCACGACTCCTGCCTCAAGTGCCTAGGGGAATCCCACCTTGTTGACAAGTGCCGCATTTGCAGTCATTTAAACCAAGGACGAAGAAGGAGCGGGACTTTCGATTGAAGCAGCTCCTCATGGAGTCGGCACTTAGTCCTGCAACATCGGTACCGAGCGCCCAACAGACTGCCTCGGTAAGGAGCGCCCCTTCGGCACCGGATCAGTCCGGTACCGAGAAGGAGTGCCGGCACCGACCTCTACCGGCACCGACTCCTTGGCACCGATCCCTTTCGCCGACTGGGAAACAACATAGTGCTCCAACTCCAGCCTCGCAGAAGGAGCACTCGTCTAAGACGGTTCGTCAGGCAACGTCATCCGCTGCGGCACTGTCAACGCTGGCACCGCAGATTGCCGCTCCACCTAGCGCAGCACCATCGATTCCGGTCCCACAAGGGCCATTGAGTCTGGTGCCAAACAGCTCCCCGGCTCCTGCTATGGTTGAACTTGTTCTCCCTTCTACGCCAGAGACCTTCTCTACGGCAAGGGAGCTCATTGCTATGACGGAGCCGATACTTCTTCTTCGAGTGATTGCTCACATCCATTCCAGTTAGGTGTGCGCGCCGCGCGTGCACGTTCGTCGGAAACTTTTTTACCCTAGCAACTCCAGTGGGCCGGCAGGTCGCCCCCTGGAGTGGCGCCGCCATGGCGCCCAATATATATCCCTGCCGGCCCACCCGCTCCTCAGTTCCTTCTTACCGCCGTGTCGGTCGTTGGAACTGTGGAGCGCGGCATAGCTGTCCTCCACGTCCCTAGCTCTCCTTGTTCTCTATCGTTATCTCTATTGTAGTTGTTAATTAGATTGTTAAGTGTAGATAGTGGTAGTTAAGTGATAAGTAGTTTGTAAATAGTTCTTCGCCGGGGGCTTAGCCCTTCCCGGCACCCGGCACCGGGCTCATGCCTGGTTCGCCGGGCTTCAAGCAGTGTGCGGCCTGCAAGAAGCCCATGCCTACCAGCGATCCCCACGACGCGTGCCTGAAGTGCCTGGGGGAATCGCACAGATCCGACAAGTGCCGCATCTGCAAGGCTTTTAAGCCAAGGACTAAGAAGGAGAGGGATCAAAGGCTCCGGACTCTCCTTATGGAGGCGGCACTTGACCCGGCGGCTTCGCAGGCCGGGATGTCGGCGCTGGCACTGGATCGCACCGGCACCGAGAAGACTCCCCGGCACCGACCTTCTCCGGCACCGGGGACAGAGCCTAGGCCGTCGAAGTCCATTACTCCGGCCAGGCAGACCCGAGTGGAGCGCCCGGCCTCAACATCGGCCGCGGCGCCGCCGGCACCGTCGACTCCGGGCCCGGCGGGTCCGTCGAGTCCGGTGCCGCCAAGCTCCCCCATGACATCTGGGGTCGAGATAGTGGTGCCATCCACACCAGAGACCTTCGCCTCGGCACGGGACCTCATAGCCATGACCGAGCCCACTCAGCTACCACCCCCGGTACCTCCGGTGCGGGTCGTGTCCAGAGGCAAGCCTATGATGTCGGCACCGTCTCGGGACTCACGTTCTCGATCCAGGTCCCGACGTCACGGTCGCTCCAGATCCCGCCGCCGCTCGCAGTCCCGGCACCGCTCCCCTCAGCGGTACCGGTCGCACTCGCGGCGCCGGTCGACATCGAGACGATCGCGGTCAGACTCCAGCCGCCGTTACCGGCACCGCGATTCCAGGAGCCGATCCAGACATTCGCCGCACCGGTCGACCTCCCGGCGCCGAGCTGGTGGCAGGTCCCGGTCCCGGTCGACCTCCCGGCACCGAACCGGTGGCAGGTCCCGATCCCGGCACCGAAGCGGCGCCCGGTACCGGTCCAGATCCCGGCACCGTGACAGAACCCGGTCCCGGTCCCGGCACCGATACGACTCCCGGCACCGGTCCCCGGCACCGAGACGATCGCCCGTGCCGGCCCGCGCGGACCCTTACCATCCAGGGTCCGCCCCGCCATGGCCCTCTAGACAGCCGTCCGTGTCTTCATTAACGGACAGTGGGTACGCGCTGGGCACCGACCGGCAGGCGGCGCTGTTCAGTGAGCCTCCACAGCAGGACCAAGGCCCGCAGCAATGGGGTTTCTGGACACCCTGGGCATATCATCAGGCCCAGGGCCCCCAACAGCTCCCTGCTAGGCCGGCGACTGCGGAGCGCAGGGCACCTGAAGCCTCGTTGTCTCGCCCCCCTCCCTCCCCGGATGGGGAGGAAGGGTCCAAGCATCAAGACTCCGCTTTGGCTCCTGAGGCAGAGGCGAGGGCCGAGGGAGACCCCCCATTAGACACTCTCTTGCCGGGGGTCTCCTCATCCTCCTCCCCTGATGAAGCGGTGGCTGGGACCTCCTCCAACAGCCCCCCCCCGCTGGACCTCAGGGCGCACCAGGACCTCCTCAGGCGAGTAGCCCAAAATCTGAGTCTGCAAGCCGAGGAGGTCTCGGAGGTAGAGGACCCTATTGTGACCATCCTCTCGGCAGACGCTCCCACCAGGGTCGCCCTGCCGTTCATACGAACCATCCAGGCCAACGCCAACACCATCTGGCAGTCTCCGGCCTCCATTCCTCCCACTGCGAAGGGCGTCGAGAGGAAGTACATGGCTCCTTCTAAGGGCTACGAGTACCTCCACGTACACCCGACTCCGTGTTCCCTGGTGGTCCAATCCGTCAACGATAAAGAGCGTCACGGCCAGGAGGCTCCAGCCCCCAAATCCAGGGAGGCCAGGCGGATGGATCTCCTCGGCCGTAAGGTGTACTCGGCTGGGGCGCTGCAGCTCAGGGTCTCCAACCAGCAGGCCCTGTTAAGCAGATACGCCTTCAACTCCTGGGTGGCAGCAGA
The DNA here is from genome assembly GCF_025201925.1 of Gopherus flavomarginatus. Lineage (NCBI taxonomy): Eukaryota > Metazoa > Chordata > Testudines > Testudinidae > Gopherus > Gopherus flavomarginatus. The sequence goes on along the minus strand of NC_066630.1, from coordinate 13,094,377 downwards.
TAAATTCAAGGAGCTGCTGCCACAAGATGCTCGTCAGGAGTTTACGGCCATCTTAGAGGAAGGCAAGAAGGTCGCACGCACGTCCTTGCAAGCCTCTTTGGACGCTGCGGATTCGGCTGCCCGTACCCTCGCGTCGGGTGTAACAATGCGTCGCCTCTCCTGGCTGCAGGTTTCCGGCCTTCCGCCGGAGCTCCAGCACACTATACAGGACCTTCCTTTCGAAGGCCAAGGATTATTCTCGGACAAGACAGACCCCAGACTCAAGAGTCTGAAAGACAACCAAGTCATCATGCGGTCACTTGGGATGCACACACCAGTGACGCAACGCAGACCCTTCCGGCCGCAGCAACAACAACAACAGCGCAGGCCGTATTCCCAGTTCCGCCAGCGGCAGGACCTTAACAGGCGCCGCGGCAGGAACGGAAGGCACAGGCACTCGGGGAACCAAGGGGGGCAAAACCAAGGCTCCTCTAAGCCCCCGCCTGGACCCAAGCCTTCATTTTGAAGGTGCGCCCGAGGGCGCAGTAACAGTTTCCCCAATGGATCCTTTCCCCCCGTTTTCCAACCGCCTTTCGTTTTTCCTCCCAGCGTGGTCCCTAATAACATCAGACCGCTGGGTCTTACGCACGGTGCAGTCGGGATACCGCCTGCAGTTTGTTTCATTTCCTCCTCCCCGCCCCCCTTCCTCGTCCCTCTTCAGGGACCCCTCTCACGAGCAATTCCTTCGGCAGGAGGTGCAGACGCTCCTCGGCAAAGGAGCTATAGAGGCGGTGCCGGAGAACGAGAAAGGCAAGGGGTTTTATTCCCGCTACTTTCTGATCCCCAAGGCCAAGGGAGGCCTCAGGCCTATCCTCGACCTGCGAGAGCTCAACAAGTACCTGGTGAAGTTGAAGTTCCGCATGGTTTCCTTGGGGACCATTATCCCATCCCTGGATCCGGGAGACTGGTACGCCGCCCTCGACATGCAGGACGCGTATTTTCACATTGCTATCTGGCCACCCCACAGACGTTTCCTTCGCTTCGTTGTGGGGTCTCTGCATTACCAATTTGCAGTCCTCCCATTTGGCTTGTCCACGGCCCCGAGAGTGTTTACGAAATGCATGGCAGTTGTTGTGGCGCAGCTTCGGCGCAGTCGTATCCACGTGTTCCCGTATCTGGACGATTGGTTGATTCGGGGCACGTCGGAACAACAAGTCTGCAGCCATGTCCGTGTGATCACCGACATGTTCGCCACTCTGGGCCTCTTGGTGAACACAGACAAGTCCACCCTGGCCCCCACACAAAGGGTGGAATTCATCGGGGCCGTCCTGGACGCCACTGTGGGCAGGGCCTTGCTGCCATTGCAGCGGTTCCAGGCCTTGTCGGCAATCGTGCAACGACTACAGACAGCCCCCTTGACGTCAGTGAGGACGTGCCTAACCCTGTTAGGCCACATGGCGGCCTGTACTTTCGTGACCAATTACGCTCGGCTCCGCATGAGGCCACTCCAGTTGTGGCTCATCAGTCATTACAGACCGACAAGACAGCCACTAGATATGTTAATCACGATCCCCCAGAGGGTCTTAGATTCTCTCGGCTGGTGGCTGGACCAGTCAGTGTTGTGTGCGGGTCTCCCCTTCCACCCATCTCAGCCCTCGGTGTCCCTAACAACAGATGCCTCAGATCTCGGCTGGGGGGCCCACGCAGGGACCCTGAGGACGCAGGGCCTGTGGTCCCAGGAGGAGGTGGGGCTACACATCAACATGCGGGAGTTGAGAGCGGTCCGTCTTGCTTGTCAAACGTTCTGTCATCAGCTCCAGGGTCGTTGTGTCGCGGTGTTCACCGACAACACGACGACCATGTATTATATCAACAAGCAGGGCGGCACCAGATCCTCCTCCCTGTGCCACGAGGCGATACGACTCTGGGACTTTTGTGTAGCCCACTCCATTCACCTCATGGCTTCCTTCCTCCCCGGAGTACGGAACACGCTGGCGGATCGATTGAGCAGATCCTTCCTGTCACACGAGTGGTCCCTTCGCCCAGACGTCGCCCTCTCCATCTTCCGGAGGTGGGGTTATCCCCGGGTGGACCTCTTCGCGTCCAAGGGGAACAGGAAGTGCCAAGCGTTCTGCTCCTTTCAGGGCAGGGAGCCCGGGTCGATAGCGGATGCCTTCCTCATCCAGTGGTCGACCCACCTGTACTATGCGTTTCCCCCATTCCCGTTGGTCCACAGGGTCCTTCTGAAGGTGCGCAGGGACAGGGCTCACGTGATCATGGTAGCCCCGGCATGGCCCAGACAGCACTGGTACCCCATGCTGCTGGACCTGACCATAGCCGACCCAGTTCCCCTGCCCCTTCATCCGGACCTGATTACCCAGGAGCACGGGACCCTCTGTCACCCGGACCTGCAGTCGCTGCACCTAGCGGCGTGGCTCCTGCGTGGCTGACTGGCTCTGAGCTGCGCTGTTCCACGCCGGTGAGGGAGGTGCTCTTGGGCAGCAGGAAGCCGTCCACAAGAGCGACATATTTGGCCAAATGGAAGCGCTTCTCCTATTGGTGCGTGGAGAGAAATCTCCGCCCTATGGAAGTTTCAGTAGCCGACATCTTAGACTACATTTGGTCCCTCAAAGGGCAAGGTCTGGCCATATCGTCGTTACGAGTCCACCTAGCAGCTATCTCCACCTTTCACCCGGGTGCGGATGGTCGCTCTGTTTTTTCCCACCCGACGGTGTCTAGATTCCTTAAGGGGCTGGAACGTTTATACCCTAACGTCCGTCCCCCTGCTCCAACCTGGGATCTTAACCTGGTGTTGTCCCGGCTCATGGGGCCCCCCTTTGAGCCGTTAGCTACTTGCTCCCTGCTTTACCTCTCTTGGAAGACGGCCTTTCTAGTAGCTATCACCTCAGCTAGACGGGTGTCGGAACTCCGGGCTCTTGTGGTAGACCCCCCATATACGGTCTTCCACAAGGACAAGGTGCAGCTGAGACCACACCCTGCTTTTCTCCCCAAGGTGGTCTCAGCCTTCCACGTCAACCAAGAGATATTCCTCCCGGTTTTTTTCCCGAAACCTCACTCCTCAGGCAGGGAGCAGCAGCTCCACTCGCTTGATGTCCGTAGGGCTCTCGCGTTTTACGTGGAGAGGACTAAGCCCTTCCGCAAATCCCCCCAGCTTTTCGTGGCGGTAGCGGACCGCATGAAAGGGCTTCCTATCTCCTCCCAGAGGTTATCCTCATGGGTAACGTCCTGTATCAGGACCTGCTATGACTTGGCCCACGTCCCTACGGGCCGTGTGACTGCGCATTCTACCAGGGCGCAGGCGTCGTCGCTGGCTTTCCTTGCCCGTGTGCCCATCCAGGAAATCTGTCGGGCAGCGACCTGGTCATCGGTCCACACCTTTGCTTCCCACTACGCCCTGGTCCAGCAGTCTAGAGAGGATGCGGCCTTCGGATCTGCTGTGCTCCATGCCGCGACTTCTCGCTCCGACCCCACCGCCTAGGTATGGCTTGGGATTCACCTAACTGGAATGGATGTGAGCAATCACTCGAAGAAGAAAAGACGGTTACTCACCTTTGTAACTGTTGTTCTTCGAGATGTGTTGCTCACATCCATTCCACACCCGCCCTCCTTCCCCACTGTCGGAGTCGCCGGCAAGAAGGAACCGAGGAGCGGGTGGGCCGGCAGGGATATATATTGGGCGCCATGGCGGCGCCACTCCAGGGGGCGACCTGCCGGCCCACTGGAGTTGCTAGGGTAAAAAAGTTTCCGACGAACGTGCACGCGCGGCGCGCACACCTAACTGGAATGGATGTGAGCAACACATCTCGAAGAACAACAGTTACAAAGGTGAGTAACCGTCTTATCCTCAACCCCCAGCACTGCCGGTGCGGGTTGTTCAATCCATCGGCAAGCCGGCCCTGGTAAGGCCTCCTTCCGTCGGTCCACCAGGAGAGACCTCATTCCAGATCACGGTCTCGCAGACGCTCTCGATCACGTCGTTCCCGCTCTCGGCGCTGCTCGCAGTCCCGGCACCACTCTCCATCGCAGTAGCGGTCGCACTCGCGGCGATGTTCAACATCTCGTTCACTGGACAGATACTCCCAGTACCGATCCGGCTCTCGGCACCGATCTCGGTACCGTGTATCCCGCAGTCGCTCCAGATGAAGGGACTCAAGATCCCGGTCGACCTCCTGGCACTAGTACGGTAGAAGGTCCCGGTCTCACTCACGGTACCGCCATAGGTCCCGGTACCGCCCCGGGGTCGAGCGTCCAGAACAGTGGCGTCCTCCCAGGATCTCTCGGCACCACCGTGGCCTTCGAGACACACATCAGTATCGTCTCAGGCTGGCAGTGCATCCTACCATCAGGAGAGTGACTCTGACGTCCCCAGCCAATATCTGGAGAGACAAAGCCATGAACAAGGGCCTCATCACTGGTCCTTCTGGACACCATGGGCATACCACCAGGCCCAAGGTGCCCCGTCAGTGGCTCAATGCTCAGCCCCGTCAGAACACCGGGTACCAGAGGCGACAGTGAGCCGCCCTCCCCCTATGGGCATGGATGAGGCTCCAATTCCATCTGCAGTCACCGAGGTTCCACCTGATGCAGATGACTCCTCTCAAGTACACGACCCACCTCAGGACCCGTTGGTCCCGGGCCTCTCCTCCTCCTCCTCACCTCATTAGGCGGTAGCAGGAACATCCTCCTCAGGCCCCCCACCAATCGATCTCAGGGCCCATCAAGACCTCTTGAGGCGGGTGGCCCAGAATATGAACTTGCAGATGGAGGAGGTCACTGAAATAGAGGATCCGGTCGTGAACATCGTATCGGCTGATGCACCTACTAGAGTGGCGCTCCCATTCATCCGCACTATACAAGCCAATGCGGACACCATTTGGCAATCCCCAGCTTCAATTCCACCTACAGCTAGGGGAGTAGAGAGGAAATATATGGTCCCCTCAAATGGGTACGAATATCTCTACACCCACCCACCTCCCTGGTCTCTGGTTGTCCAATCGGTGAACGAACGAGAGCGTCATGGTCAACAAGCATCAGCTCCTAAGGCGAAGGAGGCTAGAAGCATGGACCTCCTCGGTCGCAAAATATACTCGGCTGGGGGCCTCCAACTTAGGGTGGCAAGCCCTCCTAAGTCGGTATAACTTTAATATGTGGGTGTCCGTGGGGAAGTTTACGGAGCTTCTTCCCCAGGAGTCCTGTTCAGAGTTTACGGCCCTACTTGAAGAGGATAAAAAGATAGCAAGAACCTCCCTCCAGACCTCTCTGGATGCAGCGGACTCGGCTGCCAGAACTCTGGCATCCGGAGTGATGATGAGGCATATCTCCTGGCTCCAGGCTTCAGGCCTTCCCCCTGAATTGCAGCAGACCATTCAGGATTTACCCTTCGAGGGCCAGGGCCTTTTCTCAGACAAAACCGACCCCAGGTTGCAAAGTCTGAAGGACAGTTGTGCCATAATGCGCTTGCTGGGTATGCACACGCCAGTGACCCAACGAAGGTCCTTCCGGCCCCAGCCACACTGCCCTTACAACCAGACTAGGCCGCTTCAGGACACTACCAGAAGGTGTGGCAGGGGGAATCGGCAGAGGCTGTCTGGCCCTCAAGGAACCGAAAGTCAAGTGCCTCCTAAACCACCAACGGGGCCCAAGCAAAACTTTTGATAGGACACCCTAGGACGGCCCACCAGTTATCCTACCGGATCCTTCTCCTTCCTTTTTCAACCGCCTCTCCCATTTCCTCCCTGACTGGTCCCAGCTAACCTCAGATCATTGGGCCCTCCGCATGGTGGAAACAGGATACCACCTCCAGTTTGTTTCAACCCCCCTGTCCCACCCTCCCTACTCATCCCTCTTCAGGGACCCCTCTCATGAGCAATTCCTCTTACAAGAGGTCCAGGCGCTCCTAAAACTGGGAGCCATAGAGGACGTGTCAAAAGACATGAGGGGCAAGGGGTTCTATTCCCACTACTTCTTAATCCCCAAGGCAAAGGGAGGTCTACGACCGATCCTAGACCTGCAAGAACTCAACAAATTCCTGATAAAGCTGAAGTTCCGCATTGTATCCCTGGGGACCATCATCCCATCCCTGGATCCGGGAGACTGGTATGCCGCCCTCGATATGAAGGACGCTTATTTCCACATCGCCATTTATCCACTATACAGACGGTACCTCCGTTTTGTGGTCAACCACCAACACTTTCAGTTCACAGTACTTCCCTTTGGCTTTTCTACAGCTCCAAGGGTCTTCACTAAATGCATGGCTGTAGTAGCCACCTCCCTCCGGCGTTGTCAAGTACACGTCTGTCCGTATCTCGACCATTGGCTCATTCGAGGGACTTCCCAGTCACAAGTATCGCAGCACCTATGCGTCGTCAGAGACCTCTTCAGGAGCCTAGGCCTCTTGATCAACACAGAAAAGTCTACTCTGACACTCACACAGAGAATAGACTTCATCGGAGCTGTTCTGGACTCCAGTCTGGCCAGAGCCTGCCTCCCCCAGTTGCGTTTTCAAACAATGGCTTCAATAATTCGGAGTCTTCAATCCTTTCCGACAACGTCGGTGCGCACCTGCCTCCTGCGCCTTCGTGACCAAGTACGCGAGGCTACGTCTCCATCTCTTCCAAACCTGGCTTGCTTCAATATACCATCCACACAGAGACAGTCTGGATTCGGTGCTCACTATCCCCAGGAAGGTTCTCGCCTCCCTCACTTGCTGGTTAGACCCCTCTCTGGTCTGCGCAGGGATGCCATTCCACGTACCGCAACCCTCGATGGCCCTAACCACAGACGTACCATCTCTTGGTTGGGGTGCCCACCTCTGGAGCCTTCACACTCAAGACCTCTGGTTGCCCCAAGAGCTGGCCCTGCACATCAACGTGAGGGAGCTGAGAGCAGTCCATCTAGCATGCCAAGTGTTTTGGGACCATCTACAAGGCCGTTGTATATCTGTGTTCACGGACAACACAAGGGCCATGTTTTACATATACAAGCAGGGCGGAGCACGCTCCTCCCTCCTTTGTCAAGAAGCCATCCGCCTCTGGGACTTTTGCATAGCCCACTCTATTGATTTGGTAGCGTCTTTTCTCCCAGGAGTCCAGAACACTCTGGCAGATCACCTCAGCAGGTCCTTCCTGTGGTCGATTCGTCCGGACGTTATCCATTCTGTTTTCCGGAGGTGGGGCTTTCCCCACATAGACCTCTTTGCCTCCCGAGAGAACAGGAAATGCCAAGTGTTCTGCTCCTTCCAAGGACGCTCCCCGGGCTCCCTCTCAGACGCATTCCTGATCCCATGGAAGAGGCACCTACACTGTGTCTTCCCACCGTTTCCACTCGTCCACAGAGTCCTACTCAAGCTCCACAGGAACAGAGCCCACCTGATCCTCGTTGCTCCAGCATGGCCGAGGCAGCATTGGTACACCCTGTTGTTTGACCTCTCAGTGGCAGACCCGATCCCCCTGCCACTCTGGCCGGACCTCATAACACAGGACTTCGGCAGGCTTCACCATTCGGACCTGCAATCCCTTCATCTCACAGCATGGCTGCTGTGTGGTTGAGCCATTCTGAGTTGCGTTGCCTCGGTACAACAGGTGCTCTTGAGCAGTAGGAAGCCTTCCACGAGGATGACATATCTCACCAAATGGAAGCGTTTCTCCTACTAGTGCGCTCAGAGTAACTTGGTCCCTGGACAGGTATCTGTCCCTACTGTCCTGGATTACCTATGGTCCCTGAAAGAGCAGGGCCTAGCGGTCTCTTCTATAAAGGTGCATCTGGCAGCTATTTCCGCCTTCCACCCAGGGGAAAGTGGCAGTTCAATCTTTTCTCACTCCATAGTTTCCAGGTTCCTTAAGGGATTGAAGCGGTTGTACCCTCAAGTCAGACACCCGACCCCTACCTGGGATCTAAACCTGGTGCTAGCCAAGCTTATGAGTGCCCCTTTTGAGCCTCTGGCCACCTGCTCGCTGCTGTACCTCTCCTGGAAGACAGCCTTTCTCGTCGCTATCACCTCGGCAAGATGAGTACTGGAGCTTCGGACTTTGACAGCGGATCCCCTGTATACGGTATTTCACAAGGACAAGGTACAGCTGCGACTGCACCCCTCTTTCCTCCCTAAGGTGGTGTCTGCTTTTCATGTCAATCAGGACATCTTTCTCCCAGTCTTTTTCCCGAAGCCGCACTCATCGTGTTGGGAACATCAACTACATACCTTGGATGTCCGCAGGGCTCTTGCCTTTTATGTCGAGAGAACCAAACCCTTCCGACGTTCGCCTCAGCTCTTTGTAGCGGTGGCAGACCGGATGAAAGGCATGCTGGTCTCTTCCCAAAAAATTTCATCTTGGGTGACATCCTGCATCTTAACATGCTATGAATTGGCTCACATTCCAGCTAGCCATCTCACCGCCCGTTCTACTCGGGCACAAGCCTCATCTGCCACTTTCCTGGCCCATGTCCCCATCCAGGAAATATGTCGCGCTGCTACTTGGTCATCAATTCACACCTTTGCCTCACATTATGCATTGGTTCAGCAGTCCAGAGATGATGCAGCCTTTGGCTCAGCAGTTTTGCATTCTGCAACGTCTCACTCCGACCCCACCGCCTAGGTAAGGCTTGGGAATCACCTAATTGGAATCGATATGAGCAAGCACTCGAAGAAGAAAAGACAGCTACTCACCTTTGTAACTGTTGTTCTTCAAGGTGTGTTGCTCATATCCATTCCAAACCCACCCTCCTTCCCCACTGTCGGAGTAGCCGGCAAGAAGGAACTGAAGGGCCGTTGGGTCGGCAGGGGTATATATCCGGCGCTATAGTGGCGCCACTCCAGGGGGCGACCCAGCCGACCCACCAAGTGTTGCTAGGGTAAAAATCTTCCGGCGAGCGTGCAAGTGGCGTGCGCACACCTAATTGGAATGCATATGAGCAACACATCTCGAAGAACAACAGTTACAAAGGTGAGTAACTGTCTTAACTCCTAGGTGGTTTTTTTGTTTTGTTTTTACGTTTTTACATAAAGTAGTCCTTTATTATATTTACAAGCAAACTGTTCAGTATGTTACTTTCATTTACAGAGTCCCATTGTATATGCAGTTATTCAGAATTTCCTCCTTTCAATTTTGTCATCTCTTCTTCATGGTTCTCTCTGACTATGCAGAAAATCAGTACATTCCTGTGATTATCTTGATTATCTTATTCCTTGTATTATCATTCATTCCAAGCAAAAGTTATTCATTTCCACTTACAGGTCCCCAATAGATCTACCTATTGAGATCTTTTAATTTAACTATCTTCAGACCATATTTTGAAAGTGAGGATACATTTTTTTCCTTCCCCAAACAGCTCCTATCCCTCAGTAAATATTAGCACCCTTCCTTGAAATTGTGTAGTGAAGCAAGCTGACTATTGCTATTATTGTAACAACCTAAACTCTTAATCCTGACTGGGACTCTGTATACCAGTCGCTGCTTGTGTAGGGAAAGCCCCTAGCGGGCTGAGCCAGTTTGTTTACCTGCCCTGTCTGCAGGTCCGGCTGATTGCTGCTCCCAATGGCCACGGTTTGCCACTGCAGGCCAATGGGAGCTGCTGGAAGCGGCGGCCAGTAAGTCCCTTGGATTTCCCTACACAAGCGGCGACCCCAGTTTGAGAAACACTGCTGTATACACATGCTTAAAACAGGAGACAATCTCTGCCCAGGAGGGCTTCCAGATATAGAGTAAGGAATGGTGTTGTGACATACAAACAAATGAATATGGTGAAGAATTGGTACAGTTTTATTAGTTACATGCTTTGTTGGTGCATTTTCTTTTTTGTTTTAATTGGGATTAGACGTAGGGTAAGGAATACCTGGAAGAAAGGTTATTGAGAATAAAGGAGTAGGACTAGAGAACATAGGGAAGACAGTCATGGCTCATCACCTGCCTGGATCAGATAGGTAGAATGAAGTGGGCTAGGTTGTGAAGAGTATCAAAGTTTAAGACAAGAGGCTTGTGTTTGATACAGAGATGAAGCAGAGACTGGTGGATGAACTGGAAGTGAGTGTTGAAGTTGTCACAGTGATCTGGATGAACTGAAAGTGAGTGTTGAAGTTGTCACAGTGATCTTAGCTGGTGCTAAGAAGATGAGCTTAGCACCAGCAGTTTGAATTTAGTGGAGGAAACCCAGGGAAAAAGGCTAAGTTAAGGATGATGACCCACGAAAGGATTCACACCGAAGGACTGATCAGGCAGGTAGGAGAGCCATGAGAAGACTGAACCCTAAAAGGTAATGGAGGACAGGCTTTCAAGAAGTAGGGAGTAGTCAATGGTATTGAAAGCTGCTGAGAAATCAAGGAGGATGAGGATTAGGGTCAAAGTCCTGAGATTTAGCCAGGATAAAGTCATTAGATACTTTGATTCTCGCCAATCTGGCTTCTATGCTCCAGTGACACTGCTCTCAAAGACAGAACGGGAAGAAAGGAATTGAAAGAAAGTGCCTATAGGCATCATGTTTGAGGCACTTGGAGATGAAAAGAGAAGCGGGATTATGTGGTAGGTTGAGGGATTTTCGTTTTTTAAGGTATGGAAGGTCAAAGTATTCCATTATGAGCAGGGGAGGAACTCAATGAGACTAAGTTTGAGGAGAAAAGTGGGAGAGAGGGCAAGGAAAATTAGGAGACAGGAAAGGTTGTGGAAAAAGAGGTGGGAGGAAGAGATCAGACGGGAAGTCTGTGTCTGGTGAGAAGGATGAGAGAGTACTAGAAGTAAGGAAAAAGGAAAGGAGTGGGAAGAAGACATACTTGATTTTACTAAATATTTTCTTTGAAGAAATCTGTAAGATCCTTCACAGAGATCAAGCTCACCATATGCGCCCACCTCTCTCTCTCTCTCTCTCCCCCCCCAAACTCCCACCGATGGCTTGATTCATAAACTATACATTGCTCTGCTTGCACATTATAGTGGTTCCCACAGTTTTAGATCTGCATTTTATTCTGACTACAAAAATCCACTTCAGATACATCAGAATTAAATTGACCAGTTCACTGAAGAGTACAGACATCCACAATTCACTCTGATAATTACATACAAAACTTGAGATAGAGAAATACGATTACGAATGGCTTTTTGCACACAGACATTCAATATTTTGTTGGAGGCTATCTGGAATGTATGCATTTCAAAACCCTTTAATTTAAACATCTTCCATATTTGACATATCCTTCACCCTGGCTCTTTTTTAATTGTTTCTGTGCTCAATAATTCTTTCACTCCTACTTCTCTATTGTATTTATCTTGTGAGTGAGCTACTCATTTACAATATATAGAGGGCAGCAGTTATATGTTGAAGGAGATTGGCATAGCAATACTGAAACTGAAGCAGGGGGTTGCTATGGGAATAAGTAAGGGGCTTGAATGGTGGTGGGAATTCTTAATCCAGCCTTTAGGTTGGAAATGGGTAGTGTTGTGCTGTCTTTATACCATGCATGGATTCTGTTATGCAAGGGGAATCCCTAGCTGGCCTTTTCATGGTGCAAAGGGGTAGAGTTGGGGCTAGAATCTGTCGTACTGGGTTTTTGTGTGGTTAAGCATTGATCTAGTCTGTAGGCTCGCCCATTAGTGGGGCTGTCTTTGGTTTTTCTGCACTGCTCTTAATATTAAGGGTTTACAGGTAGGAAGATTCTTTACACTTCATTTAGAGGAAGCTGGTGTCTGGTTGGTTAGTTTTGTGAATCTTTTCCCATCTTCTCACACAAAATTGCTGTGTCCTGTTTATGTCAGTTTGGTTTGTCTTTCATGGAACATTCTACTAAATTATTTTCTGTAATGACTATAATGTTAATGGAACTGTATGTTATGGTTGAGTTAAGGTTTGTCAGTTTGAAAATAAACATCTTGCCTTCATTTCGACATTTGCCTTTCAGCATCACTCCGTTAAGCTGTCACACGCTATAACTTCATTAACATCACCATTTAATTGTAAGTTACTGTGCAACTGTTTTTTTGTAGGAAAGGCTTGCATATACATACTGACTGAATAATTTTAATCTAAATTTCCTACCCACATGATTCAAATCAGTTGAAACATTAAATGGTCTCCAAATCTTTGTATCATGGAAATACTAAGCAATGGGATGCAACTCATCCTTAAATACAGCAGCATTACTGGTGCCGTTATAATAAAAATGCAAAAAGATATTTTTTGAAGTTAGCTAAAGTGGGAGAATAGATCTTAGCCACATCACTACTGTGCTCTGTATGTCTAGCATTGAGATGTACTACATCTGTAATTGGGAAATGTTTCAGTTATTAAAAGAGGAACAATGTAACCTCCATAAAACTGAAGATGGAATTAAAATCTACATGCTAATAGCTTTGCTGCCAGTCACAAATGGATTCATTCTTCACATCTTCGATACATACTGCTTATTTCAAAATAAATTCTAGTAACATTCAACCTGATTGAATCTGCTAAAGCTTTGTAAATATATTTGCTCAACTCGCACTCAAAAGCTTTTCGACAGAATATCACTTTTTCATATTATTCATGGTAATGTAATACCCAACTTTAATCTCTTCAGAATTTCACATTAAGTCATGATATGCAGTTCAGGGGAATTTGGATCATCCATTAATCATAGTATCTGTACTTTTGTGTGTCTACTTTTTGTCCATCTCTTAAATCAGTCACTTGGTAATGGCAGAACTATGAGGATACTTAAACTTTTTATTGAGGAGACCTTATTTATTAAACTTGTCTTCTGTTACAATGTGCACAGACTAATGCAATACATTGTACATTGAAAATAAAGATGAAACAAAATTAGCATAATCACTAAATATGATGCCTTTAACATTTCCTATGGAAAGCCAAGTATGTTAAGTAATGACTTGTGTGCCCCTGAATAATTAGTTAGAGGCACCTTGGCTAATAAGAAGGACCACAAATCAAAAATTCTAATTTGTCTTCATGTAATTAAAGACCGTATAATGCATATGCACAAGGTAACCAAATTAAGGTTTTAATGACAACCCTAATTGTGGCATTTCCTAATTTTTGAGTGTTTGCAACCTTAACTTTCCTTTAATTTAGGGCATGTGTATGTGTGTTTTAAAAATCTAGCAGGGCTGATGGGGGATAGAAGTTCCACTTATTGACACCCACATGATTATTAGCGGGGTTGGAACTTTAGATCCACAGCACAGACATCTGCCATTTGAGATGAAGGAGTAACTGATGTCAGTAGTAGTTTGCCTCTATGTGAACCAGCAAGTAGAGGGGATGAGATACACACTTTGCAAGTGGGTTTTATAGTCATTTGCTGACAGTAGAATATTGAGACTCTGCATGAGTTCCGTTCCAGGTTCTCCAGGGAGTGTGTTCTGGCGATCATACATCCTTATTTTCTTCCTCTGCAAGCCTGCCCCCTTTTGTCACTTCACAGACCTGTCTTTTCCCTACCTCCTTCTCCCAGTACTAGTCTCCACTCCACACCCCCATAGGCTGTTCATTCCGGTCTCAGTATATTTGCTCAGCGGGGTGCCAGTCTACTCCCAGATTCTCAGTCTTGATCTTTTCCTCCAGGCGCTTTCTCTCAATCTACTTCCTTCCCCCTCTCTCTCTTTTTGCCCAGGTCTGGCTCTTGTCCTTTCTGCACTCGAGTCAGTTTGCCTTCTCCACCAAACTCCCTGGGAATCAGCCAGGAAGTATTGGGACAGGAGAGACTTTCTCCATTTTGTCAGTTTCTGTCCCCTGTGTCACAGCAACTCATGGGGGTTGGGAGGAGCAATTGCAGGGAAACTCCTGTTTGACCCTTGCCATCTTTGGCTGAGCAGACTAAATCTTCAGAGCCTTTTGCTGCCAGGCTCTGACAAGTCTCTCGTGAACGCATGTAAGGTGACACTTTCCAAAGGCTTATAACTTGGACAAAATTGTGCAGATTTTGTGTCTCCCACATAAGGGCAACCCCTCTGCGAAACTTCAAGGCCCTGTTCCCAAGCATAGGCTTGCAACAGCTTCTCCAGAAAACACTTGTAGAAAATTTATTTAACGCTGCAAACAATGTATTTTCTCCTAATCTCCTTCTCAGAAATGGCTGAACCATTTTGCTGATTTTTTTTTTTTTAAAGTTCAGTCTGTGGCAGACTCCTGAAATGGAAAATTTGCACACAAATGGTTAAAGTTTGACAAAGTTATGAGAAACTGAATCCAGTGTCTTATAAAAGGAAGTGTGGGGCAACCTGAACTACAGGTAGTGGTATTAGCTCTGCCTATAACAACTTAAAGTTAAAAGGTGGGTAGAAATGATACTATCACTTTTTTTTTTTTTTTTTAAACTGGCAACTGTTCATTTACTGGGTTCTGGCATCCTTGAAGCATTACTGAGCTTGACATTTTGCACACCTAACTTGTTGGTTTGTTTTTCTAAGAGAATTATCAGTGCTGAATGTAAAAATAAACAAACATTTGTACCTTTGCTTTAAGGTTATGAATATATATATATAGTACTGACAAATGATATTTTAGCAGCCAAAGTTTCTAATTGAGTCAGACTTCTAATATTTATGTTCAGTGTATGCTGTAAGTTGATAACAAAATTGTTCGAAGTATAACCATTTATCATGCTGCTTGTGATATTCATGCATTGAAATAGGCCTAATGGTGAATTACTGTATTCTTCATGATATTAAATGAAAAATGTGTATCATACAGTTATTTTAGTATGAGTGGATGAAAATGTGGAAATACAAGAGGAATGACAATTAAAGACACTAACCCCCCTACTTATATTGAAAGCTAAGCTATATGTAAATTTAGCTTTTGATTAGAGCTGGATTAGTTTAACCCTAGTTGTACAAATGGTTACAGATTTTTACCATTTAGACAAACAGCTTCTCACTGTAAACTGTAATATGATTTATATGAATCTATCTGCCTCCATAAAGGTTTGCCCCAAGCATCTGCATCTTCTATTGCCTCTGAATCATAATGAAAAAGAACTCTGAGTTCTTTTAATCCACTAGCATGATTCTATTTATATTTTGATACAGTTTATTATTACGTAACTCCACTTCCAATATTTACTGTTATCCATGCAAGGAAATTAGCTTCTCTGCTTATTTTCATGTACAGCAAATAGTAATAAAGAAAGCAACTGGTAGGTCCTGGTAATCCAAGCACATAGTGTACAAGAGACAGCAGCATAATTCACCTGCTGGGAGTGGGTGATTAACATTATTTATAAACATTGCATGTGTGCACAAACCTATCTATGTGCCATGTATCTATGCTTTAACATACTAAGTCAAATTCTGTTTTGACCTTTACCCTGTGCAAGCCCAGTGACATAGAGTATGCACCAGGGCAGATTTGGAATCCTGGGACCTGACTGTGAAAAAAGGAATAATCATAGAAACATAAGAATGGCCATATTGGACCAGATTAGTGGTCCATCTAATCCAGTGGTGGGCAACTGGGCTTTGTGTGAAGAAATACTTCATTATGTTTGTTTTAAACCTGCAGTCTATTAATTTCATTGGATGACCTCTGGTTCTTGTATTATGTGAAAGGAAATAACACTTCCCTATTCACTTTCTCCATGCCATTTATTATTTTATAGAACTCTATCATGTCCCCCCTTAGCTGTCTCTTTTCTAAGATGAACAGCCCCAGTCATAATCCTTTTAATCTTGCCTCGTATGGAAGCTGTTCCATACCCCTAATTATTTTTGTTGCCTTCTCTTTGCCTTTTCCAATTCTAATATATCTTCTCCGAGATGGAACAGTATGCAGTACTGAAGGAGCACACCATGGATTTGTAATGACATTATAATGTTTACTCTTTTATTATCTATCCGTTTCCTAATGGTTTCTAACATGCTATTTGCTTTTTTGACTGCTGCTGCACATTGAGTGGGTGTTTTTCAGAGAAGTGTCCACAATGAGTCCAAGATCTTTCTTGTATGGCAGCAGCTAATTTAGACCCCATCATTTTGTAGATATAGTTGGTATACCCATAAGTAATTGTGCAGAAAAGGGGGAGGGGACAGACTAGAAAGTCCAAAGGAAACTGTGTGGCAAGTGGAGAATTATCTTTGGAATTAAAATCATATCACAAAGTGGCAAAATTTCCAGTATATCCATCTTGCAGTGATGGCTTCAGAAGTATCCATTGTGAAAACACAGCTGCTAAAAGATTTAAAATAACTCATCTATTCCACATAACCAAAGATCAGTTCAGGAGATCTGGGTTAAAATCTTGGCTTTCCTATAGATTTCCTCTGTGTTCTTGGGCAAGTCAGTTTCCCTTAATAACACTTCCCAGTGTCAAATGGATGTTGAGACTCAACTCATCAACATTTTAAGTGATGATTTGATCCTACGGTGGTGAGCAACGTTAGAGAAGCTTATAAATACAACTTACAAATACATACATGCAAATATATAAAGACAGCTTACAACTGCCTGCATCCTCTAGAGTCTGTGAGATGATGAAACCAAAATTAAATTATTTTCATGCATCCCATAGAAGACCTCAAGTGATTCTTTCCTTTCCATACTACATGCACCTTTCCTACAGAGTCATCTGGGTACCTCTCTGCTGCGATAAAAGACCTGCAATTCGACTGGCAGGGTCAGCTGACTTGAGCTTGCTGGGCTATAAAATTGCAGTGTAGACATTCAGGCTTGGGCTGGAGCATGGCATCTGAAAGTCTGCAAATGAGGAGGCTCTCCGAGCCTAGGTTCTAGCCCAAGCCCAAATGTCTTTACTGCAGTTTTGATGCCCACAAATCCAAGTCAGCTGATCCAGGCCAGCCATACCCATGCCACGGGTCTTTTGTCTCAGTATAGACATACACTCTCTTATTCAGGCTTTGTTCAAGGAGGAAAGGTTTGGGTCAAAATGACTTGAGGGACAAGTTAATCTGTTTTTTTTTTTTTGTTTCTCTTTGTAGATTTACATACTGCATGCTGTCTGTATTTCACACTGAGTTCATGTAAAGTAATGAAGGTGCCTCTTTGCTACACTCTTGTGATATAAGAAAGTGTATTAGGTTGAACTCTCTGTTTTCTATGATGTATATTACTATACAGGTTTGATTTGTTTCATATATATTGACATGCTCATTGTGAGATGTTTAGTTTTACAGTGTGATTTTCAGTTTTAGTTAATGTGCTTTGCAATTCTTTTAATAGTAGCATCACCAAGTATAGTAAACGTAATATTTTACAGTACACTATTCAATTATTGGACCAAAGTATTGTACTGAATAGAAAATAGCGGCATCAAATCCAAATAAAGTTTGCTCTTTTTGGCTTGTTAGGCAAACGTCATAACTTTACAAATTTGCATTTATAACTCTCTTAGGCTCAGAATGTTAACCACAGTCATTAAATATGAGAGAAGTTTGAAAGTGTCTTAATGTGTTTTATAATGTACCCTACAGCATTATAATCAAGCCAATCAAAAAGTGTATTAGTGTGATGTTTTTTGTTACAGTGAAGAGGCAAGAAATGGAAATGTGACATCTTATTATTATGAACTACACTCTACATGAAGGAAATAACTGAAATCTTGTAAGTGGTCCCCATTGTTTTTTCCCTCTAAATCAAACACATGAATATATGATGACACTTCACTGTACTTTCTAGTAACACATGAGAAAAATGTTGGTTGTGGGAAATAATTTTGAGTAACGTCAGTAATTCTTTTCTATTACATTATATCTGTAGCATCCTATTTTATCTAACTTCAGATTTACAACAGGATATTTGTTATTTGGAAACAGTCTTGCTTATGAAATACAAGGAACAGATTCACCATGACAGTGAAGAAGAAGAAGAAAATTGTACAGTAACATAACTCCATGAGCCAGAGGTCCAGCCAAACTGTGGCTATTAATCATCACCGTCCATTATTTACTGAGGATTCATTCATTGTTCCACAAAGGTATCTAGAGGGTCAATTAGAGAAAACAGACAGGATTTTTCAAAGACACAAGAGGGTCAATTAAGCCCTCCTTGTAATTTTTTGCTTTAACAGCAAATGCCAGCCTATCATGCAACAGATACAAGGGAGTTTAGAAATAAACAAGGTGCTTCTTTGTATTTACTTATTTGTTTTAAATGAAATCAGTTGACTGCTGATAGCAGAAGGTTCGCTGTCAGGCCGTGGTCAAAGCAACTGGAAGATTTTAGCATTGCAAATGGTAAAGAGCAAAGTTCTTTTTAGGGTCAGGACACCCTAAGCAATCAGGGAATTTCTAAGATGAAATGATCTGTTCCCATCACAGAGGTGAATAATTTATCTCAGGGAGAGTCTTGACTACAGCTCTGCTGCTAAGCCCTGCTGTAATACTACTATGAGATGTGAAGTAAATTGTTATCTGTAATCATTTGAGGTAGATAGTTGAAATGCTATATGAATGGTACATTCAAATCTCAAATAATGTTCTAGCAGAGATTATAAATATATATAAGCATCTTACTGTTAAAAAAAATTGCAGAAGTTTTTATTAAAGCTTAGAATAATTGTGCAACATTGTATCTTAAATACATATTACCTTTCATCCAAGGATCAGACAGATACTGATTATTTAAGCTTCACATCACCTCTGAGCACAAAGAGGTGAAATGACTTGATCACTAGTTAGTGGTAGAATAGTATTAGGACAGTCCAGAACTTGGGAATCTCTCCCCTGCTTTAGCTTCTAAACATTCTCACATGTTTTCTCTTTGTCTGGAAATATTCCTTCCAAAAGGTCAAGATTTGCTCTGTAATATGAATATTGGTTAACACCCATATGAGAATAACTGCACTCAAGTTTTTTCTTTTGCTGATTTTTGTTTTTAAATTGAGGTTAGTATTAATGCCTGGTGTGCTGTTCCATAGAATGCTAAACGATTTGGAGAGGGTTTCCTCTGTAAACTTTCATTCAATTGTACTCTTACTCTATTTAGCTCTTTATAAAATCTGTCTTAACTGAAAACAGTCTTCCTAATATGGCATGTCAGTCTTGTAAAGATTTTAATATTTTAAAATGGAGTTTTAGAATTTCTGAGGATTTGATAGTCTCTTGTGAGAGTAAATCTCTGATTGTGCTGTATCAGTGTGATCCATTCAGCCTTCAATGCCCCCTATTCTCTGTAGTCTTTCAGCAGAGAGTTCTAACTAATGACTTAGGGCCAAATTTTGCCCTTAGATAGAGGCATGCAACTCTCATTTATTCCAGTGGGAGTTCTATGCGCATATCAGAGAGCAGAATTTGGCTTTTAGTGTGTGAAATTATAACACACATGGTTAAAAGATCCTTCTGCACATTCATCTTACTGACCCCAAGTCTACAGAACCAATAATACTAATCTCACCCTTGTTTTTCTTCACATTTTCTCCTCAGTTTGTGCTATAGCTTGCACATCACCCCAGTTCCCCAGCTCTCACTGGAATCTACTTCAAACAGCTAAGTCCTCAGTATATTGCTATTGTGGTTCTTCAGAGAAAGTAGTTGAAATATTGAAACAATTAGGGTTGGTTTGTTTGTTTTTAAATAACGGTGGTAACAGACCCGTGGAAATAATTTTTTTTCTGTTTTTGGGAGATTATGGTACAAGAATGATTTTGTTTGTATTCTATAGCCTTTTGTTTGTGGAGGCAGAAGATAACAATTGGGGAACCACATGTATTTAATATACATTTGAGTGTGTGTGCATGTGTAATGTACAGTTATGTACATGTACATAAATACAGTAGTTGGTGCGCTTTCAAATATGCTTTTGCATTTTCACTATGTGTCACACTTTTTTACTTATATACAAATGGGACAGATTTCACCTCACTCCATCAGTGAGTCTTCCCCAACTCTAAGCAGCTGCTGGGTGGTTTTATATTCAACACTCTTTTTGAGGTTCTAGCTTTTGGAAGCAAGCAGATTTTGTTTATGGGCAGAGGTTGTGGAATCAGCTCGTGCCTAGATTCCCTTTAACAAAACTCTTCCTCAGCTAATACTGCCACAATTTTCTGTCTTTCTTTAATACACTGGCCTCTTGTGGCTGCTGGTGCTAGGGAAGTGGCTGTGGTTGTTTTGTGTAGCTGTAACCTCTCCCTGGAGGAATTTCTCCCTTGGAGGTTGCACCGCCCTGATTTATTCTGATGAGTGTTGGTGTAAACCCTACGTGGATTTGGCCCAGGGATTTTAATTTGATGTAACCGAAAATGTGATTTACCAGACCAATTAAAATCGCATGCCTAGATCTACAGTCATTGTCAGAAGCTGAATGCTTAGGGTCAGCTGGGTTTCTCTTACAAGATGGGAAATGGGGTTTGTCTCATGCTGATACTGTACAGTACATCAGTGAAAGTGTGTCTTCTCTTCTGTTTGGGATGACTTTCTTCCCTCCAGAATAGCTTATCAGGACACTGTGTACATGTCCTGGAGATCACAGCCAGATGCAGGATACTGGGGGTTATGATTGATCATTCATGTTGTTTGTCAAACTTCTGTCCCCCGTATTTCTGGCTCAACACTATTAGCTGTACAGGTTTCAGGCCTCTGCATTGACCAAGCTTTGGGCTCTTTCTCTCTCTGGAGCCTCCTAAAAGATTCCTTATTCAGGCAAACACTTTTTGGTTTCATTTTTCCAGCTGCTCCTTCTCTTAAAAAGAGCAGAATGGAGGTGGAGTCCCAGCAGCCAATCTTCTGTCATATTCCATCATTTGGACCTCTGTACTCTTTTGCCTATTGCATTTTAAACTAAACATAAAATCCTATTTTCCCCTTATGAATCATATGCTTTTTAACTGATCTGGGTGTAAAGTTTTCTTATGAATCCTTTAAAAAGCTGACCAGTAGCAGTATTATTTCTGAAAGGACTTGTGTAATCAGTATGATTACCTTGGGAAATAAACTGTAATTTATAATTCAGAACAAACAATTTGTAAATTATTCTGGCAGTGCGTTATGTCTGTTTTCTACAGTGTAGGGGAATAACTGGCCTTATTAAGCTTTGTTGTTTTGGAATTAGTATCCTTAACCTGAAACCAGAGCTAAGCAAATAATCCATAATGAATTATTTATTTTACATAATATACATATTATCCTGCTTCTGGAATATCTATGAGCAGATCGTAATCTCCTCAAATGTATTCATCATTCACATTTATTGGATGCGAGTCTTTTGGAATTTTGTACTTTATAGATTGACAGAGTTCGAACTCTGTAGCTTATTTGCAGTTGTTCAGGAAAAGCATGTGATATTGCTTCTGTTCTTTGATAACATGGGTGTGCCAGTATCTTCAATGTTAAAAATTGCATGTACGTATAGAAAAGTTCTGTTGTTTGTTCACACTCATGGATGCATCTTCAGTGTTCAGTTTCTATCAGCTTTATTTACAGTAAAACTTGATTACTTGAGTGTTTGTAGTTTGCAGAATGTTGAACACAAAACTGACATAGCTGCAAAACAAATTATTTTAAAAGACTGAATTAATATTTGCAGAAATTTCTTTTTGCATTGTTAACCAAGCAAGAAATCTGGTGGAGGTACAGACATATGGCTGCAGTGACACTTTTCTAAATTAAAAAATGGCCACACACTTCTCAAACTGGCAGCAAGTTGGCAAGATGCATTAAAAAGTTGTGGTGGACATTAATGCACAACATGCCATCAAGCATGCAGAAAAAAAAATAGGTGGCAACTAACAGCACATGTGCTGACACAAGAGGTGTGATTAGCTCCATAATAGCAAGAATACATCATACAAGCTGCGTAGCAATGGAAGAAAAACCAAAAATATCTGTTACCCACTGCTTGGACAATAATGGGAATGGCTAGGGATATCACATTTGTAAGCTCTTGTTATTACGAATTTTTTCCATGTACCTGGGTTTCCACATTTGAATCAGAGTTGTTTTAAGTCTTAGGATATATGTGACATGTCAAGATGAAGACTTGCCAAAGTCTATAAAAGTGTATGGCAGACTCCCCTGATTTCTGAGGAGACCAGACTCATGCCATATACATCTGATACAAGTTGTTTCAATCTCCATGCTTTCTTGGGCCAGATATAAAATGGGGATAATAATGCTTACCCACATTTTTATGATGCTTTCAGATGTACAGAGAAGAAAGTATTGGACAAATGTACATTATTATTAGCTACATTTTTCAAATAGGAGTAATCGAGGCACAGATAAGTTGAAGTACTAATTCCTGGTTTAATTTAAATACCATTCATTGCATCATTGGTTGGTCCCAGTTTCAGTATGATAGACTGAGTTAAAAAGAAATGTGATATAAAAACATGTCAAAACAGGACAAAACTGGACCAATCACTAATTTAAAAAATAAAATGAAATTATTTAGGAGCCCTAAACATTTTCATAGCATGGACCACATCTAAATGGCGACATTAGGCCACCTTCCCTATAGTTTACAATCACATGGCCCACCTTCCTTCCCTATTGCCAACAGATTACATTCCTACTGCAGCTACAGAACTTGATTACATGGAAAATGAACATGGAAAGTGTTTGATACCCTTTTATCTGTTTTTAATGTAATTTAGCAGATAAAAACAAAGAAGAGGAGTCAGCAGCATTTGACCAGTCAGTTCTCTAAAGACTACAATTTGGGAACCACTGCTTTAAATAGTTGGGCCACTTAAAGAGTAAACTTCCCTGCTACAATTCTGTCTACGTCTCACTAAGATCACTTACAAGGCTTCTATATAGACCCAGATTCTGCCACTGTTACTCATGCTGAGAAGAACCTTTCTCCTCAAATAGTCCCCAATGGGATTACTTGTGTAAGTGCTCACCAGTGTGAATAAAGGTTACACAGTCTCACCCATAGTGAATAATAATGACAAAGAGCTGTTAACAGTAGAGAGTGATAAAGTGTGGAGAGATCCATCAACTCATCTTGTGTTTAATGAAACAGAAATGAACATTGTATTGCCCTTGTTTTCTGTCAGATTTTCCAGGTCTCCGTGAGGTTTATTAATGTTAGGATGTAATGGAAAAATGTGTTGCTATGTTACATACTATAGCACCCAGTCAGTACACAAAGGATTGAAGACAGTATTAGTCTTTGTCTTATTTACATACTGTACTTTGGTGTATGCCATGATAGCTGCACTTAGAGCACAATGGAGAGTGGAGTTATAAAATGTTTGTAGATTTCAGAAGTGCGTATTAATGCATGTGACCAGATGGTTATCTGCAAGCCACTTAACCAGAAGTTACAGTTGAAAACACTCTTGTGAGAAACACACAGAGCACATATTGGACCTTGGAAACTGCTTGGATTCTTAAGAAATACATGGTAGAAGGGAAGGGTAGCTTCATACCTGTATTGTGTGGTCCTCCAGAATATCTGCATTTGTGAACACATTTTGTTCCTGCTATGTGTGTGGAACCTGATTTCCTAGTTGGGATACTAATTTATTCTTTACTCCACTGTCATATTTACACCATCACTGTAGTCTGTGTCTTAACCATGGTACCATATGTTTAAAAAGAGGACTTCCAATTTCTTAAAAACAAGAGGAAGCAAACTGTTAGGGGAGATATCACAGTATCAAATATTGGATTCAATAAATGTATCATAAGGTTTGTATTCTGCTTGCATTTTTAAAGTTGTAAGGGCCATCTGTGGACAAGCCTAATAACATCGGTGCCATCATATTTTCACTCGAGGTCTTATTATTTTTCTGCTAATGTAAGCAGATGAAAAGTCGAGGTCAGACATCAGAGAGATCCTCTTCTACCAAACACCTGTACAGTGAGATTGTCAAGCCCTGTTTGTTAGGCTATATGGCTCATTACAGGTAGCAAGGTCTTTGTGCAGATAAAGCTATGACGGGGGATTAGAAGAGGTTATTAAATGGTGCTTTTGATACATCTGATGAGCTATCAGGTCTGTGAGTAGTGTTTTTAAATGATGATAAAAGTCCTTATATTGTGTTTAAAAAAATAGCATTTTTGTAACAATGCAGCTTTTTTTAACATGTTCAGCATTGGCAATTTCAGAGATTAAATATCAAAATTGTGTAGGGGATAATGTCACTGGAAATATTTGCCTAGGGTTTATACATTTTGTAAACTGTGATTTTTCTCATTTTTATCCTTTTACTTTACAGAAAGCTTTGCTTAAGAACAAAACCTGTTTTGATACAGCTTTAATGATGTATTAGCCATTTATATACATTTCAGTGATAGTGTTCAGAAACTTCGGTAATTATAGATTCCTCTCAAAGAATGTGAAAAATTTCTCTTTTAAACTGTATTTTTTCAGACAGCAGTCCTGTCAGTTTCTTGTTGTACACAGTATGATTGGAAGCATTTTGCATAACATCTACGCGGCCAAATTTTGAAAATTGCCATGTTTGAAAAGGAACTGCTGCTGTTCTCTGCACCACACTGATTAATCATTGTCTTAGACTAGATATAACAGTTTTTATTAAACTTCCAGTGAGCAGGAAAATTAGCACTTCCGGAAATAACTGTACTAATTCCATTAGTGAAAGTTCCCATTTAAAATGTTCAGTGTTCCTATTGTGCTTCCTTTATTCTTTTCAGACTAAAGAAAAAGATCTGATAGCTATGTGCAAGCTCACCTAAAACTACCTTGCTGTTAGATTACAAATTGACCACATGCTCTTTGTGGTTAATTGTATGTTCTTACATGAAGCTCTAGAGTAGATAAGTGTTTACATACTGCAGTTTAATATATGTACCCACCCAATATGTTGTGATGAGGGGAAACACATTGGGCTAACTCAGGCCTAGGAATCCCTGTGCACAGAACCCTCAGGACTTCGTGAACTGACTGCAGTTGCACTGATCCTGACCAGAAGGTCTCTCACTGGAGGCTGCCATGAGAGTGGCTCAATTCTCTTTCCCCAGAAGCACAGTCTACTCAGCCAGCACAGCTAGTTTGCCATCTGTAAATGGTCCTGGCATTGACTGGAGCTGCTGTTACCATGTAACTGCTATTGTACTGGCTGTGCAATATCAACAACCTATTAAAAACACAAGATTTTGGAACCTAAATCTAACTATGTTACAAATAAACTTATTAAAAATTATACTAGCAGAATTCTACTGAGTTCTGTCCCATCTTCACAACTTCCCAAGCGTATCCCTCTCCTCATTGCTGTCTTTATCCTAATAAATCATCAGAAGTTCCCCCACAGATCAGACTCACCAACTTCAAGTGGCACTAGAGCCTGCCATAACAGATGCAAATCCTGAAGACATATCTTCACTGCTACACTCATCATTACCCCCATATCACACCTTTCCAGATCCATGGGTCCTACACATACCTAAGGCCTTGTCCACTTTACAGCACTGAAACTTTCATCGCTCTGGGGTATGAAAAAACACCCCCCTGAGTGATGCAAGTTTCAGCACTGGAAAGTGGCAGTGTAGACAGTGCACCAATGCTGGGAGTCCAGAGCTGATTACTACCCCCCTCATGGGGGTGGGTTTTTTTACAGCGCTGGGAGAGCTCTCTAAACTACACAGCCACATTAAAGTGCTGTTGGTAATGAAGACATACCCTTACACAACAGGTGGTGTACCTCATCCATTGCTTCAGCTGCCCCAACAACTATGTGAGTGGAATCAGACAATCACTACACTTTTGAATTAACTCACACAGAAACATGATAAAAGTAAAAAGACCTATCACCCACAAGTGAACAGTTTTCACAAAATGATCACTCCACGGTAGATGTCTGTCCTCATCCTCCAAGGAAACCAGCACACCACCTTCAAAAGACAAGCCTAGGAACTTAAATTCATAACTCTGCTAGACTATAAAAATCATGGACTCCACAGGCACTGTTTTTGTGACTCATTACAACAATTTGTTTCTATTAGTCCTCCTTTGTCCTATGATTGCAGAGGTGTTAATTGCCCTCTTCATTTCCACTGGTCTCCTGCAACATTTGTTAACCCCTTATGCTTAACAGACTGCTCCACCTTGTACTTAGCTGTGACACTGATTACTTTAGACACAAAGAGCTCTGTGCAGCTCAAAAGCTTGTCTCTTCCACCAACCGAAGTTGGCCCAATAAAAGATATCACATCACCCACCTTGTCTCTTTTATCTTAATAAATATTTAAAAAAATATACTTTTTCTCCCCTTTTCTTAAGAAGAAACCAGATTATCCTAATTTGTTTGGGAAATCAATGTGTTTATCAATATGTGATACTTTGGTGCACTCATAAAAGTGAGATTCCTAAATACATATAGAAATATTTTTAAATGTGCAAATAATCAGTTTTCATAAGGTTACATCTTTTTACCTCTCTGTATATACAACAGACTACATTAAAAGAGAGATAACGTTTTACTCTGTGTAGTAAAATGCAAACACAATTATTATTATTATTAATAATAATATTTTTGCTTTTCAGGATAAGCAATGGATTATCATTTATTTATGAGACTTTTTTTTAATCTAGAATATATGGAAATCTTTTCTTGAACCACAATATAGTATTGATTTGGGAATGTTGTCTGACAGTTTGCTTCTTACAGTTGCATAGAATGATTCTACTGTATGAATTTTTTAAAAAGGCTTCGATATACACAGCATTTGAAAGGAAGGAAGTAATCAGTGTAATCTTGAAGAATCTCATAAATGCACTACCTTCGATCTGCATTTCCAACAAACTCTTGTGCAGGAAAGGCTGCTTTAGTGATTTTTAACGTCTAACTAAATGTCCAGCTATTTTGCAGTTACCCACAATATCCATCTGTGTGCAGTAGTTCATCACTGCAGCCAAAGTACATATCCAGTCATCCATTTCTAATGCTTTTTGTTCTTCTGATCTCAGCTGTGCAAATCTGTGAAGGCAGTGGAATTATTCCATGGTTTACGCAATCTGAGATCAGCGTCTGGTCCAAAATGTCTTGGCCCATTTCATAGGGGCAAAATAATTCTTCACTCTAATGTTTTGGGACCATATTGTACTAGTAAAGTTGAGCAAGCTCCTTTACCTCAAAAGTACTCACCTACTGCTAGCCTTGGATGGGGCTGGGAGCATCTTCAGAGTGGGAGGGACAAATCTTGTTTGGGAACAGTAGAAGAATTGTTCACTTTCCCTCTTCTTTCCACCATCCCCTTCACCTCTGATGCGTGGGGACTATTACTTCACTCTATTCAATTCCTTCTCCCATACCACCTTTCTCCTGATGTGGAGGAGGACAGGTCATATGCTGCTTCCAGGTTCCAGGCTCTGGGATTCATCCCGCCCGCTGCTGCTGTCATTGGTTAGAAGGGATGGGGTGGAGCTTGATGACGGGTTCCCATCTTGTGCATAGAGGGGAGAGCACTAAATATTTCGTCCCCTGTGGAGTAGCCATCAACAGCTCCCTATTTCAGCCTCAGCTTTCCACTAATATGCTGGATTTTTTATGATGCTGGGGGGAGCTGCTGATGGCTAGTTTTAGGGAACGGAAAGTATTTTACCCATATGGCAAAATTGACAAAATGGTATGAGGGAGTTTTCACGTTCCGCTCAGCATCCAGGAGTAGTATTTGTGTGAAAATTACAATTGTTGCAAGTTTGGCAGAAATACGTCATCAGAGCCATAGATCCCCTATGCTCGCCTAGCTGTCTCAGACCATCTCTTAATTATCAAGTCCTGTTAAAGAATACGTTGAATAAGTGGAGCAGAGTAGTGTCCCACTTGAAACAGAAAGGCATCCTGTAAACCATGAGTGTTGTCACAGTTCAGGATCCAGTCATTCTGATCAAGTTACCAAAGACCAAGTATGATGCTGTCCTTTTTAAAAATGGGCAAATCGCCAAAATGAAGGACACAGCAAATGATGCAGAAGTAATTTCTTTAGTGTAAGTACATTTCTTTACAACATTAGTTTTATAATTTACTAGTTCTGATGTTAGTAAATTACAGTAACAGTGTGACACCAACCCATGGCCATGGGATATAAAAAAGTTTATATTAAAACATTTGATACTTACCTGTAGTAGAGAAAGACCTTTGAGAAGTCTGAAGACAAATAGGAGGAACTAAAGGGCCTCTGTGTGTGTGTGTACATACCTTCAACTAAATACAGGTATATAAAAGAGAAAAATATTGGACACCATATTCACCAATTTGCCATCTCCTTTTTCTTCTCTGAAAAATGTATCTGTGCATTAGTGATCACAGTATGAATCTGTAGGAGAAAATGTGTTGTTTTCCTACTGCAGACCAATATGGTAAAAGAGAGCAGTTTCCTAAGGGGTCAGTCTTTTCAGTGCAAACCTCTGTGTTTGTTTAACGTTTAAGGTGGCAGCAGATCTGGTATGATCTGTTACTCCATATTAGGTTTCATATTGATCTGTAACAGCAGCAGGGCCAGCTCCAACTTTTTTGCCGCCCCAAGTGGCAAAGGAAAAAAAAAAAAAGATCAAGCTGCGACTGGCAGCTCTTCAACGGCTGCTCTACCATGTCACTTCATTCTTCAGTGGCAATTCCAAGAGAGACTGAGGGACCTGCCACCAAATTGCCGCTGAAGACCTGGATGTGCCACTCCTTTCCCTTGGCCGCCCCAAGCACCTGCTTCCTGAACAGCAGTTGGCTTAAGCTCTGAAGTGTGAGGTGCTATACAATATAAGTAAGGGTGTCAGAATCAGTCCTTCAGACTCCATTGTGTCTGCTAGGTACAGCCTTTCACTGGAGCAATATATCATGCCTGCTGAGATTTCTCCACACCTACAGGAGCGCCCTTTGTGGGTTGCAGTCTGCTAGGCTGCTAGTCCCTCTCTTTGGTCAATGCTGGGGGAGCAGGGCTGAGTCCTCATTTCATCCCAACTGCTTTGAGGCACTGTGTCTTCCAGTGGGAGCAGAAACAAAGAATTCCATTGTCCCTTTGAGCACAGTTCTATCTGGTGGTGGTTATGTGGTCCTTATCTGTGTGTTGCAAAGGCTGGGATGTTCTTTACACCTCACCTCCACCCTCTATGGTCCACCCACATAAGGATGAGACATGATTTTCAGCAACTGGCTTGTGATACAGTGGCTAGTTGACGATCTGCAATGTTTTGTAGGGCACATGGGGCGCTCAGGTTTTATATCTGCATGTAATTCACAGTGAGCCCAGGTTTCAAATTTGAGTGCCCAAACCCACAACTGAATTAACACCTGTTTTTTACAACCCCATGCTATGCTCTGCTATTGCCTGAAATGAGTTAGGAATACCAAAATGTGGATTTTGGAACCCATGTTTTAAAATTGGATCCACAAAAATCAGCCTTGCACAAGATACATAAACCAGTTTAGGGGGAATAAATGTGATAGTGAGATCCATAGTACGATAGACTTATGTAATTATATTTGGCTTTTTAAAAATGTTCAGTTTTTACTGTCGTAATAAAATATTTTGTGATATTTAGTATTCTGGCCATAGTAAGCAAAAAGCTATTTGTAAAAAAGTTACATATGGTCATCTGAGTTAATTGCTAAAATGACACTACATTAATTAGACAATTAAGGACTGTGAACATGTGGCTATTGTATTCATTGGGCTTTAAGCCAACACCTTCTATAGCTGGGAAAATGTGTGTTAACATTCAAAATTCAGTTGCTGTACCCTTTTTCACATGGAAAGATACGTAGAATGGGTCTTAAATCTGGATTAGAAAAACCTGTAACCAAATTTATTCTGAGTATAAAACACCTTTACACTATTTTACTATATTTGTAGTTTAACCCTTTGCACTGATGCCAGGTTTGCTTTTCTAGCATCCATCTCTCAAATTAATAGTATTGATTTTCTTTTTAGATTTATTGTTAGCATTTTGGAAAGTGTTCTGTAAGTGTAGATGCGTTTAACATGAAACCTAGTGCTTTCTTGTTTAATTTGAAGAGGATGAGTGTTGGCATGCAGTTTGAAGAAGTTTGTAATATCAGTCAATTGTCTGTGTGCCTTACCTTTACTTATCAAGGTTATTTGTCAGCAAAATTATCTCTTGTAGGTCTATATCTGGGGATGAGAGAATTTAATGGAAAGATTTTGCCCATACCAACTAGTAGTATAAGTTGATTTTATGTACTTTATAAAATAAAAGTTTTGCTTATCATGTTTGTACTCAATTTGAAATTTAAATTTGTGGTCTCAAGATGCCCTTAAAGTAACTCACCCCCAAATCTAATCACTCCAGGCTCCCAGGAAAACTGACAAATATGTCAGGTTTACCTTTGATCATCAAAATATTGTTTTAAATATATCATTTCCAGGCAGTGCAAGAATAACTCTCGGGTTGGTCCTGATGTTTCTAAGGCTAGACTGCTTTCTTGGTAGCAGTGCTGTGTGTTTACTGTCATACAATCTTTGTACTGTTTTACTCTGCATAATTTGCTTTATAAGAGTAGAAAATATTCTGGGTGAGTAAGTTATTGATTGGTTTTGTCTGTGCAAAATGGTCACAAATGGTCAATACATGGTCAAAGAGTGTCAGACATGCAAAAAAGATCAATTTTTTTATATATGGATATTCTTTGATTTATTTTATGCTCAGCATCCTTTTTGCCTTTCTGTTTCTCTTGAAGTCAGTTGAAAGAGTTAGTTAATGACAGGAATGTAAAATGATTGAAGAAGAAAGTAATATGGAAATGCAATATCTGACAAGCAACAAGTCACAGTTAGGCTTAATTTGCATGCATTGTTTTTATCCAGAAAAGATTGTCATATTTCAGGTTTTACTAGGTTTATGGTGGAAATACTCACTGTATGATATCATTAGCTATATTTTTTATTTTCCCTCTTTAAGATCTTTGATTTAATATTTTTTTTTAAAAAACGCTATTGCAATGTATAGTGTACACGTGTGTCAAACTGTGGCCTAGAGATTATACCCAGCTCCAGTGGGAAGGAAACTCTAGTGGTATATATAAGTTGCAAGCTCCTCCCTGGACAGGCCTTGCATAACTTTAGATGATCACTGATCATAACCCCTCTTTTATAGCAATATCACAGGAGAGGAACAAATGCTAAACTGCTGTGATTGGCTTTACACTCCAGCAATACTCATTTTAGATGCATCGCTGTACCAGGGTGAAGAATATTACTGTGAATGGCCTCATCAGGAGAAAGCAACAAAGAGTCCTGTGGCACCTGATAGGCTAACAGATGTATCGGAACTAAGCTTTCGTGGGTGAATACCCCCATGCGTCTGACGAAGTGGGTATTCACCCATGGAAGCTTATGCTCCAATACGTCTGTTAGTCTATAAGGTGTCACAGGACTCTTTGTCACTTTTTACAGATCCAGACTAACACAGCTACCTCTCTAATACTCATCAGGAGAGAGACCTAGAAGTCTTTCTGAATGACCTGATAATACTGCATACCATTCAGAAAGATCATCAAGAAAAAGAGGGAGGCACTGATGGAATTTGATCAAAATATCATTCAGGACTACCAAGGTGATGGCAAGATGCAGCTCTCAATTCTGAGGTGTACTCCAATGGGAGAGGCTGTTGGTTTAAAGTTCAGTTGGTTGGGGTAGGAGCATATTTTAGGGTGTAGCCCCATTACTTATGAAAGTTACAAAGAAATGTTAAGAAACGGAATTCTTTATTGTATATACGTGGACTTGTTTGAATAGCCAGTGTAGATTTTACTCTGATGTATTTTAAACATTCTCCAGTATAAAGAAGTTAATGTGATTGAGACCCCTCAATAATATTGAAACAAAGAAGACTGACCTGTTGGAAAAATGGTAGCAATATCTGTTAGCACACACAGGAGTCCAGATTCTGACTCTGGGCCTACAAGAGCTGGAATCACATCATACTCCGTTCTTGTGGGGAAGCAGGCATGTCACCTATGTCATCAATGATCCCTCTGTCTGAGGAAAGGTAGTAACAGACTTCAGGGTAATCCACATTCACAAGGGGCCACTTAGGGATCTGGGGCAAAATCAGTACTTGCTCCTGCTAGTGAAGGCAGGGGGCTGGACTCAATGACCTTTCAAGGTCCCTTCCAGTTCTAGGAGATAGGATGTCTCCATTAATTTATAGGATAGGATGGTCTTCACACTGCAGGGCTTTGAGAATCAGAGGAGTAAGGTAGAAAACTGAGGATTGCCCTTGATGATCAAAGGACCCTGTAGAAGATAAGAGGGAGAGAAATCAGATTTTGTTTTTGTCTGAGTTTGTCTCATTTTAAACACCAAATTGAAGTGTGGTTTTAAAGCCATCATACATTGATAAACTCACTGTCCAAGTGAATATAGTGCCATTGGCTTCAGGGGTACCACTATACTGAGTGTTT
The DNA here is from genome assembly GCF_025201925.1 of Gopherus flavomarginatus. Taxonomy (NCBI): domain Eukaryota; kingdom Metazoa; phylum Chordata; order Testudines; family Testudinidae; genus Gopherus; species Gopherus flavomarginatus. Next base: position 13,062,120 of record NC_066630.1, on the reverse strand, counting down.
AAACTTTGCAGAAACCTAGTTGTGTAAATTAGTTTACCAGCTGTGGAAATTAATTTCTTACCACCACTCAAATGTAGTTCAGCGTGTGACCCACCAACGGGAGCTGTAGATTAGTGTGGACAGCCCTGTGGTTTCATAAATCAGAAATTCCCAATCATTTTTTTTTTAAATTTTCACAGTAATTTTTTGGGGTTCGCATAAAAACATTTCTTTGGGGAGTGAAGGCTGTTGGGCAGGAGTGCTCTACTTATCCTCTTCAACAAAAGAAAGCCATCAGAATTTATAAAGCCTCTTCTGGTTCTGTGATATAATTAAAACAGCATCAATATCTCCATGTGTGATGTCAGTGCATCTGGTACTGGATAATCTGGTACAAAAGTCAATGAATTTAATGCCGTATTGGTAATCCAAAGAGTTTAGAGTTAAGTGCTTTTGACATGCAGAATCAAGAGTCAAGGACAAAGCAGACTTTAAATATTCTTTCTGCAGTGCCTGTTATAGATGTAATTGAATACCTCACGTGAAGTATCTCATCACCAAACAGAGAGGTTTAGGGTGTCTTCTCCACACAAGTGTTTTTTTGACATTGTGGAAGGTCCTTTGAGATCCCAGATAGTCCCTAACGGAAATGCTGCTGGGAATACATCTGTACAATATTGGATGAACTCTGCATTATCCACATTACCCCGTGATATAAGAGCTTATGGTCCTCCTAGTGTTTTAAGAGGTAATGCCAGAGCAGCTAAATTAAAAACAAGAAGGAATTGACAGAAGTAGTATAAAAGGGAGTCAGGAGAGAAAAAAATTGCATGAATGTTTGTATTAGGAGAAATCCTAATGGTTAGGAACAGAAATATCTCAATTCAGACTAAGGTGACCGATTTTATAGGTACAGTTCTGATTTTTGGGTCTTTTTCTTATATAAGCCCCTATTACCCCAACCTTCTGTCTCGATTTTTCACATTTGCTATCTAGTCACCCTACTTCAAATGTACTTATATATGCCCTTACGGATGTACTGAGATACTAAGATGCCACAGAGTTCATTTCTGAGACAATTGCTGATGTTGCAAGGAATTGTGGAGTCTTAGGCCTGGTCTACACTACGCTTTAAACCAATTTTAGCAGCGTTAAACCGATTTAACGCTGTACCTGTCCACACTATGAGGCCCTTTATATCGATATAAAGGGCTCTTTAAATCGGTTTCTGTACTCCTCCCCGACAAGAGGAGTAGCGCTAGAATCGGTATTACCATATCGGATTAGGGTTAATGTGGCCGCAAATTGACGGTATTGGCCTCCAGGCGGTATCCCACAGTGCATCACTGTGACTGCTCTGGACAGCAATCTCAGCTCGGATGCAGTGGCCAGGTAAACAGGAAAAGCCCCGCGAACTTTTGAATTACATTTCCTGTTTGCCCAACGTGGAGCTCTGATCAGCATGGGTGGCAATGCAGTCCCAAATCCAAAAAGAGCTCCAGCATGGACCGTACGGGAGATACTGGATCTGATCGCTGTATGGGGAAACAAATCTGTTCTATCAGAGCTCCGTTACAGAAGACGAAATGCCAAAGCGTTTGAAAAAAAAATCTCCAGGCTACACAATGCTGCGTGACAAGCGTAACGGGAAGCCAGAGACTCAAATGGATGCGCAGGGAGGGAGGGAGGGGGTACTGAGGACTCTAGCTCTCCCACAGTCCCCAGCAGTCTCCGAAAAGTATTTGCGTTCTTGGCTGAGCTCCCAATGCCTGTAGGTTCAAACACATTGTCTGGCGTGGTTCAGGGACTAGCTCGTCAATGTACCCCCTCTCCCCCACCACGTGAAAGAAAAGGGAAATAAATCGTTTCTTGACTTTTTTTAATGTCACCCTACGTCTACTGAATGCTGCTGGTAGATGCGATGCTGCGGCAGTAAAGAGCAGTATCCACTCCTCTTCCCTCCCCGGTGGCAGACGGTACATGCTTGATAACTGCTGAATACCCCTGGCTTGCCTCAGGGGCACCTGGGTAAAAATAGGAATGATTCCTTGTCATTCCCAGTAGATGGGACAGAACAGCTGGTAACCATCTTCATCGTAGCCGCTGGGGGCTGAGCTGCATCAGCTCCCTCCCTTTCCTGTGTAAAGAAAAAATTCTGTCCTGCCTGGACTATCATAGCAGTGGGATGCTGGGCTCCTCTCCCCCGCACCGCTTAATGTCCTGCCTGGACTGTCATAGCATGGGGAGGCTGCCTTCCCCTCATTTTATCTCACTAACAAGTCACTGTTTCTTATTCCTGCATTCTTTATAACTTCATGACACAAATGGAGGGGACACTGCCATGGTAGCCCAGGAAGATTGGGGAAGGAAGGAAGCAACGGGTGGGGTTGTTGCAGGGGCACCCCCCGTGAATGGCATGTAGCTCATCATTTCTGCGGGATCTGACACAGAGCAGCTGTACTCTCTGATACACTGCTTCTCTAGTACATTTGCCCCATATTCTAGGCAGGACTGACTCTATTTTTAGAAACCATAAAGGAGGGATTGACTCGCGGAGTCATTCCCAGTTTTGCTTTTGCGCCCCTGGCCGATCTCAGCCAGAGGCACCCATGATAGCAGCAGACAGCACAGAAGGACAGATAACCGTCATCTCATTGCCAAATTACACAGGCAACAGATGGTACAGAATGACTGGTAACCGTCTCTGCTATCATGCAAAAGCAAATGAATGTGCTGTGTGGCGCTGGAGTATCGCCTCTGTCCGCGGCATCGAGTACACATACGGTGACTGTAAAAAAAAAAAAAAAAAAAAAAAAAAAAAAAAAAAAGCTGAATGGGCTCCATGGTTGCCGTACTATGGCGTCTGCCAGGGCAATCCAGGGAAAAAGGGCGCGAAATGATTGTCTGCCGTTGCTTTCCCGGAGGAAGGAATGACTGATGACATTTACCCAGAACCACCCGCGACAATGATTTTTGCCCCATCAGCCACTGGGCTCTCAATCCAGAATTCTAAGGGGCGGGGGAGACTGCGGGAACTATGGGATAGCTACAGAATAGCTACCCACAGTGCAACGCTCCGGAAATCGACGCTAGCCTCGGACCATGGACTCACACCACCGAATTAATGTGCTTAGTGTATCCACGTGCACTCGACTTTATACAATCTGTTTTATAAAACTAGTTTATGTAAAATCGGAATTATCTCGTAGTGTAGACTTACCCTCAATGTGAATAACGCTTTCAGATGACTATAATCAGAGTTCAGTTATTCCTTCTGTAGTGTTGCCAGCCTGTAATTATATTGAGTTTCATGATTTTGGATGTTTTTATTAAGCCCCAGTTCCAGTAGTCATATTATTGTGCGGGAATCTCAGCTTGCATTTAAAAAACATGAAGTTTCTAGTCCTCTTGGTTGTGGAGAAAAGCTTAAAAAATGAGCCTGAAAGACTCAAAAGCAAAAGTCATCTAAAAGGGATACAAAATATGTTAAATATAAAATGTAATGGGTTTAAGCAAATTGTGTGATGTTTTAGGATCTGGCTTACGATTTTTGAATGCTTGGGGTTGGTAATATTAGTAGGTGAAGAAATGATTATTTGATCCTTTAACCATAATTGTTTTCCTTAGTCAATTGAAGTCCATAGGGTGGAAGTACATATACCTTATTTTGGGAGCTGTCGAGCCATTTTTTAATTTTACTAACCACACAATGTATGTTCCTTAATAACCTGCTTTTGCAGTGTTTCTTTGTTTTGTTTTTAGTTTTTTTGGAGACTTACATGATTAGAAGTTGTAGATTAGTTTTCATTCATCCCCTAAATAGATACATTGGACCAGATTCTAATCTCATTTACACCGATGTAATCCAGTGAAACACCATGGCCTTAGTGGAGTTAGTTTGGTTATACACAGGTATGGCTGAGGTTCTGATCTAGTATGAAGCCGTGGATCATCTAAATTGGCATCCTATCTTTGTGATGTGTACTTAAAGGGAGGGTGAGAAGTCTCCATCATATACCTTTAGTTGTGCATTACTATGTCTTTGGATCCACCTTAGTTAGGTGAATTGCTTTCTGAACTCACCTGGTGATTTTTGTGCCTTAAAACATGATCACTGTGAACTCTTGTCGTTGTTTATTGTAGGTAAATGAACTCCAGATGCCATTTCTATATGTATAAAATCCTTAGCAAAACCTTAGTAAAAAAGATCAGATAATCTTAGAGGGACAGCTTTTCAGTCTGGTCTCAACTGAGCCTCCAATTTTGCAAGTGCAAATAATTGTGGGCAAAATTTAGATTACTTAAAATAGATAAGCTACTGATTTATGGGCAGAATAAGAGTTACCAAAAGAGGTCATTATCTGAAAATCTGCCTGATAGCTGCAAGTGTTAACAATATGCACTGTTGTTGTAGCTGTGTTCGTTTGACAATATTAGAGAGACAAGTTATCTGAGGTCGGTCCAATAAAAGATATTACCTCACCCAGCTTATCTCAAGAATATTGATGTTCTTTCTGGGAGAGCTAACCTTCCATATCATGAGATTACTGGAGACTGAAGGAAAAAGTCTCGGACAACAGTGTTGTACCATGGACTTATATCTTAAATTGTCCAAAGTGGGTGAAAGGTATGCCTAATCCTGCCTCTGTGTGTGTGTGTGTGTGTGTGTGTGTGTGTGTGTGTGTGTGTGTGTGTGTGTGTGAGAGAGAGAGAGAGGGAGAAATGTGAACTAGATGACCTCTTGAGGTCCCTTTCAGCACTACATTTGTATGATTCTATGAAAATAGTCCGGAATAAGGTCAAAGAAATGGTGTTATCTGATTCCATTGGGACTAAAGGAAAATGTGAGCTACATAGCCAAATGTTGCCCAGACTTGGGGGAGTAAAGCCCGGGCCCAGGACTGATTAGTATGATTGTGTGGATTGCCTATTGCTTTCCATAAATTAAACTGTGAGGATCGAAGAGAGAAGCGATATTTTACTATTGCTTGATTTTATTTTTCTCTGTCCTTAATTGTATGTATTTTTCTTAATTTCTCTTCAAAAGCAATAAGATCTGACTGTAAAAACAGGACTGTTCAACTAGTTTGTTAAAATGAAGACTTAGTTATTTATTGAATTTTAATTCTTATGTTTGCTTGTTGTTTATCTTCCAGAGCCTGTTTCATGTGTGTGTAATAAATACTGAAATAATGTCATGTTTGGTAGTGTAAAACAAGCAAAACCAAATCTCTAGCCAGAGGACCTCCAACTAAAAGTAGTATTACAAATAGGATAATTAAAAATTACAATATCCTTCAAATCTATGCTCTCAGAGAACATGATCCAGGAGCGTTAGGAGTAAAACATGTTCAGACTTCAGAACCATGTTTGGTTTAACTGGATGAACAAAAATATTTACTATATAGTTTGATTGTGTTTCATCATTTGGAAAAATCTAGTAAGATGGAAAAAGCATAATTCTCATACAAACAAATCTTCAACCACTAACATACACCCTTTTTCATTATCTTTTCCATTCATAATTGATTCTAAATGTACATGAATCTTTCAAAATAAGTGTCTTATTGATTATACCGGAAGCAAGCTGTAAAATAACATTATAAGATTCAGTCTCTCTCTCTCTCTCTGATTACTGTAAATGGAGATGCTGATCAGATAAAATGCTATTTTCTCCCTTTTCATATATTATATAATTTGTAAACTATTATGTATGGAAAGTAGTGAGAGGAAAATGGCGCACATGCAGAAGGGCATTTATCATGGATAATATCTTGTCTTAATGTAGTTTGAGATGGACGATTTTATCTTCATGCAAAATGTGATGCTCTCCTCTGTATTGCATTGTGTTAGAATACTTGTGTGACAGCCTTTTGCTAGTAAAAATGCAAAGTATCCTAATGAACAGCAAATTCATTGCTGTCAGGAGCCATTACATTTATTAAGTTATAGCCATTTTTGTACGTTTGCTTTCATGTAGTCTAAATCAAGTACAATTTCTCTTTAGAAAAACAATAGTGGTGGTTCTGAAAAAGTGTTTTCCAGCAAATAGTCTAGTCTAGTTTAGTTAATATAGATACAATGTTAATAAAAATAGAGTTCAATAAATAAGTATTAAAGTTGTTGTTATTATTTCCTATTTAATAATTATGCAGTTGCTACATTCTTCACTTTTCAACAATTAAGCCCTCTTTTGCTGTGAAAAGTGATTTTTAGTTTCTCTCTGAATGCAGGGAATTCAGAACTAGGAACCCCTAAAATGTTTATTATGTCGATGATGGCCATAGGTGATATACTAACTGTACATCTTAGAGGTAGGAGTAAGTTCGAGTTACTTGGGAAATTGTTACATATTCTTGCTCTCCCAACAAACCATGTCTATGATCCATGTGTGAAATATGTGAAAATCCGCAGAAATTAACATAAAAGCGCTATTTAGAGAGCTGTTATTTTGAAGTCTGAACCAGATCCCTAAATCTGGCTGAAGTGTATTTCTCACAGAACCTGGAATGATGGAGGAAAATGTAGCTTAATGCCTCCTTTCTTCTCCCCTCATTCCAGCCCAGCTGGGTGTCAAATCCATCATCAATGAGAGCAGTCCTTAGGAATTAAACTTAGCCACTGCCCCAGCTTATTCAAAAATACTCGTTTGCCTACGGGATGGGCAGGGAGAGCAGTTGGCTTGGAGTTGTTTACTTCAGCTTTGTGCCATCCAGTGATTCCCATATGCCAAGCTGCACAGTGGGGAAGAGAACCATGCAACAGCATCTGACCCTATTTATATTTTTTTTCTTTGGTTGGTTGTGAGAGAGTTCAGAATGTGTCTGTTAGCAAGCAGCTGAGGGATGGCTGCCTAGAAGAGGCATCACTAACCGTCTTTATAATGAACTTTGTTGATCTCTTCTCTGGGAAGCATCCATGAAATACCTTTGTTATAGCCTATTTTCTATGATAATAAATGTTGCTGTACATAAGGGGTGATGATCATTGTGAGGGCCTAGTGAACTTTTGGTACGTACACTAGAGAATTCTGGTGTCTGACATTGATGCCAATGGATTTACTGCATTTACACTTCAGTCCAATCCAATTCTCAGAGAGGGTGTGACTGACATGGCAATTTCTTGTAGTATTGTGGACAAACCTTATTGAATTCAGTTTGTGTCTCAGGAGTTCATTGTAGTAAAAATGTAAATGTGTATGTGCTATCATGGGATCTTGTGTAATGTCTCTAGGAGGAAGACATGACTAATGTAAACCCTGGGAAGTGTTATGAGCTTCAAAGACTAGACAAGAATGAATGTCTAAAGTTAAGTGGGTTTTCCAGCGAATCTCTAGGGGAAGGCATATGCAAATAGGCCCCTTCTGATTATGCAAGAACTCAGCCTTTTGAATCTTTGTCCTGAGGAGACCTTTGTCTGCTGATCACCTGTTACATGAAGACAAGATCAGAGGCTCAATTTGTATAAAACAATGACTCTCAGATTCCTAGGGGTTCTTGTACTGAGCAAATGACGTTATGAATTAGTAACCGTAAAAAAAACCCTATATGGGGTTTGAAGGACTGACTTCTACCAGAGATCTTGTTGAGTTGGGATGATCTCTGGTAAGCTTATTAGCATGTGTGTAGGCTCTTTTATTGTTTTAATATGTTTTTTTCTGTAATGCTTTCACCTTAAGAATGAATGTGTTTGCTTAGGAAAAGCTGTGTGGTGCCTTATAACTGTGGGCAATTATGCTGTTGATAGCCTGTGAAGAGAAAGCAAAGCAGGTCTGCTTAGACAGCGTGACTTGCTTGGGAACTCTCAGTGGAGTAGTCAGGTGCAGCCTGGAAAAACCTTGGTCAGAGGAGAGCGAGAGAGAGTCACACGTCTCCACCCAAGAGAAGTGATAGCTAAGGAGCTGAGAGCCTAGAGTGGGTGCCCTTGCTCGAACGCAAGGGGCAAATACACTTCCCCTGAACTGTGACAGAGGGGAGCCCTCTTATTTTTGCTCCTCTGTTTGTCTTTCTCCACTGTCCATGATTCCTTTACACTTTTTAATAATAAAATCCAAAAGCTACAGCAATCTGTTGTAGACAGTATGGAATCTTAGGGCAGAAGGAATGCAATCAAGGAGAAAAGTCATAATAGTCACAGCGAAGAACAGCTGCAGAGAAGGGGCTGGGGGGAAGCAAAGGGAAGATAGGAAGGTGAGCTGGAGGGAAAAGGTAGCCATGTATTATGTGGAGTAAAAACGAGGACAGCTGAGAGTTATGCTTTGAATGCCGTTCCTGGATGTGCTTTATCATCTTCACATGAAGGTAAATCAAAGCAAGGGAAGATTACTCTGTAAATGAAGTGGGGATATTATTTCTTCATATGGTATATTTAAGCTGTTTTTGTCAGAGTGACAGATCAGGAGCTGTAAGGAATGGCATTTAGCAGTCACAATCCAACATTTTAGCAGATAGATTTGCCATACTCTGCAGGTCCCTGACGCAAATTATTCCATGAGGGGCAGCTCTTGTGTAATAAAGGCTGCCAGGTTATACAACAACCTTGCCATAAATTGACAAGACATGAGGATGTCTCCTTTCAACATATTCAGACACCTGTTGCTTTTACCTCTCCCACATATATTGAAAACTAACCATCAGGAATTTGGAAGCCTTTAGCACTCGGTTCCGGCTGCAACACAGGCAGTAATTGGAACTCACTTTTTATTAGAGATACTAGTAATGGAATCAACTGGGGTTGAGGGCAAAATAGAAAAACAGAATGAAAGCAAGAAGTGGAGAAATTTTCAGAGAATTATCGATTTTCTTGATTGTGGGCACATTGACATTCAGGATACCTAATTCTGATGTTTCTATCATTTCTGCCTTGTTTATTCTGCCAGAGGTTGTCGGTCCCTGCGATTGATGGGCTTCATTTGTTCAAAGTCTTGCAATTCTGTCCATGTGGTCCTTTCAGTCTATTCACTCTTTCTTACTACAGCAGTCCATGCCAAGTTTCCTGTGTGCCTACTGTTAAAATGGTAAATAAAAGCCCTTTACCTAAGTCTTAGGCTCTGAGAGGACCTCCTTTTATTATGAACTTTGGTCATGGTTTCTCAGAAAATCTTCTGATAGTCACTTGCTGAAATCTCAGTTGATAGTCACAGCCAAATGGCAGAAGGTAATCAGATACCAGCTAATTTTAGATAAGTGTTGATTGCGGTGATCATATCTTTTTATCTTTCATTAATTTAAATATTTTAGCCATTGATTGATAGATGTTGTACAAGTTACTCTTCATGCCTGGGCCAAGCAGGTTTCCTTTATATTAAACGGTAATGAAAAATGTGATTATGGAACTGTGGTATCTGTTCTGCAGGAGCAGAGAGAGAGTCATCAGTGTAATGATTCTCCTTAGTTTATAAGCTTCAGAGGAGCAGAGTGAATTGCCAGGGCAAGAGGTCCTGGTTAGCTTCTAAGCTGCTTATGAGCCACACAAAACACTAGGGCTGGGAATCCTGTCAAGTGAGCTATGCAGAGTCAGGGAAGAGACACCTGGCACTGGGCCCACTGCAGAGTTTCAGACCATTGGCACCAATGCAATTGCCACAGAATGTGCACACGCACCTCTTGTCTGGGAAAACTCAGCATGTGCACGTATATAAAGGTTGGTTGTGAACCTTGTTTAAGTGAAATTTGGTTGGGATGTAGAAGTCAGTTTGGCTTGTTCTGTTGAAGTCTTGTGACAAGGCTAATGAATGGGATGGTGAAATCAGTTGTGTTTCCTCTTCATCTGCATGCAGCACTAAGTCATATATAAACAAGCCTAGCATTTGTTACTACTTCTTCTCCAAATTAGTTCAGTTGACAGCTGGAACAGAGATAGAAGAAAAGTCTCAGATGAAAAAGTTTGGGGAGAAAGAAATAATTGGAAACATTTCTGCTTATACAGCATGTATATTTTCTGTTTTTTCTCTCGCCTTGTTCTTTATAGCCAGAGCAACTCATTGTAATACCATAGAGAAAGGATTGCTATGATTTCAAGTGTGGTATCTGCAAAAAGTACAGATGAACTCTTAAGGAATTAAGTTCTTTGTTTAAGTCCAGTGACCAATTAATGACAACCAAGAGAAAAGGAATCTGTGATACGCCAGCAGCACAGTTTATAAATTGGAAAGTTTTCCAAAGATTTCAGCAAGGTATCAGAAACAGTATCAGTAATCAATTCAGGTGCACTTTCAACTATGTTGGCAGAAGCAGCAGAAATAGTTGCATGGTGATATGCAACCGTCATGGCAGCCACTATAGATTCAGATTCAGATGCTGCAATGCCAACAGCAGCAAAAATATATTTGGAAACAGACCTTGCAATCATGGCAGAAGGAGCAGTAGAGGAAAGGCCTATAGCAGCAAGTGCAATGGCAGCTGTAAATCAAGGCTGTTTTCTCTTCTTCCATAAAACAGGGCTAAACAGAAACAGCAGCTAGTGCTTCTAATTTACAAACAAGAAGATTCTTCGCATTCCATTAATATCTCCTCCACCACCATCAGCTGTTGTACAGCCTCTTTCTTTGCTACAAACTATGTGGATGTACTGAGAAAGGCACATACATTTACCAGTTAAGGTTAACAATATCAAATGATGTTGTACCAATTATATTAGACCAGTAAAAACCAGCAGGATCTTATTAAAGGGGACAAGGCAAAGATGCCACATTTATTATGATAACAATTTATGACTAATAACTGATATCTTAATTCTTATACACACACATTATACCTATTACCTATACACACACACACACATTCACATTATACTTAATTCTTATACACACACTATACCTGTTACCTATACACACACACACACACACACACACACACACATTCACATTATACTTAATTCTTATACACACACTATACCTGTTACCTATACACACACACACACACACACACACACACACACACACATTCACATTATACTTATACACACACATTATACCTATTACCTATACACACACACATTCACATTATACCTATTACCTATACACACACACACATTCACACACACACATCCACATTCATCAGGTGTTCTGCAGCTGCTGCATAGTTACCAGTCCTGAAGATAGCTTAAGTTCATGGCTTGATTTTGCAGCTTGGGTTCGTAGCTTGTGGCAGCTAACTGGCCAGGAAAGCTGGGCACAAGGCTGAGCTGGATCTCTGTTGGGCAGGCACCGATGTTCTTCCATGTTGGCAGCAGAATGTTACCCAGAGTTTCTCATCTCACCCTTCTTTTTTATAGGTTTTTAGTTTGGATTCAAAGTCTATAGGTCTTGCTGTGTCACGCTGCCTCTGGGTTTAGATTGATCACCCATCAATTGCAGGCGTGACTTTCAGCCTTGGACCTGCCTTTGATCTTCCTTCTGTTGTTCTGTTGTCCTTTTCTTTTTAGGGTGGATGCTTCTTACTTTGTTTAGGGCTGTTGTCTAGGTCTTCAGCCGTTGGTATTTGAACTTTATCTCATCAGGACGGGCTGGGGCTGGAGGTTGATTCCATCATTCATACATACCTCATTCACACATCTAAACTAAACTAATAAGATTACAGCAGGGTCTGCAAAAATGAAGGTTGGAGGAAGCTTTTACAAAATGGAGTGAGTGTTTTAAAATGGGGTTTGAATTACAATATGGAACAGAAGTTACAGTATAGGCAAGTGTAGTGAATGGTGAACAGAAGTTACATTAATAAAGTGAATAATTGAAAACAATTTCATTTATCAGTTCTGCAATGATTAAGAGTACTTATGGGATGTAGCAATGGCCAGCTTCATCCAACTTCATTATTCGTTATAGGATATGCATCCTTTTATCTTTATTATGGGACACGGTTTCATATCTTGCCTTGGTTACTATTGACAAAATGTCATTACCGTCTGATGGTTGTTCAGTGCCCTCCTGCATGTAAAGTTAGATTAGTCTCAATCCATTTGTTAGTGGACTCGGTGGATATGTCACAAAAATCACCACCAGGTTAGCAATGATTGATACTTTTCAGAGAGTCCATGGATTGAACAGACATAGAAACTATATACTCTGAGTGACCAGCAGTTTGCTAGGTGCTTCCTAGGCACAAATAAAGAGAAATCTTCAATCTAAATTCAGACCTGGCACATACAAAATGGGAGAAGGAGAACAGAAGGACAAAGGCTATCAGAATGAGTTTGCATAGTTACCCAATAAAGCATGTAATTAAAATTCTTTGATTATTTTATCTAAAGATCCAGCTCCAATGATCCCGAGTCAGGATAACCCAACCATATGTCATTGTTACCTCATAATACACAGTCTTAAGCTCCTGGCCTGAACGCTGTAGTATAGCACTGGTGGCAGTTAGACTGATTGCTACGTCCACCTCCATACGTGTCTGCATTGCATTAGTGAACACGGAGATCCCTATATAGAGGGATTTTGCAATTCTGTATACCACCTTGATGCTTTACGAAGACTCGATAAAAATTAATAAATCACCTTACTAATAGAGGGTAGTATTTTTGAATTCTCCTGATCAGATAAACGTAGATATAAAAAATAAGCTGTAACGGTGAGCAAAGGAAACATATTAAATGAGAACTGAATCGATGCTAAATCTATGATGATTATGGTCAGTGTCATTGTATTACTGATGAAATTTTAGTGGAACAATGAAGAGCTATTAAACCTTTTCTTTCTCCTTCCCCTTCTCTCTCTCCCTCCCCCCCCCCCCATATGTGACGTTTAGTTGTCACTGTTGTGCTGTGGTAGTCACCAGTAAAAATAGTTACAACATAGTGGGTTTTTAATTCTGTGTACAAACTCTCAGCTAGTGCAAATTGGTGTATCTTCATTGACATCAGTGATGAATTAATTTGCACCAACTGAGGACCAAGCGGTTTTGTGCTCCTCTTTTATTTATAATTGAAGATAATGCTGCTGTACGTGTAATAATATCTGTTGGCAAATGCTAGTTTCTTAGTTAAAACAAAACCCAGAGGCATCATTCTTCTACCAACAGGATATAAGTAACTCCCATTTGCTTCAGTGGAAGTTACTTAAGTGGGTTTGGATCACCCTCTTCTACGGTAAAAACCCTTGCAGAGATTGCCCCATATCTCACCATTGGGACAGAGCCTGTTTGCACAGAGTAGGCCATTGAACCAGCTGTTCACAGCCTAGGGGATTGGTGGGAGCTCTGTGCACCTGTACTGGAACTGTGCTTCCAGAACTTCTCCTGTTGCAGGCGTCATGGGGGTCCTCACCACACAGATGTGGGGCAAATATAATATTGTCCTGTGCTATATTATCTATTTTTAATAAACCTTGACAGAGTGGAGTTGGACATAGAGGTGGACAATGTGGCATCTTCCCCACGCAGTGCAGGGTCATTCAGTCTTTACCTCCTTCCCCTGTACAGATTCTGACCCTATAAAATGCTCCTGTGGGAAGTGGAGAGATCTTGCCATGGAGGAGACAGACACTGCCCACCTTCTGTGTGAGAGGGGAGATCTGTGTGTGAAAGATGATGATTCCCACCTCAACCCATAAATCCAGCAATGGGGAGACTAAAGCCCCAGGTGTTTTTTGTTTGTTTTTTTTTAAAGAGTCCTTGTTACTGCAGAGCAACTGTATAACATATGCTTATGGGAAAATGTACAATGAACAAATTCCTGTTAAAATAAAACAAACAAACATAGCAGCCAGAAATATTCATGTCCCTTCTGCACACTTTCCTGGTGCAGTATATGTCATGATGTCATTTAGTATTTTATGGCAACAGTTACGTTAGCCTTGTAGACTATTTTTGCTAGCATTTTTTACTGTTACATTTGCTTACATGTCTAATTTTCTGTTGTTGCAATGATGTTGCATGTTGTGTTCAAATAATCGATACTAGTACAAGGGCTGTTCCATGGGGATCACGTTATATGAGTTTATAATATACAATATGTTCTTTGACGAATACACAGAGCGTTTTCTGGGATTTTTTCTCTTTTAAATACAGAAATTTCTAGTTGTGTTTATTCCCCTCGTCAGCATACTTTATCATATCAAAGCCTTTACAGACAGTGTAGAACTACTGAGTTATGTTTGGGTCATGTTTTGCAGCATGCCCTTTAATACTGTAGCTTTAGAAATGCAATTTTCAGCCTCTGCTTATTAGAATATGATAAAGTATTCCTGGTCTATGTCCAGCTCCACTAATCTCCAGACTACACTTCATGAATTAGGCATGAAGATTTTAGTCAATGTGCTTTCAAAGACCAATGTTTAGGGAATCATGGATTTTCTACAAGCTGAGGGAGAAATCTATAATAGGAGGAACTGATTTTCAAACATCATATTCTCTGGAAGAAATGACCAGTTCTGGCTTGGAAACAGAGAACATTTCCTTATTAGAATGCTCAAGAACTGGTTTAAAATGCTGTATTTCTTTTAAAAGCAATAGTTTTTAAAAAAAAAATGTGTAAATTCAGCATAATATATAGTGTCTCATTCATATATTAGGTACTTTGTATAGACCTCCTGAAGGGTAACAACATAAGAATGGCTTGACTGGGTCAGATCAATGGCCTATCTAGACAGTATTCAGTCTTCGGACGGTGGCTAGTGCCAGATGCTTAAGAGGGAATGAACAGAGCAGGGCAATTCAGCGAGTGATCTATCTCCTGTCTTCCAGTCCTAGGGTGGGTTAAAAACTGGAACAAGTTGAATCAGTTTAGCAATATTAACGTACTCACTAGTCGGCATTTGTCCGCTTTACCTCTGCACAGTTCACACAGCTGATAGTTTCTACATTTGTGAGATCGGTCACAGCAATGCTACCATGTTTTTTAACCAATTTACATTTACATTTTTTACCAATTGTTGCTTATTGGAACACTGATACGTGAATAGATCTGGGTGAGAGAGGTTGATTCCCCAGTTAGCTTTCTCAGAAGGCTAAATGCAACATAAAATAATAATAAAAAAATACACAAAACTAAGCATGAAAAGTGCCATGCAGTGTGACCCCCAAGTACCAGTTGATGACCTTAATTATCTCCTGTTTCTTCAGCTAGACACATCATCTTGACTTCTTTGAAACATAGGCTCAAAGATGATTCATGAGCTAATCATCTTCAGAAAGATCTGAAGCCATCAGTCAGGCTTCATGGAACTATAAACAATTTCCTACTCACTGAAAAAGTCACCTGTTGGTATCCCAGGCAAATTTTGCTTCAGCCATGATACTTTTTGAAAACACAGATTATATGTAATGTAGTCCTGTTCCAAGGCCCATAAGATTGGTGGATTTTTGCATAGAAGGGTCAAAGCTAGATAAATCAGTGTGTTTACAACACTGATACCAGTCATGTGAAATTACAGTAGCATTACATTGTCCCTTTTATTGAGAAGCATTTTTGGAAAACAGTTATGGTATATGATGTATAGAGTGTCTTCTAAACATTTTGACATCAGTCTATAGTCTTCCTATGTGTACTGATAGTGTCTTGCATGTACTGGGCACTACTGGAATAATAATGAACAATATTGACACATCAAGGCATCAGAGGAAAGTTATTGCCTGTCTGAATGTGGATGAGAACACCTTTGTTTTAAAAAAGAGAGTATTGCATAATTCGTAGAATAATGATAATTGAAATAATAAATACTCTTTTGGAAGGCAATTATTTTTGTGTGTATTTGCCTGCATTTCTTCCTGACACCACCCGATATTCAGATATTTTACTAAAAGCAGAATAATTTATTCTCAGCTGTTTGGTAAAGATCAAACATGAAATCCGGGCACCATCAAAGTCAATGGGAGTTTTACCATTGATTTAAGTGGGGCTGGGTTTTCACACAACATGTAATATTAGTTTAATAATCAGAATAGAGTATGTCCGCTCTAGGAGGATGGAATCTGGTGCTAGCCTGAGGGAGGTGTAATGATGACCTTTGCCATCTCTTCACATTCTAGTATCAATGTTATGCCTTCATTGGGCAAATGGCTACAAAAAGCATAAGGTCTAGTGACCCAGGCCTTTGAACCAGCTCATCTATTGACATTTTAAATGTGTTTCCAATAAGTTAAGTTTAAAGCCTTGCTTAACAATACATTTCCTTTGCCACTTTGGATGATCCCAGGAAACACACGGATGTGTGCTTGGGATCTATAGGTAGCTGGCTACAATTCCATTAATTCTTGAACCCAGACTTAAAGGAACACCCAGCTCTGCACAAACATGTACATATCATGATGCAATCCATAAGAGGGTGCCCCCCCCGCCTTGCCTCAAACTCTTCAGACAAACCTTCTGTCATGAAAATTTGGCTCACCTGGGACATAGGCACAATGTCCCCCTCAAGTGGCCTCTGTCTGGAGGAGACAATAGAGCAGCTCCTTTCCCATGTTTAGGAACCACGGAGAGGTGGGAAGCACAAAGAGGTAAAGGCAGAGAGACAGACTGAACTTTGAATGGGATGGACAGAGATAGGGGACGCGGGAGGAGAAGTTAGAGGTAGACTTAGGATACCGTGTGTGAATTTTTGTGGGGAGGAGACAGTGAGAAAGTTTTGGGATGGAGGTAGTAGTAGATTATGTGTGTGTCTGACATTTGGGTGGTAGGTACAGGAGTGATGGTGTGAGAGATGTCGGGGAAGGCAGAAAAATGCGTGAGATGAAGATGAGATGAGTACAGAGAGAGTGGGAAAGGGGAAGGTGAGAGAAAAATGGAGTGATAGAGGATGAGAGAGGAGTGTGAAGGTATGGAGGAAGGAAGGAGAAAACAACATAGGAAAAAAAGAGGCAGGTAATGGAGGAGAAGGGGAGAAAAAAGAGGGAGCAGGCACTACAGAATGTAGGGAAAAAATGGAAGGAGCAATAGCCTGTAAAACACTCAGGAAAAGACCAATGTGTGCATTAGAAGGAAGGAAAAAATAAAATGAGGGAAGTGAAAAGAACAAGGGTAGAAGAACCAAAGTTAACTTGCAGTGAATTTTAGTTTTATTACTTCACAGAAGTTTTTAAATATACAAAATGTTACAAAAATAAGGGTGTGTTTTGTTTTTTTTTAAAGGATGAGATTAAAATGTGCCAAGAGATAGGAATAGAAACTTTTATCATAACTCCTACATGCAGCCTTTTCCCTAGTTTCCACTCCAGAAACTCAGAAACTTTTTTTATGTGGTTATGCCTGTAGTTGTAGGAACACGTGCCCAGCATCTGAGCCAATTTTAATGTTCAACACCTTGTCCATTTTCTTTTTCCTGTACTTTGGCCACGCCAGCTCCTAAGGTTTGGGGAAGAAGAGGCTAAGAAAACCGAACCTTACCACTAGGGTCTCCTGCTAAAGTTGCCACAAAGAAAGTAGAAGAATTGTAACTGAAAGTTAATGCTGCCAAATACTGGACCCCACCAAAGGTCCTACAGCATTCTTGGTCAAGCCATGAGGAACAATAGTTACCAAGCAGTGAACAGCAGACCAGCAGACAGTGAGCAGTAACTTTCTGACCCCTGCATATGGTGGTCACTGCACACTAGCAAGCGTCACAAGAATCAAAGTGAAATTTACCCTACTGACTCATTTGCAAGGAAGGGCATTAGTAGGTGAAGTTTGCTGCTTGCTGCTGTTGGAGTGAGTGGTATTGCACCCTCACTGGCATATATGCCCTACCTAGTTCAGGAACCAAATCTGATCCTCAACTGATTTAGAAGCCCATCAGTCTCCTGAACACTACTCACATCAGCCAATCTGGAGGTCACAGAGCAGGCCCCAGCCTTGATATCCACTCATCTAGAGAACAGGTGAGGTTCCATGTGAAGGCAAAGTTTTAAATAGGAGTCTTCTTTTCAGTACAAAGGCTTTATAAGCCAAACGTCTGTAATAAATATAAATTCTAATGAAAAGAATGGGGGCGCATTAATACTGCAGTAAGAATAACGTCAAAAAATCCTGATAAATTGTAAATTGGAAGAAGAATAAGCAGCAGCAGCTCTTTCTTTGGAAAGAACAAAGGACTGAAATAGGTAGACAGTAATGGTTTCGTTAAGTCTATTTAAGTTATTTTCTCAGTGGAAGAGTTGGGAAAGGTGAGATTACTACTGGGAATATAAGACTATGCAGATCTCAGCTCTCAAGTATATTGCTGTGTTTAAACTGCTGTGCTGTGCTTTGCTATATAAGCCAAATGTTTTATTAGAAAACTCATTGCATATTTCACTAAGCTATATTAAAAATGCACTGTCTTTTAATAAATTACAGAATTAGCCAGACATTGGTTATGTATTTGAGATGCATTGAGAGAACCTTTTAAAACCCTCTTTGAGGTTGTGAAATTTAGAAACTTACTTCTGAAGTATACCATTGAGGGCAGTACTGTTTTATAAAAATCACTATTAATTTGGTAGTATTTCCATAATTTATACCAAAAACTCTAACACTTTGACAAAGGTAAGGATAAGGTGGTTTTCTGTGGTGTACTTGTTTCTTGAACAACAGTGCACAACACTGTGCTTATAAAACCCTAATTATCAAACAGCAATCTGACAGTCTTTCCCTTCTTTTTGCACTGTTTGCAGTGTTCTTTCAAGGAATACATGGAGCAAAATTTTCAAATGTGCCGAAGTGGCTTGAGGCTAGAAATTCAGAGGTAGGCACCAAAAATGTAGGTAAATGTCTAATGAGATTTTCAAAAACACCTAAGCAGATTATGTGCCTAACTCCCATTGATTTCAGTGTGACTTAGACTCCTGTGTGCCTAGGTCACTTTTGAAAATGAGATTTAGGCTCCTAAATCAGTGAAACATTGCAGTGCTGAGAAGAGTAATACCTAAATGCCTTTACAAATCTGGGCTTCGTCACTTTTGAAAATGGGACAGAGCTTCCTGAATCACTTAGGTCCAGATTTCTAAAGGTATTGCTGCATTCAGCATTCCGACACCTATCTGATTTCCTAAGTCAGATAGATGTAGCCCCTCTAAGCACAGCAACTCCTAAATACCTTTAAAAATCTAGGCCTTAAGGATTTTTGAAACTGTTGTTGAAGATGTTTTAAAGGGACATCCTCTTTGCTACGTCTTGTACTTTGCTGTCGTGAGAGGAGACTACAATTAAACTATATCTCAGATTTTCAGAATTGCATGTGCATTTGCACACAACTTGTGCATACAGCTCACATGCCTAATTTACTTATTCAGTTCCTGTGACTGAACATGCAACCAAATGAAGTATACCAGCAAATGACAAGTTAAATGCTGTATGTTTGTGCTACATTTTTTGCTCTTATTTCCTCCCCAGTCTTTATATCTTTTGTTCAGGCATAAAGTAGATGCCATTAATAAAACAGGATTTGTCGACAGTTAAATCGGATTAGTATCTCAGATTATTACTGTTTTCTTTATATTTATTACAGGGAATATCTATGGTAAATGGTTGTCAAATCATTTCTTTTTAATGTCTTGTCCTGCATCTGTGGGCTATAATGGATTGAAGAGCATCTTGTATTTTCATTTTGTCAAAATCCATACTGCTTATACACATGCGTATATTTCATAGTGTTATAACTATAGCATTAGAACTCATGCTGATGATTAATAGGACTGTGATTTATAGGACTGTCTCTGAAGGCAGTGCTAGTATAGAAGGTGCTCCAGAAGAAAAAATACATTGTTAACGTTATAATTATGCCAAAATATGTTAAACTTCTGAGCATTCTCTGAGTGACATTGGGTGATACTAAAGAAGGACTGAATTTTTGTATGGAGAATATGCAGGCTAAGGCATGATGTAAGTCCTGACCCCATTGAAGGTAAATGGGATTTTTGCTATTAAGTTCCATGGACCAGGATTTCGCTGATGGCTTCAATGATAGATTCTTTGGCTTCAATAGAAGGGGTGGATTCAAAAGCCCTGGAGATCAGGGCAATCACATTTTTTTTTTACTGGCACAAAAATCACTGCTCTGAACATTACCCATCTTGTGAAAAGGAGGATTCATTTGCCAGTTACTTTACTGTAATGAGGGTGAACATTTATACAGACTCCTCTGGTCCTGGCAAATAATATAGTAGGAATAGCCAAAGTTCAGGGCCCTACCGGTTATTCATGTTAGGAGAAGAAGTTGATGGTGGGGCCAGGTATCTTTGATGCAATCCTGTGTGTTGAGAGAGAATGTAGAGTCCTGTTTCCCTGAACACAGGAGCAATTAGACAGTGACAGTTTATTTGCTCACAGTTCCAGATCACTTTCAGCCAGCACTCAGCCCAAAAAAAGCTCTTTGCAATGCTTTTCTCAAGGTCATGCTCTTGGAGCTTTTTTCAAGTTGTCTGGCTTTTTTTCTCCTTTTCTGTGTCAGTTAATGCTTTTTTTTCCTGCCTTTCTCTGTCTACACTCACACTTCTAATGAGTAAATCCCGAGGAACTCATTGCCTTGGGGTGTTGTGAAGGCCAAAACTATAACTGGGTTAAAAAAACAAAGAGAGCTCGCGGAGGGATAGGTCTATTAATAGCTATTAGCCAAGATGGTCAGGGACACAACCCCATGCTCTGGATGTCCCTAAGCCTCTGACTGCCAGATGCTGGGACTGGATATCATGGGATGGATCACTTGATAATTGCCCTGTTTTGTTCAGTCTATCAGAAGCATCTGGCATTGGCCACTATCAGAAGACAAGTTACTGGCTAGATGGACCATTGGTCTGACCCAGTATGGCCATTCTTATGTTCTTATGTAGGAAGACCCCCTCTGCCCACATATACCTTTGTTTTGGATGGTAATGTACCTGTGTTTTAGGTGGAGGCTGCTATTGTTTCAGATTTCTGGTGCCATAAAAGAGCTCAATGGTTTCTTATAGTTATCTTAAATGAACATTGCTGGTCACACCCTCCTGCATCAATGGTTTTGCCCAATCGTCAACAGTAGCTTTACAATGTTTTACAACATCGTTCTATTTAGTCTTGAGGTTTCTATTGTACCCTTTGTAGTGCTGTAAAGGAATTACATCTTGCCGGATCCTGTCCCAAACCAGTGTTTCTCTTCAAAAGTCCAGAACCAAACATTCTTAATCATTCTTAATTATTTTTCACACCAGGATTTCAGTCCTCTCATGGTTAAAACTTATTTTTTTTCTCTTTGGCTTGTAAAAACCAAACTGACCCTCAAACCAATATCCAAGCACAGATTTAGCTTAGTGGCAGAAGAAGCAGAGGCAAGAAAACTTGTAGCAGAATATCAAAATTAGAATGGAAACAATGGCTTCTAGTATTGCAGTTATTCAAACTTTTGTCAAAATGTATCCTTGTTGGGAAATATATTCTTAAACTTGGGTTTTAATGCTTAACTGTGAGATATAGTAAGGTTTGATTGGACTCAAAACTAAATTGGTAATGGGAGGCGTAGATGACAGAACTATAGAAGATTTGGCTTCAAATTATTTACTAAACTTGTGATTATTTGTCAAGTTAAAAACCCACTTGTCTGGTTGAGTCCATTATATGTAAAATTATGTGGAAATTGCAGTCAGTTAACATTACAGAATAAAGCTACATGGAAATAAATAAAAGGTCATTTTTATATATTAAACTTCATCTAACTATGGCACTTTTTATATTCTGTCTTGCACTATATTGAGTTGTCCCTTTTAATCTCTGATAAAATGTAGCCAATGATGCAAAAGATAAATTATTTCTACAGTGCCATTCCAATAGTGCCATTATAGTTAAGGTTCATTTTTTTATGAAAGCCACTCCTAGAAGAGTGAGCCTATTACTTCTTAATTAAACACACACACTTTTCTGATCTAATAGCTGGCATGCTAGGGATTGGCTGAAAGTAATTGGTTTTTAACTTCATGTTGGAAAAAATGCAGCTTTTTAAAAAGAAATTCACAATAAAAAAGATGAATTTTTGCTGCTCTTAGACATTTTTGTGCTTGTAGATGATGAACTGTGTTTTATAAAAACAGTGTTGGCAAGAATAGCTTGGACTTATTTGCCAACTCCATCAAGACAATGCCATACTTGGACTTCCACGTCACAATGATCTGATTAAAAATTTTGCTTCCTCTTTTTTTTTTTGGTTGTTTGTTTAAGTAGATACTTCTTGTCATCAGTCCTGCTTTATTTGGTCCTGCACAAGTTTATCAAGTCACATATCCTCTTTCTAGAAGCAATTTTATCCATGGCATATAGATTGAAATTTCTGTGTGTGTCAATTTGATAAAGAGCACATGAGCTATATCTTTGCTGGAACTGTACTACAGTTGACAGATTCTCCCCTCCTCCCCTCCTTCAACTATTGACTGAACATGTGTTTTGGTTATCATGAATTGCATCAGTTACAGTAGTCCATCTTTGCAGCAGAATTACTGGAGTATATTAGTCTCATTGTAAGCCACGGCTAAGGTTCTCAAGTTTAAGAAGCTCTCAGCCACGTGCGCATGTTCACGCAGACATGCACGCGCGCATGCATATATTATTTGGAAAAAAATTAAATAGAATGTAATTTTATGAGGAGGAGCTAGGGATCAGAGCACAGCTGACCAGGCTGTCAAGGGAAGCTGGTTATTAGGGCCAGAAGCACATCAATTGTGTAGCTCAGGAAAGCGCCAAAGGGTCATATTTCTGCCCTGTGGGCTATCCTTTCTGGTTCCATTCCTCTCTGGCTTTCCCCCTCCCAACCCGCCCACCCCATATCTCCCATCCCTGCACACATAGTGGGGGCATCAGCTGTGGGAACAACCCACAGCAGCACCTGGACTTCTCCGGTATTTGGATCCCACTGTGAAAAAGGTAGTTCTGCCCAGCTGCTTCAAATCACACACCTGTAAGCTGCCACCTCCAGCTTCTTTGTCAGACAGAATCCTGCCTCAATGTCAGGGGTCTTCTACCAGGACATCTGAACTTCTGGAAGAAGGGGGATGGGGGAGGGTTAAGTAACATTAACTTTGGGAATAAAGACAAAAAACAATAATTGTTCCAGAGCTTCCAAAGTTGAAAAGTTAATTTAAGATAAAAACAAACAGCTATAAAACGTAAAGATTGGGACATTGTGACTACAGCATCATAGTTTCACATGTCTAAAACCATCTGAGTTCTCTCTTCTAGTGAACAATCACCAAAGAGCAATTTTTCCTCTTATTTTCCAAGCATAGATGGTGATTCTTGTAATTTGTTTACTCTCTTTCCCTCTCTGCTTATTTATTTAATAGTTGTAAAGTGCCATAGATGTGCACAACATTTTACACAGGGAATGAAGATATGATCCCTGTCTGGAGGTGTGAGGTATTTGAAACCTGTGTTGGAACTGTAGGTTCTCTCTTTAATTGGTAAGGATTTTCCTGGTCCTGCTGGTTGGAAAACTTGTAATCAGAGTCAGCGTGGAAAAAGGCAGCCTAAAACTAGGTGGGATGACTTGGGCCTCTCTGCCTTATAGAGCAAGCTGCTTTTTCTCTCTTTTTGGTTCTTGTGTGTTAAAAGTTTGGATTGTAAGGTATTAAATATTATCCCATTGCAGCCTTCCTAAAAGTGTATTTTATTGTTTTATTTAATTTCTCTATTTGTATGTGATAAACATAACAGGAAGGGTTTAAAATCTAGCTGACAGATAGGCAGTACTAAAGCGTGTTAACAGCAACCTTTGGTGCACGTGCACACCAGAAGGGTTTAGATGGGCCTGTTAATACACAACACATTGGTGCACTTTAGAATTCACACCCCACTAGTGCTGACTGCTGCATTGTGTAGACAAGCCCTTATGTAATCAGGGAGCAGGATTAGCAAATGACTCCTAAAGACAGTGAGAGCGTACATCCTAATATGGGAAAAATCTATAATATTTTCAGCCCAGAAAGGAATCCAGGTCAGTTGATAGTGTCAACTCTATAGTACAGGCAGGTGAAATAAGGTTGTGAATGCTTCATGAACCACGTCTATGCTGAACGTACTGACAGAACTAAACAAACATGAAGTCATCCTAATTACTGATGAGCAAAGGGACATTTTCCACTGCATTCCTTTCCTTTTTTTTTTTTTTGAATACAGGATGGTCTTGTAGTTCAGAGAGCCCCAGGCAGCTTAGAAAACAGGCAAAAAATCAATAGCCCACTTGTTGAGGATAAGTGAATTAGCCTGTGTTTAATGTAACTGAGTACCTGAACACTTCAGTGAGCAGCCTTTGTTTTGTGAGAAAGGAGAATTGTAAGGATTCCTTTCCAGTGGCTGTGATGGTGCAGATCTTTAATCATGCCAAATAAGAAGGAGCAAGAGATTTTTGGTGAGTATTAATGTGTGAATTTTCTTTTTTTTTCCTTGGTCTGTCTGTCCGTAGCATACCACAGTGAAAAGAACTACACATAGTTCAAAGCCCATTATGAAACTCACAGAAAAATCTTAGAGAACTATACATAAAGGAAAATACAGTAAAAATGTTTTGTACAGTACATCAGCATGGTTCAGATTCTACAGTTCTTACCCATTCTTTTCAATGTAGTGAGATTTTGGCTAGATAAGGCCAAATCTAGAGTCCTTATCTTTGCATCTAGAATGCAACAAATGAAATATTTTCCTAGATTTCAATAAACTGCGCAGCCTCTCTTGTGAAACATTAGGTGCTTTGCAGAAATACTGTGCATGGTGACAGTATTAAAGGTTTGCTGAAGTTACCTCAAAATTTTCAAAACGATGTGAATTTACTGCTGTGACACAACTATTAGAGTATCAATACAGATTTAATTAATACAATTTTGGAGTTTGGGGAGAAGCTGGAAGCTCTGCACCATGTGGCTGCCAGTGAGAGCTCCTGTACTGGGGACCAAAATCACCATGCTTTATAAATTTGGGAGAGTTGGACATACACACTTGAGGTGAACAGGGAGAGTTGAAAAAACAAAAACGGACCAAAACACCATAATATTACCACCCCCCTCCCAACAAAAACATGATTTCATGAATTTGGGCATTTCAATTCATGATTTTTGAACTTTTGGGGGGTCACTTTTCCCCTAGTAACATCCTGTATGCTAGGTGCTGCAAGGCAGGGATGGAGTAGAACTACTATGTCAGCTCCATGCCACCCAGGGGATCCCCAGCTAGCTAGGTTCATGTCAGTTGAGTAAGGTTCTCAGCATCTTCCAGAGTGGGGCAAAGGGGTTGAGGATTTGGCCCTATACTTTCTAAAGAGGAGAATGGCTTTCCCTAGCTGTGAGATTTTGGCTTGGCCCCTCTGCACTTGGGAATGCACTTATAAATCAAAGATAGATGGGAAGTAAACGCTTGTCTATTATGCTATGAAGCATTTAAAATGAAACTTGCAAATGTCAGTTTGCAGCTCCACCAGCAGTGTGGGCTCAGGGCAAATGGGTAGCTCAGCAGCTCTGTTATTTTCTGCTCCCTGTGCTGTATGTTCTCTACCATTGCAACAGCAAAGTGTTGCAAACTGGGTGTGACAGTCACACCCATGGGCATCTACTCATGCATTACTGCACCCATGCTGGAACCAGTCAGGATTTCTCCTGCAGTTTCTTCTCCTGACCACTGGGGAATGCAGTGGTGCCAGACATGACACATGAGGGCCTCCAGGCTGCCTGTCTGCTTCCTGGCTGACAACTCACCCTGGAGCCTGTGGAGGCAGCACACACAGTTGGTTGATTCTGTGATCTGCCATTAGTGGGTAGTGAGGTGCTAATGATGGGGGACATAGTGGGATCAGGAGCTTATAGGGACAGAATATGAGTGACTGAATGAGGGAGATTAATGGCGGTCTGGGAGTTCCCGTAGCCCTGCTGTCCAACCCCAGCATCCCTGGCTATGTGCTCCTCCCCAAACAGCCCATAACCTCTCTAGGGGCTCCTGAGCCCTCCTCCCAAGAGGGAGAAGCCAACTACCCATACCCAACATCTTCCCAGGCTTTCTTACCTTGGGCCCCTCCCCTGCCATAGCGATCCCCCCAGTAACTGTCTCTTTACATATGCTGCACCCGCCATCCCCTGTCTCCTACCCACACTTCTGTAGACAAAAACTTCTGAATCCCTCCAAGGGAATCAGTGAATGATCACCAGTGAGAAATGTCACACATGGAGGTACACAAAACTTAGAAAATATTGCAAACCTGCCATTTCTGTGCAAGCTTCACTCCCTCCTTCCATTCACCTGCTATTTAAAATCTTGATAGTGAGAGCATAATGCAGTGATTCTATTGACTGAGCTGTGGAGTGCCTCTCTATATAAATACAATCACAAACATGGGAGAGTCTTTCTTTCTTAAAGAGAGAACTTAGAGCAAGCAAGCAGTGAGCAGAAAAATAGTTAAATTCAGGTGAGTTCATTAGACCTTCCCCCATATCACATACTGTACAAAGGTCAAGTGCAGTGCCATGATCTTGTTACATCTTCCTGTCAATTGGTTTTCACTCTGTTTCAAAGGGAATAGTCATGACTGACACTGCTGGACCTTTATGCTTTCCAGCTGCTTATTTAGAGCTTTCTGGATCCAGGACTGCTAAAATAAGTGTAATTTCATGGGACTAACGCTTCAGGGATTCATGGATGGAAGCACATTTTATTTTACCTTACCCCCCACCCCCCTTCAGAAAACATCCTGCTATTCAGGTGGATTTCAGTTAAAGGAAGGCCTGAGAGCAAAGA